>NC_084900.1:24425325-25025325 GCF_949316345.1 Pungitius pungitius
GACTGTTGTGTATGACGGGGCCACAAAAATGAAGAAAAAAAAAATAACGGAAGCAGTTTGGCATCGTTGAAATGTTGACGCACACTATTGAAATGTATGGTTTTGTTGCACTGAGGAACTAAAAAGACACTTTTAGTTCCCTTCCACGGAGGAGTCAAACATCAAGGTTGTGGCCAGAGCACAGCTAAAAATGTAGTCTGTAGAGGGTTACTTAGTGAAGAAAATAGTACTAAAGCAACTGTACATATTTAGCTGTCATGTCTTTATGAAATACACAATGTCCATTTCCACAATAAACTTTCTACAAACCTTTAAGGGTTGTTTATTCAGCAAAATAAAACAATGTAAGTATTTGTATTCATTGCAATGGTTAAACATTTACAGTAGTGTGCTGGTCCAGTGAACATCCAGTGTATTACAATATTTATATCTAGTATTAGAAATAAATCAAACTGAAAACTGTATAATAATGGAAACTAATAATAGTTCTAGAATCTTTGTTCACATAAATTACAGATCTAATAGTAAATTATTCATTTTCTACTCTTTATACATGAAGCCATCTGAACAAGGCCATTTACATCAAAATCTCCTTAGAGAACAACCAGCTTGAGGAGTATAAATACACATCAGCAACCAATTAAATTACAGCTCACAACACATACATAGAAAATAGGGGGTTATAAACATTGTATGTGCCACTGGAAGTTTACAATTGAATGTTCATTATAGTGGTTTGTTAATAACAGGTCTCAGCTCCGTTATGCTGCACTTTTGGTCATTTGGGGAGTTTCGCAACTAATGAGGGGAGTAATATGGAAGACGTAGGCCTAAATGTCATTCAGGCCTCAGTATATAACAGTATTGCATGATAAGCTGAAAATAACCATTGCGTTAGTCCAACCGCGGTTAAAACTGATAAAAGTTAGGTAAAGGCAAAATCTTCACGTCTTACCAAATGGACGGTCAATGTAGATGATTTGGTGGATGTCAATTTCCTCCAAATTATTTTGTTCTTTTCTTACAGTCAACAACTAAAGTAAAAAGACCACAATCTCTACCGTGTCGGTGGGACTCATCACCTAGCCCAACGTGTTCTCACTAAAGATTTTAAATTACTCACATATAGTTTTAACAGTTAAAGAGGCTAAATCATTGCCTATAATGTACGGGCAGTGTTGTTTTTTTAGCAGACATTAGTACTAGTAAATAGTGCATTTAATAAATATTTGGTGCTGTCAGTATTTGCATTAGTGGTTTATGTAGTCCGGGATGAGCCACATAGTGTTCATAGAAACAAAGGAATGTCATTGAGTCTAAGTTTGTGTCTTTAACTGTTTTTAGACACCAGTGGAGCTCTATGGCAGAGAAGTATAAGATTGATCAGTCTTTAGCTTCTCAGACAATACTTGCCATTATAATAAATAGTTTATTTGATGACAATTTAAAAAATGTTAAAAACATTGCCCGCTTAATCCTTATTTGTGTATTGTGGCCTTTTTAACAGGATAATCTGTCCTTCACTTGTTACAGCAGAATTTTCAGATCCTCTTTAATAAAATACAAATTAAAACCACCATTCTTGAGTAACCTCGTCTGGACTTCCTCCTTAGTAAATAGGCAAGGATGTTTTTGACAAATTACATGGATGCAAAGGAACAACACTGCAGTGTAATCACATATCGGATGGAAAGAAAAGAAAAATCTTCAAAACCTTTCATTTGTCTTCTGAAACAAGAGCGGCACAGAGTGAAGACAGATGGCTTATAAAAGGCCTCTACTGGGTCCTAATGCAGCCCAATTGAACCATCTACCGCAAGCAACTTTCTAATAATCCAACATCAACTGAATGACTCTCATGCTGACCGCTTAACGGTCCAAACATGTGCATTCTTACATGAGCCGAGAAATTGACTGGTTTACCTTTGGATATGATCAGATTACTGTGTTTTTCAGACTTATTAAATGAAAATAGCTCCAACAAAAAATGTCCTTCTGTTGAACACGACGTGTTTCATATGGAAGCGGTTTCAGCCCTGCATTCTCTTTTCCAAGACCAAAGTGGAAGTTTGTTTGCAGAAGAAAAAAAGCTCGCACAACGTCACAGGTGTCGGTCGGTTTTAGTACTTGCGTACTTCAAATAGGTCCCACATTCATCGAAACTCATGACAAAAATGATCCCGAAGCTTAAAAAGGCAACTCGACAACTGAAACATACCTTTGACAGATGACAAAGGGGTCAACGGTGCAGCAGGGATTGGGTAAAGTGATTAGGCAGTAAAAGTGATCAGTCTTCCCCCCTCCAGTTTCTGCGTCACACATTTGATGCGGATATTTTCCCGCAGGTTACGGAGGCGAGCGCTGCGACTCGTGATTTCTTCCACGTAGGTTTTGGGGAACCAGCCCCGTTCTCCGTCAGACAGCCTGATGCCCTCCACCCAGCCTGTTGAAAGAGAACATCCCTTAGATATAAAAAAAAACCCACTGCAGCACTTAATTAAAACTCAGATCGCCAGTGGGACAGACGGACCTAACTTTTTATGGCCATGAGTTAGGTTCACACAGGTTCAGGTCGGAATGCAGTTTATCTAAAGGAGGACTTTATCCAAACTCTTACCATCACTTGTGATGGTCTTAGCGTGAAGGATGTCAGCCTTCTCCAGTGTTAACTCGTCATGCTCTTGGGCCTGATAGCTTTTAATGCACTGAACCTGGGATATATCTAAGTGAAAGAGGCAAGAAAAATATGAACGAGAGGATTGAAAGGTTTCCGCTGATTCATTGAGCATCTAAAGCTCTCCACTGACCCTCATTCTCACTGGCTTGCTCAATGTCTTCAAACGGATCAGATGGAAACATGGCTGTAATCCATCTCTGCTTCCCGCTCCTTGGTGGACATACGAAAGGGCCGTTACATGAGCTTCTGATACCTGTTTATACTCTGGCATACTTAATTGTTGTTGTTGTTGTTACTCACTCGGTGTGGGACTTGAGCAGGATTTGGTGTTTGAGCTGTTGGCCTCCACAAAGCTGCAAGTGGAAGATGAAGCCTGAGATGCCCTGCAGCTTCTGACTGAGGTCCTTCACTTTTAGCTCTCCTATCTTGGCGTGTACAAACACCATGAATTTCAACGTGCTGCAAAAAATATGGTGGTTTATTATTTAAAAAAACCCCGCAGACAATGCATGTCTATTTCATTTATACCTCAGCACAATGAGTCATAAGATATATATGGTACCAGTGTGTTTGGACACAATTTCTTTAATTAAATTGAATAAGAAAACAGGTCCAAACTTTTCACTGGTTGTAAGCAGAATGCATTGAATGAAGATTAACATTCTTTACTTCAACCAAATATTAACTCCTTCAGCTCAAATCATTCGGAGTTGCATAAAGGGACATTTTAAATAATTATTAGGGTTGTCAACATACTTCCGGGACTGGAAGTTAGAAACGAAATGGCCGCTAGCTGCAGTCAGTTACATCAAGATGGAGAGCTTTTTGCATTAGAGCCAAAACAAACAGAGGCGCGACATACAGCGGAGAACTGTGCACAGGAATACTACATACATTTGTCATTAATTAGTTATTTTTTTTAACTATTGACAGCCCTAATAATTATGTCACATTCCAAACATTTGTGTCCCCGACTTATATAATGTATTCATATACATTTACATGTGTATGCATTTAGATACATACGCAGCATAGTAGTACATAGAGCCTGCAATCAGTACAAAATTGAGTTGTTGGTCTCTTCGTATCGACTGCATTTCACTCACTCCTTCCTCCGGGATAGAAGCAGACAGTCATTGAACAGATGAAGGTACACAGGCCTTGTGGGCAACTTGAGCTTTGATCCAGAAATACTCATCGTCTGAGTGTCCACTTCTAGGAGTTCCCCGTGCTTCACCAACCAGCGGGACTGAGAGATCAGAGGAAAGATCTGCAAAGAAAGGAAATAGGTGGATGAGTTGGATAGATAAGAACAATGAACAACTTGCAATGATTTGGTCACCTTTCCCTCAAAATTGATTTTTTTATTGAGGTGAATAAGTTCCTCCATCCTCTTCATTGACTGCACACTGGAGTTACATTCTTTGATGATCTAAGTAGACACATACCAACATTGTTATTACTGTTTGCCTCACCAGTGATAATACTGGTACTCATACAACTACCTATTAGAGATGATAATCACCACCTTTTTTAGCTCGTTGAAAGCCTTCGTGGCAGTGTCCTCATCTCGGGAGCCTGGTGTCGTCCTCTTTAAGATGTTCTGTGGAGTGGATACGTTTTTTGAAGGCACGCCAACTGAGTGAATACTAGTCGTTTGGTGAAATAACTTTGGCAGATGGCTTTGTCGGTCCGTTCTTACCTCATTACAACATGTAACTGGGTTTCAAGTGCAAACATGAATTCTACAGTGATCATTTAATCGTTTACCTCCACCAGCATTTTGAGGCGTGTGATCCTCTGAAATGGGAGGATTAGAAAAGAGGTCAGAGGTAGTCTTTGGCAGATTGGGTCCTCTTCCAAACGAGCCAGGATGCCAGGGAAACGAGGATTCTCCTGCCTGAGAGGACAAGACGAGTACACTTAAAAAATACCTAAACGACTTTTAGCGAAAGTGGCTGTTAAATCCAGTGTACTTTTCGTTAGAGAAAAAAAAAAAAGAAGGTTCCGCCTACTCTAGATGAAACATCTGCAAGTTAAGTCATGCAGGACTTAAATATCACCAGAAATACCCTTAGAGGAGATTATGGACTTATCAAGCATTTACATTTTTATACATTTGCATACTGTATATGTTTGGGTCTCAAACAGCAGCAATGTTCCACATTAAATGAAAGCAGTTACTCACAGCAAACGCTGGTATGTCTGCTCCTGGTACGCCTGGTTAGTCACATAGGGTAAATAAACCCTTCGAAGAGCCGGGCAGTGCTCCAGGACGATGTCGCACACATCAAAACGCAGAATGTCCTCCTCCAGCCTGTGCTCCAAGTCCTGAAGAAACCTAAAAGGCACCGAGTGAGCAGAAAATACTCTCAGAGCAGAAGACATCACCACTGAGATGTTAAAATAAAGAATTCAAAGGCTGCAGAGGCCCATCAGCAGCCTATTGCTTCACCTCTCACTGACACCTTTGACTTCAGGCAGCTTGGAGAAGAGCCACTGCTTATCCTGAGCTCCAAGACACTCGGCGAGCTCCTGAGACAACATGAAGTGGTCCACCGCGATCGTCAAACTACGAATGTAGGACGCCTCGGACGTCACCAGCTCAAACTTTGCCTGGGTTAAGGGAGAGACAGTAAGTGAACCCGGCTCGGCTACAGTGCATGAACGACCAAACCTTCCATGTCTTCATTCACCTCCTGTAATTTCCGTTCCTCATTGCTGAAGTTGTCGAGCTGGCCGCTGGTCCGAACGTCGGGGATGTCCTGCCACAGTGCAAAAGCGGAGCCCCGCGATGAGCGAAAGGAGCTTGATGGAGACAGGTTAGAAGGAGACGGGGCCCCATCCGAGCCCTCGTCCCTGAGCCCCTCCTCCTCTGGGCCCGGCTCCTTCCCTTGCTGCCTCTGGATCTCTCTGTTGATGGCGACGTCACTGTATTCCTGGTACAGAATGGCTGGAGGAAAATAAAACGAGGAAGTTACAGGAAAAGTCAACCATGTTCGGGTTTAATTAGGTTTAATAGCTTAAAAAGTCCAGAGACTTACAACTAGGCAGAAAACGTGATAATCGGTTGGAACCAGCAACGGTTGGAAGGGTGCAGAGCTCCTCCTCTATCGATTTCTTTCGCATTCTGTGAAAAAAAGTACAAATGAATTGAAATCAACACATTTTGATCTGTGCAATTTCTGAATAGTTAATGAGTGTATTTACCCGAGTTTTGTGCTCCAGCGATGCAAAGACGTGCTGTTGTCCCCGCTGGGCGGAGTAGGTGCAGGTCCTACAGGACTGTGGGGGGCGCTATCACTAGAGCCTCCGGAGCTGCGGTGCCTGCAGCTGGGTTTATCTAAAGAGGTTAAAAAGCATACGGTGCAGGTTGAGTTAGAAGCAATAGACTTTCTGTATTGAAGGTCAATGAATGGTTCATTTTTGGATCTTTGAGGATAGCTTTATTAGAGCAGCACAGTTGTTTAAGGGCTCTTTCATCACAGTCCACCTTTTTCTTCTTCTTAGTCTATCAAACATGTAAATTACCCAGCTAGTCATTGGGTGTAACAATAAATGTTCTCTTCTCCTGTACGTTTTCAGATCTATTAGCAGTAATTTAGAATAATTCTGCTGATAACTGTTTCAATCAACAAATAAAACCCCATATCAATTGAAGTAATGTCTTATTAGTAATGTTTTGTTTGATCAACAGATCCAAAACCAGTCAAATAATCAATTAATTCATCTATTAAAAAAAAAGTAGCCAGCAAACAACTTAATTTTGTGTGGTGCTCTGGGTCGGTCCATCATTCCATGACATGCTACATAATGTTGATTGTGTTCTCTACTCACAGTCAGCATTGGGGCTGATGCTGCTGGGGCCCTGTCTGTCTCTGGAGGCCACGCGTGCAGACAGCGACTTCCCCAGCTTCAAGGTGAACGAGCTCTTCCTCTGAGAGAGCTGCAGTCTCGATATCAGCTCTGAGGCCGAGAAGCGCCGGCGTTCTTGGTCCCCCTGGCGGCTGCGTGGCAAAAAGCCCCCCCCCACGGCACTTGATGTCTCTATACTCCCACTGTCTTTCCCCACCGGGGTCATTGAGTCCTCTATTATGTGCAGCGGTTCCTCTGGGAGATCGAAAATATCATCGGGACAGAGGTTTGGGAGACGTGCAAGACCGTCAGTGGATGAAGGCCATTGACAGGCCTCCAGGGAGGATAATCCACCGAGGTCCTCCTCCAGGAAAGATGCAAAAGGTCCTTGGAAGATGTAGTCTGGGTCCAAGATTGGGCTGCTGAGAGATTCATCGCTCGGGCTGTCGGACGAGTAAACCTGCATCTTTCGCCCTGGAAACGAGAAAACAAATTAATAAGAGATTAAGACCCATTGACCCTTATGTCCCATAACATAAACCTTGGCCACAGCGGGAAACAGCTGCACACTCACGGATGGACTTCTCTTTCACTGATGCTTGCGATGTCCTCCGCTGCAGCTGGCAGGGGTCCAGGCTCGGAAACCCAGGACCTTCGGGGAAGGATGGAGAGCAAGGTAACTGAGACTCCCAGGAGTCTCCGTTTGTATAGAGAGAGGACAGAGGTAACGGCAGAGGGAGGCTGAGCGCGGCGTGGAGAGGACGGCATGCGGCTGTGACCGTGTGAGCATGTTCCACCCGCTCTTTTAAAGAAGTCCTGATGCTATCGTGGCATTTGAGCTGACAGTCACCCGCAGGTGAACACGAGGTCGAATTCACAGCCGTCCCCTCCTCATTCTCATTGCGGAGGCAGTCGTTCAGTTCATTTAGAGTGCGCGTGAAGCCGTTCAGGGAGTGTGCGGCGCATTGTGTCTCTGGAATAGCAGTCGGAGAGCTAAGACCGTTCAGTTTAGGGGTCACTGGGGGCTGCAGCTCAATGAAAGCCAATGTTTCCTGCTGGCACACAGCGACATGCTTGTGGTGGCGCGGGTGGAGGAGAGGCCGGTCTTCCTGGGCCTCACTCAGAGCCTGGGCCTCCCCTGAGCCCGGGATCCACATGCTGGGACTCTCTCCTCGGCAGCAAAAAGCGTGAAGGTGGGGTTGGAAATCAGGAAAAGGTGACAATCCATAGCCAGGAAGCATGGCTGAACGAACACATGAGAGCTGCAAATGGAGAGAGGGAACACGCTTTACTGAAAACACCGTTGTTTACTTTTATGCATGATTGTATTATCATTTCATTTCACTTTAACAATGCCTCATTTCAATGCAAATTTAGGGAATCAAATTTTAAATATCAGCACATATAAAAAGAAATTACGATTTTCTTGTTTTCTTGTCCTACACAGCTGAGCTATTTGTGAGGAAAACATGATTGGAATGATTAAACTATTGAAATAAAAGAAGTACGGTGACAAAAAACAAACTCGGCAACAAAAAGCAGTTGTTGGCCAAACACAATCAATGTGTCAACCACAGAATGTTTAGTTATAACAAACAGCAGGCAGCAATGTGTACATAAATAACTACTCAGACACTCTGCAGTTGTTTGACTGAAAAATGTCTAGGATTCAGTGTCTTAATGCACGAGCACAAATAGCAAGACGGATGAAACTATTGACGCGTGCAGGATGTTCCCCAGTCACACACACACACACACGTTCCTGCCTGGACAGACTCACACACACAATTAAGTCCAGTACAGCGTGTCTCCTGAGCGGTGTCTTCCTGCTCTAATTAAAGACCTCTCTACTCACAGCTCCTGTACTTAGCATCTGTGCACACACACACACACACACACACACACACACACACACACACACACAGAACATCACTTCAGACGGAGGAAGAGAGCACATCCTCAGCACTCTCACCTTTCACCCGAGATCATCCATCACTCTGCTGGTTGGTTTGCCTTCCTGTCGGCAGACGTTAGCTGGCAGGCACCTTTTGTGATGGAATATTCCCAGTGAGGTTCTGTTAAATCCCAGCGGCGGGTCGTTCATTCACTCAGATCTCCTGACAGCCCGTTAAAACACACTTGTGGAGCTCGGTCTCTTTTTACTCTCCTGCTTCCTCAACCCTCAACTCCAGATTCAAAGAGCGGGTCAAAGGAACTGTAAACTCAGTTACTTTTCTGCAGTCGCACCGGATTAATTACATTTTTCTTCACCCAGTCGATGAGACCTGTAAACCTTAGTTGTTTTTTTTTAGTGTCTCCATATTTACTGCAGCCTTAAGCCTTTGTAGCAGATCAGGAATAAATTTTTTCAATAATCAGTTCATTAAAAATATTAATTGTTACCTGGACACTTGCATGATTACAGTATATGTCCAGAGGGTGGAGACAAACAAACTCATACACTCAATGACAAACACACATTGTGCCACATTTAGTCATTGTTCAACCATTTAAAGGTGGTTTGGTGACTCTGTACAGTTTTCCGTAGTATCATTTGGTCAACGGGTAAAGTTAAATTATTTGTTATTTTTGCTCATATGTCTTCATTTTGTGCATTTGTTTTGGAGAGCGAAGTAGGCTGGATAGTCTTCTGGGAAGATGTTAACATTTTCATTTCTCTTAGCACCTTCAACTTCAATAAAATAGTACATTTGCATTAATGCTTACTTCGTGAATGAATACAAAATTCATTCCTTGTATTTAAGTTGATGCCATAGCAGTTGCCACTTTTTTTTTGTTTCCCTCTGTGATCGAAAGTTTGTAAGTTAATGTTTAACATTGTGACACTGTAAATGTTCATGAGATACTGTAAGTATACCTCATATTATATTAAGAAGTATCACATTAAACTTTACATCTGTAATATAAACATGAATATAATAAGCAAACTCATGTGTGCAATGATTAAAGAGGTAAAAAACATATCATGTGAGAAACAGGGTAATTTACTCATTGACGTCGTTATAAGCAAACTTATTTTTGCAAGAGCTGCACCCTGAGGGTAAAGGGAAGGAATGCAAGTTCAAGGCTTGGCTATTGAATTAACGTGGGCATAGGAGTCGCTCTTAAAGTACCAATACCGATCTTCTTGCTCCTCTCCTTCCATGAGTGTGTTAACGTGGGCCATCAAGTGCAAAACTGTGGTAAAGCCATTTGCCTTTTCCGAGGCCTTCCGTTTCCTTGGAACTATATTTTAAGAGCAACACAAGTCAGACGCCTGGCAGTGCCATGGTCTTGAACTTTGCAACTCACAAAAACACAACCCTTCAGATTTGCAAGTGATACTAATTGAAACAAAGTAATGGTCATTTGATTCAATGTATGTTGTGTAAGATGCCCTTAGATCTGCACTTAAAGAGGAAAAAATGCTTTTCCTGGATGTCCAACTATGTTTAAAATGGTGTCGGTTCGTCTGGGGACTCACAAACTGGATCATGGATAATGGTTTACCTGCTTTCTATGAGCACACGTGTGTGGTGCTGTGCGCTGTGAACATGAGGCTGTTGAAAAGCCACACCTGCACCTTGAGGTAATGGCATGCCGCCCAATCAGTGGTATCGCTCTATGTTTCTCTCCTGCACTCACTCTCACTAACACAAACACACACACACACACACCTATGCGCACACACAAACAGAAGTTCATGCACACCTAGTAGTGCAGGCACAAATGGTTACCTGTTCCCTCCTCCAGACAAAAGCAGCCTTTATGTGTGAACCTGGGCCAGGCTGTCCTGTGCATAGGACACCTGAGAGATTGTGGGAACTCCTTATACTGATCCCCTCATTGAGTGCAGCCACTGAGCCGTGCACATAATGACACAATCTTAATGGGGCCTGGATGTAATAACCGGCTGGTTGTACCGTAATCCGGCCAAAGATATTCAGCGTTAACCAAACTGCAGAATGAATATGAATTATATCCGATAAGGTGTTTTCTTGAAACACAAATGATCATTTTATCCTCCAAATCCTGATGAATGAAGTGCGAGATAATCCTCCTTCAACATCCAAGTGGTAATAAATCAACATACCATTTGAAGAAAATTAGTAATCTGCTTATTTGCCAAAGAATGCTCAATAATCCCCAAAACTGACAATAAGCCTCGGCACCGCATTTATCAAAACATGAAAGCATCAGAGTACACGTACTGCACATTCCTCATGCCGATACCATTATATCCCGCGATTAAAATCTCAATTCCAAAGACGGGTAATTTCCCTTGTCATAGCAGGGTGTTATTTGGGACTGTTATGGACTTTGCTGTCAGTCCTTCCCCCTGTAATTTCACTAGGCTGCTCTAAGACGCCATGTCTGCATACAGCAGCTAATGAATGGCACTCTGGCATGCCAACCGCTACACAAGGTGCATTTTTAATTGAGATATTTTTCATCTTGAAGGTCTCAGAAAAATCCTTTAATGGAGTGTAGCACATACATATGAGCATAAATCCATAACTGGCAGGGCCAAATTTTGTATAATCGCATATTTAAAATGCGTTTGATGTTGCCAATGGGGGAGATACGGACTTTAAAACACGCATTGATGGCTACGATGCCATAAAGCGGCAGTACAGAGGAAGCTTATCGCAGAGAAAGACAATAAGAATATATCAATGTACGTCATCAGAAGGAAACACAAAACCTTCTCTGGCTCAGTGACACAAACAGGACTGTGATGTCCGAAAGTAATGAGACAGAAATGCACGAATTTCACCAGACTTATTGCTTAATCCTACAAAACGCTGCACACAAACTCCACTGCAGCCTTAAGAGGTAAAACTGCCTGCTTGGTAACAGCCAACCTGTGATGTCTCCTCCCTCGTGATGTCACACCTTGGCACTAACTCTACACAAACTCAGATTCAGATCTGATGAGAAAGCTTTTAGTTACTTTGGATACATATCTACATTCATAGATAGATTCTCAGTAGATCTTGTGAGATTAAATCGAGTTATGCAAGGACAGATGTTGAGCTGTTGTTCAGAGTCCATTCCCTCGTGTGCGAGTCACAAAAAAAAGAAATAAAAAGTAAAACCTGTCCGAGTTTCATGACATTTTACACCTGCATACTTCCTTCTCAGCTGTTCAAACATTAAGAAGTGATCCCGGATGCAACCAAAGTCAGATTTCAAGACTAAAAATTCTCAATGTGAAGTCAACAACAAATGTCAAAGCAGCTACTTTGTGTGGATTAAGAAAATGGTTCCAGACTCAGTCAATCAGATCTTGACATGCTTTATTTTTCTAATATCATGGATGTTAAGTGTACTGATCCCTTGCCACTTGTGGGCCAGACCATTTCCATTCCCTTGTTTTGCTTTAACCATTTCAGTTAAAGCAAAGCAAAATAAAACCACCCAAGTGTTTTGTCAGACCTAGATATACACAAAGTGAAACAAACCTCACAAGACAGTTTATTAAATTAGAGGGCACTTTGCTATGTTGTTGCAGTAAGCCTACATTCTGGTCACAGAAGGAAGTTACTAAAAACCCTAATGGAGGCTACATTGTGGTTTCGGTTTAATCTAACACTGATCGGATGGTGGAAACTTCATAGTCTCTGTGTCTCTGTGTCTCTGCCGCTCTCTCTCTCTCTCTCCATGAACTGGTGTCTGGTGTGTTTGGGCAGACAGACTGGAGTGTCCTGACAGTGTGGTGTGACCAGCTGATGTGTGTGTGTGAGATCGCAGTTTAACTCTGTCACATCAGACCACTAATTGCCAAGCAGCAAACTAAAGAGCCCAGCATTGTCTGCCCAGAGAAGACGTGACATCATTCAGCGTCACTCATGAAAGAAAACACACGCCCTTGTGGGCTCTCTCTGTTTTTGTCTGTTTAGTGATGCGAGCCAACAAGATGAACCTTCTTTTCGTTCAACCTTTTAACTTGAATTACTAAAATGAATCAAAAAGGTTTTTACTGTTCAATGTCGGCTCATTATTGTGTTAACTGCTTTTTGCCATCTTGTCTGGCGGGTCTCCACATACATTACATTACATGTCAATTAGCTGACGCTTTTATCCAAAGCGACTTACAATAAGTGCATTTCCACAAAGAGATACAAACTCAGAAGCACAAGTAACAAGAAAGTACAATTTTCATCAAATAAGCAGTTTCAAAACATGTTATAGAAAAGTGCCATTATAAGTACAATTTAAGTGTTATCATTTGTTAGTGTATATAATTATGTTGATGCCATTTTTGACAACAATTAAGGTCAACTGGTAACGTGTTGGTGAAATTCAGACAATATGCAACATGTTTTTATGCTTGTTTTTGTCATTATATCAAGCGGCTTTGACATATTTTGAAATGGCTAAATTCATCTCCCATATGTCTCCCACTAAGAGAAGAAGATTGATAGTTGCCGGGACATTTGCCTCGACTCAGCTGTTGGCAATGCATGTCATTTAAATGTTTATCTTGGGACAGCATTTCAAAATGACACCTGAAATACCACGATGGGAAGCCAGGGTGTGTCTGGTTGGTATTTTAATGGGCTAAAATCAATCAATCAAAACAAACTCCTCAACGGGACTCAAATTCCAACGAGCGAAAGGGCACCAGATGGGGAGCCAACGCACTAAGCTGCATTTTCTTTGACAGATCCGACGCCTGAATGGTATTCGTTGCTCTTTTGGCCTCCACCCACTGAGACAGGTGAGCAACCCGCAGGCTACGAGGGGGGGGAAACCCAATGTTTACACGCGGTGCGGGTCCTCCTAATCCGCCTCTACGGCCTCGGGGCAATTTACCCACGACCCTCCGAGACACTATGAAGATGCATACTGACAACCTGGCTTACAATCACACACACACACACACACCTGAACGCCACTGTGTGTTTGAAACGCAACTTATTTTTGATTGAAGGCGCGACAAAGATGTAGAGAGGCCTTCCCTGACCTTGTCTCAACCGGTGAGATTCCCGCCCTTCTCAGACAGACAAACAGCGATCTCTCGTTGAAAAGCCTGGAAAAAGTGGCGACCATATCACACGTACACGGCAGGACTTTGGGACCTTTAACCTCTCCTTCCCCCACATTACTCTGCCACCATAACGGCTGCAGTCAGAGAAGCGGACAAACACGAGACATACAGCCAAGAGAGAAAAGACACAAAGGAGCTATTGACAATTTAGTGGAAACAACCTGGTGTAATTATGGTTCTTTGTCATAAGACGCCAAAGCTACCGAGTCGACGGAGGGCCAGGGATCCAACACGCAGTTAATCCAGAAGATCTCATAATCAGTGCCTTCTGACAGATGATGGAAATCTCGATGCGAGGACATTCTATGAATAGAAGTTCTGATTTAGGAAGTTTTGTCAAGTTACACGGACAAGAAATGAACTACAACACATCTTAGAAAAAAGGCATTGTAAGCAAACATATTGTATTTTAACTTAAAAAACAAGATAATCAAAAAAGGGATTTTTACAAATAGTTCAACAACCATTTTATATTTGTACAACTTCTTAACAGATATCTCACTAAGTAAAAGTGTATGTCAGTAAGTACTGTGACAAAGTGGCAGAAACGAATGGATACGTTCATCATCTGTGGACATGTGTATTAATAAATGTTTTGATCAATTGTTTATAAAATGCCACAAAATAGTGAAAGATTCAGTATTCCAGAGCGATAAAAAGAATGTTTTCCAAACCGTACATCCTGAGAAACTTAGGTGGATAAAAGCATTTATTGGGTAAGTCTAGCTATTCTCTGTATCTTCTTGTGCTTAATACTTTCCATATAAGGACCAAAAATCAAATCCTTGGCAAGACAGAGCGTCGCTGTTATCCAACAAATGATTCATACCATTGAGCCAAACAGTTGCGCTGGATGACATGTTCCTTCATTACCGGGAACACACTCTGCAGCTTATTTTCACGGAAGTCCCTATAAAGACTCCCACAGCTGTTAATAGTTAATAGATACTCAATAGAGCACTATTGTGAGAGCCTATATCAGGTTGAAGACTGAGCTAGGAAAGTATCAAGGAACGCACTTGTGCATCACTAGTTTAGGTCCTTTTGTGGGACTTTTTATTAGTTCAAGTTGTTGATGAGACAAAAAAGTATCCTTTTGATTAGTTTTTGTGGAATGACCAATGCAATTTCTTTCTTTTTTTTGGCATTTTTGCATTTTTTTGTGCCACTCTTGAATATGTTGTAGTTTCATTTCTGGTTTAAACTCAATGAAAAGGAGCCTGCTGGAGGTTTTGCTTTACTCAAACGGTCCATCAGTGCACTGAGATTACAATCTGATCATTCGCCGCTGACCTGTCAAGAGGCTGACCTACTTTAGTACAACGAGCATCTCTTGCATTCATCTGCTCCTGCATCTACTTGAACTTCGTCTCGGTTTTCTAGCCATTGAGCACCAGCAGCCTCCCCCCCTTAATTTTTCCTTTCATTGTCTGGACAGGTATGGACAAGCTATTCGCTGGGCTGCTTGTTGTTTTGAAATGTGATCCGGTAAAAGTGGAACACACCCAACGAGCTGACCATCCAGAAACTATTCCACCTAAGCACAGAGCTAAAGCAATTCTCAACAGTGTCATCAGGATTAATTATGAGTTGAGTGAGCGCTAAACAACCTTGAAGAAGCTAAAACAAGTTTTATTTGAGTGCAACTTGACATTTTCTTTCCCAGAAGTGGAAACAAGCACAAAAATACCCCAAAACATTTTAGCGAAAAAGCAACACCTCCTGAGCCAGAAAAGTCTTATCTTGCAAGAGTACAAACACAAAAGCCCCAGCGTCTTGTGAAATAACCCGAGGGCTACAGTGCTAGACAGGTGTGCAGCAATGCAGCTGCAAGCTTTCTGCACACATTGCCAGTGGGCTCAAGTTTCTTTCTGTATTAACATTGATGCACTGGCCAAATGTTCTCAGATATGCCGATAAACTAATAAAAGACAGAGCTTATGCACTTATGGTTTGTGCTTTCAGATAATTGCAGCTCTTTGTTCGTCATGCAAAAAAAATCCCCCTTTATGAAGCCATCACATTAATGTATCTTATTAAGTGAATGCACAGGGCTCAACTCAGTAGGTGGTCTCATTTAAGGTCCAGGTTTAAGGACGAGTTCATGTCCAAATTCAGAGGCGCTCGACCCCCAGATGACCCATGGAGACACTTTTCAACATTCTCTGGATGACTCGGCAAGCTCATTCCTCTTAAATTGACCACTAAATGGAGGCAGGAGACAAACAAAGCAGCTCAACTGTACACATACAGAAGCGAGAGCTGCTATTATGGGCTATTAAGTCCGTCGGCATTTAGGCCACAAGCAACAAAGACTGGAAAGTGACAGGGCCTCCTCAAAATATTAGTTTAGCTGACGTTTAAGGGGCAGGTTGCTCTCATGCGTAACGATTTTAGCCTAGTTTAAAGAAAAAATTACAGAGCCGAGACAAGTCACGTTCCGGTAGTGTGTCCATGTGACTGGAAACGCCTCAAAGAGCACAGGAGCGTATGCGATGCTGGGCGAGGTGTGGGAGGAATGGGGTAGAAGGAGGTTGAGGTGTGGCATCCTAGAACGCTTCCCCACGCACACATACCCACACACACACACAGACACACGCTCAGACAGCCACTGCCTGAGTGGCAGGTGATGGGGCAGGTGCTCTCCAGACATACAGTTGTTGGGGGTGGGAGGAAGGGAGAAGAGGGAGGGGCCCCGCGGTGAGTTATAAATCTGTGTGTGATATAACCGCAGTGAAAGGACATCACTCGATATGACGGCTATCCTAAAAAAAAATGCAGTGCATCTATAGCCTGTAAAAACGTGCAGTGGAGCAGGTTCATGGTCCTGTGCAGGTGGTGCGTTCCAGTCCAGGCATACCGTAGTTAATCTGATAATCCAGGAAACACCCACAGCTATCTTTTTGCACTCCAGCCAAAATATTCACCTCCAGACTATGCACACAGCTGCATCAGCAGACATGTCGCATGGCAATACGCTTCGTCACTGGGACGCCAGACGGAAAAGGACGCCGTCACCTCAGCTCGCCCCCCCACCCCCCCCACCGATGTAGCTGGGAAGAAGTTCGGGGAAAAAGGTCTGGCGGCAGGTAATGTGCTTCACATGTGGGTCTCATCTGCCATGCGCAGAAGAGGGGGGGGCTGTCTGCTGGATGTCATCACTGTGCCGTTGTTCGTCCCCCGGTGGAGCCGTGCAAACAACAACTCGGACCAGACGCAGGCTCCACGTGAGCTGACAAACCAAACAGTGAGACGGGCATGAAAGAAAACTTTAAACCATTGTGCGCTGCCTCTGAGAAACGCACATATGTACACGGATCCATTCACACCTTGAACATGCTCACAAAGACACACACACAGAGACCCACAGTAACCAGGAGGCCATGTCTGCTGTTAGAGACTTTTGCAAAAATGTCCCACGAAGGAGAACATAGAAGGTTCGGCCTTGTACAGTGTTTTTAACAACCCCTCATCCAACATACTCCAGACATGCACTTACCTGCCCCGCTGTGCAACAAGACATTGCTGCACTGTAACCATCACATCCAAGGCTCACCTCAGTCCTGTCCGCCACAGGGAGCTGCTGGGAACACGATCGACCCAAACAGTGACTTGTCCCAAGACCATGCATGAGCGCACTCACCATCACACCGGCAGCACGTTCGCATCTACTGGCTGCTCTAACGTTGGTGTAAAGATCAAGTGTCAGATTTCACATTTGAACCCAGTGCTCCATTGCAATGCACATACATATAGACCACAAAAAAAAAAAAAGCAGCTTTCAGTTGGCGAAGACAAAACGACGGCAGTTCTGATAATCCTTCTCATCACGGTGTTGTTTCCTGTACTCTCTCTCTCTAAATAAACTGCGTTCCTTTTCCATTGAGAGCTGTCGTTTCACGCAATGCACCTGACGAGCCGCGCGGCACTGCTCTCTCCCGAGTGCACGAAACAAGGCAGACCCTTGACTCTCGGGCAAAGAACACTGCTCAACTATCCCCCATCTCCATGGGAGCAAAATGACAACGGAGGGTGAATGAATGCCTACGCCTGGTTAGTTATTATTGTTGATGTTGTTACAGTACCTCATTGGTGTTTGCAGCCTAGTGTGTGCGCTGGAGCGCAGCCAGCAGCAGCCGTGTGTGTGAATCCATGCCGTACAAGGGTCAGGCTGAGCCGCTGCTATCCATTGCTGCCTTGTGTTCCTCCCGGCTTGCCCCCCCCCCCCCCTCCTCCTCCTCCTCCTCTTCTCCTCCTCTCTGTCTTTTTCTTTAGACGCTCAGCTCGGACTTTTCCAATCTGTGCTCGTCCGCTTGGCTCTCCTCCTCCTTCGTGTTCACTGGGTCTTCGGGAAAACAAAAACAGTTTGGGAAAAAAACAGCCACTTGCAATGCAGATCTCTGTGAGCTCCTCCGCTCGCTCTCCTTTTCCTCTCTCCCTGCTACTGTTGGGGAAGTGCCCTCTCATTTTCTCTCCCATTCTCCTCCCCCTCTCTCGCCCTTCCTCTAACTCTAATAGTTATTTAGTGTCTCATTTCAGCACCTGCTGCAAGCCAGAAAGAGACACAGACAGGAGGGAGCAGACCGAGAAAAATGTCCTTGTGGGAGTGTGTAAAATGTGCATGTGCACTTTGTCAGCAAAAGCCTTGTGTGTGCTCATGTTCTTTGTTATTTAAATGAGTGGGATGCATCAGTGTATTCACAAGTAATAAGACTAACATGCAACGCAAAAGTGTACATTTGCATGTTAGCTTTTGTCATCCATCGCTTGAAATGCCGAGGCTGTGTGTGTGTGTGTTTTCATGCAACTTTTCTTTAGAGTTTGTAGCAGGAAAAAAAGCTGCTGCGGCATCCTTCAGCTATTGAACTCAGAAGCTTCAAATCTGCACGAATACTTATTTTATAACATGAAACGCGTCTGTGATGTTTTTAAACCATGGGACCATCCTGACATTTTCCAGTTCAAGAGGTGAAACATTACTACATTTTGGGATGTGCAGTGCATCAGTATTGCAAACATATTTTCATCACTATATGATATTGATTCCAGATCAACACAGCTGCGCAGTTGGTCTGCATCCTACTCCACATTCGATGAATGGTTCAGCCTCATCAGAAATGCAAATGAAAGAGTAGCTCTTTGGCCGTTAGACATGCCGTGTTGCAGCGTGTTGTTTGCTGCATCAATAACCTTGTGGCGGATTTGCAGCCCGTGCATGGGAGCGTCTCCTTTCTCGCTGCAGCAGACGGCGAATGAGCCAGCCGGTGTCCACAGTGCATACCTGTGCTTACTGACAAGTACTAACTCACTCTTCCTTCAGGCTATGGCAGAGGAACGCACAGCAATCATAACAATCAGAATATAAATGTGGCCAAGAGAGGCGGAAAGGGAGGGAAAGAGAGCGTGCCTGCACAAAAGAAATCAAATTATAAGCATGACAATAGTGAAATAAGAGGGACAGAGGGAGGAGAGAGAGTTGCGTGAAAGGGTGAAGAGAGGGCAACGGAGGAGGAGGGCAGGAAAGTGAAGAAGATCAAATAAAATTCAAGTGTTGCCAAAAGCCACAGCCATTGGTTTAGCTTGAAAGGGGAGGAGGGAGAGGAAGAAAGAAATCATTAACAAACATCTGTTTGTCTCTGAGTGCGAATGAATCAGCCTCCTCTTTACCTCTCTGCAATTCTCCTCTGTTTGGAGAGGAAGAAGTGAAGGTAGATAGCGTGAGAACATACAGTTCATCCCAACAGCAGGCTAGCAACGTTATATCATCAGCATTTCTGAATCCCACGCGAAGGAGGAATAAACATTCAACAAACTACGTTTATTTTGGTCCAAAAGTTTTTAAGTGGGAACATCCCACACATCAAAATATGTCCTATATTTCACTCCTGTTTACAACAACAACAACAACTCGCAGAAATCATCCATTCAAAACTCTGCACAGAGTTGAGGTACAAAGGATGGGCATGCTCAGCATCCAAGCACAATAGACATGTACAGTTTAAGTGTATATACATTGCAGATGAGTGTAGGTGCCTAAATATGCTCTCCGTCCCATTGAAGACATCAGATAATCAGCCACAATGTAAACTAAAAGGGTCAATAGTAACTCAAATGATGTCATCTGGGTTATTTCTGTTTGGAAAGAACTAGGGGAGTGCAAACATTTTATTTCATAATATCCTCAGTATTCCACAACACAGTTTCCTGGGAAATGTGAGGATACTACAGGTGGATGAGCATCATTTTGAATCATTTCAACACAATGGTTAACTCCAAATGTAGGCCACAGTTGTCCAATTTAGCCAAACATGACCCAGAGTCTTTCATTCATGTGTATGTGCGTCTGTTTGAGACGGAGGGTGACAAAGATAGAGGCACAGAGGGGGGAAAGTTGATTATATATAGTTACAATAACTTCATTAAAATGCTGCTTTAACTAGTTTTGCTCCATTTGCCAGGATTCCATAAAAAAAAGTCAACACGAGGACGTACCCAAAAACTGTCAGACCCGTGGATTGTGGGGAAACTCGAGCATCGCTTTTTTGGACGAAAGAATCCTGGCATCTTAAGACTTTTACTTCCTACAACAAAACCCCGCCAATGCAACCCGATTAAAGACATTGCTTGATGGGAAAACTAGTGGCTTGTTTTTGTTTGAAACCAAACCAGTATTAGGGGGAATACGTTGACACTAAATGATACGAATGCCCTTTAAAGAGTAACTAAACAGCTCTGAGCGGCTTCCCCTCTGCGTGATACACCCACAACCATACCCAACTGTGATGTCACAGTTCACACCTGTGCATTACTGCTTCAAGAGAACTTACGCCACTTGAGGTCAGCAAACACAACATTTTTGGGTGGAATTAGGTTACTCTTTAAAGTCATTAAAACCATGTGGCAGCAATATAATGATAAAACTCGGTCAGTATCAAGAACGAAAAGAATAGAACACTGATAGCATTAACAACTCATGCTGCTAATTTTTTTAGTACTAATACTTAAGTTATTGGCATAGATGGGGCTTCACTATGGTAGATATTATGCCCAATGTTATTGTTGCGTTTTGAATTTTTCCCCAAACTCACCAAATCAATTTCAATACTCATTTATATATAAATTGAGGCATAAAAGCATAGAGGCGAGGGATCCAGGTTAAAAGGAAATTAGGCTCAGTGCATCCACAAACTGTACAAAACACATTTTCTGGGTGATTTTGTTCCGATTCCAACTCCTTTGTTCCAAGTCGGCTCAGGCCAGGCCTCGGTTGCTGTACGGTCAGTACACAGTATGAATAATGTGGAGATGCATTTCTGTAGGCCTGAGGATAAGTTTGAGCTGTTCTCCAGATGAAAAGTTGATGAAAGGTGAGTTTAGCCTCCGTCACACACCTGCTCATCGGAAAGTCTGCGTGACGATGTGCGCATTAGTGAACAAAATGAAAACAAAATCCCAGTGCAAAAGCAGTATTCCACTCAGGGACAAAGCTCACTCCATGCTATCCCAGATGGGAAGAAGTGTCGTCAACTCCTCCATTATCCCTCAAACCACTCGCTAACGGTCCTAACTCAAGCTTCCAAAGGACGTGTCGCTGGCTTCAGGGGAGGATGCGCGGCCGGGTTTGGAGCACAGAAGGAATGGGGAAGGAGCACAGAGGAAAAGGAGAGAATTACTCTTTTCAGACCGACTACTGTCAGAGGAATGAAGAATGAAAAATCGGACACAATCATTGTTTGGACATGCTACTAAGTAACAGCTGGCAGCTACTGTCATTTATTATACTGTAAAACTGGCAATGAAACAATACGCAGAGGAAAAGCTTTTCAGTAAAATCATTCAAGCAGGATGTTAATCTCACGTCAAGAAGGAAGCTGTGGTTTGCCTAGCATACCGCTACGCCTGGAAGGAGTACAGCTGCTAACCCTAACCTACTATTGGGGAGTTATGTGCTTACACTTTCTTGATGAACAGGGCGCCACGGGGACTTTGTGTGTACATGCTGTGAAATCTTGTTGTGAAGGTTGCCAGGTTTGGTAGAATTGTAACTTGTGCTGCATGTGGCCT
The DNA here is from genome assembly GCF_949316345.1 of Pungitius pungitius. Taxonomy (NCBI): domain Eukaryota; kingdom Metazoa; phylum Chordata; class Actinopteri; order Perciformes; family Gasterosteidae; genus Pungitius; species Pungitius pungitius. The sequence goes on from NC_084900.1 coordinate 24,446,976, forward strand.
TGAGTGATGCGGTAAAGAAAGCCGCTGCTGTCAAAATGACTGATCACATCTAATGATTTTAGCAAATTCACTAGAATTTGAGTGCCGCCTGATGACATCTCAATAACAATAACTACCATTCAGAGCACAATGGGGCCCGTCAGATATTCTGTTGGCTCCGTCTTGTTCCTTTTATACCACATACATCGACAACAGAATTTAGGCAAAAATGATAATTGGTATTACATGGCTGTTGTAGCTTTCCTAATTTAATGCCAGTCATTGAGTAATACACTTTAGCTCCTTTTCATCTGATCAATTCTGCTGTGTCATTAATGAAATAATAACATCCTTGTGGAGAATACCATTTGTTTACGGGTTGTGTGGTACTCACCTGCACTCCTCCAGCAACATTCACTACATGAAACACATGACAACAACAGGGGTCAGCGCTCAGGGACACACACATACACATACAGACGAGGACAAAAATACACAGGGCTGTCTTCTACACAAACAAAATGTGATTGTATAGGCTGCGATCCCCAAAGTATGTGTTTGCACTGTTACACTGATCACTGTTTACTTCCTACTTGAATGTAATGCGTCAAAAGAGCAGCATTAACAGAGAACATTATAATATATGGCAACAGCCCACAAGCTCTATGGATGACATCGTATTCAGACGCCGACATATTAGGCTCTTATTCCACACAGATTACCTTTAATGTTCATGCTGTGTGACGGGGTTATAACAGCTAGTCGAGTCGTAGGTGCTTTACAAATGCTGTGCGGAGGTGTGAGCGATCTGGAATTTATTTATGAGAATTAACAGTGACTGGTTTAACGCTGGATGTGAATTCTGGTGGTATATTGATTTATTAATCACCTGTGTACTACCAACTGGTGAAGAAAATCATCATCAAAATATAAAAATGAATTGTGATATTTAGGTGAGGTATCATAAGGTAATACAGACCTATATGAATATCTAATTTAGTAACTATAACAAGTCTGTATTTCCATAAAAAATATTTTGCCTAGAATATTTTCCACCAGCCGCCACTGGTTTGAATTGATTATTATCATCCACCTTAGAAAAGTTTTAGGATACCTGCTAAAGGTGGTGTAAAATCATTTTCACCACTACCATCTCTGCACACCTCAATGCACGGAAATGCTATTGTTCTCTTGGAGTAATTCTCTTCTCTCAAATACAACCTCGTACTTCCCCCTCATTAAAACAGGTGAGGACCCCTGATCCAGTCGCGTTAAATGTCCAAATACAAGCCAAAGGTTACAGGTTTTTGAAAGGAACATGCATCATGTGTGTGTCCCTCACTCTACTGACCTGGGCTGGATGTGCCTGGAGTGGCGGCAGGGGCGGCCCCTCGGCCTCGACTCACCAACAGCGCCTCTTGGTTTTCGGCTAGCGCCTGCTTTGCTAGGTAGCGTTCCCTCTTGATCTTCAGCTCGAGTGATTCGGGGACATCAGGCACGATCCAGTCGATGGCTCGCAGCACGAAGAACACCACATGCTGGATGACAGCAAGACATTTATGCTCCTTGTCAGATACAAGCAAAGGGCAATTCAAAGAAGGTAAAGAAATATCTTGAAAGCAAAATTTGTGTTTCTGCTTGGGTGTGATTTATAATTTGTCAAAAATATCCATTTAAACCACTTTTTCAAGTTTTCTAGTTTTTCCCTAGAGCTCTCAGCTATTCCTCACCTCCAAGTGTCCTTACAGCCTGTTTTGCTGAGCACCAAATCCTTTTTTGAGATGTAGCCATTGCTTGGAAATAAGAACTCATTCCACTAAACACAGACACAAGATTGAGCCGAAAACTCTGTAACTAATGATCAAAATTAAATGAACAGAGTGGTGTACGTTTTTAAGATGTATAAACTGAGGTTTACTCTACTGTTGCAAATCTCCAAACCAGGAATGCAATTGTAAAAAGATAAAAGAGGGGCAGAAAGCAAAAATCGCAGATGGTCACAGCCTGAAAAAGTGATGGATAAATAGAGACTGACACGGCTGAAATGGATGCAACTGAATAAATGTGGACTTGGATAAAGAGCCAGGGCCTAAGGTAGATGCTAAAAATACTAATGATATGTTTGAGAAGAAGGCCCAAGAAAATGAAACATGATAAACTGCCAACTACAAAATACTACTTATATATGTCGGCATTACACAAGATGGAAACACTAAAACCTAAACTAAGAGAGGGCTAAATTATTAGTAGTTAAATGTATGCACCTGGGAACAGAGGAGATAGGGATGTGGTTGAATGATGTAATATGTGGGCATTGAAATAACTGAAACATGCAGAAGGAAAAAGATGATGATATATAGACAAAAAGCGGCTCCTGTTATACCTCAAAAGCAATGATGAAACCCAGTCGGACGCCAAGAAGCTCCCAGTAGAACAGAGAATAGTCTCCATTGTTGTCTCTGAAGGCTTTATACCTTACAAAAAAATACAGTTAATGCAGAAAATAATGTGTAATGGTTGAGGTGTCAAACTCTTGGTTTACCTGCATTCAGACTATCAGCATTTAGTTTACCTGCACATGGGGTTCTCGGTATAGTTCCGTGGGGCGTAAGCCAACGTGAAGTTGACATATCCATTAAGATCATTATCAAACTTGTACTGGTAGAGCAGACGAGGTAAAAAATCGGATGTGAAGGCTATGAGGAAAGCCTGCGGACGGCAGAGAGAAAAACAACAAAACATTGTGTTTGAGAGGAGATCAGCGGCCTGTGTGGTCGTGTGGTGGTTTTTGATGGCCTCACGTTGGCGATGACGGACAGGTGGGACAGGGCCTCCAGGATGTTGAACCAGACTCCGATGTTCTGGGCGCGCTCAGCCACCGGCCGGCGGTACTCGCAGGCAAACTTGTGGGCGTCCAGACGGATTTCCACCCAGTTGTTGAGGAGGGCGAAGAGCGGAGCGAGTGGGAACGCTGCCACGAAGATGGTGATGAACCCAAACTGCAGCACTGTGGAGCAATGAGGAGCCAAGACAATTGGAGCCACTTCTTACGTTATTATTTTTTTACATAGGTTCATCGCGATTGATTTTTATAAATATTTGAATAGCAATGACATCATGCGCTCAGGCTACAGCAGCTGACACTTGCCCATTTCCAGGTACTCTTCAAAAAGGCCTTCACACTCCACCAACTTGTAGTCTTCCTCCCAGCGCCGGGGCTCACGGGACGCAGTGTCCCCCAGCACCTTGGCCAGAGTCCTCTTCTGGTGCCAGGCCTTCACTTTACTGTCAGAGCAAATAAAGATGAAATAAAGATGACAATAAAGTTAATAAATAGCTTAGATATTCATGCAGATGTTTAAAAAATCTGATCTTATTTTAGTTTTAAGCCTTTATCTCTACCCTTTTCATTTTGTGCACCCTAGTTACAGACAATAATCGAAAAAAAAACTTTATTACATGGATAACTGCTAGCTTAATTTCGACTTTCAGAAACAGCAATCAGCCCGGGTTTTTTATTACTTCAAAGCTGGAAACATTTGAAGTTTGTATGGTTTGTTTTGCTTTGCAAATGGAATCTCTGCCAGCACAATACGGCCTAATAAAACAATCCATATATGTAAAATATCTGAACCATATGGACATTTTAGCTTAATCCCGCTATATACATTTTTTTTTTAAACTTTTACGGTGGCGTATGAAGTAATGACACTGAACAAGTGCCATAAAATGTGTCCCTTTCATTGTCCAGTGGCAGAACCGACCGAGATAAGAGCAAAAATGTACGACTGGAAACAGCTGCTCTGACACCAAGAGGCAGCTGCTGCCACTCCAAGGACATCCTGCCACTGTCGGAGATTTCATTTAGCTAATATTAAACTAATATTTTGAATTGGGACGCAGCTACAACAAAACCAACAAGCAGAACAAATCTCACCGCCAACTCAATCTTAAATCTCCCTTTCTGACTGAAGGTTACTCTTTGGCTTACCAAAGCTCTCTGAAAATGGATTCTGCACTGACACACACTGTGTGTGTGTGAGCTGCAGAGCTGTATCAATGAGCTTTACTGCCTTAAATAAAAAGAGTTGCATTCAGGATGCAACACCTCAAAAAAAAGTAATGTATAGGTTTTAGTATGCAGCCTTTTAGATTACAAATATCACCGGACCTTGTTGTGCCCATTTAAATTCAACTAGTGGTATTCCTGGCTCAGAAAATATAGGAAACTTACGGAATTATGAACTCCTGAATGTTGTTGATGACTTGCTTTCCCACCATAATAATGAAGAGCTGCTCAGCCAGTTCAATGAGGCAACCGCCAGGACCACACTGCAATAGAGAGTGAAGACACACACACACATATATTTATATATTTATATCCCATTTGAAATTCACTAGAAAATGATACTCACATCTTCATTTCTCATCCCAAACAAGGTCCCATAGTTGCTGGGGTAACCCACAAACCTGCACACAAAGAGAGGAAGGAAAGTTCAAATCGGTTCTGTTCATTAATTAACATCCTCTGTGTCTGTTGAGACTTATGTCTCACCTTCCTTTAAAGAAAGCCACATAGAAGGGGGACGAGTAGAAGTTGACAAACTGGAAGATGAACACCTTGAAGATGAAGGCATTGTCATACTGGGTTTGTGTTCTGTGCATCTCTGTAACACAGAAAACATGGGCACAAGACACTAGAGTAAACGTAATGTCTTCATTTTATTCTTCACGTCGGTTTTACTCTTTTCTTAAGTGGTTAAGCGTAAAAACCTGTCTGTGCATGCTGTCATGTAACTTGATGAATATATTTTAATTTTAACTTATAGAAACAAGAGACAACACTATGTAAAACAAACCCCCCCAAAAAACTAGAATTATCCTCAAAAAAGTCCAATGGAGCAGAGTCGTTCAGTTCTTGACTTGGACTCATTCCGATTGACTCTTGAGTTTCTTCCACGGAGTCTGGTGGAATGAATCCTTAACACTGCAAAGGGGACGTGGTGTATAACCTCTGGGGACCATAATCGAGAGTTCATAATGTAGTGGCCATTATCAAGCAACTATAATCTTGTTGTGTTTGAGTAGAAAAAAAATGTCTTTATAGTACAGCTGAAATGGAAATGTTGATCTTCTGTTTATATTATTTATGTGTTTTTTTATCCTCTTGTTGTGTTTAGCTGTAAACAGCTACAATATCTTGTAATATATCACATTTTACAGTGACCACTTTGGCCTGTGTCCAGCATATACAACACCCAGAAATATTACACCCTATAAAAAAGGGGGCTGAGGGGGCTAAAAAAAAACTTATTTTGCTTTAATCAAGACTGGTGGCTTAGAAAATTTAATTATCCTGAATTAATTTCTTTCATTTAAGGCGTACACTCCCAAATTGCACAGTTACCTAACTTTGAAAAATTGTGGATGCCATATATGTTGGTGTGAATGTATAATTTGTAACCTAAGCTGTTGTACAAAAAAACTGCAGTGTTTACTTATGTATGTGTGAATGCTGCAGAAATAGGTCCTTATTTTAGTAATAGTTCAATATCCCTGTGATTATTGAGTGTGTTTAATTCCTCATCTTATCATTATGCATTCTATGTGTTAAAATTAATTTCATTTTATCATATTTTACATCATGGCATGTGCATTTTTTCCTTTCCTGTAACTGTAAACTGCATTTCTTGTGTAAAAGGTACTACACAAATTCTCTTATTAATTATAATTACTAATATATACTAAATATAAACTAATATTACCAGAGACTGCCGGGATCAAATTCAAACCATTGACGAGTCTCATCTTTTAGTTAGTGGAGATCCAGTGAGAGGCTGATATCAATATAGAGCACTCGTGTTGTTGCAGAGCAGTATTGATTCTTACCCCATTTAGTCAGCTGCTCGGCTAATGCAGTGTAGACCCGGCCCATCAACAGAATAAGGCCCAGATTCACAATACTGCTGGAGATGTTGGCTATGGTCCCTGCCTGGAGAGGAGATCTCACACATGTACCAATATATATGTATATATGTGTGTGTGTGTGTGTGTGTGTGTGTGTGTGTGTGTGTGTGTGCACATACCGACACGTATACAGACACACAGAGATGTTTGAGGGGCTGCTGTACACCCAGCTTTTCAACAAAACAATACATTTATAACACAACAAATTACACATCCATCGAAGAAACTCCGATATACCTCTGTACGCAGGACAGGGCTCCCAGTGCGGAACAACATCAGGCTGATGATGCCTCGGCACATGACCACCGTCACCAGGAAAATCATCACCACACACAGCTGAGTGGGAAGATACCACAACATTGGGCGGAAAACATAAACAGTTGTTAGATTATCAGTGTCAAAGGTCTTCTTGAGATTACGGCTATGAATGATATCGCACACCATCACAACAAAATGGGGCATGTCCATTCTAAACTGCAACACTCTGCATATTTGGAATATTTGTCCAGGTACCGGTAAATGGTCATAAACATACAGTATCAGATCATAAAGAGTAATAAACCGCAGTAATGGAACAAACTACAATGTGTTCATCAGATTAGAGATTGACAAGCCAATCTGGGAAGCCAATATATTTCATAAGGAACACTTTGTACATTGTGTCTCACCATCATAATAATGATCATGGAGCCAGTGAACATCCGGGACAACCTGGTCTTTTCTGGAAAGTAGGGCTCCTTCACCCCAGTCACTGGATTTGGCTCCATAGTCGGGGCCGTGGCTGCAAATTCAGGCCGAGGACGCTCCTGAGGGAACACAGTGAGCCAATGGGTTGGACTTGAATAGGTTCTCCACAGGGGACGCTTCTAACTTATGTATTAGTTATTATTATAATACATGTATGTATTATAAATTCTGTGTAAAAAGTTCCCGTGGACTTAAAGGGTCAGTGTGTAGTATTTGGCGGCATCTAGGTTCCAGATTATAAGCAGCTGAAGGGCCAGTGTGCCAAATGAGCATCAGAGTGGTCCATGCCGTAGAGCCGGTGTCGGGGTTGTTTTGAGCTATTGTAGAAACATGGTGGTGCAACATAGCCGGCTCTATGAAGAACACCATATAAACAGCTCGTTCTAGTTCAAGTAAGAAAGCAAGGATTGTGAGACCTCTTCTTCATGGAAGTCCATGCAGTCCCAGTGATGGGACAGGGTGGCCATCTTTCGCTTCCAGTACTCCAGGAAGGTTACGGCCCAGAAGGACATGAACACGCTGAAGAGGACTGTACCTGGGTGGTCAAATAGGTAGCCCAACTGCAATACAGACAGAACATCAAATGAAAGTACTTATGTAGTATAATAAAACAATTAAAAAAACAGGGTCGGTGCCAGAGGTTTGTTACCTTGGCCATGGTGCATGTATCAGACATGTTCCAGGCCTTGCATGTATTACAGAGAGGACACATCAGATAACTAGCTTCGCTGTTACAGATGTCCTTACTGTTGACACATAAGACACAGATCAGTTACAACGTTCAACATTCAAATTCTGATGCATCACTGACTAAACATCAACTGCAAAAATGAACCCTGCACTGAGAAACGTCCATCTTCCTTATTAATGTCATGGGGAGATTATCATTCTGCACCAACACTTCACTATCACATGAGATGACAGCGGCTAGTTTCCACGGACTGCTCTTAGTCTATTCTACATTATCAGGGGCGCTAATCTATAGTCTGAACTAATGAACCTCATTAATCTTGGACCTTGGGTTGTGTTCTCTCCTGAGATATTGACTTGCCGTTCTCGTTTTCTTTTATTGAAACCAACAGGGTGCCATAGAAAAAGAATGGTTAACACAAATCACCTGGTGAAGCAATATATGGGTACTTGACAGTGGGTTCCTCAATGCTGTTTAGATAGAGGCCACTCTATCTGAATAATTAGGTGGTTTGCTTTGATGCTTTGACTGGTATTTTGTACTTAATTACATACATAATTACATAATTATAATAACGTATATGTTCGACTGTAAATACAGATTTTGACACAATTCAAGTCGCCATCTAAGAAGCTTATGTCCGTGTTAAGTACGAAGTTGGACCAGCAATAGTGCTGGTTTTCTGGTCTTTAAGCAAAGGTTTGGAACTAGGTCCCTGTACGGCATTATGTCACCAAATATCGCACTGCAGGAACAAGACTCAGAGAACCGCTGTTATCTTCCATTAAATATTAAATAAACTAAAAAAAAATGTATTCCACATCCCAAGAGACAATTGAACAAATACTCATTTTTGGCAGATTGAAGATAATTTACAAAAGATTTTTTCAGGCCAATTTATAATTTGAAATCGTCCTTGACTGACATGGAGTGTAATGGCCCCACGACGGGGCATCTGTTGAGATTTTACTTTTGTGATTCAACAAATGAAATTTCTATCTGTGACATGATGAATAAATATAACAAGTGAATATGTTCTTCTATGTATATAATGGTATCATCATACTAATACAGTACTACCACCACTAATACAATAGAATACATATCAAAACTGTTGTAAAATTGGTGGAACATTTAACATGACATATCATCTAAATAAACTGTCTATTGGTCCTTCTCATTGATTTTGTTCTCATGAGTCACAGATGCAGATCGCGTGTAGTGTGTGGACTCACGCTGGTGCGTTGGAACCCATGGACATGACTCCAGACACAAACACCAGGGTTCCAACCACAGCCGCCGGCAGCAGCCAGGCTGTGTAGAAACCTGCAGGGACATGAAGCTCCATCAGACTGCAGCCATTACATTGCTGTTTGATGCCTTGAATGTCCCTGATGAAGAGCTTGGACAGACGATGCAAAAGAAGAACGTGTTTGAATATAACGTGCTTTACTCCTCTTACCAAGTACCAACATTTAAAATGTGCACTAGCTGGATCTCTCCTAGATACAGATACCATGCAGGTGTAGCCTAAACTGATGTGTTATACAGTGTGTTACATTGTTGAGGACTATTCATTTATCACAGGTTGACAAGGGCATAAATTAACCATAAGATTTTAATTGCGCACGTATCCAGAGTGAAGAAAAACTTATAGAAGCCTTTCAAATGACAAGTAGAAAAACGCTATCTGCTGATAAGTACCATGAGATGCAAATGAAAGGTCCAGAAAAGCTTGTGCAAACTATTAATTTCAAAGCACTGAAGCTAATGGGTCTAAATACAAATCCTTATTCACCCAGCCAGGCAAAGTAGAGTGCAATCTTCTCTCCAAAGTACTCCCTGATGTGGTCCAGAGGTTGGTACTTGTACCATTTCCACCAGCGGGCCCAATAGTGGTAAAGAATCTGCCTCTGGTTCAGCTCGTCGGGACGGATCTCGTACTTTGGAAGCTGGAAGGGACCCTAGAAAAAAAGAGCCGTTGATTAGAGAAAGAGCAGAGCTCAAGCTTCTGATTCGATCAAAGACAGAATAAATGATATCGAACCTCGTGCAGCGGGAAAGCTGCCATGTACACGCCTTCATTTACCAGTCTGTCCACACCAACCTCAGCCCTCTTCCTTTTGCCGTACACCGTCCTGGCAAGAATCTCATACACCTGAAATAGCACGACGACGCTCATTTCACGGAACAATCATTTCACAGAGTACATGCGCTGTAGAGAAATCCCTGTCACTCACAACACGGTGCCTCTGTGCGTTGGTGAAGTAGGATTGTTGGTCGTTGCAGCCTAGGAACCTACAAAAGAGAAACACATATACACTTTTAAAAATTGACAAACAATCTTAACGGATCCTAAATTTTTTTATTTTTTTTGTTACTTAGAACAGACCTGTTCATCTTTGACTTGCGAAAGGCACATGTGTAATAGTCCAGCGGCCTGTTCGGCACCGACTCCATCATCACGTTAGGTATGCACATTCTTTTCAGAACCCGTGCAGATGTGTTTAAGTCCAGGTTCGGCTGGGCCTGGAGGTCAAACACATAGCGATTCAGTATGGAGAACATCCCTTAATAAAAGTCAATATTTTGCTGAGAGCTGTCTTAAGAGTTTGTTTGAAATGTTGAAATCAACCGTTTTGGGGCAGTAAGCGTATCAGCAGCTAATCTGTCAGTAATGAAACAGGAAGAATCAACTCTTATAGCATTCTAGCAGTGGACAATGCGAGTCATTCTGCCGATATTGGGTTGTAAAGCGGCACGGTGGTTCACTGATGCCTCACGGAAAGTTCTGTGTGGGGCCTGATGTTCTCTCCGGGTACTACGGTCTCCTCCCATAAGGCCAAAGACACTCTCTGGGAGAGAGGTTAATTAGTTTTAAGTTTTAATAAGTAGTAATTAATTAAATGGCCCGCAGGATTGTCAGACAGGCAGTCCAGGCTTTACTCCGGCTTTACTTTACTCAAACAACCAATTTCTGAACAAAATGTATAATGTACATATTGAAATATTTCAGGAGAAAATATAAGCGTTCCAGCTCATAATTGTTGAGATATTTCAGTCTGGACACACACCGGAGCATCATTCATAAAACACCACAAACAGCCGCACTAACCTGCAACGGAGCCCTCAGACAGAGTTCCTCCGCATAATACAGCAACACATCCCAAGGAGCGCTCAGCTTCAGAAAATGTATCGTTTTCTTTTCATTTGCTGTTTCCTCCTGAAGGGAAGAGAGGCAACATAGACAAGTTGTAAATAAGGCCTGAAAAATAATGGTTAGGCTTACAGAGACTCATAAAGAGGATGATGATCTATAATCCGATGCACAGTACCTTTTCCATGAGCAATCCAGCGCTCTGCAGATTCTGCACAAACTTCTCCCTCCACTGTGCCAGCTGTGCCTTCCTGCGTTCAGACCTGTTGTTCTGCTCCGCTGGCGCCGCTTCCCCCTCCCCAGCGCTGCCCTGGCTCTTTGCCTTCCCTCGCTTCTTTCTCCGGGAGCGAACCTCCCATACCAGCACAAAGTCTAGACCCCGGATCCACAGAAAAGCTTAAGTGAAGGACTGACTCGGTCATCCATCAGTCAGCTTCTGACCAGTAATACAAGGAGAGATGCACAGGCTACTTACCGATTTTGGTCCGGCCATCTCTGAAGTAATTCCCCAGCTGTGGAAGTGGCTGGTTGCTTTTTGTATTGCAGTGACTATACATGGGATCATCATCTCCCACTTGGTCAACAGCTGCAAACTACACGCGTCCAAAGGCCCGAGTTATTATCAGAATCAACTAACCTAAAACAAGTCACAACTGCTGGCGAAAACAGACTATTTTATGTTCTCTTAACATGTGCATCATTTGTTCTTGTAGGACAGTTAAAGAGGTTTAACCAATGAGATGCTGTGCCGTTACTCTGCATCATAAAAGCCTCCACGTTGCAGTTATGAGGCCAGTCACAGTCTGATTGAGAAAAGCCTTTCAGTACAGATAAGTCACATGGCTAAACAAGACATTTTTGATGGTCCCAGCAATACGTGGTGTCTCATGCCACATAGTACCACTATGAATTTCAGATGTACTGCAAAATCTCAGAGAAGTCAGTGAGGGGTGAAGGGATGAGTAAAGCAGCAGGGTTGTGGACACTTTATAGATGTGCAATTACTTTTAAAAAAAAAAGATCTGGGATTCCTACAAAAGATAAAAACATGCAGCGTTATCAAACAAAAGTAAAATACTGCGTACACATCTAGCTGGGATGTAGCTCCCGTTCTGCAGGCTCCCGTAGCCCTCAGCGCTTGGTGCTTCAGCCACGTAGTCCAGATCCAGGAGGACCTCTCGGTCTCCCTTCAGCAGCTCTGAGCCCTTCCTCAACATGATGACACAGATAGCAAAAGGTACTGTGGAAGAACCCCATGATTACTACTGAAAGCATCCTCCGATGACACGCGTGCTGACGAGAAAGGGAAAAGAATGGCTGATACTGTACCTCTGACGTGGTGAAAACTAGGCTGCTCCCCTTCTCCTCTCCCTCTTCTCTATCTCTGCATCCGTCAGGCTCCACTGCTAACTGTGGAATACCGTAATAGACCTAGCATGCAGGCAGCAGCCGGCAGCATTTCAGCACGGCACACATCCCCACTTCGTAAATAATGGAATAGTCAGTGTGGGGCGGAGAAGGAGGGGATCTGTAGCACGCTCATTATGCAGGATATAACATGTTGGGGGGCAAACGCGTCTTGGATGTGAATGGGTGTTCACCTCATCCATGCACATGTTATTTTAAATGGTCAAGAATTGCACACACACATTTAAAGTTGCCATCAATGCCAGCGCTAGACGAGACGCTTCAACCCATTAAGCTTAATTTCCTGAGTTACGTCATCACAGGCACTAGAATTCAAATAAGGTCGGACGATATTCAGAGAAGCTCCTATTGGACAGCCTCAAACTGCATGAGCGCTATAGGAGACATAATTGGCTTTCTCCAAAAGCTCTGCTTCTTTTCAGTGGGCTGCGATGCTCCGGTCAAGACAGAGCTACATGCAAGAAGAGCACACGAGGAGATACATAAAGAGGGGGGAGGAAAACGGAGAGAGTGAGGTATTAAAATTGCATTAGAAGGTGAAAAGCTGTAGAGCACAGGAAATGAAGCACAGCAGGACTAACATCAGTACCATTTAAGGGATCGAAATACTGCTGTCTTTAAATGAAAATCCCTGCAAAAAAAGAAATGCCTTGACAAAATAAGACTTATTTTGGGACTGGTTTTGTCCAGTCTATACAACACTACCTCAACACAATCTAGTTCCAACTGAGATTCAAAGTCTTTTGAGAGGTTGAAATTGTTAATAGAAAACCTTTGAAGGGGGAAATCTGCAAGCAAGACTAATAAATGTCACATAAAATAGCAATTCAGTCATTTATTTATTTTAAAATAAAATGATAATACAGCCTTCAAATGTTGTCATTGGGCTTACATGCTGGCGGTATGACTTGTTACATTTGAAGGTTTCTAGTTTGAAGAATATGGGCAAGGAGGACCTAATGAAAGATGAATTATGGAAAGGGATCCAGTGTTTTAACTAGAGACTGAAATAAAGGACACACTCCCCTATATTTCGCTTTCACATAGTTCTGTAAAGTAGTGTGCAGAGAAGGTGGCAATTGATTTGTTTTTGTTTTTTTTTAAACATTAACTATTTGGTATTTGAATGGTTCTCCAAAATGATGAGGACTACTCATTGCACCGCTTTCCAAACAAAAACTATTCTTTTTTCTTCTTAGCTGGCTTTGTGCTGTACAGCCACAAAGCTGGAGGCCCGGTGTTGCCTGAGCTATGGTTAAATGCTGCAGCATTACGATCAACTTCATCTGGAACCAAGGAACTTTATCCAAATTAAGGAAAACAGTCCAAAACCAAACTAAGTCCTCATTTCCTGAAGGATGCGTACAATCTAAAGCACAGAACAGATTGTTGTCAAAGGGTTTAAAGAGATAGTTCATGTGTGACCTCTACTGGTGACCGTGAGCAACTCCAGCTCTATTGAAGAATGCAGCAACACGATATGACACTTATCAGCCAATAAGTCACATGCTTTTTTTGTTTATAAAGCAGAGGCTTCCATTCATCTCGGCATCATTTCCTTCCAGCTGCGGTGGTTGAAAAAGGCGTTCTGGAAGGTTTGTTTTCAAAATGAGTTTTTCAAGTTTATCAAATCAACAAAAGTCAGTATGGCGTTTTTGTGTGTGCAGCGTTCATACTGAAAACCCACCTTTGACTTAACAAGCGATTAAAGCAGGAAGGGCAGTGTGCAACATGACTACATTTTTCGCTTGTCTAATCACAGTTTACCTCACACACAGCTGCTCCCTTACCTGTAAATCTTGAGTCCCTGCTCTAACATGACTGTCCCTGTGATTATGAACACACGGCATTGCACTGGTCTTACCTACAACAGAAATATTAAACATTAAAGGCAGGTATACTGGTCCATAGAGAGCATCACCACAGGAGCCGAGGTTTTGTTTCAGTTTATTCAGTTAGGCTGCCAATCACAAAGGTTTATTTGTACATTCATTACCATTATGAACAGTGTAAAACCCTGTGGGAATGCACATATTCATGTGTGAGTACACAATATTTTAAATTTGATTAGTGCTATATTTACAACTCAATAAAACCTTTAAACATCATACATATATGACATGCAATAATACCGTTACGAACAAAATCAAAAAGCGTTTTTTTTCACCACAATGCTTTACTCAGACGATGTCATCCACCATTGGCCAGCAATGTCCCCAATTCAAAACACTGCTCAAATAGACTTGCTTTAATTTTGTATTTATATACACTTTATAGGCCACAACTAGATGCAGTTGATTCTTTGTTGTTAACCCAACAAACATTTCAAGTCCAACTATTGCAAGTGTTCTCTCCTTAAATCCTGAAGACACCCAACTTATCATCTCAGAACCCATTCAACACCTAATATTATTTTTCTCCCGGGTCTGTGTGAGCAAAATAATTTCATAATGCTGCATCAAACCAAAATAGAAAACCGGACTTACAACACACAGTAGGTCTTAAGGTTTTGGATGTGATGTACCCTTTTCACCTGAGAATCGATTTTTTTGTTAAAAAAAAATTAATAAAAAAGATAGAAGAGACCAAGTGGCACTTAGAAAGGCTTAAAGCACTGATTAATGCTGATGTGAAGGTAACACGAAGGACACAATCAATAAGTGACACATGTATAGGTCTGGGTATCATTTGAACCGTTCTGTCAGTATCATACTATACTATAGAAGCAACTTTGACACAACAGATGTTATTATTCTTAACTGAAAAACGCAGCTACAGAGGAGAGCACTGTTCAACACGCTAACAAGTATATGCTTAGAGTATCGAGGTTGACAGCGAGCCCAACATACAGCACATTTTTAGCCTCAGACGAGTGAAAAGATGAGAAACCAGAAACAACATAAACTCAGGAAGATAGTTTCAACGTAGTGAGGATAAATAGTGTCTCATATGTGTAAAAGGTTTTGTCCAGTTCAGTCAAGGCTGACGGAAAGGCTACATTGTCACTGCAAAATAACTCCTAGGAAGATCTCAACGCAGATCTCAGATGAGAACAGATTGAAACACATGCAGAACCATCTGGTGCCTAGAACCGTAGGGAAAGTGTGAAGGGTGGTTTAGGGTCTTCTAATTCCTATTCCATTTCCAAGAAAAGCTTTGCTACTCGAAGACATTACAGACTACTTAAAAATAAGAATCTGCTAAGAAGAGATGCAAAAATGCTCTATTTAAAGTAATAATCTCAGAGTTTTCTTTAAACGATGGTCTGCCGAGTCACTATCTTTTGGGATTAATGAACTGCTATGAGATAACACAATGGTGTTAAGCATGTATGGCCCACTGGTGATACCCCCTGCAACTGCATTATTATGAACTGGGTGTCTGTGGCAACATTCCCAGGAAAATGACTACAGACACTGTTGGGACAACTGGAAAGTTTGATCCAAAAAGACACCTGCAACTATTCAGAGAATAAAATCAAGGTTTGAGATTCTAGCTTTAAGAATTCAATAGACATCAAACATGGTCTCGCACCACTACATTACTCATGGGGGAAGGGATGTATTCAGTAAGTAGAGTGGCCAGATCATACTGTGTAGTAACGTGCCACCAACCACGGGTGCAAAAAAAAAATAAAAACAGGCAATTAAAGAGGACTTGTAGCTCAGTCAGAAACAGACTTCCTCCATGCTGGCCCACAATAAGAGGACATATATGTAACACATCATGTTGCTCCCTCAATTAAATCATTTTGTAACAATTGTTCCCACTTTCTCCGCAAAGGTCATAAAAAGCATGTTATATTAAAAAAAACTTCTACCATTAAAAAAGACTAACAGCAAAAACAATGTGCAAGTCTGCATGGAAGCCTCCACTCGTCTCTGCAGGGTGGAGATAAAGTCTTTTGTTTTCCTGATAGTCATTTTTCTTCTGTTTCGTTCAACGTGTGACAGCGTGGAAATTGGTGGTTCTCAAATGGAGAATGAGCGTGTTGTTTACAGTGCAACTGTTCAACATCCAAATATTCTTCATATTGAGATCCCGATTCTATCAAGCAAATGTCCTACGTGACAAGAATTCAGTGTAGAGGTTTGTGCACTTTAACTGAATATCAGACCCATACATAACCATCAAGGATTATGCGTTGACTGTACAGCGCTGTACATTGGCTCTATAACCGTACCGGTTCAGTAGAACTGGTACTAAGGAGTGGCTTATCTTCACACAGTTGTGTGGCTTGTGCAGGTTAGAGGGCGTCACTTCTGTGTGTGCAAGGCAAGGATGGTGAACTTTTTCCACGTAGCGAACAAGCATCAACTGCTCCTGACATACATCCGATTGGTTTTGTTTCTAAGTCACTGTGCAGTGAAGCTGCTGGAAACGGGTCCTTGTCGCCCCCGCCGCGCTTAGCTTCCTCGATGCAGTAAATGTTTTTTTTTTCCTGTTCAGGCCTCAAAGTCGAGGTTTACTTTGTGCGGGCAGAATTCCCAGTCAATTCAGCAGGATGTAATGAATCGCAGTATGTAATGGTGGTGGGTTTTAAAGTCTTTGCATCACAACTTCTATAATTATCCATCCCCATTTCCTACGGGGCTTTATCTACACGGATGGCACAAAACAAGAAGGACTCATATCGTCTTGATCTGCATCTCTGCTATTTCTTAAGAAGCTCTATAAAGGAATAATAGCAATGGGTAACTTGAATTGATTGCAAATTGTCTGTTAATATTGATTTATATCACTTGAAGCCAGAATGTTACGGTGTGCCATATGCATTACCGCTTCTGCCGGATGTTTCTCTGGTAGAAACATTTCATCAGTGAATCAGAGGTGCTTCACATGCTTGTGCTGTAGTGCATCGACCACTAACCTCGTCTGATTTTCAGCTCAGTTTACAGTGACACAGACTGAAGGCCAGAGTTACTCTGCGTATCCTGGAGCCATAGAAGACTGTTCACCCCAATAGTCCGTCTCATTGGAGAACCGCAGCTTAGTGTACGCGTGCATGTCTGTCAGCACCAGGGCTCACGCTGGGCTCTGCCCCGGGCCAGACTGTCCGCCCTCTGCCAAGCGCTATTCATCAGGGCGAGGGCCTCGCCGCAGCGCTTCTGCACAGACGGATCCAGCACTTCTCTGTGGGGAAGATCCACCTGTGTATAGTGAGGACATAAAACAAGGGTTTGACATTGGCCGTATTTAATGAATACATAGAATTCCAATATTTCTCTGGGTTGCCAAATACTGCATTATTAAATCAACCGCATTAGAGACTAGTGTATTCATCTTCCCACCTGGTAAACGGCCTTCCACGTTTTGTCCAACGCCTTCAGCAGCCGATCTCTCTCTTCACAGCCACTGAAGTACAACACCCATGGAGGGAGGAACTGGGACCGATCAGTTGCAAACTCCTATAGAGGGGGACACAGGACAATTATTCCAAGGACTACATATCGGTAAACTGGTGTATACATAGTGTCTGTTCAATGTCAACGCCTTTAGATTCAACAAACGTTTTGCTAATGCTGTAAGAACTAATTTCCTCCAGTGCCGTCAATACAATAAGGATATAACTGTAGGTAAAACTAAAGATGCTAATGATGTAACTAATGGACCAAGCAAGACATTAAAAACAATTACACCTTTTGATTTACTTGTTACAAATAAGAATGATGTGGAGGAAGGCCCTTCATGACAAAGTTTAACTATTAATAAACCATGAGGCCCAACAGGTCTTACTCTTGACCCCTTTATCTGAAAGCTATTCATACCAGAGTTAGCGGTTTGTTATAAAGCCTGTTTCAGACTGGAAATATCATATTTGAATTAGGATAGCACGGAGAAACTGGTACATTAATGCGTTTTTTTTAAGATTAATTTCATGACTTCACCAACTTAATCTGCAAAAGATAAAACATCTTTGGTCAAGTGACGATAATTATCCAGAATCTGGAACGGGCGTGTAACCATCTATTTAATTTCCCCCCCACATTCAGTGGAGAACAATTCTAATTAAATAAATCATGAAATAGATAATATATGCATTTGATGTTACGTATGCATTCCGTAATTTAAAAGCATGTTCCTGCAAACACATGGGAATTTAAAACTTGATAGTTAAAACCTTTCCATATCTATACATAAAGCAATTAGTTTAAGTCTAATATAAATCAAATACATTGGAACAACACCAAGAGAAGTTATGAAATGGCCACTCACAATGACACAGTACTCCTTGTTGGCCTCCACGCTGACGGAAGTGACATCACAGATATCGGTGCTGCCAAGCGAACGGAAGAAGCTGGTCTGACAGTCCTGATGGCAGGTAAGCAGCTTCCTGTCTGTCATCACCAGGCAACACGGGATACACGGAGCAGGGACCACACCCTGAGGGATGACCTGCAAGAATAGGGTAAATCATTGCATTTATCATTAATGTAGTATCAAAAAGGTTTTAGGGAAGAAAACAGACTTTGCACACCTGCATGTAAGGGTGAAACTCGAAAAATTAGAATATCGTGCAAAAGCTCATTACTTTCAGTAATTCAACTTAAAAAGGTGAAACTAATATATTAATACTAATATATTGATATATTGACAGCCACTGAAAGTAATGAGCTTTTGGCAAGTGGGTAGAGATGTTCATTAAGGATTGATCATAAAGTCAGCGGTGTGCTAATGAACAGACGAACAAAAGTTACCCCTTTGGAGACGGACTGGCAGAGCAGCAGCATCCACTCGGCCATGTCCTGCTCATTGTTGGCGCAGAGCTCCAGAGCCGGCCGCTCCGTCAGGATGACGTGGAAGGCGTGCGGCCGCTCCGTGCTGTTTGAGCGACGGCAACCACCACAGTGCTCTCCTCTGTCGGGCACAAGAGGAATGAAAACACATCCACGCGGTAATATCCTGCAATGACGGGTCATAAATGTCAGCCAGTTGAAGCTTACCCCATCGTGACTGACAGCACAGGTGTCACATCTGTTCTTTCTGCATACAGGTACAGAATCCCCTTACTGCAAGAAAAGATACATTCACCTAATCAGAAGTTTGAATCAGAACACACATGGTTGGTATACAACAGAAAAAGACACTACAGAGGAATAGAGGGAACAAGCAAATACAAACCACATACATTGGGTTTTATATATCACATTATGTAGTTGTCAGTCTTATAGGCAATAAACTGAACAGGATGGTGGCAGGTGTGACTCGTCCATACCTGAGAACGAGGTAGCAGCTTTTCCACAGCTCTTTGCCCAGGTAGGTGCTTCCAGCCCGGTACTGCAGAGCCCCCTCTTTGGTGCTGGCAGGCAGTCCAGAGATCAGTGGGCCACCCTGGGGTGACAAAGCCATGTCCATCGGATCCTCCCAGTGGACCAGTGAATACAGTTGGATAGACACTTCGCATACCTGGAGAAACAGGAAATAATTAGTTTACACCTTCTTTGAAAGTAAAATATATTATTATAGGGGATTCCCTAAACTTATAAAATAAAGTAGTGTAAATTACATTTTTCAGCCTTTGAGGAAGAAATTTAAAAAAAAGAGAAATATAATATGAAATTTGACTTAACCAAAGTATTTATCACAGTGATCATCATGAAGATATTTTGTGGTCAATATCATATTAATATTGTGATGCAAAAAAAGGTAGTATTTTTACATATTTGACATTGTTACCCACCTAATGCATGTAGAAAATACAACAATGTGCATTTGCGAGTGTTATAGTAGGAGACGCACTAGCTATGATTTGTGATGACTTGTGTCACAAATCACATTTTTGAACAGCAAGTAGTTAACTTTGATTAATGTTTGATTAGCATGATTAGTGACCAGACCGGTGAGGACGAGGCAGTACGGCGTATGTGAAGTTTATCGTGTCTGTACCTCACACTGAGACTCCTGGGAGACAAACTTGGTGAGAGACAGTTTCTCCATGGTAGCGTCAGTCAGCACAGAAGGGTAAGGAGGCTCACGACAACCCTTCACCATGGCCGACTCGAGAACGGACAGGAACCAGCTGCAGAAAGGTGCAGTAGATCGGTTGAAGAAAGTGCTGCGTGTGCCTCACAGTATGCCATGTATAGCTAGAGAAGTTGTGATTTTGGAGGGGTGTATGCTGGCTCTTTGCACAGGAACACAACAGGTTGCACATTGCTCGAGGAAACAGGAAGGAAGAGATTGGTACACTCACAGAGTCAGAGAGGCATCAGCTGTGTCCAACAGAAATTTTCTTCGTCTGTTGGTGCAAACCACTGCCACTGTCTGTTGGTCAAGGCCCACCTAAAGAACAGAAAATGTATTATATTCATCTTTTATTCTAATACAATAGTTTTTAAAAAGTGGCATATTATGGATGTACCTGTGACCACTACAAGTGTCCGCTTCAGAAATATGCAAGCATTAAATAAAGAAATTTGCACATTGTTTAGCCCCGCCCCCACATTCCCTCCATGGTTGTGTCCTAACAAGTAGAGAGAAAAATCCCCTTTAGTGTTCATCAGCTGGCTACTTTTCCCCCGACTGGCTACTACATATCCTTGTAGAAAGCCCCATACATGTGAATCTAATAGGATGAAAAAAAAAAAGACAACATGTGTGTGTAACATAACAGCGGCCCAAGCCATGGACCTATGGGTGAAAACAAAACAAAAAAAATCCTTTCTTGAGAACACTTACTGAAAGATAGTCCAGCTCGTTATAGGAAACGGCATCTTCTACTGTGTACGGTTTCTCTGCTGCACCTGTGGAGGAAAACATGTTTACAACCAAAACATGTGCCGAGCACAACCTAAAGCATTTTCTGCGTAAAGAATAACTGAAGAAACTCTCATTCGTTCACGCCGGGCATTCAAGCACTTACCCTTCCTAAGCAGGTAGATGTAACAGTCAGTCAGCAGCAGGTAAAGGGGCTGCAGGTCCCCCTCCATATGACCCGTGCTCATTCTCACCATCTGAAAACACAAAGAGGAATTCTGTTAGACAGCCACAATTCAACTGGGTCCAACTCTTGTGTTCATGAGTGCTGGCTTCTGGCCTCTAAATAGCACAGTGTAGCCCAGCGTTGCTCATCATGTATCACAAACTAGTAAACTCCTGATTCACTTGATTAAGCAAATTAAGCGAATGGCAAATTGTAATAAATCTACATTCTCTTTCTTTGTGCATGATACACGTGGGGATTTTTAAACCATCTATACCAGACCGCTATATCCCTACCACCTGAGCAGAAGCAGTTATAAGGAAATTGGCAAACGGAGCCTTGCAACACTTCCAATAAGCAACAGTCTCCAAACCACTTCTGTCCTGTCAAAAACAGATCAATTTGTGAGAAGATTGAAAACGGGCCTAGTAAAAAACAAAAAAAATGACCACAGCATTGTGGTCTTCTCCAAATGTCATTGTTTAATAGGTACACTTCAAACATTCATATTCTCTCTAGAAGGATGTCTTTCAAAATTAAAAAAATGTCGGCCGGGTTTCACCTTGAAGAGCTGCTCCTCGTTCTCTCTGAATACGTGAATCATGAGAAGAAGCAAGTGATTGTTGTCCACCCTGAAATTTAGATAATGACGACGAACATTAAACTTACGCTACAAACAAAAAAAGTGTTTTTTTTCCCCACAACTCCTTACTTAAACTCTGCAGGATGAGAACTCTCTGCTTCCTTAGTAAATTCATTGTGGACAGTTTTCTCTCCCTCCTCTGTGTCTACCTCCCCGGCCTTCAGTCCTGCTGACGCTTTTGCATCTCCTTCATCTTCGAGATCACCTGAAAGAGTTTGCGACTGGCAATGCTCTGTAGAGTCATAGTGGCTACCACCCGAGGGAGTAGAGTCTGAACTGTTGGGGGTAAAGCAGCATAACTCTGCAGGCTCAGCAGCGGCCTGCAAGAAGAGGGACGTCTCTCCTGGTGCTGGGTCGGGAGGCTCTCCCTCGGACTCCTCCCGAAAGGGTTGCTGCGTAGGGGGTTCAGGACCCCGGTGACATTCTGAGCCCCTTCTCTCCTCCTCCTCCCCCCCCTCTCGGTGCTCCCAGGCCTCCTCCCTATCCAGAGCCCCGTTGAGCCGGTCCATGACCTCGCGCAGCGGCTGGCCCAGAGCTTCCATGGAGGTGTCCGTCATCTCTGGGAGCCTTAAAAGCCCTTCAACCCCCTCGTCTCCTTCATCCACGACCTCCGATCCCACCCGGCTTCTCCGCAGCTCGGCCTCTGCATCCAGCTGAATTGCGGTGCCGTTTAGCGAGTCCACGTCCTCCGAGGACATTCGGCGGTTGTTCATTTCCAAGTGCTCAGAGGAGACGGAGTTGTGGAGGCTGCTGATAGACTCCGTGGAGCCCTTCCCTCGGCGCTTCCTCGAGGTTTTCCTTCGCCTGGCCATCCTGGAAGACCAGCGGGGTTAGCTGTGGTTCCTTCGTTCACAATTACAACGACTGACGCAGATGGAGTCTGGAACAAGACGAGCCTGTTACGGTACCTGATGACCTCCAGCTCGTTGCAGGCGCTCTCTGTGACATCACCGGCGGGGACGGCGACGTAGCAGCTGGCCAAATGAACCGGCGTGACGTCGGCCGAGGTGTTGGCGTCCGAGTCCTCGTTGAAGGGGTTGTGTCTGTACGTTGGGCTGTGCGGAGCCAGATGAGCTGCTGCCCTCACCTTCACAGCACCGGTAGAAAGGACCACGGTGTCGCTGACGACCGTCTGGGGATCAGAGCCACTGGATCGCGGGCAGCTGGCCTGGTCAGTCAGGTCTCCCTCTAACGTGAAAAGTTACATCAAGAGTCAAAATAGCATATTCATTTCGAAATATACAGAAGAGTTCTTGCAGCCACTGTCTCGCCGGTAAGTTGAGTGTTGAGATTTAGAAATCTAAAAAGTTTTGCCGTAGTGATTTTGAGTAATTTCTAGCAATACACATTCAGACAGCTTTTTTTTCTCCATATTTCAACACCAATAGAAAGCTGACCAACGAGACATTTTCACACAAACAAATGTTAGCGGCTGCAGTGTCCTTCGTAGTTCTTAGGCAGCGACAGAAAGGGACAAAACACAATACATAAGATAGCAGCTTTTTTCAAGGCACAGGCCTAGGAAGTGCTTTACCACTGCCCTTATAGAAGAGTCATACTACACATATTTAAATAATATAATTAGGAAGAATCAGCATTTTTTTATTCATCCCGAGTGGACTGACGTAGCTGTGGAAGAGACTATCGCATCTATTTTCCAGATTTTAGTGAGCCTTCTTCTGTGCTCATCAAACCTACAAAACACTAACGAGCTTACTGCAAGCCGTCAAAGAATTTGTCATCTAGGTAGTTAAGCAAAGGTTCTGGATCACACTACATTTGAGCAGAACCTAGACCAGTGCCACACATCACACACAAAGACAACGCTACAGCAGACAAACAGATAGCACCGGGTAATGGAGACAGAGTGGGCGAGGTGAGTACCAGGCAGTACACCAAGCGATTATCTTAGAAACAAAAAGGCTGAGCAAGCATTCCGATCATTCCCAAGATGAGTAACACGTGCAGAAAGGGGAGCGATGAACCCACCCAAGCAGAGTTGCCAGTGAACCAAAGAGTCGTGCTTCTTCCTGAACTTACCTGTCCAATTATTCACTATGATGACACCTTGTGTTCTGGTTCAATAACTAAACCCATACGATCATCATTGAGAAAAGCCTTACCAAAAATGAACCTGGATTGTCACATTTTACTAGAAAGGATCAGCTAGCTATACATTACATATCAACGCGTCACATTACAGACGAGAGTACCCAGCATGCATTGCACACAAACTGAGAGATGGCCAGGCGAGATAGGAGGGAGAAATGGAGATAGGAAGGAGGGGATGAAATGGCAGAAAGGGGATGGGTTGACCAATGTCCCACCTTCCCAGTCTGCACTTGGCAATGACCGCAACACGGGGAAGATGTCACCGAAATCATAATCTATAAAAAAAAAAAAAAAAAGATGACATTCAATACCAATATTAGAGAGATGGGAGTGGAGACAGGAGATTACAATGGAAGAAAAAAATAACATGATATATGGTATAGAAATAACAGAATCAACCAAAACTAAAGAAGGCTATCCTACTCACTACTTGGTGCATAGTGAAGGGGAAATGTTCAGTGAAAATATCCTGTAACGTAACCCGCAAGCCTCTTGACCCCAAGCGGAGCATTTGATGAAATTAACTTTGGTATTCCTGAGTCACAGGAGTCTGCAAGGATCAATTTAACTTCTGCTTCAACATTCCACCAGCTTGACATCACTCCCTGAATTTGTGCCACTGCACACGCGTGTGTAGTTGTGGCTCGAGCAGATCATGAACCTGAAATAAATGCTGCCATTCTGCGTTAACAGTTGTATCATGAAGCGTCCAGATTAGAGGCACACAGAGACACAGTTGCACAAAAAACCTCACACTTTATACATGATGCGGCTAATTCAACGGATTGCAGTACTGGCTGGTGAATAGTGATTCAGAATAAGCAAGTATGGGTCCACATGATTATGAAAACCGTTAAACTACCCCTGTGTCCCTCCTCTAAAAGCAGACAATCACTGGTGAATAAGTGGAGCAAAGGGCCTAAATACAGCTGTTCTGAGCTGAGAATGTGGATCAGTATCAAGGCATACATTATGAGATCACCATCAGCAAATAAAAATGATTGAAGATGTGTTTATCTGTGACTGTAACAAATCTGTTATCTCTCCCCTCGCTCCAGCGTATAAAACCTTCAGCTGGTAGCTTCTCATTTCAGCCGGCGCTTCCACCATTAATGACGGCTCTTTCCAACCAGAGTGTACCGGGGCACGCCCTCCAGCTTACCTTCACTGGAGGGAGCGATGGCACTGTCATCCCACTCCAGGTTGGTGGAGGTCAGGGAGGTGAAGGAGTGCAGGGACAAGCTGTCTGAGCTGGGAAGCCGTTCCTCAAAGTCCAGCAGGTTCTGGGGTTTGTAGTATTCCGGCATGTAGGGGGCCACGTCCAAATAGGGCACATCCTGTTCCAGTAGTACACAGAAGAAACGTTACACACACGCTGCTTTTCGGAGCAGCTTTTATATTGATGTCGTCATGAAGCGCATGCTAACCAGCTCCAGATCAAAGCGAATGAACTCCAGGCCGGACACCAGCGTGAGGAAGAGCGTGAGGTGGTCATCACTGCAGACCAGTGCGTTTCTAGCAGAGAGGAACATCCGTTAGCCTCAGGGAAAAGACAGACTTTTTTTTTTTACCACAAAAGCACTCTTTTCACACTTCAGACCTTTAGATTTGTTTTCTAAAACCCACAGCAAGTAGTTCCTGAAATGTCACTTCCACTTGCTACATACCATCAATACATTTGAGGTAATAAAGCACAGGGTAAATGAATCACTTACTTGAAATAGTACTTTTGCAATAATGCATGGTTCTCCTGGAAGAGGCGCAGATAGCTCTCTAACGAGCTCTCACTCAACGCCAGGTACAACCATGCTCGGCCTATACAGAAAAGACAACAGTTATTTCCTCTGTACACACACACACACACACACAGAAAACTGTGAATGTGAGTGTGTTTGACAAAGTGTGAGAGAGATAAGAGATGTCTCACTTCGACCGAGGTTGGTTGCTATGTGCTGAAGCTCATCGATCTGACGGACGGCCTCTCTTCTGGTGAAGTGAAGGACCAGGACCCAGTAGCCAGAGGAGATGTCCTGCAGGCTGTGGTGTAGAAAACACAATAGTGTGAGGCAAAGGGAGATGATGGATGAGACAAGAGCTACATTTTTACAGAAATGGACCATTAATATACTACTTGTAGTGTGGGCCTAAAAGCGTGTTATGAATGTGACTCTTACAAAAGAAAAAAGATTTCTTTTGCAAACAAACAATAACAAGGCCCATTACTATTTGGCATATGCACCTTTCCTCTTTCTAGTGTGCAGTTTTCTGGCAAAACGTCTCTTACCCATAAAGCAGAGCATGATCGAGGTGTTCACAGAGGCGCTGAAGGACCCGGTCGTGATTGCGGATAGCTGGAGTCTCATCTTCACAGGCGGCAAAGTAACTCTGCAACTACAGAGGGACATGGTTTCTCTGCTGTTGGTTTGGAGAGGCTCGTTTTCAAAAGCTCACGGTTGTCTATTATTTATCAAAATTAAAGCTACACTGAAGCTATTTCATTTTTTTAACTAATATGTTAGCTGTATGAAAAACTGGCCATTATTAAATAAAGTAAACTGTAAAGTACTTCTTGGGTGTAAGAACTTTCTAACCAGATGATCAAATCTCATTATTTTTTTGCTCTGTGCTCCTGCACAGTGGGTTTTAAAGAGCAGTATATCTTTTGACATGACTAAGCAGTGTTTGCATGAGGTGAACACTGTACTCGTTCTTGGAACCTCGAGGTGCACCATTTCAGAAGCACGTTCATGCCCCTTGTGCAGTTTTTACAATAGAAGGGAGGTTTGACTCAATGCATTCGGGACCCGTGGACTAGAAATTGGAAATTACTGAAACAGATGATTTTTTGGAAAAATGAATGTATGAGCTTGCAGAAAGTACAGACAGAGGATGTTCTCTGTCAAGTCACGAGAGTCTAACAACCACATCAGGCACAATTGGTCTAAAAAAATGTACAAGATTGCATGACGAATGTAAATTAGGAGCAGAAATCCACTGCATTGCAAAAATTTGTCATAGTGTTTACATGCACATATTGCCGTGGGCAAACAGGGCTTGTTGCTAGTATTGTACACGTAGCTCTAAAGCGTCAACACCATACAACAATTAAGAAAACGTAAAGAAGAGTGTATATGTTAGTGATCCGATGAGTAAGGGAAAGGCCCTCCCGTAGCAGCCAGCTGGGAATGTCCCAATGACTTGACTTGCCCTCTTTGGCAGACAAAATATGACCTATCGCTAGCTACAGGACATCACGTGAAAATACTTCAATTTTGTGACGTTTAAGCGTGCGTAACAATAGGACAGCACTCACCTTTTTGACGGATAAGGAGATGTTTTCCAATATGCGATCCTTTACTTTCAGTTGATCCATCACTGGTCTGCTGGCAGCTTACGGCAGCCGATCAGCTGACTCCAAAGAACAGAGCTCTTGTTTTGCTAAAGCTAAAGCCCGGCTAAGCTAGCTAGCTATCATGATGTTGTCCTCCAATGCAGCGGGCTGCCAAAGTAACGACACAGCGCTGGCTGTCAGTTGTACACTTTCAGCTCGACAGCACCGCTGCTTCACAACCAACCACGTACACGCCGAGATAGTGGCGTGATAAGTCCACCGAGCCGGCAACGGAGCCGGTTAGCCAAGTGATGTTTGCCTAGCTCCGCGTTAGCCACTTCTTCAACGCTAGACGGGGTGGGGGTGGTCAAGCAAGTTCTGAATGCCAGCGAGGATAACTTTTAGTAGCGTTTGTGGTTATCATTATCTTACTTTCACGTGTTTAGCTTTAGTAAACTACTTTAACCACGTTTACTCATATCGGTCACGAAAGTTAGGGTCACTTTTTGTGCTACTAGTGACTTATCGCCGTTTATATGGGAAGTCACTGTCAGTGCATTACGTCACCATTTGCCCCTATACGTCTTATTGGCGCGGGGGAAGACTTAGTTACGTTTGCTCTTTATGCACAAAAAAAGCATCTTTAAATCCCTCTATTTTAGATCAATGGAATTCTCTTTACAATCCCATGTGCGTACAAAACAATATATTAACTATTGTATAAATAAACCTGTGTTTTGAATGGCTTCATCCGGTCTTTTTTTCCCAGACTGACTGCGTGAAACTGAGCCAATCACGTGGAAGCGATTAAAGCAGCGTTCCTGATTGCTTTTTTCATTGAGACTGCTATGATGGGATTATATCCATGATAATAGGATTATATCAATGATTATATCAAGTGACCAGTAGGTTTAAGAAATTATTTAGAGAAGTAATGTCGTATATAGGAGAGTTTCCTTCTTTGCGATGTAGCTGCATATTTGTAGACTTAATTTGGACCCTCCACCAACCTGTTTCCAGGACTGGAGACCGATGGCAAAGCTTTGTGTAAAATAATGTCACAGGAATTTCTACAGTGTGGAATGTCAATATTTTATTGTTAAGATGACTCCAATTTTTTTGGAAACACTCATCAAAAAAACACGCAGTTGGCATATTCAGTGCATTTAGCAATAAACTTTCCTGATTGAGAACATATTAATGAAATTGTAATATGGATTTCTCTCAGGTTCCAAGGCATGTGCTCTACTTAAGAAATCATTAATCAGACGTAAAGAAACTTTATACAAACATTGACTGAATGCAGGACACTGATAAGCCTTTGAATAATGAGAGTACAAAAAGCCCCAAAACAAACCCTTAACGTCTGCATTAGGGTCATATTCTTTGGACTCCACCACCTGATTAGTTGAGAAACCCAATATCTGAACAGAAACTTTTTTCTTTTAAATGGAGAATTGCAGTCCAAGTCCCTGCATGAAGAGATTCAAGCCATCAAGACGTTCAATTTCAACTCTTCACACAAGTTCAATTCTGTATTCTTGTTATTCCTTCCCTGCATTAGTCGGACTTTTCCTTCTCTTTCATGTGCAGGAAGACTATGCTGAATACAAAGAGTCCTGCCATCATGGAGAAGACGCTGGCATAGTATGGGAAGGCTGAGGGGATGAATCGCTCGTACTGAGTGTGCTGCAGGGGACGCACGGATACCTGTGATGAACAAAACAAAAAAACGTAAGGTTAGGGAACCACGAAGTGTGGTTGTTAAATTCATTAGAGTAGGAATAAGCTCTTCCAAGCCGAAGTACTCCAAAAATATACTTTTAAATAATAGACACTGGCTTGGTGAGATAGTAAGCCCTGAGATACCTCATAAGATATTTGGGACAAAGGTGAATTAAATCGATCTTTAGTATTTCAGTCCATTTGAGAGTTTCCATGCATGTAGATCGGAGGACCGCTGTCATAGCAATATTCTGATTTTGGTTTGCCCAAGTGAAGTAAACCTTCCAATTAACTTGCCTGAGTGGAGGAGTAGAGATGTGTGTATCCCAGTCGGTTGTAGTCCACCTTGAACTGGAAGACTCCGTAGACATCAGGCAGCGTGAACTGCACGCTATATTTATCTCCTAGGAGAAAGACACAGTATTAACTGTGGATACACTGCTTAGGTGCATACAGCTCAAACACACAAATCACAAGACTGACACACACTTAGACCGCAAGCCTGAATTAATGTGTATGTTCTATAAACCCAGACAAACCTTTTTTCTTGAGATAAGTCCTGACGAAGGGATCGATTCTCACAAACTCAAGCTGAATGTCATCTCCGTTGAAGGGAATCCAGCGGCCCTCAGACAACATCTCAATGACAATGCTGTACTCCTGTGTTGGAAGGTTTTACACTGATTGAGAAATGCACTTAAAAAAGCACTCCGCCAAAACATGTTCAGGCTAAGGATTGTTCACATAGGCCTCTGAAATTGTGAACTTACCACCAGGTCAGTGATCGTGTATGCTGTAGGGGGATTTTTCTCTCCAACAGGATGATGGGTAACAGCTCCCACCCTGAGGACTCCGGCCTCCTTGAACACCCAGCGGGACAGCGCCTCGGCCAGCTCCATGTTTCCTGTCTGCTCGTATCTAACAAAGGGACCGCAGCAAGAGGAGGGATTCTCATCAAAACTAGTCAGTTTATCATAGTCTGTCTCTCAGTCAGTTGTTTTTGTTCAGGCTGGTACTTTTTGGACATGAAAATGTCAACATTTTTAAAATACTGAGAATTAGAATAACTTATATTAACCGTCAGGAGCCAATTCAAAAATATTTGGGTTTGCATTTGAAAAATCGAGTTACAAATTATGGCTGCACTAATAATTTCTTGACAGTTGTTGCAGTCTTTTACATTACAAGTTAATTCGGGTCTAATAAAAAAGGCATGCTGAACTGTATTCAACATCAACAGTAACCTGACATCCACATAAGAATCCGGTGAATTCACCCTTTAAGGGTTTTAAGAAACTCAACTGTAAACATTTTGAGACCATTTAAGGACTTGCATGCACCCTGGTTGAGTACTACGAGTTTTTAGTTTGTAGCTGCAAGCCATTATCTATGAGATAGAAGAAGAAAAAAAATGGATCGATGAGATTTGAACAGCAAAGACTACCTCTGGGAGCCAGGCGTGGCTTTCTGCACAGCAGAGTTGAAGAAGGCATCGCTGAAGAACTCCAGGGAGCCGCTGAAGACCACTCTGGCATTGTTTCTGGCCTGAAGGCCGGCGATCATGAGCGTGTTCTTGCCAACAGCGTGGGGGTACTGGAGGTATAAAAATATATATTATTAGCCTGAAGCAAAGAAAACAATGAGTGTATGAAGGTTCTCTCTAGTTTCCGGCTCTCCACAGAAACAATAGATTCTCCAAAGTCGTCCTGGATGAGGAAAATACAAAATTATTTCCATTCAGGCCCGCTGTGACTAACTGACATCTGAATAGACTTCTTTGTGGCATAAAAATATCAGACAGAATTGTTATTGTTATCTTTGAATATCTTACCTGAGAGATGGGTCTGTCTGGGAAAAATGAGTAAGAAGTAGAGGAGCCAGTCAGGATGTCCAAGACCAGAGGGTTCTCTGGGTCTGCCACCATGCTGCAGAGGAGGAAGGGGGCGATGTCATGTTAGTCAGACTTTATAAGACTTCCATTAATAAACAGGTGCAATGTATAACCCCTTCTCCAACATCCTTGCTACATACAAAACACATTAAGGATTCTGTGAAAGTAATCAAGTAGTCATCCATTTGAATAAAATACATCAGAAACAGTGATTGTCAACATAACAGACTTTCAGTAATATACCTTGAACCTTTTGTTGCTAACATTTAAAACGTGTTGAGTTTTGCTTACCCAACACCTCTGAACAGAACAGGTTTGTTGGTGGGTTTGCCGACAATTGTTGGAGCTTTTATCAGGATCTCTGGATCAGCAACAATCAGCGTGTGCTGGAGACAAGAAGGTTCAACTTGTAAGTATCAACAAGCAGCACCAGTTCTAGAGACTAGATTTGTGAGACAACCTGAATGTGGCTGCTGTATGAACAGAACTCTGCTCACCTCTCCAGAGTCAGACACGTCATAGTTGTGATGGTCAATGACAGCAGTCTTTTCCTCATCAAACTCAATGCCGCACTCGCTGCCCAGCTCCCTCAGAGGGTCACCTGTGTAACAGGAGCCGAGCATTAATATTCACATTTTCTACACGTTTTATATGATATTGCAGAAAAGCCACTGACCAATATCTGAACTTGCAGCAACCAGGACGTTGCCTCCACCATCAATAAAGGCTGTAATTGTCTCCACGTTAATATTTCCTCCAAAGTCTGCAAATTACCAGAAAGGGATACATAACAAGTATTACTTTTACAACAAATCAAAAACATGTCCGCAATCACCATTTAAAAAATAAAAACAGTATGAAAAGTGTGCAATTTACCCTCAACTGATGGAGAGAAGATGACCAAATGGTCGTACAGGAACTGGCCATATTTGATCAGAGTTAGGGAGGAATCATCAGCGGTTTTAAAAGTGAGGTCAAAGCCACGATCTGAAAAGGAGAGACATGATCACTCAAACATTGACACGGTTGAAAGACTAAAACTGTCAACTCCGCAATCATCTATGTGCTCTGACTTCCATGTGCATTTGGGATTTCAGCAAGAACTGTTCCTTGGATAGAAATACCTGAGGATAAATTGAGGCATTTACAGTGCGATACACATCTAGACCACGTATGGCATTTAGAACATTGAATTAGTCATGGATAACCGGTCAGCATCCTGCCAATAACCTTATTTATATTCATCTAATATGCCACCGAACGATTGCATGTGGCATAATTTTGTATTTGTTTCAAGACAGAAATTTATTTTAAGTATGCCGAACGAAAGCGGCTCCATTACGAACAAATTCAGTGAAAGCTCACATCACCAAGCAAGTTCAGTACCACTGGATAAAAAAATATACTTCAAACTGACAGCGCCTTAAACGTAATTTTCACGAGACAGTGCTAACACAATAGTGCTAACTTAGCATGTTGTGCTAACCTTAGCTTAATCTCGAGTACGAGCACTTTAACTTTATACTCCTGAGACCAGTTAGCAAAGCGAGGGACTAATACGAGTAAAGAGGAGAACATTTAGGGATGTAAAACAGCCCAAATCTCGTAATTGACTGACCTGCGAGACTGCGGAAGAAGATTGAATGGGTGTCTCGGATGTTAAGGTTGTCCAGCAGAACCAACGTCTTACCGTCAGCCAAAGCACAATGCACCATGGAGGCTAACGAAAGGAGCAGAATTATATTGTTGTCCAAAAGTCTGAACCTCCTTTGGATCATCGTGCCGCTGCGCTTTTTGGAGGATAATAAAGGAACGGACGGACTCGTCTGCATGACTGCTGTCAACGACGCCATTTTGCTGCAGAAGTCGGCGTCAGCGTTAGGAGTTGAGTCAACTTTGACCCCGAGATCCAGCCAATGAGCGAGAGGAACGCGTCCTTCTGGCCTCCACTCCGCCAATGGAACGGGAGCTTTATTATAAGACTGACAGCCACGAAGTAGTGTGGAGACATGTAAAACAAGTTAATGTGATTAGTTCCTGGAAGGGTGACTACTTTTCCTCAGTGAATTTATAGATTTGATTAATTAACGAATCTTGACAGAGCAATATAAACATAACAGCACATTTGTAAAATAACATCACAACGAGGCGGATGCATCAGACTGCAGACACTTTATTGATGAGATAACTTCCAGTGAGCTGTAGCAATGTTGCTACTATCTAACAGGTAATATAAGCAGACAAGATAATTACATAAAACCGTTGGTTTCAGGGAACCATCTTCACATGATTATTTTACAGTTTACTGCAAAACAAAGAAGAAGAAAAAAAGTTGTTGACCACACTGTCATCTCTCTATTCCTTTCTCTTCAAGCAATTCAAATAAGACATTCATTCATTCATTCATTTCAAGGATATGTAACACATATACACAATATTTAACATGCAGAGCATTTACAGTGTTTGCTAGTATACAAGTTCATGACATCATCCAACTTCAGGAAAGAGGAGTGAACATACACCCAACTAAATCTTCAGTCTGCTGACATGTTCATGTGGATAATTTATGTAATATGATTTTAATTAAAATACTTAGAACTAAGTACAATAAAATAGTTTTTACTATTTAAGGGAAATGTACATATCTCTTTTGGGTGAAATGGAAAAATAACACTAGGACTTGTAAAGCAATTACAAACGACACGTCATAGTCCTCCCATTCATTCTAAAGACTATACAACGTAGTATAAACATCTCGGGAAGAGTATCAATATTTTTTATCTCATCTCTGGACCTTCTGGAAATCGGACTACAAAACACATTATTTTTGACCATACATTCAAAGATAAAATTGTGTACAAAGTGTTGTACGTTGTGAATCCAGTTGAGATTCATAGCACAGCATGTTGAAACCGAGGTCGCATTAATTAACGTCTTTATATTTTCTTGTTCTAACCCGCTAAGCCTGACTCTCACATTCCATCTTCTCTTGTTTTTCATCTTCTGCCTCTTCATCTATTCCTTCTGTGTGGATCTCAACAGGACTTTCCACCTCTTCATCTTCCCTCTCCTCCTCCTCACGAGTGACCGCTCCAGGCTCTTCACTGTGTGTCTCCCCCACTATCTCCCCCTCTGCCACTCCTTCCCCATCCTGGGCTCGGAAAATCAGATCTCCTTCCTGGATGACATGTTCAGCTGTGGGTTGCCATGTTGTTGCAGATTCCGCCTCAGCAGTGGTGGCTGTGGTGTACTGGTAGAAGTCCGAATCTGCCTGAAACATGACCAGTGCCTGAGCGGTGTGGATGCGTACGTGCTGGGCCAGGGAACTGGCGTCCAAGAATTTGTCACCGCATGAATCACAAGCATACAAAATCTGGGTGTTGGGGTCTAGGAACAAAAGAACATGTGACAGAGTTAGCAATTCAAATTTGTATTTGGTTTCTACATTAAAAAAAATAATCCTTTTTAACGCAGGAGACCTAAAAAACAGATATTTCGTGTTTTCAATAGGAATTATAATGTTTCTGTTAAATGTGTTGACGGTTGATGCTGAATTTCGGGATTACTCAGCTGACCATCCCATTTCCAAAGCCAGGGTTCAAAATGTAATAATGCTGCTGCACCCTTGCAGTAAAACAGCATTAGCAATAGTAGTTTTCTAATGCCTATTAAATATTCATATACAATGATTTAAGTAACGTTCTTACTTTATAGTAATTTTCTTGATGTCCTACCTGTTTCATGCACTTTCTCTACCGCCTTGGTTATTTCCGCTTTCAAAGCCTCAGTCTCATCTGCAGACACTGAAGCAACCACTGGAACAACTGTCAAAGACATATGACACAAAGTTAAACACTAAACACCTTCAAATTTAATTCTCATAATTTTAGCTGCAGCAATTCTCAGATTCAACCCCTGAATATGTTGATATGTTTGCTAATATCACCAGATGCTGCCTGACCTGTCAGCTGAGCTACTGCACTAGCTGCCAGGGCCTCAGTGGCCAGGGTGACGATATCCTCTGTGGTGACGGTGACTATGTTGATCTCGTTGTCAGAGAGGCACGCCCCTGCGGACGCGTCGCCCCCCTCATCCGCACTGCCCCCGCCCATCACCAGCCGCTTCATGCCGGCCTTGCCTTGGTGGACGGTCTTAACGTGGGAGCGCAGGTTGTCCACCCGGTTGAAGCCTCTGCCGCATTTATCACACAGGAAAGGTTTCTCCCCTGAGAGCAGGACGAAGGAATAGAATCAACTGACGGGGGGAAGTTGTGAGCTCTGCGGGACCTCTCCCTATTTCCACCATTGCTCCATAATTATTTGACACTAATCTTGTCCATACCTGTGTGAATGATGATGTGCTTCGACAGGTCTCCCACATTAACAAATGCTTTGTTGCACATCTGACACTTGTGCGGCCGGACATTATCATGGTGCCGGATGTGATTGGCCAGTTGACTGGACTGCACAAACCTGTCCGGAGACAAACATTAAATTGTACTCCTCGTCTTGCTTCCAGCAAACACACCATGGCATCGCATTTAAACAGCCAGTCTAAAAAATACAATGAAAAGAAAACATTCTCTCGCATACTTCTAGCAGTGGATGAAGATCTGCTCCTGCTTCTGCTTTGTAGCATGCTGCCAAAAGGCTGTTTTATCCTATTTCTAGCTGTACACCCGTGTTATTATCATACGGGTAGGGTCTTGAATCTTCCCTCTCCCTAAGACAATTTTCTCCCACAGTTGACAATTGACAAGTAACCTTAACAATTGAAACCAAAAGTCAATGTTCTGTTGTCTTATTCTTTAAACACTCTACTAATGTCCTTGTTAGAAAAATTACAGTTACATTCCCCAAGCAAAAGTACATTTAAAAAAACCCTTTGTTAAAGCACTGATTTATCTGCTTGCTGACCTTTTGCCACAGCGATCACACACGTAGGGCTTCTCTCCTGTGTGCTGTCGGACGTGAGCGATGAGGGAGCTGGCCTGCGTGAAGGCCTTGCCACAGATAACACAGACGCAGGGCTTCTCTCCTGTAGCCCATGAAGAACAGTGGGGAATGTAAAACATATATGTGCATAGTTTCTGATTGAAAGCTGATGTGTGGCTCACACATTCCATAGTCTCTAAGAGTACCATGGAAGTACCTGTGTGGATGCGTTCATGCCGCTGCAGAGCTCCAGGATCACTGAAAGCTCTCTTGCAGTGCATACAGACGTATGGTTTCTCCCCACTGTGGACTCGCAGGTGCCTCTTCAGATTCCCTAAAAAGCACACAATAGGTTAGACCAAATGCCTCAAAGCAATGACGTTTCAAGTAAACTTCCTTCAGATTACGCGCAGACTGAGAAAGCAGCTGGAATTATATAATACACTATCAAGAATTGATTGTACAGCTGCTCGGATTTTAAGGATCATACATTTGAAAGAGTTTAGGTAGAACTTCAGTTTCTTGATAGTGATTTGTAGTCAGCAAAAAGTCAAGATGATCTAGTCTTCCAACCGCTCAAAGCATTTAAACACCACATGTCCTAACCGCATAAGAGACCAACACATAACTTAAGACTATGGTCCGAAATATCTTCTTACCTGAAGTAGTAAACTGTTTGCCACATTCTTTGCACTTGAGAGGCCCGTCCGTAATATGGATCTTTAAGTGAGCCTTCAGATTTCCCGGCTATGGAAAACACAAAATCAAGTAAAACAAAGTCAACATAATATGAGAATCTATCATCATTAATGTTTGTGAATAACATGTTGTGTAGAAGCCATTCCACTACACTTGTATTGTGCATAATAAAACTGCCTTTTCTATTGATTTATTTGTGATGATGTATGTGATGACGTCAGGGGGCGTTGGCTATTTAAATGTCACCCGAGTAAGGCCAGGTGTGTTTTCTATTTTGAGAGCGGAAGGAGCTACTGTTTTTGACCGCATTACGCATTGATTTCTCCGATTATTATGAGTGTGATTTATGTTGTTTTGGACGAACAATGAATAAAAGAATATTGAAGTGACAATACGAGAAAAGGCGCGTTGATTTTACCGACGGCTCCTACACGTTGTATTATGTTTGTATCACATATCATTATTACCTGGTTGAAGCGCTTGTCACAGTGTGAACACTTGTTGCCCTTCTCCGTGTTGTGCGTCTCCAGGTGTCGCATCTTGGCGGTGGGGTCGGAGAAGGACTTATCGCAGTAGTCGCAGTGGTACGGCTTCTCCCCACTGTGCACCAGCTGGTGGCGCTTCAGGTTGCCAGATGTGGTGAAGAGCTTGCCGCACATTTCGCAGCTGTAGCGCGCTTCGCCCGTGTGCCGTTTGCGGTGCAGGTTGAGCAGGCTGATCTGGCGGTAGCTCTTCCCGCAAGTCGAGCAGCAGTACGGCTTCAGAGGGCTGGGGGGCAGCGAGGGAACAACTTAAGACACGATCTCAGTAAGAGCAGGTGTCAGTAAACCAAATGTGCCTAAGTAGAAACAAAGGGATTCACCTGTGTGTTTTCTCGTGGGCTTTACAGGCCGCAGGGTCAGAGAAAGCTTTGCTGCAATCGCGACAGCTGAACGGCTTCTCTCCTGTGTGAATGCGCATGTGTCTCTTAAAATTGCCAGTGTGGGTGAATTTCTTGCCGCAGTCCTGACAAGAAGAAAATGTCATGTTGAGTGAGCAAAACCTATCCACGCAAAATTTGTATGTAAACGCCCAACATTTTACAAACATCTGCACAAAGGCCTTCGGAATCAGCAAAGTTTCCAGGTTTGATGCAGATATATTAGTTTTGATGCATTTCGATGCAACAGTTGATGACGTTTACATTCATACACCTTACAAGTACAGCATTAAGTCTGAATTTTTTTGAACATTAAAGAAAATTAGAAATTGACAATGCACCCGCCTCTTCCCTCCTGCACCCAGACATTCACTCACCTCGCATTCGTGTGTCACAGAGCTGTAAAGCTTTGACTCGGATCGGCTGCTCATGGACGCTGACTGATTTTGTCCCCCTTCCCTCTCGCTGCCCGAATTGACCCCATCAACATCGTCATCGTCACCTTCCTCTGCCGACCCCTCTTCGTCGTCAGCTTCCCCCTCCCGGGTCTCCTCAGTGTCGTCATCCGGTTCATTGGCTAGTTCTGCCGCCCTCTTCCGAGTTTGTCTCTTTGATGGGGCTTCTTCCTCCGAGTCATTATCTAAAGGGGCAATGATTGAGAAGTCTTGAAAATGATAATCTGTCTGTGTATGACACAAGTCTCGACTCCAAATTTTAATTGGTATAAAAAGGCCTCCTATACCTGCATTTAAATGTAAGACTAAAACGCTAAACTAAAATAACTAACAAAGATATATTGAAATCTTCTAAATGTACTTATTTCCTTATTGACTTTTTAGTCTGGAGTATGTTTTTGCATGATTAGGGTGGTATGGGTTGAGGCAGCGCAGCAAACTATCCTGGCTCACCAGGTGGGAAGTTTCGCCGAGGAGGTTTTCTGATTCGTCTCCCCCGAGAGCTCGTGTATGATGAGCAAGCAGATTTCGGCGGCGATTCTGTGAATAAAGAAAATCACTATTAATTTAAGATAAGCAACCCTGTGATATTTCAAAATAATATTGGTACGCTACGCACTCACTGGGATTGCAGTCAGCATCAGATGGGCCAGGTACAGGTGCATCTTCTGCAGCACTTTCCTCTTCCTTCTTCACAGATATCTTCTTTTGAAGAACGGGGGCGTTTGTGTGGACTCCTCCTCGGCCCGATTGGGTTCTGGCCGGGCTGGGCTGAGAAACTGTCGGTTGTTTCTCGGTGGAGATGTCTTCCTGCACATTTTCACCATTTTGTGTGTTTTTTTTATCTTCTGTGGTCGTGCAGGGACTTTCCTCTGCTTGAGATGCCACTCCTTCACTCCTGTCACTCTCTAGTTCCTCCCTCTGCTCTCCTTCTCCATGTTTCTCTTCTGGTTCATTCAAAGACAAAAAGGAAGGGTTTACTTTTTTTAGTAGAATATGGTGGATAAAAATTGTGATGAAAATGTGAATTTGAATTCAATGTGGCTAATATCGTAGTATAAAAAAAATAAAAAGGAACCAGATTAGACTTATCGATTGCACGAAATGTGGAAATGTATCAAATTGTGTCGAAATTATACCGCACCGGATACAACATTTTAATATGCCAGTGAAGTATTCAATTGGTAATCGCTACTATTGAGTTGGTGGAATTACCTGCTAACTAACACCTACACACAGGCAACTTAGTTAAGATTAACCACATTAAACTGTTAAATTCATCCAACAGAGAAAACTTGTCCTCTTAACCTCATCGGCCCTTTTCTACACCCGCAATGATTGAGCATTTAAAGGTTTAGATATGAACATTTGCTGAGGTGTAGGCATTCATTCAGACTCACCAACGGCAAAATCCAGTGTTATGAGGGACGGAGCAGGATTTGCCATCGACTGGTACGCAGAGCAGGCGTTTACAATTTCTTGCATCTGTAGAAAGTTAGCAACAGCCAGCACGTCTTCTACATTCTGTGGACTCAAAGTCAGCTTGGCTGTGTACATAAACTCCAAGACCTGACCCAAACCTGCAAGGACAATCAACAATACAACAGGTCGAGTTATACAGCAGTAATGATGGGGTACATTAACTGTTGTTGATCTAAAGCACTGTGACGGTATGCACGGTAAATAAATTATGAAGTACATAGTTTACATGTGAAAGTATACAAAGATACGTGTCCAAACCCTGAGGGGAACCCACCTGCTGCATTGCTGATGTCCAGGTGCACCACATCTTTCTGGTCCAGGAACAGGGTGCGGAAGTAGACACTGCAGGCCGCCAGCACAGACTTGTGCGCCTTGAAGTCCACCCCGTCCACCACAAAGGTGCAGTCACACAGCATGCCCTGTTTGCGCTGGCGGTCCAGCTGCTCCAGAACCTTTCCACTGTGCCACGGGAACTCCATCGTCCCGAAGCCTCCGGGCGGCTGGAGGGGAACGGCTCCTCTGTGGAAAGCACGAGCAAAGGCTCAAAAAGGCTCACCGGTTTGGTGCCGTTCACATTGGATTGATCAGTTGCTTCCATATTTTTCCCAGTTAAAACGGTTTCAGGTTTTTGCAATATTGAAATTACTACCCTCTCTATCATGACCCGTTCAGATCAAAACAATTTAAGAAGGGGGATTATGTATTCTGCAACTATATTATATTTATATTATATATTTACGATAGTATCTCGTTTTTTGACGCTTATTTCAATAAAATATTTTTTTTGTTAATACATTTGTGTGGAGGTTTTTTCTTACTTCCTGTAACGCAAAAGCCAAACAGGTACTTTTGCTTATTGTTATAACAAAGTGTGTCAGACTTGTGCTGTCTTGTTGGTAAATGTCCTTAAATAGACCTAGCAGCAAATACTAGAGGGAGAGGTAAAGGTACCTCAACCTGCGTTTTAACAATGAAAACACATTGTATTAAAAAGGTCTGTAAATAACGGTATCTACAGCGTCAATGTACGAAATGCGTCGCAATAAGATGCGAGTTAACGCAGCGTTGAGAGGCGAAATGAACCACAAATCACCCACAATGTGGCTTCCACTGCTCATGATGCAATGGAAACACACGGCCGGGACACCGCGGCGAACATGCGTCGTGACAGGCGTTTGGTTTGTTTAAACGTTTTGACAGCTTGGTTTGACAGTGCAATACATCGACTACAATTCCTCCATCCTTACAGCTTCGGTATCAGGGATTAATTTAGCGTGCCTGAACACGCATGTAGCGAAGGGACAAGATGGCGGACAGCCGAGGAGCGCTCGTCTTCATCCCTTGTTGTTTTCTCGGCTAGCTCGCTAACTTTGCTTTATTCAAGCGCCATTTTATTTAAGAACAGCTCCTAGATTACCTCTGTGTTATCGCGTCTTCACTCCGGGTTCAAAGTGATGCTCGGGGGGGGGGGTATCGAGTGTTTTTCTCGGTTAGGAAAAACAGACCCAATCGAGTTTTTCGGGGATCGATCCTTTCCCGTTAACTCCATCCACCGCCATCTTCCTCTCTCTGATCGATTGATACGGACCGGCCGGATGTATCGCAGGAGCATGCGCAGTGTGAACACACGACGTGTCTCTACGACGACCACATGGGGGCGCAATTTGCGCGACGAACTTGATCTACACACTAATGTTGTTCCTCTGCACGTCACGTAGCGATATGTGACACACAAAAACACCAGCAGACACACATTGATCTCATCAAACTGATTTGGAGTAAATCAGGTATCCTACTGAATGGCAAAATCATTAAAACCAACCACCTTTAATCTTAAATATTATTATAAATTAGAGATCTGTACTGTGGATATACTGGGCACCAATGTGCAGGGTGTGCAAGTTTTTTTGGAATATTGATGCAGTATTATTTCCAAAGCACTCTGCAAGGGAACACACAAAGCATTCATTTCATAGACACTTAATTACATTACGACATAATATGCTAAATCACATTGTGGTCCTTCACAACGAAAGCAGGACAGATGTGTCATTAATGCCTTTGTGGCATAAAAAATTGAATAAAAGCACCATCTTTCCTCTTAGCTCTGTCTCATTCATTTGAGAGTAGAAGCCTTGCTGTATTCACTGCTTACCAACCTTTAGGCCTTTGATTGTCTGATGTAGGGATATATTGGGGAGAAAGCAAGTGTTTGGGGGCTAATCCTGCTTTAAAACAGGTTACTACTGTATGTCATTGGTATTGCTTCTGTTCTAAATAAATACATCTTGGAAAGCGCCCGAGGACTTAACACTGAGCTGATGCTATTTGATTGTTTGCCTATACATATTTTCTACCTTATGATAATGAAGTGCTACATTTAGAGCAATAAAGATCAATGGGACAATTGTTGAAGCTATTATAATTTTGTAAAACAAATTAATTTTTTCATTTTTTATTTTCAGAGCTTTCTAAAAGGACGTAAAGGTATCTAAAAAGAAACTGTACAACAAAACCATTTGCACTTGCACTCTGCACAATAGTTGTTCTCTTTGGTGTACGGTTTATGTTCATATATATGTACTCTATGACAATTTGTCATGTCATTCAGTTTGTCATTCAAGAGACTACACATATTTATCGTCAAAGCAGGATCATTTAATTCACACAAACAACAATATACAATAAGTTATTATTAACGTGGCAACCATCAATTGAGGATAGTTTTCATGTTTAGAACAATGTTAGAGGACAGCAGTCAAGTTAACAGTTACTCAATATGTGTTTTCATTTGCT
This sequence comes from Pungitius pungitius, assembly GCF_949316345.1. Taxonomy (NCBI): domain Eukaryota; kingdom Metazoa; phylum Chordata; class Actinopteri; order Perciformes; family Gasterosteidae; genus Pungitius; species Pungitius pungitius. The sequence continues at coordinate 24,488,855 of NC_084900.1, forward strand.
TGTGTGTGTGTGAGAGAGAGAGAGTAAATGCTGCACATGTCCAACCCCTCAGTCTTAGCATGTTACGTGCAGACGTGACCTATTGCTGACGCGTAAAGGGAACTAACTCAGCATCAGGCATTGCTCCAGTGATGGAGGGAGAATGTTGCATAGAGCACAGGGGCAACTCTCTGTTGAGCGTTTGGAGTATTATTACATTACATGTTATTACATTATTAGAATGGGTTGAGTGAATACAGGAAATCCAGGAAGTAGCACAAGAACACAAAAACATTAGGAGTGTGACACGCCAGGCGCTCCCTCTTCAGATCTTGATCTCTGTGCGGAAGGTCTGTGCGAGCTCGTGTTTGGCCGGGTGTCGGCGTGCCGTGACTGTTAGGGTCCCCTCGGTGCCCAGTGATGATGTCACTGAGGTGGGGTCCACATCGTCGGGTAGCTGGCACTTGTGCGTGAAAGTGTTCATGACCGAACCATCTTGCGCCAACTGCCAAAGTTAGAATATGACTTAATGGATTGTGACAGAGGACACGTAATGTGACAAGAGATGGCTCCACTGCACGGTGCTCCGTTAAACGACACCATTGTTTCAAGGGCCTATCAGGGGGACACTAATATCATTCTAAAGACTCAAAATGAAAAGGGAGTCTGCAAACCTTCTCTGCATGAACTTCGATCTGGTTGTTGGATGTGGTGACGATGACATCTTCAGGGGAGAAGTCCTGCACGTCGACTGTGAACTGGTACAAATCTCCAAGAGTCTTTACATTCCCAGATGCAGCTAGCGTATAACAGGATGAGAAAGAAAGTTAAAGCAGGTGGGAACAGAAGTATATTTCTCTCACTTTAACTGAAATCGTATTTTGTCTAATAATTGTGGGCCATAGATAGAAACCAGTGAGGCTTTACAAACATGTTACAGAAGAGTGCATACTAAAATTTAATATTATTGAAGCTCATTCAAAAGAGGCAAAGCTGTTCAAAAAACACATAAAGGGATCATTTTTTTTCTTTTTGAAATTAAAAAAAACTAAACTAATGACCAGCTCAAAATGTTATAAAAGACATTTTGACCCAACAAAAAATCATTGCATTGCTCAGGTTCAGGGTCTTGGCTGTTAATGTAACATCAATAGTAATCAGATGAGAAGTGTATTGAATGTCTTTGACATTTGAGAACTTAATATTCTTAACATAATGTAACAAACGGGATGATTAGCTTCATAAATAATTTGGCGTTAGATGTGTTATATTTGGCTCTCCATTCCTTTATTTCCATCATAGCCAATAATGTAGATCTGAAAGCAATACCATGTCATTTGTTTGGTTTCCCACAAAATTCATCTTATGGACTAAAATACAAATGTGTTAAATGTCTTTTTAAACTTGACATATTTGGATCTCTGATCAGTAGAAGAAGTTTGTTCAGACCAAAGAAGTAAGAAGCAAGGCGTCACAAGGTCCAAAGCTCGGTTTGAGTAAATGGAACAATGTGAAAGGTGCTTCGATGATTAGGCAGAAACGGGCTGCAGTAGAGACACACAAGTGGTCCGACTTCACATACGCAGGTTAGTTGGACCGCGTGACATCATTCCAAATCTGCGTGTGTATTTGATGTGTACGCCGGTCACCGGGCAACCATCTGCTCATTCCTCACGCAGGCGTCATTCCAGATTCTCAGTGTGTGAAGTCACACTGCTGGCAGCCGGTCCAGCATTCTCTCGCCATGCAAATGTGTGTGTGTGTGTGTGTGTGTGTTGTTTTGCCTTTAGCTGCAGACAATCCTAAACGATTCTGCTCTGCCGCCGACACCTGGGCCACATAAACCCAGAGTCCACTTAAAGTGCAGACGTCACACCTGTGTGTGCCAGCGGTGAAACGACGCCGCAGGTGAACCACGCAGGCACAGCCAGAGGGAAATGGCTCCTGACCTGCATGTGTATTTGAAACACACCCAAAACGCCCCTGAGACCTGTGAGAGAGAGCCGAGCACTTCCTCCGTGCTGGCAAAAGCTCCCAGGAGTGAATTCCATCACATGGCCAACACATGTTCAGTGTTCACACTGTCTTAAAAGTTACTACACTTTGGGAAACAGATCTTGTCTGAACACATCAACCCCACCAGAGATCCTTTCCTTTTTTTGCTCTCAACTGTCTCAGCTGGGATATATATATTTGTCACCACAGAAACGAAACATCACAAACCCTTTAAGCAAGTTGTTACCAAGCTTGCACATAGATCTCAGTAAAAGCTGTCCCCTCATCTTGCGTTTGTCGCTGTTATTAGAACCCCTTTAGTAGACAATACGAGACCCAGAAACCTGACATTCCTTCCAACTTACTGGGAAAGCCCAAGGCCTCGCTCCCAGGCCGCATGAAGGAGCCAAAGTCCTCAGCGAACAGTCCCCGGCTCTTCTCCATGTGTGGGTTTCCAGAGGATGAGGACGAGGTCTGGTGAAAACTGCGCTCCGATCGATAGGCAGAGGAGTTGGTCCCACTCATGGATGGCTGAGAGTGCTGGGTGAGGCAGAGGAGGAGAGAGAAGGGAGGGAAGAGGGAGGCGGGCTATTCTTTTAGTGGTTGATCTGTCTTCCAGACGCTTTCAACGTAATAAACAAAACACCCTTCTCCTGTCCTTCTTCTTCTTCTTCTTCTTCTTCTTCTTCTTTTTTATGGGTTTGAATTGACCAGTTTGTTAAAATTGTGTATTTGCCCTCCCTCGGCCCTTATATACTGCGCGGTCCCAGGCGGTGTGCACGTGCGTCACAGCTCAACAGGAAAGGGTAATAGTGTTCTATATTTATCATGACAGCGATGGAGAGAGGGGCTTGTTGTTGGAAAAGTTGAAGGCATTGAAGGCTTTTAGGTTTAAGGGCAGGCGAGATAGCAAGATTTGATAGAGGTAGTGAAAGGGCCGGGGGCTGAGGGGGTGAGGGGGGTAACAGTTGTCATTTCAGACGCATCGCCCCCTGAAATAGCTTTCCTCCCCTCTCTTTAATTCAGCATCCATTAGAGGGATTTTTCTCATCCGTTTATTATCTGCGGAGCAGGAATCGGAAAGTGAAACGCAGGACTCACGTGTGCTCGGAGGCGAAGTCGAGAGCAAACAAAGATGGAAAGAATGCGTGAAAACAAAGGCGTCAGCGTGAGCAAGGGGACTTAGTGGTGACATTGCTTTGTGGCTATTAATATCTGCGCAGAGAGCACAGGCCATCGTGATTAGAAAACACTCACTGCTCTGCGTACAGTCTTATCAGTATGGAGCCCAGGGTCCTCCTGCTGGAGGTCTAAATCCAGACCAGCAACTCACAGTTTCCCTGCCAGGGCGCACACAGAACCCCCCCCCCCCCCCCCCTCCTCCCACCGCCCTCCACAGTAACAGCAGGAATATTGTTGGTACACGCTGGGCTTTTATTCAGTTAGATTGTGCTTTGTTCCTCTGATGGAGATGCCATTGAGATCAAAGAAAGGGAGAGTCTCTGGAATGAATATGTTACTAATGTTAATCAGTCATGTTATTTTCTTGATCATTTCTTTCATCATAAGAAAAGTCAAAATGACCTCGGCTGCAAGGAAATAAAAGTAATTTAACCAAATTAGTAGTTTCCGGCCTGAGGGTTGGAACACACAGACTGATCGCCAGAAAAGAAACAGTGTCATAAGTGACTTTGAGTCCCCTCTACATGTGTGGGCTTGTGTTTGCATTCTCATCTGGCCACATAGAGGGCACAGACACCCACACTTACACACACACACACACACACACACGTGTTTGGGTTGCGTCTTCCTCAGCTGCTGCTTCCTCACTGTTACACAATGTTGCAGGCGGAGGGACAAGTCCTACAGTGATGGACGTGGAAGGTCATCCCACTACGGATGATTCATTTTAAGATGGCCAGCTTCGTGAGGACATTATGAGGTCTGGGAGACTGGGAGCTCTATTCATTGGCTTCTCTGACCATGACTCATACAGAAATGATCTGGTCTTAGTTATTGTTAAGCTGTACTTCTTTTGAAAAGAAGCCAGTGAAATACAAGCAAAATCTGATTTAATACACGCACACACACACACATCACTTCACTTTTATAGACTATTATAGACACTTGATAAGTTGTTGACATGGAAATCAATGAATAAATATTTTTTATGAATAATGCAGCTGGAAGATAAAATGAAATGACACAGCCACACAATTCAATTTCCTAATCCTGCAATTGCTGTCGTTTTTGCATATTACCAATGTACAAAGAAAGTAAAGAATATACCTCAGCAGCAGGTGCAGCTGCCTCATCACCCAATGGGTTACGTTTAAGTACCATGTAAGTGGTTTTAAGTAACAAATGAATATTGTAAAATGCCGAGTTAAATTTGTTTTAAAAACCCAGTTGTTCACAATATATGTATGTATATGTATTTATATATCATGTGCTTTCCTTTTGTATTTCTATTAAAAATAACAATGTCTAACCTATGATTTCTGCTTTAGTTTTATTGTCAGTTTGGGGATTGTTCTTTTCTTATAACGCCTGAGGGGAAACAACAGTTTGTCAGCAATGAATGTTTACGATAGCTAAGTACAAAAGTTACGGTCTGGTTCTCCGGTGGCCTAGGGGTGTTGTTCCCATGGAAACAAGCTTTTAAAATGACAAGAGCAGTCTGTCAATTTCTAAAGAGAACATGTGTGTTTATGCTTGAAAGTGTGGCTGAAGCTTTTTAATAACACAAGTGCTTATTGATATCCGCTTGGGGAGGTGAAACTGGGGAAAATAAACATTAACTAAAGGCTCATTTAAAGTCTGTGTGTGTATGTGTGCGTGTGTGTGTGTGTGTGTGTGTGTGTGTGTTCTCCAAGATCAGAACAATGATTGCCTCGACCTTGAGCAATCCGTTCGAATAAACAAACGATTCATTTCCTACGAAGTGCCGGATATTTACCAGATTTCTAATGATCATTTCCTCTTAAAAGTCTTTTCCTGGTCCTTCTGGGATTTTCTTTGAAACCAATCACTGGCATAAGAAAAGCAAGAGCAAATACTTCAGATGTATATCTTCAAATTACTATTCTCATCTATTTCAATTATTTCCTATCCTTTGTTGAATATATTCCGCATTGTTCTATCTTTCTGCAAAGAATCCTGTAATCTCTGATAATACAAAAACGATTGTTGGTATATCCAATTTCTACAGCATGGTTAATTAAAATGCCCTGTAGCGTGAAAAGGTCTCTCTGCTATGAAGTCAGATGAAGGGCACGTGTTCAACGAAAGAGTTAATATTAGCTACCCTTTCAACCATGACTGCTCCATCACTTCTATGCAGATACCTTGATAAAAGGTCAGAGTAGTAACACTTCCAATGCAACAAGAAGGTAAGTCTACCTGTCTTCTGGTTTCTTTTTGTCAGCAACAGCAATACGTAATAATAATAATAATCCGAGCATTCGGCTTTCTCCCTCCAATCATCGAGCATTAAGGTCTGATTGAGACTGTAATCACACAATGACGCCAACACCCCAAGACCAAACAAAGAGCCCGGAGGAGCCTGCTGGGAGCGAAACTGTCGGAGAGAACAACGACTGGGAGCAAAGAAATCGATCAGATACGTCATGTGATAGGATTCTGCTTCAAGCTGATCCATGGAAACCATGCCAACGGTCCCGTGCAACTGTTAAAGGTCAGACTGAAGTAGAAAATCATTAGAATGTGATCGATACCGAGCATGATCAATAAATCAAAGTATCTATTCGTGACATGAATCTCAGCTTTGAGTTTATTCTGAGAAGACATAGATTGAGCTCAAAGACATTTCACAGAGTGAGAAGACTTTAAGATTTTTGACTTTTGCAATGCTTTTAAAATGAGGTCAATTTCTAACGTTTGAGGCCTTGCTAGAGGTTCAAACCGAGCTCCACATTTACGCTATGTAAGGCGAGAAACAAATGCCTTCTTCATGTACTGCTAAATTGAATTGAAGAGATTTTTCGGCAAATGAAGCTCAGAGCTAAACCCTGTGTTTGAATCCTCAGGGTGGCTGCTGAAGCTGAGGAGCTGTTTGGGGACAGTGTGTGGGATGGAGTGGTACTGCTACGCTGCTCTCGGCATTTCAATGGCCATCCTCAGCTTTCTGGTGGACCTGAGTGTGGCGAAGCTGCAGCGAGGTACAAAGGACGCAATCTGAGTGAGCAAATGACAGAACAATTCATGTTTTGCTTTTCCTCCACTTTCAGCTCACCGGTGGATGTATTTGAAGCTGGAGGGCAACAGCCTGCTGCAGTTCTTCTGCTGGACTCTTTACCCAGCATGCCTCTGTGCTGTCGCATCATCGTTCACTGACAACATCTGTCCGTTCTCCACAGGTATGTACAGCAGCAGTTTAGGTAAAAGCGTCAGAGCAAATATTTGACTCACCTTTTCTAACAGCCAGTTAGACCACAGAAAGAACAAATAAGAAAGTGTGCTGAGGCCAGTGGTGGAGTTGCATACCACACTGAAGAGTGCTAAAGAAAACCACTGCAGACTTACCGCAGGCCAAATAATGCAAATTGTCTTTGAGTTCTTTTACTTGGATGCATAAGGTGTAGAGAACTCGCCACAGGGGGCCGGCTTCCAATCAATGCAACTTTACTTCACTGAAAGAAAGGAAGATAATACATATAGAATCAAAATATTGGGTTGACAATACAAGTAGAAGAATGACACTCATGCAAAATAAAAATTGCAGTAGTAAAATACTAGTACGGAACATTTACAATGAAAATAGGGATTATAATGCAGCACACCATCGCTAGACATTTTTGATGAGCTGACCCTAATCTGACCCCAGATGCTAAGGGGCTCGCATTGCTCTGTTGCATACAAGCATGCAGTCAACGGCGTCTTAAAAAGGCTGATATGCTTACATACTAACATGAGACAATGCTACCAGCCATGACAGAGGACAGGGGTCAACCACAAGGCCACAAGCTATCGTCAAGTGGGATACTTGAAAAAGTTGAAACACAAAGTAGACATGTCTCATTTTTTTTCAGTTTAGAAACATTATTCTTTTCCCACAGAGCAAATGGCATTGAGAAAAAGTCAAGTGTGATATTATCTTTGAAATACAGTGAGCGTTAAAGTTAGAAGTATCAGTAAGTTGATAAAGTTAACCACGGTTTTATCTCTCTAACAGAAAACCTTTAGGAAGAAGAACTTCATCTTAAAGACGTTTTTCTTTTTTAAACGTCTTTTTAAAAACACTCTCTTGTTCATTTCTTTCTCTGCAGGCTCGGGGATACCAGAGGTGAGGACCATGCTGGCAGGCATTGAAATGCCTCATTACTTGTCGCTCACTAATTTGTTCACCAAGCTCCTGGCCCTCATCTGCACACTGGCAGCCGGCAGCACTATTTTTCTGGGCAAAGTGGTGAGAGGCACCTCAGCACACCTGTTTGTCGAACAAAGCGTCCGTTTGAGATTGTATGCCATGAGTCACAAACATACATGAACACTCCATTTGTCTCTTCTACCTCTATATTTGTCTTTTACCATCAGGGTCCATTTGTGCATCTTTCCACCATGGTTGCAGCGTACTTCAGCAACCTCTGCACTCTAATTCAAGGCAATAAGAAGGTAGACCTTAGAAAGAGATTCCGTCGTCTCCATTAGGGCGCTGAACCAAACACACATAGTCCGGGTAAAACAACGCGCAATCTGCAGGTTTCTTAGCCCGGACAATAAAATGTGATTTTTCATGTGCAAGAGGACTGCTCGAGGCAAAGATTGGGAGCAAAGAAACAATATGAGGAATATACTACTACTTCTGTCTTTCAAAAATTCAAAATGCACATTTTAATCCATGTTTGCTAAAAATGTTGGTTCTCTCTTTAAAAATACACTCACAATGTCCTTGTTCTACTTTGTGAATATTTTTCACAAAATTCCGAGTGAACATAATTGTGCATTTTATTTAAATCTTGTACTAGATTTTCTCACCCCCAAAAAAACTTTGGTTGGTTGGAATAGAAACGGCCTTCTGGAGCATTTCCCCAGGCGTGGAACAAAAAGGAGTAAAATCATAACGAATGCTATTTCTGCCGTCTGAAAAAGAGACCGAGTATGACGTCTCTTTTAGGAGCGAGCTGCTGGAGAAATGCTGGTTGTTGCTGCTGCAGTCGGAGTAGCGAGCTGCTTCGGAGCTCCCATCAGTGGTGAGGGAGGCAGCACGGGTTCAGCATTAGGAATAATGAACTACCTGCTCGCGTTATATCCGTCGCACCTCGCACTGTCCTCGTCACCACAGCTCCACCTCACATTTCCCGCTTGTTAGCGTTCACATATTCGCTCTTGACTTTTATCCTCATCATCGTGTCTGTGTGTTCAGTGTTTTCTCTCACCTCTATCCTCTCAGCGCCCTCATATTCTACTCATAGGGATTCAGCCCCTCAGCACATCTGTGCTCACACTGTCAGATGAATTGAAAATGCCCTTATTATTAGTTAAATACTTACACTTTAAATACATAATTTCTACATCTCCAATTCGCATTATTTTGTCACACCTGCAGGCAAAAGGATCATTTTTTGTTCATTTAGCTGTGAGTAAATTACTGCTGTTTTTGAAATAGTCTGAAGTGACTTTCTCAACGTCCTCTGCTCCTGCAGGTGTGTTGATCAGCGTGGAAGTGATGTGTTCTCACTTTGCACTGAGGCATTACTGCCCATGTTTCTTCTCCGCCGCGTGCGGGGCATTGATGTTCCGCCTGCTCTCAGTGTGGAGCGGAGATGGAGGTAACGGAGGCCGGGATTCTTGCGGAAAACCCTTTTCAGATGAGTGGGAACCTATTACAGACAGAAATAGGGGCCCATTGTTTTGAGATATGCACAAACTTTTGCACAACATAGTATATGTGCATATTGAAATGCTGCATTTGTTGAATTGAGTTTGGTTTAAAGGAATCTTCTGTTGTTTACAATCTGCAACTTCACCACCAGATGCCACTAAATCTCACACCCCGTCCTCCCATGAGAGTGTCACATTTGAGGGCTGACTGACATACTTATTTCACAGTAAATGTACGGCTTTGTTCATTCTAGCTTGCCAGCTATGTTAACAGCCATCTAATTACTTGTCATGACAATAACTAGCAGCATCAGCTTTTTCAAAATTAGCAGAAACATTTCAGCTGACAGGAGGCAAATTTCAATAAAGCCGCAGTGCAATAAAGCGAGGGACAATTCGATTTCGAGGGGGTGTGGGATGAACAAGAGGGATGACTTCAATTTGTTCTGTGTCCACAGAGACTCCTCAGGCGTTGTTCAAAACAAACTTCCCCTCTTCTTTACCTTTCTACCCACTGGAGATTATTCTGTTTGCCCTCCTGGGGTGAGTTTATTTTTGACAGTACCTGCACAGTTAAAGTCCCAAAACTATAAACGGACATTTGGTATTAGACCATTTTCTGTATTCCTCCTCATCAGTTGTCAGATTTTTTTTTTTTTTCTCAAGCCAATTCCTGGCCTCGTCTTGCTCATCACTCCCCCCTGGGGATAATCACTTCCGATAGTCCACTGATGGCGAGGTTATGTCTCCCGCTGTGGACTTAGTGCTTTGGGCTTTCTGTCTGCAAACAGGCTGCTGTGTGGAGCTGTCAGCTGCTGCTACCTCTTCTGCCATCGGCGGATCCTGCGATTCACCAAGACCAACCCCTTCCTGGTCAAAATGCTGACGACAGAGTGAGCTGTTTGCGATGTGAAAGCCAGATAGTGATGAGTCATCAGCGGCGTAAGACTGACTCGTTCGATAAATTATGCGCGGGGTGACATTTCGAGCAGATTGATGGGCCAACGTTGCAAAAACCTGGTGTCTTTCTACATATTGTGTCGCACGTGATATTCTGTCCATTTTACCACAACAACTAATTGATGTTAGCGATTTCATATATAATCCAGACTCAAGTAGTTCCATTGTAAAGCTTTGGAAGTATGGATATGAAAAGCATCAGAGCTGATCTTTATTTTGATTCACGGAGCGCAGCCAACCCATTGAAATACATTTGAATTTTAATAGGAATCACTCAATTGAAAGATACATTGTAACAATGGTGTCTGTTTATGTGAATAAATCTCTGCAGGAAGGGTCTATACACAGGCGTGGTGGCTCTATTCCTGGCATCTCTCACATTTCCTCCCTCTGCTGGTCAATATATGGCTTCTAAGGTAGGAATGAACTAAATTAAGGGGGAGGGCCACCTAGAATTGATGACATGGTAGCTAATGAAATTTGACATATTATATTGAGGCAATCCTTCATAAACCCTCTAGCTGACTGTATATATACATACATATACAACAAACAGCTGATTTTAATCCCCAACAAATGTTCCCCTCTTTGAGTGACATGAAAGGAAAGGGAAGTATTGGGAGATGGATTGTTAGAGCCGAATGTGCTTGTCCTTTAGTGTCCTGCCTTTGTTCAGTTGTTCTCGTGTTTGGACTCTGAATGTCAGAAATCTCTTTTTAACAGCTCACCATGAAGCAGCTCCTAGCCTCCTTACTGGATAGCAGACAGTGGAGCTCTCAATCCCACAATGCCTCCGTTCAACTGGGCCCCGATCCTTTGTTGGAGTGGAGCTCATCAGGGAGCCCGGTCCTTTCTCTGGCTGTCTTTCTGCTCATGAAGGTACAAGCAAGGCGGAAGCCAATTAAAAAAGTATTTGTCCAATCTGTCCACCGGCACTGATAACCAACAAAGCAGTCACTCCACTCGTTGCCTTTGGTCACGATGACCGACAATTACCATGCAGTAATTGACATTTGCACAGGAGTGAGCAGAAGACTGTTTACCCTTTCAAGCTCAAATGTCTTCTGATGGCTGATGCTCATAGCAACGCTGCAGAAAGAAAGAAGAACAGAAATCTCAGACAAGTAGTGGGAGAGGAGACGGCATTGATTGAAAACCTCGTCAACCACTGCACATATCTAATATTCTCATTTGCACTTGTAGCGGATGGAAGCCTTACTCATTGTTGCAGAAAATGGACGCTTTTGTATGTGGACATTTCTGCTTTGGGAACATTTCTATAGACCGTGATAGTACCCGACCCCCACCGCCACCCCCATTACCACCAGCAGATTTAAAGAGGAGCAAAATGGGTTTATTTTTGCTACATTGATTTTGAGGCTGGCAGAGGAGGTATTTGACGGTGTGTTCTTTGTCCTGAGATGTGGATGATGGTCCTCGCCTGGACTCTGCCTCTCCCAACCGGATACTTCATGCCAGTGTTTGTCTACGGTGAGTGAAGGCAAAGAAGCTGGAAGTTTGAAGAGTTTGCCGTGTGCTGTGACAGCGATTGAGAAACTCCTCTTTTTTTCTGTTTTTGATCTCCAGGGGCAGCTTTGGGCCGTTTGTTTGGAGAAGGAGTGGCTCATGTGTCTTCCACTGGATTGACCTCCAGCCAACAGTGGGCTTCTGTAAATCCTGGAGGATATGCACTGGCTGGTAGAGAACATTGATCACTGGCTGGTTGTTCGTTTAGAGATGGCATCACCTTTATAGTGTAGCACTCTTTCATTCACCACTGGATGTCTTTATGGGCTATTTCCTCAAAGTTGCTAATACCAATATTGGCGGATTCGATGATTTTGATGCAAAGATTGTGTGCTTCATATCAGGATGTAAGAACCCTAACAACATTATGTTGGATAAAAGCTACATATTTAAAGAAAATACATTGAAAGTGTTAAGATAAATTGTAGTTTACAAAGTGAATACCATAAAGATTAAAACAAACGTGTTTATTTTTCAATGATTGAAATGAAAAGCCCTGTTATCGGCCGCGCATTGACAGTGTGGTGATGTCACCAGCATCAACCCATGTGGTTTCTTCCTCGTAGGTGCAGCAGCTTTCTCCGGCGCTGTGACACACACCTTGTCCCCAGCGCTGCTGGCTTTAGAGTTAACGGGTCAGTTTAGCCACGCCTTGCCCATACTCCTCGCCACTCTGCTGGCCAATGCCCTGGCTCGCTCTGGGCACCGCCCATCTTTTTACGACGCGCTCTCCATCGGCAAGAGGCTCCCACACCTGCCCTCTCTGGTGAAGGCATCGCCCCGGTGAGTTGGAAATCAAGGTGTCTAGTCGTTTCAGGCAAGTTTTGAAATGATCACATCTGTGGTAAGTAGATAAATAAATAAAAAGGTAATATGGAAGCAGTGTTAAAAACAGTTTGTGACATTTGGTGGCTGTCTGGACAGGTTTGTCCCTTCACGCTAGCCTCTCACTCAGACTGGTGAATCCAGTCTGATTTGCCTGAGACAGCGTCAAGTATTCCTTTGAGAAACTCAGACTGCTCGTGGAAGATTCGATTGTCTGACAAAACAGTTGAAAATGGTTTTCCCAGAGTCTCCTGTGAAAGTGTTTACAGGTGTAATTGGATTCTGCTTCTACCTGGGACATAATCAGACCCGCTATTATTGCCACTATCAGCCCAAACCATTGACTTCATGAATAATTAAGACCTGAGAATGATTTGGAAGAGCCATTAACCTCCATATGTATCAGATTTAACCACAGCTGCTTTAGCGTGGCACCATTCCTTCACCTTGCAGGCTTCCCTTCACACCAATTGGACAGGTTTTGGGATCAAAATCAGTGCAGCTCCAGAAAGCAGCTGGGCCAGCGGAGGTTCAACATGCCGTCAACACCAGCTCTGACCAACAAATCCCTGTGGTAGACTCACATGGTGCGTAGACAACACAATCAGTTTGTCTAAATCGTCCCACAAATGATTCAACTATACATGAGTGAGGACATGAAATATTGACACAGTCATCGAGATCCTCGAGAAAATTTGCAGACAAATGCCGGATAAACAGCCCCTGAAGAATAGAGTAAAATGCTGGGAGAAATGATTGTGGCCATTAAAAAGCTCCAGCGTTGAAAATTGTCCTGAGTCGTAATCACTTGGATGAAGTTTGCCTCCTGGAGAGCTGCACACACTCTGAACTGCTGCACCGACTGTGGCCACAGGAAACACATTTGCTCTCCTTTCTTCTGTTGAAGAGTCGCAGATTGTACTGGGCTTTGTTCTCCGCTCGGAGCTGCTGATGTTCCTGCGTCACTGCACGGCTGATGGCGTCACTCAGGTATTTACAACCCGCTGGCTGATGAAAAAAGCCCATCTTGTGACACCTGACATCTATTTTAAAGCATTATAGTGATAGAAAAAAAGAGCTGCTTCTAAGAACTTATGAACATTTTTAGGACACTACAACACAACTGTGTAAAATATATCCTCAAACCCTATTTAAAGCTACTGCATGACGAGCGTGTAGAAAGTGCTCACAGCCTGTTGCAATCATTCTGTGTTGCTGCTCTGGTTAGACTTTGGAGAAACATCTGGATGAGGTCTGCTGCATTTACCCCACCTCTGTCCTGCTGTCCCCCCACAACACTGTTCAGGAGGTATGTAAATCAGCTCCTAGATTAGTACCCAGCTGGTGAACATGAACAGCAGCGCAGGATATTTCCGAGTAGATGGTGTGCAAAAAAAACAGAGCTAAAAGTGCGTGAATGTTGCAATTACATAGCTCGAAACATGAAGTAACAATGACAATAACAAATGATGAATTTGGAAAGTAACTGCTGGTTAACGTGGGTTAAACAATATAAGTTTGGTAGGAATCTTCTCATCTAACTCTGAAATGAATGAAAGTGAATAATCCTATTTCCCTTTGATAATAGATACACAGCAAAATCCTTAGAGTTAATTTTCCGGTGTTGGGCAAAAGTGTTGAAGTGCAGAGTTGAAATCACACTTCAAAGATTCAACTCTTACAGAGTCAATTGTAGGAAAGAGCTGGAGTCATTATCTTGGTGTCAAGATCAGATTCATTTGCAACACTTAGTAGAGTTAAATGAACTCTTTGATAGGATTGAAATGTAACTGTACAGTCTCACAGTTTTTGGTATCAGACTTAACTCCTTGTACTATGGCGCATGGATTGGTGAGGGTGCGCCAGGAACACAGGGTTGTTGGTTTGAACCCTGACTTACCCATATTCCAAAGTGTTCCTGAGCAATACACCTAACCCTGACTTGCTCCCTGGTTCATACCTGTAGGTCAAGCTTGTGTTTGTGTCCTGTCGTCACGTCTGTTTTTGAACATCCTGTTTTATTTTGGTATCTAATTCTCCTCTCGTTTCAGGTGCCTTGCCCTTCCTCGTGTGTCTCCCGTTGATTGTCTTCCCTGATTCCTAATTGTGTCCACCTGTTCCCTCACCTCCCTCATGGATACTTATAGTGTGCGTCTCCCCTTGTCCTGTGCCAGTGTGTCTTGCATGTTCAAATTGTTCATGTATCCACACTCGCGTCTTAGTCAAGAAAAGTGTGTTTTGGATTATTGTTATTTAGTAGTTTGGTGGAATAAATCTGTGCCAGTCAACCTTTCTCTGCATCCTAGTCCTCCCCTCATGCCACGGGCGTGACACCCTGGGCTAAAATGTAAACTCCATGTGTTAAAAACTGCAATGTAACTAACTTTTGATAAAAGCACCAGCTAGACCTTGTATTCAAAAATTAGCAAATTTATTTTTACACTTATTCCGAGTTAAATTTTTAACACTTCGTTGAGTGTTGATTTATCTCTGACAAGAGTGGGACGATATAAACACCAGCTTAGAGTTAAAATTGAATCTCACAGAGTCAATTTAACTCTTTAACTCTAACTAATTTGCTGTGTACCTTCTAACCCGTTTTCCTTTTCGTCCCCACAGGCGCACAGTATCCTGAGTCTGGTTGGAGTTCAGACCTTGTGTGTTGCAGACAGGGGAAGGCTAGTTGGGATCATCACATGGCCCGAGGTAATAAGTGTTTGTGTGTATTCACACTGACCAACATTCACAAATATAACACCCAATGTTTCCTGCTGACACACAGAGCTTGAGTTTGTTTGGTTCCTCTTTATCTCTTATATAGGATGTTTGTCCATTTCCTCGTGTATGTTGCTATTTTACCAATTGAAAGCTGTCTCTTCCCTCCCTCTCTCTTGATTTCTCCTCTAGATGAAGAGAATATTAGAAAACTTGGCCAAAGAAATCTGAGCAGCAAACGTGAATCCCCGTCTTTCACGGCTAGCAGTGACTCAAGCTTCAAGCAAAACTGGGATCAGCTAGAGGTTCCTTAACATGTATTAAAGGTTATTCACATCTTTTAATGTGCATGGTCTTGAATCACACATCCGATATCCTGACATTCCTTCATGTAACATACTAATATTTAAAGACATGTGGCAATGACAACAAAAGCTAATAAAACTGTACACCAAATAACATGATAACGATGCGTTTTTGAGAATTTATAGTGGGTCACTATGAAATTCACCTTTGGGAAAGGTAAACCATCACATCTAAAAGAGTCCCGTGTTTCCCATTTAGACAAAGTTGGATCAAGGGCTTGTTGTGATGGTGGCTAGTGGCTCACTCAACTTCAGTATGTCTGCCTACAAAAATTGTCTCGATGATTTGGAGTCCCACTTTAAAGCATCAAAAAAGTTAATTTTGGGACACTGCCCGACAGCAACAACAATATTCACCTGCGTGAACAAATGCTTTGTTTAGTAAAGGAAGCTGTGGGGCCGTAATGCACCTGCAGGGATCTCAGAGCCTTACGTCAGAGCAGAAATGATCACAACATGACTAGGAATATTCAAAATATAGCACCGCTGCACAAAACATCCAATCAAATGTAGCTATTTATAACACTCATGTGACTCAACCCAAACAATTAAATATAAATGCTAAACTCCTACTCACCCACTTGAGCCCCCCCTTCAGCACAGAACAAACACAAAGACAAATAAAACAACATAGGCCCAGTTAATAAGACAAAATGCACATTGCAATGCCTATAGTCAGGCTCCTCTAGTGTCTCTCCGGACGGCACACTGAATATTTGAGCTGAATGGAATCTGTTTGTGTTAAGATTATGTTAAGTGGTTCTAACCCTACTCCCCCCCTTGGCTGATGTGCCCGAGCAATCACTCCAAGTTCAGTTCCCTCATCGAAAAGCAAGAGTTAAATGGGTCTCTGGACAAAAGCTGGCCTGAGCTGCTCTGCCACGTGTGTGTGGATTCAATCATGCCACATGCATGCAGCAGGCTCAGAGTTCTGACTATGATTGCTTGGATAAAAGAATCATTATGTCGTTACATAACGACCCGGGCTCCTCTAGTTGAGGGTTTCGTTTCAGGAAAGCTCCTTTTGTTCTTTTGTTGTGAGCTACACTGAGACAGTGAAAGGGGAAACAGCCACAGCCACAGCGCAGCACAGCTTCATTATATGTAAACGTTTTGCTGCGCTAACACCTCCAATCCTCGAACCAGCTCTCAAACACAAAGAAACGGTAACAACCATGAGGAAATACACAGCAACCACATGCACAGTGACGCCTTCTGTGTCCTTCTCCCTCGCTTCCTCAGCGCTTGTTCGTCCTCTGCACTGCTCTCCTGCACCTCCAGACAGAAGAGTGTGAATACCAGCTAATCATCCTGTAGCTGAGACAGATAATTGAGCGATTTTTTCACGACGCACTTCTTCTTCTCTCTTTATCAGCTGAGGAACCTCAAAGAAAACACATTTTCAATTTCTTTCTTGTCATTTTCTTTAATCAGGCTGCTTTTATTCAAGGACAAATAATACAAAAAATTCAATTAACAATGGAACTATGTACATTCACAAAAGCACAAGCCTCAACATGGGAAAAAAATACAATTTGGAGTGTTTGTCATAGAGGAGGAGAAACACCCTGAAACACCCTCGGCCAGCCACCTGAGGGAATAGAAATACCTCACAAATGTCTCCCTTTATGTTTTGGATCAGCCATCGCTGCTAGAAAGGACTTAAGTCCCCTCAGTGGTGCTCCTTTTACAAGTTGCCACCAAGATTGCTGGCTTGCATTCCTGGGAAGCCTAGTTATAAAAAACATCATCCTCGGACAGAGAGCTACTGTCTACGTGCCGGACAGCAGCCTCCGCGGGCGCAGTGCTTCGGTCCTCCAAGGGACAGCCTCTGTCCTGCTGGGTGTTGGACGTGGGGGAAATGCTCTGGACCACTGGCGGACAGACCAGGTTGGCCGCCCTGTTTTCACCATAAGTCTGTGCGTGGATGCTGTACAGGTGCTGAGGAACGCTGAGGCTCCCGCCATCCAGCAGGAACTGGGACAAGAAGTGGTTCTGTGCTGCTGAGGAGGGACAAGAACAGTATCAGTGAGGCAGTGGAATGAATTACACAATTATACAGCCCTCACACGGCATATTCTGAACCAACTGCTCCATGTACTGTAGTTTGAAATGTAGATCAGTGTATTTTCTGCTAGTACAACATATGGATTGAGGATACATGTCTTTACTTTTGTTAATTTCAAACAAATCTAAAGTAAGTAGACTTTAAATATTGATTAGGAAAGTTAGATGTAACCAACTTTGCGATCTTGCAGCATATTTTGGGGCCCATAAATGTTCATAATTCTTCAAAATTTCATAGCAGTGTTTCAACAGTGGAAAAATGTCAGATATAACAGAGGTTAAAAACTGAAGGTAAGAGCAAACCTGTTGTCAGGAATATGTTTTATATTTTATTTAACATGTATATCAAATCATAGAAATTTGTGTTGTACATACAAGGATTTAAGCAGGTGTTGATTGTGTCGGTTATTGGAAGTCAAAAATATTAAAAGCATTATAAAAAAGTCTTTAAAGTCAGACTTTTTGATCAGACCATTAACCATTTTCATCCCCATTAAGAACGCCAACACTAAGCCCAAAAAGAGCTAGACACTTTTCCATGACAAACCTTGTAAACTGGAGGAGGGCTGCTCTAGGCCGTCATTCAGGGACCACACGTTCATGGACGCCTCGGCCAGGGCAAACTGCTCTGCTACTCCTGTGAGACAAACACGTTTGGAGGTCCACCCCCCGGCGGGTTTTCAGTCTACCGTTATCACAAAACAATGTAAACGGTGCTCTAGATTTGAGTCACTGCCATGACACGACTTATTCGGGGGTTAGTCGACTCTTTTGTCAACGCCCTCTCTGCCAAAAGCCAATCCAACAGAGAGCAGGCCCACAGGGATGTGAGTGTCACTCCATCTCCACCGACTGAGAACCTGTTGTCCCTCACTTGAAACCGTTGGTCCGTCTCACCTGCAGCGAAGCGAGCTTCCTTGATTTCGTCCGTCATCTGGGAGTAGAATTGTTCATCCTCGTGCAGCTCTGCCCCCCCCCAGCCCCCGCCGCATCTCCCCCGAGCGCTGCTCCAACCGGCCCCGCTTCCTCTGGCCTCGCCGCCTCCACCGCCCAAGCCCTTCCACTCGATCAGGTGAGCCACTCGTCCCTGCGCCATTGCTGTCGGCTTGGTGATGCGCTCCTTTATCGTGGCCACAAGACCTAAACAAGAGGAAGACGAGGAGGGCCGCATCATGATGAAGAGGATTAGATGGACACCCACAGCAAGTGTGGTAGCAGAGGGTGTAAGGAGTAAGTGGTTTCCAGTAGGTATTGAGGGAGGAAATAATGTCATATTAAGGAAGAGGAATATGGAAATGGAAAAAGGAGACACACGGAGCAAGAAGAGTGATTAACTATGAATTGAGAAGAACACTTAGCATAATTCAGATTTAGACGGTGAACAATTTCTCCGGATTTGCATAACCTGAAGCATGAAAGAGGCGTTTCTGCCGCTGCGGTCTTATGTGGAGCTTCACTGAGGTTGAAAATTGCAGGGTAACAGCACCCGATGGGAATTTAGAGAGAATTGTACATTTTCTTGTTGATTACTGACAGCACTTCAGCCACCCCGTAACAAGCTGAGAGGATAGAAGACCTACAGGTCAACATTGCTCTAGTTTTACTTTGTGGTTTATTTGAGGCTCTAGATAATGGTTTAACAAAGGCTGTATTAAAACGTATTGTAAGAAAACAGGGAAAGTCCATCAGCTCACTGACTTCAACATGTGCAAAGTGTTCACATTGCCTCAGTGCATATAGCTTGAAAGCAATGTGCACAGACACGTCATTTGTGTGATTTGGGCTGCTGGGTGTGTTGATTCGGCGCAAACAGCCAATAAACCAATGGTGCCGACATCAGCTGCACGTTAGCAAGCAACAGATTGCTCTGCCTTTTACAATCACTTCAGGTTTGTCACAGCACACCTTAATAATTAACTGTTCAAGCCCAGTCACTATGGAAGGCCTGTCTTTATTTATTTAAAGGTTGAGACATAAATCAGCTGATGCCGTGACCCTGTATCTCAGCAGTAAAATTGTATTCATAACCCTTTGAATCACTGGGCGAAACTACAATGGAGCCATCATTTCATTTAATCATAAGACAAGGTTAGAAAGGTGAAAGGAAATGAGGGGTTGAAGCAATAGTGACAGTCCCGAAATCCTTGTTTAGATGGCAGAATAGCTCAATTAAACAGATGCAAAAGGATGGAAAAAGATGAAAATACTGCTCATGTCTGCATCGATTTAAGTAACCCGTGCAAACCGCAGTAAAATCCCATTTGTTTGTCAAATTTGGTAACTTGCTGTCCACTTGCTGAAATGACATCAGGCCGCCATCACAGAATAATCATGCTTCGATGTTTCAATGCACTCGCAAATATTTCTCTGTTGTTTTCTAGGGTTAACGTCCCTATTTAGTTCTAATGTTGGATTGAAAAATTCAACATTAAATACCAGAGTTGACTAGAAATTATGAGTTGCTTCTGTCTTTTGCACATGAGGAGATATATTTAATAAAGGTCTTTCTGTGTAAGCAACAGTAAAACATTTTCATAATATTAGATGTTACCATTAAGCTTAAACCTGCATTAGCTGCAATTGTTCACAAGACGGAAGCAACATTGATATATTATAAAGAACATTAAAATTAACTCATACCGCACAGATGTAAGTCCAATAATTACTAGCTTGGTTTTTGGTGTCTTTACCCAATACATTCAGTATTGTGATGTTATTTTCATGGAAGTGGCAAGATTACTTATACTGGCTCTTTTGTGAATGCAGCAAAAAGTATACTACATGTATTTCTCCATCTTTTATCATGTTACAACACAAGGTTACAGGTAATATTACAACCAGTATCCGTAGGAATGAGTCCATTTACAAAAATAGACATTTAATGCACATTGGGAGGCATCACTCTGCTGTTGATGTGAGGAAACAAAGGGCATGAATAAACATGGAGTGTAGGTGTTGCATTCAGAGCTTTGTTATTTAGCCAACATAGAAAACAACTTCATCTCACATCCTAAATGGGGTTTAATTGGTAGGAACTATAATTTGCAAGCACCACCAGGGTTGATTTCAAGTTGTTGTCAATAAGAAAGCAAATCAAAAACTGCAGAATTTTGGATTTTATATCTAAAAGATGGTCCCGTTTCCTCAGAGCTTATTGTTACCAGGCGTTTTGGCATCCAATGTGGATTTGGAGTCACCATTCGGCCGCACTACGTGAGCCCGGTTCAGATCACCGGACTGGAGAAGGCTTTTCAACACCAGAGCTGTACGAGGGATCACTAAAGTCATTAGGCTTCATCCTTCATTGAGCGTGGCTAAATGCCACAAAGGAATCTGATTGTTCAATCGCTGTCTGTCCATGCGACAGAAGCAGCATATAAAATCTGCTGCAAGGTTTACACGGTTCAATCTGACATCTATTGAATTAGTGGAAACTAATGATTTCATTTATTTTTCCTGGCGCCGCCAGCAGGGCTTTTTTAACCATTCGCTGTTGATAAAAATTACATCACCGTAATAAATAAAAGTAGAATAATTGCAGCAATAATGTTCTGCATGATATTGTTCTAAATGTGATTCCAATGTATACCATAAATACAATTTGCTGCAGTGTGATCTGATTTCTGCACTATGTGAGTGCTTCCCTCAACAGAACTGTGCCAATTAAAATGATGACTGAAGAGTGATTAAGTCTGAGTAAATGCCAAAAAGCTTTTTTGACTGATTCTGTCATTCCCAAAGCAGCTGTTGGCCTCTCATCTGCCTGCCTGAACCTCTGCATTTGTCTGACATATTCATGAGGTTTTCACATCCTTCCTAATTATAATGATGGGGTAATAAAGGAGCATTCACTGGGAAAGGTTCAGCAAGGCATAACACATTAAGTCACATAATTAGACCCCCGCAGACGGAGGGAAGCAGTGGCGATGGGGAAAAGGGGACGAAAAAGACCTGAAGAGAAGATGAAGGCAGACTCACATGACCTAGACCTGTTTATGTGTGTGTGTGTGTGTGTGTCTCACCAATCAAAGAGGAGGTGGCAAGCTCGCCGATATCATAGCCATTGCTTTTATCCGACACACTGCCATTGGTTGGATTCTGGCCGTTCTGCACAGTGTGATGCACAAGAAGTAGGAGAATGTCACATCCTTATCATTGATGAAAGGTGGAAAACTTTACTACTACTGAAAACAAAGATGGTTGCTACAATTTACGACATGGAATTATAAATGACAAAGAGAGACGTTTTTGTCTCATACGGAGCAAACAAATCAATCACCAGGATCCATAGTTGAAGAAATTGCACAGATAAAATCCAAACACACATAATAGCAAATGTATGCATCCTCCCACACACACACACACACACACACACACACACACACACACACACACACACACACACACACACAGTGTTGAGGACAATAACAGGTGGCATTTGTGTAAACATATTTAGAACTCAAAACCATAAGTGGCAACAATCAACAAGGTAAGAGGAACTCTGTTGTAGATCAATTTCCCTTGGTTTAGTATTTTGGATCAAAAAGTAAAACTGTAGCTTTTTTCCATAGAGGTTGCAAGAAAAATAGGACTAGTAATCAAGTACTTGTTAATTTATGAGTGGATGGTTCTGCTTCAAAGTGTTAGAATTAATTCCAAATTAGGTTTTACTGGCAATAAGATGCAACATAAGAGTCACTTTAATGTAAAATGTGTAAATGTGGAAAACCCAGCAGTCTCTTGGGCAAATTAAGGCCGTGTCTATTTTTGGAATGAACTACTTCATTGCCAGATGTGTGGTCACTGCAAACCCAAAAAGGTCTTGGTGCTCCCAATAGAACCACTCTTGTAACAACTCTCATTTAATATAATCAAATCTTTTAAATGCATGATGACATAATGATTGTAAGACAAGTTTGACATTTATTTCATTTCCAATGGTTTGAATTCGAGTTGAAATAGAAATTTGAGTTATAACAGAATTTAAGCAGTAAGAGAAGATTTTATTTTTTTATTTATTTTATTCAACTCTATATATGAATTGTCTTAATCTAATTTATAATTTTCTTTAGATTTTTATCACTGCTATGTGGCTTTTGTGTTTTTGGGTGTCTAACAGACCTAATGTATGCATCTGAGTACAGTGTTAATGTCAAAACTTAATTCCAGAAAAAAACTCCTACCCAGTACTCATTCACTATACAATGATAAAACGATTTTTTTTCAATGGCAGCAATACCTTTAATTTTTCTTTTGCTAATAGCTGTCCGGACAGCTAACAACACAAGCTACAGTTAGCTCAACAAGAATTTGTTTCAATGCAAACAAATAACTAACAACTTTTATATATGTATATATATATATATATATATATATATAAAAGATGTATATTTTAAGACTGAATTAAACATTTGGTTAGTAAATTCAACAGAAATAGCGCGAGTCAAACAGTTTGCAGACAGCTGTTATAATTCAGCTGAACCAACAATGTAAAATCCAATACGTTGCCTTCAGTCTGCATTTTGGAGGCAGATACACAGGCCAACGGGGGGGCCTAAAGGCCCCAAAGCTGGAGCTGAGTGCTTTCACTCACCTTCACCGAGGATGACTGTACGTGGTCGCTTTGGTCCTGCCGTGCTGTCATGGGATGGTGGAGCTCTGTGGGGAGCCACACACACACAGACGCTGCTGTTATATTCATGCTCTATGTATGTGCGTGCGTGATTGGTGTGTTTTCTTGGCAAAGGTGACGCTCCTTGAAGCCAAAACCCGGTTGACACAGACGGCCCGGGGGGGGCCAAACAAGATTCAACTGGTATCCTCTCTGCACATCGAACTCTACACACTGGGCCTGTTTGCTTTTTAATTGACGGCGACGAGGTTCATATGAATGCCAAGAAGAAATGAAGCGTGCTTCAGAGCAATGGCATATTAACATCATTAGGAAGGTCAACCGACACGTGGACACAAGCATTTACAAACATGCCTGGGGGTTCCCCTGGGAGTTGTTGTCAAGACAATGGTCTGTCGCTATGGATACGCGACAGCAACAAGAGGCCAGTGATAGGCTTTCATTTACTCGAGTCACGATCTGTGCTCTGGCTTCATCAAATGGTTTTTGCAGGTGAAAAAAACATCATGATATCGCGAACCGACCCGCCGCCTTCATGGGGTTAACCACACTCTGTTGCACAGACAAACAGACACACACTGAAACACACACACACACTCCAGCTGTTCTCTCAGTCTTCTAGGAGCCTCACAGCTGCCTTCCTCTTTTCTTCCCAGCTTGAAAGCGTTGCCCTCACACCCTGCACCTTGTTAAAAGGGATCCTTCCTGAACAATAGCAGGCTTCTTATCTCACAACATATTGTGAGACTCACAGATCCAGGCTAAAAATAAAGTGTGAGAATGTAACATGACGTTGGATGCCGCACACTAATCAAACAACAAATTGTTGTTCAGAGGTATCGCAGACATCTTCAGCTGCCCTTTTATTTTTGATTAGATCGTTTGTTTTGACAGCACAAATGAGTGTCGTGTTCCCCTGAAAGAACAAATACTGCCTTATTTCCACTGAGAAGCTCCTAATGCTCCCTGCAGAAAGCAAACATGGGGGAGATAGTTGGAACCCAAGTCACACCCTCAAATCACATGAAGTTGAATATGAGCTTTGGACGGGGCTGTCTTCTCTTAAAGCCACTGCTGTCGTCCATCTGATCAACTTCCCAAAAGTCCAGTTGGATTGATTCCCTCCGATAAACAATCGCAACGAAAAGTGCAGATGAAAACAAGTGGGTTGCCTGCTTTTATTTGTGCTCTGCATCCGATTACATACAAGCGGGGGCTTTAGCCAGGCTAAAAATAGGGTTCAGGAGGTTGTCATTGCCTCAGGGACCTCGTTCATTTTCCCCAAATTGTCTAGATCCTCACCTACAGAGCCGTCCCTCCAAAGCACGACGGAACTTTCCCCAAAACGGCTGTTCCCCTCAAACGCCTGTTGGCCGCTGTCAGCGCCTCCCGCGGGCTGAGCCAACAGAGGCACGCGGGCTTGGACACGCAAACAGGTGGATTCGGGGCACTGACCTTTGTGACCTTTGCAGAAGCAGGCACCCATGGTGTCACAACGGCCGGGCGGTTATCTGTTCCCCATGGTGGCTTGAGGATGAGGAGGATGAGGCGCGGGTGAGGAAGGGGGGGTGGGGGGGGGGCGGGGGGCTGGGGAGAAGGGGAGGAAGGCAGGCGGGGAAGGAAAAAGGAGGGATGAGCCGGCGGAGGAGCAGAGAGAAGCGAGGAAGGGAGGCAGCTGCAGTGTACGAGTGGAAGCCGGATGAGCTGCAGGCTGATGCATTGGCTGACTTGTCTGTATAGGAGAGGAGAGGTGAGGGAGCGACACAGACAAAATGTGGGGAGGGGAGACGGAGAGAGAGAGAGAGAGAGAGAGAGAGAGAGAGAGAGAGAGAGAGAGAGAAGAAATCGGGGAAACGGCATGAATGCCCGTTTGCTGACGATTTAGAATCTCCTCCCCTCCATTTCCTTTGCTACTCTTCCACCTCACTATTTGTCCTCTCCATCCATGTGCAGGAGACTCACCGCCTAAATACTTCATATTTTGACATGAAGGGAACAGTTGAGCACCATTGCATTGCGCCAAATAACGTCTAAGTGCTGCTACAAATGTATTACATGTATTGAAGAGACGTCATACGATTGTTGGCTGTTTCTGGTATTCAGGATGTTTACGCTCCATGAACTCTGACATGAATATTGAATTTCTAATTTACACAGATTAAGGTTTAATAAATAAACATACAGACTCACATTCACAGCTTTAAACAAAGCCTGCTTTGTCTCTTGTGACCTCGTTGGCTCTGTTACACACACCTTCACCTGTAAGGAAATGTGAGAACGCCGGGATAATGTAACCAGGACTCTTGCCGTGGGGAATATCATGTTGCCATGGCAACCAAGCCACTTCATTTTTTAGAAGCTTTTCTTATTTTATTTTTTTAGATGAAGTCAAATGAGTCCAAGCTGGGGAATATGGTCCAGATCAATTTTACAAAATCCTGGACCCGCCAGCATTCAGAGGATGAGAAAAAGTTGCGTCTTATTTGTTCATAAGAATTGATTTACCCTTTTACAGTAAAAGGACTTCTCGCGTCCCATGGCTAATGATGACCAGATACGTTCTGTCCTCAGTGGGGGGACCCAATGAAGTTTGTTGTTTTCCCTTTGTTTTCGTGCAGCCACTTCTGCACACTTCGTTTCAGGCTGAGAGCAGCTCGATGATTTAGTCATCATTAAATTATGACTAAATTCTGCTTATATTATGACCTTTTCCTCAAAATATTGCATCTTCATTGATGTATTGTTGGGATGAATAAGTCCCACTGGCATATTTAAAGAGATTACTTCGCAAAACAAAACCAACAAAAGGTGTTACCACCACTTCCTGTTCATCTCATGTCTAAGGATTAGCACTCAGTAGAAATAATCTTCATGAGAGGTCCAAACATTAAAATATATCTTCAGCCAAAGTGTGCTGACTCATTACAAAAGTTGTGTCTTAATTCCCAGCTATTCAATTAGTTGAATATCCCCTTAGTGAAGAAAAGCAGTAAAAGGAAACGTAAAAGCACAAGCTGTAAAGCTTCCACACAGATATTGATAGAATTACAGCAAATAGCCGTTGCACAAATCACAGTGCAGATCGTTTTTAGGACAAAACGAACACCCTCGAGTCAGCTCTTGATGCGACTCTCTCAGGTCCCTGGACTGGAATTAGAGAGGCAAACGTGGTCGTGACAGAGAAGCCTTGTTGGGAAGAGTCTGACATCTAGTGGTGAAAAGTCAAATGTGCTCAGTTCATCATCACGTAGCTTTTGTCCTACATTTTGGAAAGCAGTGCCACAAACATTCACATGTGTTTTCTGTTGACTCCTTGGAAATGTGTTACTAATCAAAACTTGCAACACCCCTGAAGTCGTACCTCTTGGTCCTCGCCTGCCCCGCACGTTGCAGACATCTTTTTGTCCAACTGCATGCAGTTCTTAACATCTACTGCCCATAGAATTAGATTTCTGCCTGGATTTCAAGTCTGTTTGGATATTAATGATGACAGAAGTTCTCCCCACCTCCCCCAGGAGGAGCAGGGAGCTGGAGGAATGTGTGATGGCTTCATACACTGATGCACCTCACTGGGAAGCCACAGACATTTCTGTTCCCCTTCAGGCAAAGAGGATAATTCTCAAATAGCGCCGTTTATCTGCACCATCCACAAAAACACTTCTGTTTCTGTTTATAGTGTTGGGTTAGGATGGAATACAGGTAGTCATACCTGTGGTCTAGCTTCCTGACAAATGTTTTGAGGAGTTCCAACTTTTGATATGTTAAATATGATGGGGTAAAAAAAAACAACAGCCTTGGAGGTTATGAAGTTTTCACAAGGTCGAAGTTACAGACCACCGTGTTTGTTGAAGAGCCCTCCCCCGCTTCACCTTCACACTATCGGAGCCGATCCACTTGGTTTGGCTCCAGTTGGTCTACCTGAGGTTGTAGATGAAGCCTCGTTTGGCAAACAGCATGAGCCTTTAGCTAGTCTTCAGTCTTTATGTGCTTTTTCAGTGAGCTGTTGTGGTTTGTATCCAGAACTACCAGCGGGTTTGAATCTTTCGATCCCCTTAATGCTCACGGAGAGCAGCATTTATCGACGGTTCCAAGCAACACGAATCTCCGTCGGGCATCGTCAAATCAGTACAAGCCATAAATAAACGCAAACACAATAATCAGATGATTGTGATCTGCATGATTGATCACAATCACCATCTACAATCAAGTTGGCCCAATCAGAGCAGAGCTGAACAACGCTGCAGGATATTGCACTTGGGAGACAGCATTTTTCCCTGAAAAGAACATAGAAATAACGAGACCAATGTTTGACAAGCATGTACTAAACATAACATGTCATATAAACATCATGAAGCAAATAAATCATCCAGAGAGAAACTATTATCATAAAATATACATGTTTTTGCTGTGAGGAATACACAGAAGCTTAGAAAATGGCCAGTTTGAAGTTGTCCTAGTCATATGATAAATCCCCCAAATCATCCCAAAAATCATGAAAATAACTGGATTTTCAAGAGCTTGTTCTGCTTTGTAATAGTGATGTAGACCCTGGGAGAGATCAATTGTAGATCGATATGAGGCACAATAAAAAATGGGAACATTTTGGACAGTCTGTGAATCTTTTGTCTCATTTGTGTATCAGTTTTTGGGATTTATCGTACCAGTGGAATATGTTAATTGCTATGTAAAAAAAAGGCAGACAAGAAAGATATTTCTATGAACACATAATTTGGCTCTTTGTCAGGTGTGCGGATGGTAAGATACATGATATGATAAAAAATTATGGTATATTATTATGGTAAGTATATCCGTTGGATAATTTATTATTTAACTAGTATTATTTAACTACTATTAAGAGTAAAAGTCCTCTTAATTGTCTTTCGCATGCTCTTACTCATCAAAGTGACCCCCAGTGGACTGATTAGGAATAGCAATTCAATTTATGTCATTCTGTAATTCTCACACTAGCAGCTTATTAAACAATTACTCCAAAAATTCAGATTCGTTTTTAAAGGGCTTGTTTACTTTCTTTGATCCACATTTTCCAATGTTACGAGGCCTGTGAACAAAGCTCACACCATTAACATCTGGTTAAAATTGTTTTTCTCTCTTCACAGATTTCGGATACACACATGCCAAGAAAAACATGAAGAATGCTGGGAAATGCCTCGCCGAAACAAGGGAGGACAGTCTGTCGTACAACGCAACTGACCATGTGAGACTTTCCGAGGAAGTGTGAGGGACTTTCTGTGGCTTGCCTGCACATGTGGATGGTGACTGGAAGTCTCAGTTCCATTTGTCTCAATAACTAAGTAATCACAGTTGTGTGTCTTGTGTGTTAGCACCTAACTCTACCAGAACACCCTCTGTGTCAGAGCATAATATTAGCTTGAGAATCACATGATAGATTGAGCGTGGTGAAAACCACTGTCTGCAGACAGACAGACCGAGAGACAACTTCTCACTCCCTTCACTGCCCCTTCTGATATCTTTCTATCATTTTTAGTGTTTTGCCACAGAAGCACCAGAAAACGCCCCCTCCCCCTTAGCCTTGAGGAAAATATATTCTGGACGACATAAACCCAAATGACTGCTTTGTACCACAAAAAAGGGATGTGAAAATAAGGAGGACTTTTGCTGGCTAATGGCTTGGCTACTTGGCCTGCAGCAAAGTTGGCAAGGCCTGTCAAGGGTACACCAACAGGAAATTGCATTAATCCAGAGCTGGGCTGAAGTAATTCACTCCCTTCTTTATTCAAGGCTTTTGCGAGGGTTTTCTAGCGGACCACCTCGGCCGTCCTGGTAAGAGAAGAACAGGAGTGGGAGGCCTGGGGGCCTGACTGAATCCTCCCATCCATGTGCTCCCTAATTGGTTTAATGACCGTAATTATCTGCTGGGGTGCATGTTGTGCAGGGGGACGATTAATGGCCTCCAAAGCGTATGCAGACAGGCGGAAATTAAGAGAGAGGGGCGCTCAGACAAAGAATAGCTCTGCAAAAGAAAAATAGCCATAAAGTCGCAGAGAGAGAGAGAGAGAGACGCATCCTGCTGAGTGAGAGAACTACAATAATGACACAGCAGTTTTTTTTTCCTACTTTATGTGAATTTTGTTGCTGTTAAAATGTCATATTAACTTCTAAAGCTTGGTTCTTTGTTTGATAGAAAGAAAATATGGGCATTTATTGGATGTATTCTGAGGCACATGCACAGGACATACCACCCATGCAGGGAAACGGTACGAGCCAACGCTCGCCATCACATCCACAAACAGATGAAGGCCGAATGATGGAGGTTGGAGTCCAACCGGTTTCCTCTAGACGCTGGCTCCAAAAGTTCTCTGGCTGTTTTGAAATAGTACCATTTTCATTTATAATAATTGTTTTGGAACACGTTTCGTGCAGGATGGTGAATTTCTCTCCAAGACTGAGGCTAAATTCAACTTTTTTAGTATGAAACAATCGGCCAAATATTTATTCCAAAACTCATCTCACATTTTACACCAAGATCCTGTTATTACAGCATACTGGCCTGTATATGTTGTAGAAATCTACACTGTATATGTTTTTTAAACTAATAGCTATATGTTTATGTTTGCTTATCTTAGCCTTGCAATCTTTGTTTGGCTGTATGTCTGGATATGTATCTCCCTGCACATTTGTTTTCAGCTCTGTGTGTAAATGAATATATTAAGAGGCCTACCGACAGCCAAAGTAACATCCCTGGGATGTGTCAGTATACCTAAACAATAGCTGACTCTGATTTTTCAGGGGTTTGTTTTCTTAACTCTAGAACCTGAGTGCCCCCGGACTGAAAGTCGCCAGTTAAAAGGGTCACTTGATAAAGTGAAACACGGGGGGCAGTTGCGCCGATTGCATGAAAAACCAGATAAAGATAAGCTAAGTTACCAATATATTCATCCTGCATTTTGTAAGGCAGAAATATGACCTTTATTTAATTTATTTTGCGTTCCACTTTTCTTTTCCCCTGCAGATATCTTACACACGTTAGATTTATTATGAAATCCAAACTATTCAAGAAGGCCTTGTAGTTGCAGAGATACACACCATTCATTTGAGCCAGAGGCCTGGGGTTGGTATCACAGACACTCAAGGATCTACAGTCATTTTCTGCCTCATCGGCCTTTGTTTGTTTCAGGTCATTCTGAATACATTGCTCCTGATTCTCTCAAATTAGCTGTAAACAAATAATTGTTGTATTTTGACTGATTGCAAGATGCTCTTATTAAACTACCACGTCTAAGATAAAAAAACACATTACATTCACATTCAACTAAATGACAAAAATCTCAGCAAATTTCAGAAATAGGTGACTTTTTTCATTGTGTTCCAGCCTCCAGCTTCAGGATGAATTTCGGTGCCGTAAGGCGCTGTGCTGGGGCAGTTTGCTCAACCCAGCCAGAACGGCACCTTTAGATTGCAGCCTCTGTGCGACTTTTTATGTGTTGAGTGACATCAGCGGTGCCATTAGCGGGAATATGGATCGAATTAGACCGGTGTTTTAAAATATACAAAGAGTGCAGAAAGACAAGGCTTATGTCAACAGCAGCTTGTGTGTCTGCTCTGCACTCCCCCCACATGTCGCCTGGTGCTGACATCAAACAGATCGCAGCAGCACAGTTTGGGAAAATGCTTGCTGCTGGTAATCATTATTTTCTCCTTACTGTCTCATTAAATAAGTTCATTAAATCATTAAGTTCCAGCAGCTTAGTTTGTTGATGAGCTTTGGCAGAGTTTAGAGTGTAATCTTGGATCAGGATGTATAAAATCTTTTTGTGGAGAATGCAGTGAAAATAGGAAAATTGTGGGGCCCTGGAGGAGACTCAGGGAGCAGAATAATGTGCAAAAGCCCCAGAGGGCTGGTGAGAGAAGCTGCAGCGGAAAGACGCAGGAAGACCAATATAGACAGAAATTGGAGGATGTGTTTTCTGGTCAGGAACCCATTGCTAAAATTAGCGTGAATGTAAATTCCTCGGCGTGGCCGGTTTTCAGATCCCTGCATGACACTGACGAGCTGCCAGGAAAGCACAAGACATAAGAAAAAAATAGAAAAGAGAATTGAAACAAAAATGGAAAGGCAGTACAGGGAGCGATCATGCATGAACACAGCCATGGTGGGGTTTTCTTCCCTCCGCGTTGATTTTCAAATTGACCTTCCCCCTGTGAACAAAGACATCTAACAA
Organism: Pungitius pungitius; assembly: GCF_949316345.1. Lineage (NCBI taxonomy): Eukaryota > Metazoa > Chordata > Actinopteri > Perciformes > Gasterosteidae > Pungitius > Pungitius pungitius. Next base: position 24,519,964 of record NC_084900.1, read on the forward strand.
GCCACAAGAAGAAGGAGAAAATCTCCGAAAGCGAAAGCTGCGGCCCACGCGCACAACGCTCCACCACCGGGGGGGGGGGGGGGGGGGGGGCCGTGGACGCCAAGCCTTCAACACAATCACCACACATGCTATTGTGGCCTGCATTAAAGCCCTGGTATGGCTCAAATCTCCAGTTAACCCAGCTCCACCCCCACCCCTCACCACCGGGCCACTCTCCACCCCTTCCACCCGCGCCATTTCTCTGTCTCTCCATGCATCCCTGTCATTTACAGGCCTAATGACAAGACACAAACTTCCACACATTCAGCCCCACGCGGAGCGAGGATAATCACATTACAGCTGACGACAGGGACGTAAACCGAGCGGCTGCAGCAGTCCGTTTGGACGCGCTCAGACGTGGATTTGCATAAATCCAAACAGTACAGTCAGCAGCTGTACGTTGTGGCTGCGCTCCTCTTTTTCCATCGTGAGAGAGAGAGAGAGAGAGAGAGAGAGAGACACCGTAGACGGAAAGCAGTGGAAGACTTTCTCCGTTTACAGCCGCCACACAAAGCCAGGACTATTTCGAGGCCTCCTTTTGGCTTAAGGCAGGAACACACATTCGACTGGGAGTCAAGGACAACGACTCGAAGGTGTCCCATTCAAGTTCCCATGCCCCGTCGGCATTGGGCTCGTCCTTGCCACTTCTCCGTGGAGCCGAGGATTAATTCAACACCTAAATATTGACATTGGTCCTTCTGGCGTGCAGATCTTATCTTAGGAATCCCTTTACGGCTTTGCCGCTTGTATTAATCAACCAAAAGCCGATAATTTTCAAAACGAGAGGCGCCACGGACTTCCGTGCCAGTGCAAGGTCACAGCCAGTGAGATAAGGCAAAGTGGATCCTTCAAGGACAAGTACAAAGCGAGCCGGGGGCATGTCTGGACTTGAATTCTCTTGCTTGAAGATTAACTTTTTATTGCATTCTATTTGCATTCTTTTCCTCAGCAGGTGGGAGTCTCTCTGATGCAACATGCCGCCCACGTAACAACTTGCATGCTGGCCTGCTGCCGTGACGCATTCCATTCAAAATCAGTCATGGGAAGTTCCCAAATGAAAGGGCTGACCTCTGACCCCTGGTTGAGTTTACAGAGAAAAAGATGTAAATGTAGGGAGTGAGAGAAGGTTGAATTAAGGGATCAGACGGAAAGATGACACATGCCATTCTTCTTCAATTTTGATCTCATTTGGTTAGTTTTGACAAAAACACCCAATGTCTATAGTTACAAAAGGCCTATTATTTGGTCACGCATTCAGTCTATTGAATATTAAATATTCATAATTACAAGCGCAATTCTACATTTTAGGTATTGCATTATTGACATGCTATGTGTTGAGGTTTGTGATGCCACAATCATGTCTGGCGAGTGCAGCTCTGCAAACATTTCTCGACCATATCTTCCTACCCATAATCCCAATGCAAAGGGCGGGTGTACTTCTTCCATCTAAAAAGGAAATCCATCTCAGTAAATGCTGACAGAGGAATGTTGATGTCGGTTTTGTACAATGTGTGCGTGCTTCAAGTTCAACACTACGACGTCACAGTTCCCCCCCTGCAGGTAATGAAGCACTTGTTTGTTTGATCAAACCATCCCGCCGCATTGTGAGGATATCAAGGTCGAAGTAAAAACATCCTGGCATTTGAAACAAATAAAGCATTAATTCATTATTCCGCTTTTCTCTTTTTTAATCAATCCTACAGCAGGCTGAATTAAACCAGAGACTTTTTTGCTCCACAAATGCAGTGATTTTTATTTTATTATTATTATTGAGAATGAGAGCACAACCTTCAATTATAATCCCAGCTCAGTGTTTTCAGCATAAATAAATAAAAGTAAAAAATAAATAGGCTATTAAATACAGTATAAAACAGTCAAAAAGGAAGGAGTTTGCTTTCCGCTGAAAGAACTCTAAAAAAAAAAGAAGCAAAGGAAATGATGTAAATTATGAGAACTTAGAAAAATAATCAGTTTGGTAATATGGTAAAAAGTGAGATCATACAAAATGTACAAGCAATGCAACCTCTCAACCAGAGTAATAACTAAATCCCATTTCCAAAGATGGATATATCAACTACAAGAGAATCATAGATGCATTTGAAAACACAGTAAAAATTCAAGTACAGAAAGGTAATGATCAGTAATGATTTGCAGTCATCAATTAAGAGCACTGGGGAAACTGCTCACTACGCACGTCCCACTACAGCAGCAAGCTGCTTCATTAAACCAGAAGACAGGAGCAAACTCCTGCTAATGTTCCACCAACAGGCACTTCCAAATGTCTTTGAATGTATGGCACAAGCCGGGCACTTAATTATCAAAAGTTACACAGAGAAGAATATAGTTTTTACAAAACCAAATGAGACCTTGAAATTGCAAACCATTATTAGGCGTGAAATCATCTCAACCACAACAAGAATCTCGCTTTCTTTTGACTGATGCATTTGCTTTTTTTAAAAATTTTATTACAGTCACGCTTTGAACAGATGGAAAGCTTTCTAGTTAAAACTCATTCAATTCACACAACTTCCAACCTCAATACCATTTTATTTTGTTTAGGAGTTTTTGTGTAGTTGCATTTTCCATGCAATTCTGAGACAAACCAAGACATTGAGATCAAGTGCTACATTATAAATTCTCACCCCAATGTTTTTAGTAATCTTTACACAAAGAGTACCTGATATATTTCCGCTTTTTTCACTACTCACATGATTATAGCTTGATTTCTACACGGAGCATCAGAAGTAGCAACACCAGGTCCTTCAGTGTTTATAGACCGTCTCTTTAACTTTGGGCCAGCTCAAGCTATTGACGCTCCATCTTCATTGGTCTGACAGGAAATGGACCAAATTTAGACTAAAAAAAAGGTAGACGGCGCGACATAAGCGCCATTACCCACGTAAGCGAGGCCTTGGCTCCACCTTTCCCACACAGTCACACTTACTGTGTTTGTGTCTTTGCTACTGGATGCAACAGGGTGTAATTGAGTTAAGTTAAAGCCGTTCCCGGAACTGACTTGATTGTTGACTTTCTTGAAGGAGGAATGCAAAATGAGGAGAAAAAATAAACACGGGAGGAATGAATTGAAACTGCACAGAAGACGCGGATAGTAAAAATAGAGATCTACATATTCAGAGTCTACTCGATACATCTACTGTATTGTATATTTGCTCATTTCCCATGTGGATAAGATGAAGAAATCAAAAATGTACAGCAAGTCAGTTAGTTTCAGTCGGCCCCAATGGATGGCACATGTCTCTTGGTCCTGCCCATTAAACACCGTGCCTGTAGTTTCGCTGCAGCTCAGCTCAGAGTTCAAAGGGCTGCGTGCTTCAGAGACGCATTGAATTTCCTCCGTTGTTACGATCACACTGCAAAGACGCTTAGGGTGCTGGTCTGGTCCTTTAAACCCAGGATGCTGTAGGCAATTCTTTTCAAATGGCCAGGCAGCCTCACGCCAATGTTTTTAATATCCCTGTGAAAGAAAGAGACGTGAGAGAATATAAGGAGGAGCAGCACATGGTTTTAAACGTTGGAATCTTTGACACTTTTCATGTACATGCTTCCTAAGCCTCGCAGTTAACCGCTGACTCATCCAATGAGTACCTGCCTCCACCCCACACCTTTGCGCTCAGCCAGGTGTGGGTGGTATCCCAGTTAGAAATCTGCAGAGGTTTCATTTTATCTTCCATATAAACGGGTAATGACTGGGATCTTCGCTCTTCGCGGGCACATGACGCAAGCCGGGAAAATCTCTGAGACGCAGCAGCCCAAAGTCAAAGCCTTAATTACGACCTTAATTACGGCCTTAATTACTTAACGAGGATTCTCCCCGTTGACCATGAATCACTCGTCTGGCAAGCAGAGGGTGGGTCGTAAATAAGAGCTGGTTTTCCAAGAGTGCTACCAGATGCCCCCGAGATGGAAACATGGGGCCGTGAAATCACACCATTCAGCATGACAAATACTTCAAAAAGGTTTGTCGTCTGCTTCACAGGCCGCCCATCTCCCCAAATCAGGAGCAAGACCTGCAGAAATACTCACACCATGGCAGAGGAAGGAGGGGGGCGGGGGGGAGGAGGGGTGTCCTACTGGCTGGTAATGCGGTTAGGAAAGCTCTGGCCCTCATTATTGCTCCAAAACAACCTCACATGCTTCACTCACTATGTCTTTTATTCTTTCAACGTTGAGCCCATTTGATCAAATTGACACCAGAGCCCCTCTACACATCTGAGCAAACCGAATAGCTTTAAACTACCATGTGATAAGTTCAGGGGCTACATCCTGAGAACACATCTACATTAGTTCCTCAATCCCCTCTAGCGTCTCCTGCTCTCCTGTCTCTGCTTTTATGTTGAAGGAGCCACAAAAGGCCTTTGCCCTAAAGGAGCAGAACTGGTGGTTTTTGGGGCTCTAGCAAAAGTGCCGCCCGGAGCTACCGACAGTGCAGGGAGGGATGAGAATGGAGAGGGGAAAGAAGAATAAGGACTGTAGTGACCACAAGCCACCGCCCCACCACAAATGAGTCCACTCCTTCTGCCTCCTTCCATTGCTTTTTCCATCTAAAAACATTTCTCAAGTTGTAACTGAGGTTGGAGATTATATTACGCGCAAACTATTATGAAAAGGTTTTGAAAAGCAACTATTCTTTAGAAAAACAAATACATAAACTACAGGGGTGCAGGGGGAGGGGGGGGGGTGGAGGTCCATAACTACCTTCTTCTTGGGAAGAAAAACATCTTTGTTGTTTAGAAATAAAGCCATAATTAGAGAGAAAAAAAGTTCCTCTTCTTTGCGATAAACACACTGAACTAAATAAAGCAAATGGATCAAAACACATTAGGTGGCGTCTCTGAAATGAGGTCCCACTCACTCATTCTTCATCTGGAGGACATGGTCCATGGTGACGACCCCGGCACAGGTGAAGTTCTCACTGTACTGACTCATCTTGATGGACTCCAGCCACTCTGACACCGACCTGAAGGGGGAACCGTCCGAGCCGCTGGTGCTGGGCAGGCGGATGGACACGCTGCAAGCGAGGAAGAGTAGATGAAAAAAAATGATGATGTTTAAGAGGATTTAGCGTAACAAAGGCCGGCCGGTGGACGACTGTGCTGAAAACCGGCTGGTGATGGCAACCAGTTGGAGCAGTCAGGGCGAGAGCCAATTAAAAAGTTAGCGTGGCTGTTTGTCCTTTCCACCGTTTCTGGCTTTGATGCTCCCTCCCCAGGGGGATAATATGCCCACCTGCAAACAATCACTAACAACAGAGCTTTTGTGATTCCCTGGCCAGAGCGTGCACACGTTTCTGTAATCAGCCCGGCAGGAAAGGCGTCAGTATGTTCTTTTAGAATATCTTAAAGCTATTGCCTCTTCTGCAAAAAAACACACTAAATACCGAACCTTCATGGGAATTTTCATTAACTGGAATAAAATGGGCAACTGCTGTTTTTAAGCAAATCAAAAGGAGTGAAGAGTGAGACAAGATATGGCAGACCAAAATATCCCTGGTTTATATACCTTCTCTCTATCTCTGTGTTTCCTGTCATTATCTATTTCCTTTGTTAAAAAGAGAAATTTATGTTCTGTATTTCAATTTTTACTTTCCTTTTGTTAATGGTATTTTACTCATTTACTCATGTTTGTCCATGTCCCATGGACCTAATGATTAGATACTGGAAATAATACTTTATCAGATAATACAACTATTTTAAAAGTTGACAACCCCTGGACTTTGGGCACTTATTATCAAAGTTATTTGTCAAGTAGATACCAACTAGTAGGGAAACTGAAAGAGTACAAAAGGAGTTAACAGAAGTGAGACTAGAAGTTGTTCTAAATTGATTTGATTGAACATTTTCTTACATTTTCATTTTTTTTTTATGCAACTCAATCTCACCGTGGGTCAAAATCTGCGATGGTCTTCAGGGAGTCTGGGCTCCGCAGAAGCTTGTCCAGCAGGTTGACGATGTCTCCGAAGCGCGGCCTCTTGGAGCGATCCTGGAGCCAGCACTGCAGCATCAGCTGATAAACCGCTGAGGGGCAGTCCATCGGCGCCGGCAGCCTGAAAGCCTCGTTGATAGCCTTCATCACCTGCAAAAAGATGCAACATTGGATTCAATCGTCTCAAGCCTTCTTTTCTTTACATAAAACGTCGCCTTTAAGAGCGAGACTTCGGAGAAGAGTGCAATCTGCCTGCCCCTTACCTCATGGTTGCTCATGTCCCAGTAAGGTCTCTCGCCAAAGGCCATGACCTCCCACATGACGATGCCAAAACTCCACACATCGCTGGCAGAGGTGAACTTCCTGTATGCTATCGCCTCTGGAGCCGTCCAGCGGATCGGGATCTTGCCTCCCTGTTAAGGAAATAAAAGCTTTGAGTCAGAGACAGAAAAATACACAAGAGAAATACTAGGCTGTACCTCGCAATGACATTACCGAGGTACATTTAACCCCAACAGGAAGTTCCACAGCTACTTACACTTGTGGTGTATGTGCCCTCAGGATCGTCTTCCAGTACCCTGGAAAGGCCAAAGTCTGAGACTTTACACTCCAGGTTGTTGTTGACGAGGATGTTGCGGGCGGCTAGGTCGCGGTGGACGTAGCTCATGTCAGAGAGATACTTCATGCCCGCAGCGATGCCGCGCATCATGCCCACCAGCTGGAAGGAGGGAAACTCGCCATCGTGGTCCTGACGGGAGGAAGTGAACACAGATTAATTTGGTTTTGGCCAGACAAAACGATACGACTTGAAAAAAAGAGAAAGAAAAGAAAACCGCAATCAAATGCACTTTTCCGGAGTAAGAGGGTATTGTGACAAAAGTAAAGTGATGGACTTACCTTAAGGTACCTGTCCAGGGCTCCGTTCTCCATGTATTCAGTGACAATCATGGCATGTTTGACTGCACACACACACACACACACACACACAAAAAAAACAGAACAAATCACTAAACTGGCCCAAAGTCGGCTAAAATTTTAAAAAAAAGTATGAAAAGAAAAAAGTAACAAAACTCACAGAAATCCTTACATTTGGTGACCACCCCCTCCAAGCGAATGATGTTCTGGTGGGAGAACTGGCCCATGATGGAGGCCTCGCTCAGAAAGTCCTGCCTCTGCTTCTCCGTGTAACCCGGCTTCAGCGTCTTGATGGCCACTGCCACCTCTTTCCTTCCCGGCATCTTGAGGTTACCGCGGTACACCTCACCGAACTCCCCTGCAGGAAAACAACATCAATGGGACGATTGACTTAGGAAGGCAATATGGGGTGACGGTGCCTTTGATACGTCTCCTCGGGTTTCTGGCTGCAGGGGTTTTCTGTGCAAATAAGGAAGTCTCTATGGCTGTTTTGCCTGAGGCTCACAGAGGTGTGTTCTGGCTGGGTGTTGAGTGAGAGCCTATGTTGCATGATTGGCGGATGGCCTGTTGTGTGGACGCACGGGAATCAGCTGTCAGGAGGGGGTGGGGGTGTCACAGTCGTGGGAACTTGGGGGGGGTGCAAGTGGAAAAGAGGCTGTCAGTTCAAAGGGTAAAGGTGGCCACACTTGAATAAACATTTTAAGAAATGAAGATGTGGGCAGAGCCCGGGAAGGTGCTCTGATGTCCAATCAGAATACTGTTTGTGCAACATGTTCCTTGTGTAATTGTACATGTTCACTTCGCCTCACAGCAAAATGTCTCTACTTGTCGTGTGCGAGCTTTGCCAGAAAGCTGATAATCTCACTAAAGTAACCTGTCAGTCTGCCATCTGAGCTGTTGAAAATGCAATATAAACAGCGAATTTTGGGATTGGAAAAATCTTTCAACATCTTGGAGTTAAGCCCCGGCAGATTGTCTCAACAGCATTGTAACTCACCAGCTCCAATCACTTTCTGTTTGGTTATGTGGCTGGGGTGGATTTCAGTGGCAAACTTCATGACGGCTACGTTGGGGTCCTCGTAGGTGTGTGGATCCACGTAGGTCTTCAGAGGCTTCAATTGCTCTGTGGGAAGAAAACAAGACAACGTCGCATGTTGTTGGAATAAATGAAACGCATTTAATAGCGCGACATACAGGGATGAGAGATTCGTTTGACTACCTGAGCTGGAGAAATAGGTGTCCTCTGGTCCTTGTCTGGAGTGAGAGTTTCGTTTCCTGAACAAAAAGATAAAAATCCATCTGCAAATGAATATCTCAATTTCAAAGCACAAATGGACAATGGGCCGTACATCATCTGCCTGATTTAATATCAATAGCACATAGAAACCTTTGTAGCCATTTTTAAAGACGTTCCAAGGCTTTCTAAAGGATTATTCACACAGAGGCGGCTCGTTGATAAAGGCTGACGGCAGACTGTGTTTGCCAAGGCGATTTCAAAAGGCAGGCGGGAGGGAGGTGGACAGACAGGCTACAGTCTGCTACAGTACAGGTCCAGGTCACCTTCACAAAGTGCCTGCGGTCTGGTAAAGACAGAACCGAGGGCCTCTTATCACCAACAATGTGCCACACCGGACCAATTTCCTTTCAAAGGCCCCCAGCACTCACTCGAGGGCAACTATTGAAGAGGGCACATTCAACACAAGTTCTCCCCCCAGTGAGTGCCGGGACACAGATCCAGATAAAGAGCAAGAGAAAGTTGGCTAAAGGAGGAGAGAAAGAGAGAGGTGAGGCGAGAGTGAATGCAAAGGCCACGTGGAGGCCCCACAAAAGGAACGGAAGAAGAATGAGACAGGAAGCCGGTGAAGGAGGACTGATTAACAGGACAGAACGATGCAGAGGGGCTTTAACTGACCGTCTGCGTAGGAACAGGACCAGGATCACTATGAACAACATGGCAGCTCCCCCAACTGCTGCGGCGAAGATGACCGCCGTGTTGTTTTGAGTGATGGGTCCTGGAAAAGGCAAAAAACATACATAGACATAAGAGAGGGATCTTCCTTTTCTTCAATGAAACCTTGGGAGCTTCTATTCTCTGTACCGTCGGGCGAGGTCTCAAATTGTTCCTCGATGCTGGAGCCTCCAGGGCTGCCATCGCTGCTGAGGGCCTGCACCCTGAACAGGTAGGCCGTGCCAGGGGTCAGATCCCCGATGTGCACAAAATTCTTCTCCAGTATGCGCACGATGAAGGTCACATCCTTGTTATCATCCTGTCCACGAGAGATTGGGGAGAAACTCAATCACGATAGAACATTTTATCCACCGGTGGAGGAATGGTCCAGATAAATACACTGGACTCATTTCGATTGTCAGATGAGGAGCACCAATCTTATTGAATATTGGAAAATAATCTTTAAACTAGCATTCATTTTACAACAGTACCTTCTTGCGGTAGGTAAGTTCATAGCGGATGGGCCGGGGTTGGATCCGTGTTCGGGGGGAGACGTCCCAGGAAAGGGACAAGCTGGCGGAGGTCCTCTCAACCAGTCGGATCGTGGTAATCCTGGGGGGGTCTTGGGGCACAGGGTAAAGACTACTTCAGAACATTTGGAATGCAAAGACCTCCCAAAATACCAAACATGTGGCAGAGCTCCCCCACTGATAAGTGAGCTCACCAGAAAGTGTGTCAAAGGCGGCTCGATCTGCAGTTGGAAATCTCTAATAAACTTAATATGACCGTCACAGACTGCCTGAGCGATAGCATCCGTTATTGTTGTAGCACCGATATCATCCCACCGCTGCCTCTCATCAAGCAGCACTCACCTGTGTAGTGCAGTGATGTAGTCAGAGCGCTGGTGGATGGCGGCCTATAAGTCCGTGGCGCTGCCTCGACAGCGAACAGCGACACGCCGCTGTGGGCCTCCACGGTGAAAGTGTAGTTGAGGTGTGCGTCCAACGCGCTGACGGACACCTTGGGGTGGGTCAGGCCTGTACTGGCCGGCTCGTAGCGGATGTTCTCTCCGCAAAGCTGGCAGCCGCTGTCCTCGCAGCGCTGGCATTGGACGCTGTAGGTGATGTCGGTACGGCCCCCGGTGTCCTCAGGGGGGCTCCAGGAGAGGAGGAGTTTTCCCGCGGAGAGCTGCGTGGTGGTTGCAACGAGGTCTCGTGGGGCAGACGGGAGGCCTGATGGACATCGATTGGGAAAAGATGGGGGAGCCAGGGAAAAGAAAAGAAAACATGAAGCGAAATGCGGGATTTCCTTTTTGACATGAGGTAAAAGTTGAATTGTCAATTATTTATTAAAACCCCATAAATGTGTGCAGAGTCACATGGAAATGACATTACTTAAGAGCACGTCGGCAGCTTATATCACCACATGTTCTCCCTGCACGGTTCTCATTAGGGATCAATGGCACTCGTTACCTGAGCAGGGTCCACTAAGGGGGTCAGTGGGGGCCCGGTAAAAGCCATTTGTGCAGGGGCAAAACAAAGCCCCAGAATCCAACCGCTGGGTGTTGGCGGGACATGGCTCACACTTGTCACCGGATGCAGAGGCTTTGAAGAAGCCAGACTGACATTCTGCAAACAAAAAAACACATATTTTGGGTGAGCAGCTGAACAAGGACAATATTGACTTCAGGCAACATCCCATTTCGCAACACACATAACCAGTCGGTCCAGATCCCTCAAGCCCCTTCCGCAATTGTGTGTGAACCCTTCACCTCACGAGCAACACGACAAGGTTGAGTGGCCACGTTATTACGTATAGGCCAAGGGTTAGATTTGGACAAGTCACAGATATACGGGAGGAATAACAGAGGCAACGCAAAAACATTGTCCGTTCCAGCAAAGTAGCTGCTCACAGGAACCCAACCCTAAAAGCAAAAAACGCACACTCCCTGCCTAGTCGGCACTCCTACTCTTTTAAACCACCAACCCCCCCGTTTACTGCTTTCTTACGGTCTCTCTCACACAAACACAACTAGCTAGCCCACATTCCACAACACTAAGTCACTCTTCAGTGCTGTGAACTAAAGACAAGAGAAATCTGGAACGTTTTGTGTCAATGGAAGTGAAGCGGTCCAAAGCAGAGCATCCGTTTGCACGAATGGGACATTTAAAATGTGTGTTCTTTTTCCCCTTTCAAAGTCCCACATGCAGACCTTAATTCAAAATAGTATTGCTAAGATAAAACCAAGTTTCATATTTCCGTCTTGGAATAAAGAAATCCAGGTAGAGGATCCAGCTGTGCATAGCGGTGGTGAAATACGAACTTAATACGGTGTGAAATTTTAGAGAGAGCGCGCCATAAAGGAGTGAAAATGAGACGGGGGCCCCCTTTAACTCCGCAAGAGCATTCCACCGGCTGCTGCTCATGTCCTCGCACCATCACACATTCATCGACACACACACACTCATGTATGCACTGCACACATCCACCCACACCCAAATATATGCGCAAAACACACATACATGTCTGCAAAGCACACCCATGGACACATGGCTAAATCTGTAATCAGAAGAGGGATTACATACACTGCCTTTCACCTGTTCATGTCACTCTGCACAGGCAGTTAAACACACAGACACACACACACTTCAACTCCTTTGCTTGCGGTACTTAAATAGCCCATGACAGATGTCATGAATTGTTGACAATGCAAATGAGAGCCAAGTTGGAACAGAAGGTGAAAGATGCAGGAGAGAAACAACTGAAAAAGCTTTGAAAAGGGGAAGGTTATGGCAAGATGGGGATGAGAGAAGATCGGAGGATCGAGGACACAAAATGAAGCGTGAATGTAGTTTGTGCCGAGGCAAACACAGTTTAGAGATCAGATTGCAGCAGAAGCGAATTGAAAAGGAAAGGAAAGACCAAGACACTCTCCGATTCACTCGGAGATACTGTCTCGATCGATGGCTGCGGTTCACTTGAATGAAGTTCATTTGGAAGCCTCAAGTGACCACACACAGTACGGAGAGCACATGGCTCCATTTAAATGATATCAAGGGGATTTACTCGATTGACCATGAGTTTCTCGTCGACGCCATTCGGTGTCTTCTATCACTGCGGTTCACTGGGTTGCGGCAGAGCCGCGTGAAGAGGTCTGACTGAGTTAAGAGCATGACACGGATGGGGTAATCCTCGCCATAAGAAGAATTTGAGAGTTTGTGAAATAGTCTTGCATGTGACCCAATCCCTCCCCTCAGGACATTGTCTCCTCTCCGTCTTGGCCAGCTGTTTCACTGAACAGCCACTGCTACTCATTAAGGCAAACGAGCTAGAGGTTGGGCGAGGCCGGAGAGAGGCGCTCTGAAGGAACAGAAGGTTCCAGAAGGACAGAGAGGAGCACTGTCTCCTGCCGAGGACTGAAGAAAAGAGGGGAGAAAGAAAAGAGACAGGCCAGGGCGAACTCTTCCATTGAGAAGGGGAAACAGCTGCTGCCCCAAACCCCAATTCAGAGCCGTACCTCTCCTCCTCGTAATCCCCAAATTCCTTCCTCCCCGCCTTTCTCTCTACCCAGCCCTCACTAAAAAGGCTCCCAGCTAACCCATTAACATTGCCATTCACCACTGACCAGCAGGCAAGGAGAATGCCATGCCATTCAAGTGCTGAAAGAAGCGCACACACACACAAGAATAGCCAAAATGCCACATGGCAACTGAATAGAGGAGGACTAGCCTCTTTTTGGCGCTACAGTGCAGGCTGCGATGCATCGTGGTCAGGTCTGCGGAGATGATGGCCTTACACTATGAGCCGCCTCTGTAATCAAGATGCATTCCAGCGCACACCACCCAACAGGAGGCCCGTAGCAGAGGCGCTTGACTGCAGCGAGAGTTTCCGCCCAGTTCTCTGTTATGAAGGTGGATGAGTTTGTGTTCTTTCAATATAATGAGTCACAAAGACATTAAATGGAAGTAGATGACCCTCTGGCGAGGTATCGAACAAGAGGATTCCTCGACAAAAGAGCAAAGTCCGGTGAGAGGAAACGTCTTGGTTCCATGGAGAAGAAGGAAGGGCTTTGAATTGTTGCTGGACACAACAGGAAGCAGGAAGTGTGAGGCTGATGCAGCCTTCCTTCCTCAAGCAGCCAATCAAAGCATGGAAACAAAGTGAAGCGTGACCAAACGACGACCCAAGAGCTGAGACGACCAGAGACCTGAGACAGAATAATAACTGAAAAGAACGCTAAAACGTGTTGCCCTGACATGGACACTAAACTAAATGGAGGTTGAAAGGAGGGCGGGTTGCTCCTGGGATGAATGCTTTCCCCACCATAAACAAAAGTCTCTCAGCCTCTTCTAAATTGAAACATCTGACAAACTTAAACCGGACATTCTCCCTCCCCCCCCCTATTTGCTAAAGAGCAAGGAACTTTTTGTCATGCGAGAGGCCCCATGTGCCTTGAGTGGCTCTGTGTTTGTTTATTGAGAGTGAGTGCAGGGGCCTGTTACATTTTGGGAGTCCGAGTGGCTCTGGAGTGGGAGCCCCCTAAGGGCGCCCCCCCCCCTCCCGGTTTGTCGGCAGAAGTTAAGATGGATGAGATTGCCGACAGTGATGAATGCATGGTCGAATAGATGGATGAATAGGTAACATGGGGGCTTGACAACAGAAATGGCCCTCAGGACTGGAGGAGTAAGTGGCAGGGGGGCCCCCACAACCGAGTCCGACGCTGGGCTTTTGAAAAAGGCAGAAAGGTCATGTCTGCCTCGGGGTGGCTGCGAGTTAAACTGTTCATGGCTTACAGTCAGTCAGTGGCCAAGTCAAACAAACACATGTTGGCCGTGAGGTGGAGGAGGGAGAGAGAGTCGCAGCGGGAGCCGAAGGCTTGCCTCATGAGGGAGGGAGGTTACATTTGTTAAACAAAGCCAGTGGACAAAAAAAAAAAAAAACATCATGGAAAAATAAATCCATGATAAACAACTACAATTTCGAGAACTTGTCGAGATCAGGCCTTCTGCAGGCAAAGGGCTCCTTGCTTTAGTCTTTTCCATCATCTAGTAAACTCATCTACCAACCTTCTCCCCCCCCCCCTCCCGTTTCCGCTCCTGAGTTGGTCGGACCCGTAATTGCAATATGTCATGTCATTTTGTTTGTATGCGGACTGACAACATGTCATTAGCCTTTTCAGAGAGCCGGGTTCGGCTGGAACAATGGGGTTCTCTGATGGGGGAGGTGAGCCGGTAACATGAGCCAGGGGTCACTGAGGTAGTGGAAGAGAGGAAGGGGGAGCGGGGGGAGCACGGGGGAGCAAAGGTGTAAGAGCTGATGGAAGTGTGTGCGTGTGCGGGGAGGGGGGACATTAGTCAAAAGGATTAGCCGACCAATGGAGCAGCTGTGGGGGGCATTACATCTGTTTTACAATTGCACTAAGGCTTTCATCTGGGGTTGTTAACAAACACAATAAATTCCCTGATCCCCCTTCCCCTCTCACTCCCTGTGTCCAGCCAGCCTCAGCAACAGGAGGAGAGATAAGTGGTGTCAAGAAGGCACAAAACATAGCTTGAAACGGAGCGGTTCACTTCAACACCACCAATCGCAGTCACAGAAGGCGTACAGCGGCGTTTCTCAGTTTCTCCATGTTGCTGGTAAAATCAGAAATCCAGGTGACAAACCCGACGCCACTCCACCAGAGCACGCGGAGTCAACAGGTCACACACTCACACTGGATGCCGACAACCGTCTGCTTCCTGGGTAGAGGAAGGGGCCAAAATGGGACCAAATGCGCCAATAAACCAGATGACTTATCAGGCAATACAACAAAATGGAAAGTGGCTGAGCGAGGCCGCTCCGAGTCGAGTGACAATGGAAAGCCCTGAGCCAACGGCTCGGGGAGTCACCGAGGGATTAGGTGACCTCCGGTTTCCGCCGCGGGCTCGTCCTGTTAGCGGTGATGGGTGGGGCGGTAGCTGGTGGGTGCTGCTGGGGAGGTGGGGGGGGGGGCAGTGACTGACTGACATGAGGGGGAAGGAAAGTGCTGACCTCACACACCAGCAGTACAATACAATGTGCTTCACATTGCTCTGGAGAACCCAATCACAACACACACACACACACACACATACATCCACGCCTACACACACGAACAGCCCCCAGGCTCAGGAATGTCACCAAGAGGAAATATGTCCCAACTTCCACACCAGCACACACACTAAAACATCAACGAGGTCAAGTTTTTTCCCTGATGACAGACATTTTACATATAGTGAAGCTAAAAGACCAGGTAGTTTTGGGAGAGGCCAAACCCGGAAGAAAAGAGAATCCTAAACTTGTTTCATCTGGTGACCAGAAATGAAACTCCAAATGACAGCACATGTTCACCTGCATCTTTTACATTACATTAGCATTTAAGGTGGTGATATCTGAGATGTTGCGTAGCCAAGGTCAGATAAAGAAAAACCTGCTTTGGTCCCGACACCAAATATGGCTCTTATTTTCATGCGCTGGTCATGCTATATGCTAGTAAACGATTTTGTAGTTTATATTGAGTGTATTCTACGTAGTCTGATACCTCAAAGGCTCCACCAATAGAGTGATCACACTGACACCATAAAAGTACTATTAGCTCTAATCCACTTTAAAGAGCCATAGGAGCCACCAGATCTCCTCTTTGTTACATTTCCTGTCAACTTTTTCACAGTAATTGCCAGCATTCTGTTCACTCCAAACGCAGCCCAACAAGACGGTGCATGACACCACTTGAAAGTGCCTTCAGAGTTCCCCCATTATCTAACCAACTCCCTCAAGTTCAGCCCGCTAGCCAGGCCTTTCCTTGGAACAAGATCTGAGGAATTGGCTAATTCAAAGTAATCACGGCTGTTTGCAAGAGGAAAGGAATCAAAAAAGTTATATCCATGAAGTGCATCGTGCGATAAGTCAGTGACTTGCGACTACGCTGTTTTTTTCTTCCCGTAACTGGCTACGTGAGTAAAGAGACGAGGGAATCCAGTAGAGCACAACTTTTCAATAAAGACTTTGTTCCGCATTCAGCATGACGTGATTGATCTAAAGTCCGTCATTAAATCCCTGAGATCTTGAGGGGTGGTGCTGTGCTCCCGTACCTGCACACACTCACCATTAGATAAGCTGAAATTGCAGAAGACATCTTGTCCTTAGAATGTTTGGGCTGATTATGATGAACAGGTTGGCTCCAGGTAGGGGGCAGATTTAAAGACTCTTTGCCTTGAAACACTTTTTTTGCCAGCAGGTATTTCCAAGGGAACAATCAGTGTGCCAAATTGCTAACTCCATCATAAAGTTCCCCAACAAAAACAGAAGCTGACTGCTCGAGTTTACATTTCACCTCCACTTAATGTTTATGCCTCAACCGCAATGAGAACAGGGCCAGCTGTTTTTTTCTCTCAGTCTCCACTAAAAACGCTCCGATTGGCAGCATTGTTCAAATTTAGACTCTATTTATCTTTACGAGTCAGTTGCAGAAAAATGTATTTACCAGTGAGACAGAAGAGCACTGAACACAGTCTAAATAGCCCCATCAGAGCCGTGTGAAACGGGATGTTTAAAGTCTATTGGTGTCATATTCATGACCTGCACGCCAGCCAAAATCAACAGTGGCTGTGATTTCACGGACAACAAGAACACAAGACAAAAAAGGAAAAACTTTGTCTGTTTGTTATACTTGGGACAGCGTGAGCAGCAGTGAACGTCTCAGTAATGTGCAGCAAGAACTGTGAAATTGTGACGGGAATCGAGTGTTGAGATAAGAAACCATCAAATAAATGCAAGACGAGAAGCGGAAAATTGTAAAAATAGAAAAGTACTCCAGGGACTGCCAGGATGTGGGGAGAGAGCTATAGAGGACTGCACAAAAGGCAAGAAAGCATGCAGGACCTGTAGTTACTTCGCTTAAAAAGCACAAACACACCCAAGTCAATTACTACCCATACAAATCACTCACCACCACGCGCAGTCACATAACTGCAACTTAGTCACCAACTGTTCCTACATAAGCGGGGGATGAGTTTGGAGACACGGCCCGAGAGGAAAGGAGGGGCAGCGGAAAAAAAAAATCTTACTGGAACGTCTTTGGCAAGAGGAATAATAACTTTACGGAGACGCAATTTTCAACAAGACACCAAACTGCCCTCAGCAGGCGAGATACACATTGCATCCCTCGGCCTTATGGAAACCATGACGCGGGATAAAGACCTATTTCATTGAGGGTGTAGAGCAGCTGATGAGGTGTAAACCTGGGCGGTCAATCACACTCCTCAGGACCAGCCAAGCTCTATTGTGCCAAGGAGGATTATGGGTAAGGAAGGGGGTAACGGAGGAAAACTGCGTCAGTGTTTACAGTGAGTCGCAGCGCTGCTCTCGGTTTAAAAAGAAAACAGTTTCTTTGCAAAATAAGTTATTATTTTTAAAGAATACAATTTTTAAAAATGTTTAACATCTCACTAAGGAGATTGAATGCACAAAATCTTTGTGTAAAACAAGTGCAAAATGAAATAGATTTCACAACTTCAGCCATTATGACCACGGGCATTTTATCCATTTATTTTTTGAATTTATCTTATTCTGTTCACACGTTTGAGTCATAGAAAACTTGACCAATTACATTACCTCAAATACTTACTATTTTATGATGTTTCAAGTACAGTTCTCGATAATGATTCTGCTTAAAGCTTTTCACTATGTAAAACTAGAAAACAGGACTTCAACAAATACCAGACAGATATTTGTAATATTGGCCGATTTTAATAGAATAAAAATAAAAGAATATAATGCTTTGGCACTGGTGCAGCAGTTTAGGAGGGTAGGGAAGAAGAATAACACATTTGAGAGAAAACACAAAGACCCTCTTCATCGGACCTTCATTAGTCTTGTGTGGATTTTGGCAATAAACAAAAATCTTGAGAGCAGCTCTCACCCAGTTTACTCTATTTACAATAGTTTTCATAATTGCCGTTCATGTATTTTGAGAGCCAAAACAAATATTTTCAAAAGACGTCTCAAAGACTTTCATAAAAAAAGGAATGCCTCTCTACTATAATTTAGAACCAGTCCATCAAGGCTTTGATTTGCTGCTCTAAACACTGCGGTAGGTTTTTCTGCAGCACGGGAAGTGACGCGTTTTCATCTTCACACTTTGTTTGTCTACAGGACCGATCCAGAAGTTCACATGAGCAGTGATGGCCAACAAGAGAAAAGACCAAACGCCACCTGCAGATCCAGAGTTTAGAGGTGAGGGAGGGGGGGGAGGGGGGGAGGGGGGTGTTGTGTGCTAGAAACTCAGTTTGAGCGATCTCTAAGCCAAAAACACCATCGCAGTGAGCAATGATGAGGAGAAGCGGACAAAAACCAGATAAATTCACAGATTGCTACTTTAACAGATCCCTCGGGGCAGAGGAGTCATAAAACTGAGTGAACACATCACTGAACTTTAAAAAAAAAAAAAAAAAAATCACGTTTTGCGGTTTCTCCCCTTACAGCACGCAGCAGAGGACAGACGCTGGGAGAATGATTAACTGTGTGTCTGTACGAGACTCCACTTTAAGCCCTACAAGCTATTCATCTTGTCCCCGCTCTGCAACCCTGTGATTCATTTCCACCTCTCATCTACAACGGCCCTCTCCGGCTTCTCATTTGACTTCATTGCGGTATTTTTGGGGGGGGTTTTCTTTGTTTGGTCATTTTTATGTGAGGGCTTGACCCGGAGCTGCTCTTCCGCCCTTGGGAATTCCACAGGTCTGGAGTAATGTTGGGAGACTCCTTCTCAGCAAACTGATCAGGAATGTACCGACCAAGGGGGAGAGGAGGTGGAGGTGGGCTCCTCCGGACTCACAGGGAAAACACAGCGCTTCATTGTTCTCCTACCTTTGCATTCCGTTCCTCACCTCTCTCTGTTTTATAATCACACCCCTTTGCTAAGCAAATCCTCGGTCGCTTTTGGATGGCTTTTCTTTCACTCCTTCCTGCCTCTCCTCCCCGATCACCTAAGCTGGCACTTTCCCGTGGCGGAAAATGATGTACTGACAGAAAACTTCAGCACTTTTTTTCTATCTGTAGCCAATGGGAGGGAATCTATTATATATAGGCTGCATGTGGATTTACAACTGCAGTGTGTTCCAGAGTGTGGCATTACCTGTGTGTGTGTGTGTGTGGGGGGGGGGGGGGTGTATAAGAGAGATTTTCAGAAAAAGAGGGAGGAGGAGTACTTGAGGCTGATGGGAGTCTTTAGGTGTTCTGTCATGGAACGAATTCCAACATGCCCTTGCATGCCAGCATGTGCTGCATGTTCACACACACACTGCCGGAGTCACACAATACACCCAGGAGCTGGGGCTCAGTAGGTTCACGAAAACAGGGGGGGGGGAGCAGGGGGAGACAGATGCAACGAGGAGGGCCCCTGTCTTTCTGTGATGCTTGAGATGAACAAAGTCCCCCCCCCCTTCGTCCCCCCTCTCCCCCCCCCACCCTCTCCGCTCCCCTGCAGCCTTGAAGATGCTAATCCATCACAGTACAGTGGTCTTCCAGCCTCTTTGATCACTTACTGTCACTCTGATAGCTTTTCCCACAACAATAAAAGCCTTATTAGCAGGACTGAAAAACCCAGCGGCGCCATGGCAACAACGTCAAGGGACAGCATTGTGGTTGGACTAGGCAGCACACCCATATTAAGATAAGAGAACCGATGATATGAGAGAGCAATCACCTGACGCAACAGGCTGTAAGTTATTATGACCCATTTCGAGTGTTGTGCAAGGTGAAGGGTTTGAGCATGACTTCCACAGTCATTTAACAACTTTTAAATCTGCCGTTATAAAGGGCAAAACTTCAGAGAGGACTAGTTGAATTGAGGTTTGAAAACCTGTTGTAAACGGAATGGGAGCTTTTTACTCACTGCTCAACTTTAGCAGTGGTGACACAAGGGGTGTATCACTTTAAAAACATGAGCAAATGATCACGGCTTGTGCAAACATTTCCTTGGGATCTCAGTAGCATAGCCACAACTCGGAAGCACACATGCTCTAACTCCATAGGAATAGGTGGTGTAGGTATTCATGGTCAGGGATGATGCTGGGACATGCACGAGAAGTCTTAAGCATTCCTTCCATTGCAGAGGAGCCTCGATAGCCAGGGGGAGAATTCCACGATAATAACCTATGATAAAGTATCATAACTGCATACCAAATTGGCTTGTTTTAAAATGTATGGAAATTCTAACAAAAGATAGAGTAACGTCAAAAGGTCATCTTAAAAGTACACTTATGAGAGCTGGATCCTGGGGGCATAAATACCTGTGCACATTGCAAAGATTGGATCGCACGCTCCTTACCTTGACACGCATCCTTGACTTCTTCGTAGCCCGGTTTGCACTGGCACTGTCCGACCTGCACCACCCACTCCCCGTCCACGGTGCAGTAGATGCGCGGCAACTCCTCGCTGACGGCGTTATCCACGCACGTCCCGCTCACTTCCCTCAGGCCCTGGTTCTCCCCGCCAGCCACCGTCTCTGGGAACGACGCTAGGCTCTTCACGGTGGCCGGGCATGTCTTGTAGTAGACCCTGGTGGAGAGGAGAGCGATGCAGGCTCCGATGTCTTGAAAAGCCAAGTAGAAGCCTTTCCGAGAGAGGTTCTCCACCACTCGCGTCTCAGTGTTGATGCGCAGTTCGCTTTTGCTGGTGATCTCGTCAGGTGCTATGGTGGCCACTTTCTTAAACTGGCCCTTGCGGAAGGTGGTGCCCACGTCGGCGTCAGACTCGGACGTGAAGAGGTTGAAGGTTTCCTTGCAGGCCGTCGAGGCGGCATCGAAGGAGTTGCAATCCCGCACGATGAACTGGAGTTCAACGAAAACCCGCGAAGCCGCCGCACGCCGCTGGATGAAGGTGGTGCGCAGCCAGTTGTCCTGCTCACGTTCCTCGACGTTGCAGACCGAGTAGGCATAGAACTGAGAGCCATTCAGGGTCTTCTGGATGACCTCCCACTGAAACAAAACCACACAAACCAGCAAGGTTAGAGGTAAGAACACTGACCCCCTGGGAGCCCCACAGGAAGGAAGAGCATTTCACATTCAACAAGAGTCCTGGGTAGCCATGGCTCTACATGTTGCTAATTACTCCCACTGAATATTTTAACAATCCTCGGGCTAAAATATGTTCCTGCAACATTGAAAACACCCCTGTCTGGGCCTTGGCAGCATAACAATGCAGAAAAACCTCAAGGACCGTGTGTGACAAAGAATTTCTGGCATGGCAAAAATACCCAATTTTTTTTTCTTCAATTGGTTCTTTCACATGCTGTCGCTACTGTTGGCATCTTCTCCAAACCCAGTTCCAGCTGGAATATTAAATGCTGCCACAAATATTTTTGAAAAAAAGTGACAACACGTTTTAAGATAACCTCGGCTCCCTGACAGGAGCGGAGCCTGTGGTTTGCCCTCCGCATGTAGCCAGGGTGCTATTAATTAGGGGAATGTGCTTGGTAAGGGGAGTGTGTGGTTCGGCATATAAACCGACACCTCTTTTAAAACAGCTGCTGAACATTACATTTTAAAAAAGGGGCCTTTAAAACTTGAAAAAAATAATTGTGAATGTAGTTACGGTGCACAATACAAAGGGTATCCAACAAACCTCAACCTGATGCTCATTAGTGTGAAAAAGTGAAACCTTAAATGTTAAAAGGATATTAAGGGCACTCAAACCTTTAGTGGCCTGAGCCACCGTGAACAGCAAGTCTGCACATGCCTTTGAGTCCTCAGCACATGAAATGAAGCTATTTACAGTGAATTTGCATGGGCTTGACTGGTCAATTACTTTGAAACCACAATATGGCAGAAGGCACACATCCCTTCTGTATTCTGGCAAAGAGATAACCGCAGCATTTGGGTGCAATGACGAGTAGCGATTATGTGGACGCATCACCAATACAAAGACAGTCTACCCTGGTTTGAGGAAAAAGTAACTCTTCCCGATTGGCTGCATCTAAACGCCCCTTCAGAAGAAGTACCACATGTTGCAAACTTTAAGTTAATTGCTCTCGAACATACAATTCTGGAAGCTGACGTCTTGAAACCACAAGTATTCCCAGTTAGGAGCTAGCAGCTATTCTGTCTGCCTAAGCTTTGGTGTAGCACAGACGTGCTCTGCAGGCAGCGGCCTGACAGGATCCTACAACCCCATCATCCATACTCAAGCAACCATGAGGCTCTAACTGACAGATTATATAGCAACGTGACATGTGTACACACACACAGACAGACACACACGCGCACACAAGGCCTACCGGCTCACCACACACGTCAAATGGTCAAATATGTTTGCACTGGAGGCTCTCAGTTCGGCCGGGCCCTTCCTGGGCATTTTCTCCATGCAGTTTTTGTCTCAAGGCAAATTCCAAGTGGAAACGTGGGAGCAACAGAAGTGGACGTTAGACTCACCCCAGGCTTCTCTCCCTGATCTAAGGGCCATGTCAACCAGCCCAGTTCACCTCCTGTTGCCTTCATATCCAAGAGCACCTCTGTGGGGACATTAGAACCATGTCAGTACATGGAAATAAACCTTTCAACTCATCAACAGACGCCTTTCAAATTAAAATGAATGGAAATCAACCTACTTATAGTTCTTAATGAATCACAGAAGTTGGAACATTTACAAAAAACAGTGGTTTTAAATTACCAGTATATACAACACGTATAACCGGATTTAATTACAAATATAAATTGCTCAAAACGAACACAGTTTTAAATAAAAGTTGCGTAAAAAAATCTATAACTAAAATAATCTTACACTGACACTACTTAAATAATAATAAAAATAATAATACAAAAAAGAAAAATATAAATATTAACAAAAAAGTTATTAACAAACTTTCAGAAAAAAAAATTCACCTGCTGACAAAGATTTGCGCAGCGCACATGCCGACATGCGCTTTCTGCTCGGTGATAACATATTTAACTTTAAAAAAATACATTTTTACAATCTAAAAGAGTTTTATTTGATTATAACTTTGGGAGAATCTCAGACTGTCACTGCATTCGAGAAGCGCGTTTCCTGGTTTTAAAGTATTTCTAAGGAAGTTCCTGTCTTGGAACACGCGCTTCACTTGCAAAATACTTTAAACTAATTTAGCGTCACCAATTTTTGAGACATTGTGTTTCCAGAAAAAGACTCACCTTCTTTCGTCTGTAAAGTTATTAAAATTCCGTTAATGAGTACATATGAGAACAATAAAGGTCTAAATCCAGTAAAGAAATCCATTTGGCAAACTTTTTCCTCCCTCTCTCTCTCTCTCTCTCTCTCTTCCCCTCTCTCTCTCTTCCCCCCTCTCTCTCTCTCTCTCTCTCTCTCTCTCTCTCTGCGCTCCTGCGCTCGGCTGGGACTCTGAGTGACGGGATGAGCGCCGCACTCTGCAGCTCATTCACAAACGGGGCGTGGACGCGCGCAGACTCCGCCCGTTGGAATGCGCGTGTGTGAGCGTGCGTGCGTGCGTGCTGGTGTGCGTGGGTGCGTTCAGGGGCGGGGTGAAGGAGCGCATTAGAAAGTTTTGCAACTTTCGAGGACTTTGTGCGCGCACACGCACGTGTAGGCTACAAGCTACAGACGTTTTCATTGAGGTAACATGTCTGTTGAGAAAAAACAAGAAAGAAGGAACAAAAATAAAGAGAAAGAAGTTGGAGAACTGTCTCGTTCTTTGTTCTCATAGTATTCTGAGTGACAACAAATTACCAGGGTTCACACAATGTAAAATGTGATTGTCTTAACTACGGTATTGCTATGGAGACGTGATGACGCATTATGATAATAACTTGACACAATTGTCAAACATTTACATATTGTTTCATGAACGTGACACTTTTTTGCCTCTCTCGTTTTTATATCATTATGAATGAAAACAAGCAATTTGAGGACATCTATTCTTTGTTTAATCCAAACATTTCCATTAAGTAGACCTAGTACGCACTATGGTTGAAGGCTTACAGTCTGGTCTACCTGCCTGCTAAAAAGCAGCCTGCATTTGCATGAAGATATTGATTCAGAATAGTGTTCCCTGTTGAATAGGAGAGAAAAGGAGCGGGAGCTGCTTTATTTGACGCCCCCTTTTGTTCTGAGCATCCGCATATACAGAGTTAGAATCATTGTGACAAGCGGGGAGAGATGTATTCACATGAGCATAATAGCAACCATGAGCACAGTACAGATGGCCTACTGATAGCCCGTCATAATTTATGTGAAATATCCCAAAAATGTTGAACCCCGCCAACCCTGCAGATAGACAGTGGTCAAGGTATAAACAAAACAAAGTTTAATCGGGTTTTTCACTCCCAGGAGGCTGTGTGGGAGTGGGAGTGGGGGAGTCCACTATGCCTATGGGGAATTAGGAAAAGTCCTTTACCTAGCAACTGGTGCACAGTGGAATTCACTTTCAAGCTTTATCTAACTTACTTTCAGTGTTTGTTGCCCCGTGTTACTATGGCTGAATGTTGAGCAACGGCTACGGAGATGCCAAGGAGATGCTGTGCTTTATATCTGGCTTTAACCCCCCCTCCCCATTCCTATCCAATCCAGTATGACTGAACTCTAGCTCTAGCCAGAGGGCTCTACCCAGTTCATACACATTAATTGTGGATGGTGTTTACCTCTGAGCACCAGCATTGTCCACACAATAGATGATTACAATACAGTGTGTGATTGATTGGACATGGGTCTCACGCTCAGACACAAACACGCACTGTCGTTCGCACACCTGTGACGCCGACACTGCGGGAAAAGAGGAGTGCTTCCGCTGTGTCCCAGACCACTTCCCCCCCCCCCCCCTTCATCTCCCACCACCATGCCTTCTGGGGGGCTCTGGTTTCACAAAGGCCCCTTCCGACCGCAGATGAACGCCGTGGCTCTGTGCGAGCTTTTAAAACCCTTTTAAAAAACGTCCTCACGTTCCCTTCTTCGTCTCACTTCTCTAACGCATGAGCAGCAGTGGAGGGGGAGGTCTGCTGCTCAGTTAAGGGTTGAGGTCACGATGGGATGAGGGGGCGAAGAAACCTTTGATATGGTCTCGTTCCATTTCTATTTCATATGGAACGATAAGACGTGCTTGAGCGACCACATGGACATGAACTGTCCCGGTAAGCCTGTTGAACATGCATTGTTCTTTGTAGTGCAGCATTAAAAGCTAATGCAGGATGTAATCTGAGAACTAAAGTGGATTGGGGCGTGAGGTGGTTGAGTGCGGGGGGGGGGCGATCGTGGGTAGGTTAGGGTTATGTGTATCTGTGTCCGTGTTTGGGAGGGGGCAGGGGGGGGACGTAGGGAGCACAGGTGTAAGCAGCAGGGGCAAACAGCAGGGCCATTGTCCCCCCCCACAGACACACACACACACACACAAAACACACAGTGCAGCAAGTGTGGGCCAGCATTCAGCCATATGTGAGAACAGGATATTGGCTGTTGCATCAATCTGATCACCTTTGCAGCCCGGCGCTACTATCTTCAGCAAATAAGCCCCCCCCCCCCCCTCCCACTCCCCGGGAAAACACAAACAAAAAAACACAAGAACATGTTGATCCAGCTATGTTTGGGTCCTGGCATGAGAAAGTCGTTCCATGGGCCATATCAGATGTGCTGCTCCCTGGTGCGGTTGATGGTGGGGGGGGCGGGCTGGGGAGGGGGATTAAGAGGCAGGTTCGCGGTACATGCGGAGGAATTGCAAATGACCGGCGTAAGCCACGTTCACCATGGACAGGTCACTATTTAAGGACAGATAACGATCGCTCCATTTCCATTTATGCTGCCGTAGAACAGCCAGAAACCACTCAGCGCTGACACTTCACATCACTTAGAAGCCACAGACACGGCAGCTGGATTTGTTTGCAAATCAACTTACAAGAGAGACATCATTGTATATCTTATGCTTACCAATGTGTGTATGTAGTAATGAGCATGTTTGTGGTAATGTGGCCATGGTGTGTGTATTGAGGAAGCTCGAGGGCATGTGTGACCCTACGTGTTGAGTTGTAATGTAAACCCACCATGTGTGCTTGCAGTGTGGCCATTTGTATTTCAAAAGACTAAAGGGACCCTTGCTGGAAACGTTTATTGACAGCTGAGTCTGAGATTAATCTCCCGTGCTTTCAAAGTTGAGCCTCTTATACTCTACTGGGTTTTCATCATTTGTTTGTCTTTTATAGCTGTATATGTTTTGTCAGTCACAATACAACCCTGTGGACCCTCTCACAATTTTGAATGTTAGCGTGGCTTTTCTTCTACAAACACACGTAGGAAATTCGATTCCTTCACTCTGTTAAAAAAATAATCAGGTCCTCCGGTGATGCTGTATTTCAACGACGCAAAAGACTGCTCAAGAACATCCATCCATTATCTGTAACCGTTTACGCTGGTCGGGGTCGTGGGGAGGAAGGAGCCAATCCCAGCTGACATTGGCGCGAGGGCAAGGTTCAACCTGCACAGGTCACCAGGCTATCGTAGGACTGACACGCAGACACAGACAACATTTTACATCCACAACTACGAGCAACTTGGAGTCATCAATCTCCCTAAAGCACATGAAGCCGGAGAACCCGGAGACGCTTCCTTTTGGACCTGACAGAGGTCCTCCAGAGCCACACGTGACATAATGCAGCTGTAGGATGCTAGGACATTACTACTCTTTACTGGATGAGTACATCGGTTTGAGTTTAATAGAAATAGGATTTATTTAATGCAATTTGTATGTAAATATTTACTAAAAAACTTTTTCAAATATATATAATGCGTAAAATGCTTATGCAATGTTGGCTTGTGCGAAAGTCAACTTGTTCAGAGTAAGCTTTGCTCATGAGGACACAATGCCAAAGATTAAGGCTTTAGACTCCAAATGTGTAACTGACAATAGCTGTAAAAGCACACATTTTATCTGCAATATCACCGATTTAAAAAGAGAGCATGAGTAAGATCCAGATGTTTAAACTACTTTAGTTCGGTGATACTTGAAAGCATCTCACATTCTGAAGGCAATGACTTCATCTGACAGAAACAAAAAGCAGTTTGGAGGACATATTAACATTTTTGGATATTAACGTCAAGACCTCATACAAAAAGTTGTAGCTTAAAAAGCTTATTTAAATAAGTTTGTTGTGGGGACTTGAAACTATGGTGAGTCTTTATTAGAGCACTTTGACCTTTGACCTCGCTCCTGCACACACAAAAAGAAATTTTTCCATTATTAAACCACCTCTTACTTCTCTCCTCTTTCGTTCTGCATGTGAACCAAAAGTCCTGATGCAGGAAGCAAAGGCAGAATAGATGCATCGCAGCGTTCATTCAACACCTTATCACAACATTATCTCAGCATTCCGATGCCCTGAGCTGGAACAAGCTCATCTCAGACGACGCCTCCGGTGTTTTTTTTATTGGAGATACAGGTCACACTGGAGTGGCAGATGTTCCCGTTTGCTCACCCAAGTAGAATGACCTGCTCCTTCAGGCACCTCCTTCCTCTCCTCCTTCCATATCGCGTAACTGCCAGCCCAGAGGCCTTTGTGGACGTTTGGGGAAGCGCAGACGAAAGAGCAAAAGAAGGCAGAGCTTAGAATAAAGTCAAAGTGGATTCCTGGAGGGGCTGAGGAGGAGGGACCCGAGGCTGTGGAGAGCCTCCATTGAATGCCACCTGTTGATTCAGTTCCAGATGACCCTACTGGGCTCCCTGGTATCAGATGGGATGCAAAGAGGGAGGAAATGGAGAGCTGCTTTGACAAGGACTGTGTGAAAATGAGCTTTTACGTTCACGTCTTTTTTGGCGGCAACCTACCCTGTTCGGTTGGTCAAACATGAGATCACAAGTAGTTTTAACGGACTGAAAGTCTACAGCCATGCTTACCAGTCCTTCTATGGTTGCTTATTTAAAGACTAAATCAATTTTAGCATTCCATACAATAGACACAAAAAAAAACATCTTTCTGGGGGGGGGGGGGGGGGGGTTGTGGCCTTCCGCCCAAATTGAATATCATTCAAACTCATTCGAGCAGCTGTGTCAGAAAGTCAGGCACATCCACCCAAATGTCCTTCCTCCTCCTGCAGTTACACAAATAGTGAATCTTAAGGTGTTCCCAGGTCAGAGGGGACATCCCTGGTTGTGGTCTCGTCCAAGTGTGATCACCTAAAATGGTTCCTATTGACGGAAAGAAGACAAATTCCAAAGCCCCCTCTGGACCTCGGAGGTCCTCGCTCTATAGAGGGAACAGATTTTTTTCTGGTTGTAACCAATACAACATTCTTTCAGTCATTACGCAAAGCTCACACAAGTGAGGGTTGGATTTTAAATTAGCTGGTAATTTGAGAGCCTTCAATCTTTAGTTCAATCTCACGCCGCAATGTTGACATCATAGCACAGGTTCATGGTTAAGATTAGTCTTCATCTACAGAATTCAAGAGTCACACCACAGAAATAAATCCAGAAAAATCCAGCAAAGTGGAAAATAAACTAGGGAAAAAAGCAAGTAACAAGTGAATATTCGTCTCTTACTGTGTACACAGTTACTTACAATGAAACACAGTCCGTTTGAGCGTGTTCTCAGCTGCGTCGGGCAAATCAAGGATCCTCCACCGACTAAATCTAAAATTGCTGCTCTCGGTCCAGCTGACTAAGTATAATCTGCACTTAACTTGTCTAAAAATGTCCGCAGATGTTGAAGCTGTGGTAGGTAAGTTTAAAGATCAACTGTAAGATAAATACGCGTAGTTTCCGCTCCCCTTGTTCCTCCGCCCTCCTGCCAGTGGCAATTAGCAACAGGTGATTGACAACACGGAACGGCTTTCATGGTTCACTGTTGATTCTCCTGGGTCAGATCCCCACGCCGAACAACTTCATTTAAAAGCAAACAGAGGACTGTCAACTGTGGCCAGACTCACACAGTACAACGTTGGCTGAGCTCACACAAACATATCAACCTGCCTGCATGTCTCAGTCTGCCCTTTGGACATTTTAACAGACGCCGCCAACGGTAATAAAAAATAAAACCGCACACGCTTCAGTTGATGTGTCGAGGATGATTCACACATTTCTTAATGCGTCATTTACGCTCTTTGTAAATCCCGCAAATCTCTGTCGTGACTGCAGTTAATCTCCAACTGCTGCCAAAGTCTAAAGAGACTGCAGTCCGTTGTTGGTCACACTCTCTTGATTATTGTATACACATTATCTCGCAGTTGTAGCTGTCAGCGCTGCTTGGTCCCTGGATATGTTTAGAGGCTTCTGAGCCGCACCCACCCACCAACAGAGAAGCCATATCAGCAGCACCTGTCGTGTTGGTAGGAGACCACCTCCCCGCGGTGGTTTGTGGTTTGCAGAGGTAGGCATGTAAAGCATGTCTGACTCCGACACCGAGTAACAAAGTGCTGTTATCCCAGAGAAAGTGCTGGGACAGCTGCGTGTGTGTCCTCCCGGACTGCATGTGTATTTTAGGAGCTCAATCTCCTTCTTGTGCATGACGTTTAAATATAATTGTTAACACATAAGTCTTACTGAAACAGAAGGCATTGATGGTTATAGTAAAAAGAATGTGTATATATGACTGCCCAGACGGTATTGCCCAAACAATCAGATTAGCAGTCAAGTATTGTACTTGAGGTTTACTCCATTTATTGCTACGACGTTTGATGGAAAACAAAAAAAATCAGTGGTAAAGAGTAAGGCTATTTAAAATGTTGAAATTTAAGTTCTAACATACAAAAAATTTATGTTGACAATGGATCATCCATAGTTGTGTTTCATTTGAAAGCAAGAATAATTACACAATCCTGCTTTTTTTTCAGCAAAAGAGATCTGAGGAACCCAGTTCTCCAGACTAAGGAAACCTCTTGGCCTTTTTTTTCCTTTTAGTGTTAAAACAATAATTGGAAGTAAGGGTTAAATTGCTCGATTAGTTTATTTAATTTTCTGAAAGGATTGTGATCCTTTGTGATGATTCACAATAACCGTTTTGAAGGGATTCCATTTCCTCCAATCGAACTAGAAACCAATTAATCCGATGTCGATAAGGCAGTATGTAAGTAGTAAAGTAGTAGTGAAATTACATTGTTTTGAAATGTCATCATTGATTCATGTCAACACTAATATGATGGCTCCAAACAGACATTACTATGGCACACTACATATTAATAATATAGGAAACAGTCTATTCTATACGGACTATTATTAAAAGGCTCTAGCGTGTGATATGGAGAGGTGGGGTTTTATTTTGATTGAATGAAAAGAGTTGGCTTCTTCACCATTACATTAATGAGAACATGAATGCGTAGCAAGCCCCACTTTAGCGAAAAACATATGTTGCCCTAGTCAAACAGTCAGAGATAGAAGCTGTAGAGATACATCCCTACAGCTGACTGTAGAGATGCAGAACTACCAGTAGTAGCAGTACTAATAGTACCCTTGGTCGGAGGGTTTTGTCGTATTGGGTAAATACTTTTTTCAGTTTCCACTTTGCAAAAGTACAAAATTCCTGTGGTAAACCTCTAATAATAATATTCATATTCATATCCACATCTTGGTTTGCCAACGAGAATGAAAATATAGTTGTAATGAAAAAGAAAAAGCAGAGTTGTGTTTGTGTTGGTAGCTCCAACATGGCAGGATATGACATGGTAGCACTTCATTTTATTGTTCACAGAAGATTTCAAGGTGGTGCCATGCAACTGCCGACTTTGAACCTTTTGCAACCGTAAACATGCACCTAAAATGACCTTCCAGATGGCAAAATGGCTACGAACACACATGGCGCCCGCTTTCCCTTGCAGCGCACTGTCACTTGCCTGCAGCTGCTGCATCCACAGCCCGTCGAGTGTGGGAATGCAGGGGCGTGCGCGCGTGCTTGCTAATGTGCATGCATGTGTGAGCAGGTATACGGTGCCGTCAGACGCACTCGTGTAGCAGCCTGCTACTTTGCCGCGCTCGAGACGCGGGGGGGGGATAGGGGGGGGGGGCGGCGGCTGGTGGACGTGGTTCAGCGGGCCGTTTCGCATCGCAGCTGTTTGTGGAATGGCGGCTGGTTTCATTTGGGTGCCTGAGAGATGCCGAGAGCCTGCCGCTGCTTGTTGGGCCTCGTTCCCCAAACACCAAACACCACAGTGAACCTTTCTCTGACAATTGCGAGGGCGGTGACGTGGGCGTGGGATGGAAATTGAACTGAAACTGATCTTGGTAAAAAGGCTCAATATTCAAGGTGCTTTTTTGATGCTCTCTGTAACTCGGGCCCGATCCTGTCGAGGTATGACCAGCCGCGCCGACCGCTTTAAAATCACCAAACCGTTAACAAAGTTAACAGACGTGGCTCATGCCCCAGCAGAACCTGATCTCACTGAGTCAGCTAGTGTGTTCCACTGCTCGTGGTCGGTAAGGTAATCAGTAAGATGTATCGTCTGTGAGAAATGTAAAAGTATGTCTGTACCAAATCCATCAAATTAAACGACTAAAAAAATTGGAATGGCTTCATGGTGGCAGCAAAGGATTGTTCAGGGGACAGTTAAATCATTTTGATTCTCCCTCTGATGAGCACAAAGGGCTGCACAAAGGCACACAGCCAGGCTAATAACACTGACTATGGCATTACTGATTTCTCTATAGGTTTAAGGGTACTTAAAAAAAAGTGATTCCACTCATATCACAAAGGAATTATTTCCTCACATGCCCAGTTGTTGCCGTGGAGGATAGTTTCAGTTTCACCTGATGAGGTTTTGAGGTATCAATCTGTAAGATTTCTTCCACCACCCAAATAAAATGGAGCCTAATGGAATTGCAGTTTCAGACATCAAAGCGATGAAGAGTGACAGATGATAATATGAGCAGCAACATGTCATTCCTAAAAAGGTGTCCTGGGTACTCTGGACAATGCATCACTCATGGGCCGACAGTTTTCTTTTGAACTGAATACATCATTTGAGCTAAAGTGAGTAAGAAAGCAGAGCCCATGACGACTGAGACACAAGTCGGTTAAGTAGAAAGTATTTAACTCTAACTTCATGTGAAAAAACAGACACTTACATCATATTTCAAGAGTAAAACAGGAACTTTTATAATACCTTTCAATGGCGAGAGCTATTGTAGAGCCAGCATCTGCTAACCATCAGTGGGACTGCACCTTAAGGCAGCTCCCATGGTGGAGGCAGTTTTAAATGGTCCAGATGTAATTTGCAGGGTCGGGCGTGATCTGCTCCCCTCTGTGCGGGGACAGCTATGTGCACAGATTAAGAAGTCAAATATAACAAAAGGGTTAAAAAACGATGTGCTCAGTGGTTAACTCCTCCCATAATGCAGCTTGTGCATCCAAACGCTAAACGTTCCAAAACCACGTTTTTGATACTTTGAGGGTAGAGATGTTTTTCTAGTTGTCCCAGTAGTGTCACTAAGTTCCGTGTTAACTATATTATGCATTTGTTGGCTCTACTCTGAGTAACTTAGTCGATACCTGGTTGACAAATGTTTTGGTTGATTTTCACTTCAAGGTTTACCTTAAATTGCAAGAAGTGTTTGATTTAGAAGACTATATATATTTATTCAATCAAAGTATGTGCTCATTGCAAATGCACTACTTACAGAGTAATAATCTATACATGGTTTTAAGACAAACCAGTGCACTATTGAAAGTTGTGGTGCCGGCTTTTATTATTAGGATTACGTAAATACGGACCAAATTGTCTGCTTTATTAAATGTAAGCACGTTGTAGTGTTTCTTCTTGACACAGCTCTTTACTGGTCACTTTAAGCGACAAAGATTTGCACACTCGGCAGGAAATGTGGATTAAAATGAATATCAGTGGTTGTCCGAGCTCAGGAATATGAAAGTGATTTCAAAAAAGGGACACAAGGGACACAATTAAATCTGTAAAATATTCAATAAAAACCTTTACAAACTACCTTCAAAATATGCATATATTCAACTATTATTACTTTCGGAGGCACAGTGTTCTAGTTTACAACTTGAAAGGCCACAGAGTCTTTCCCTAAGACATAAATCTAAGTGAAACTAGACTTTGGTGCCTAAATCTATGGTGAGGCCACAGATTTCCATAAATCATAACATGGTTGAGGTTTGAGTGCAGCACTGAAATTCTCGTGAACAGCTTAGAGCTTGTAAGGTTCCAAAAAACGAGCAATGCAGAGACTGAACAATTATCTGTGCAACAAGCACAAATAGAACGGCGATGGAAAGAAGAGCTGCAGAGGAATCCAGATTGTCCCCGTTAAGAGCCTTCCTTTGTGTATTATCTCTTCCTTAATTCCCCCCTTTTGCATTTTCCAGAAAATTCCAAACCGCATCGTTTTCTCCGTGCAGGCAGAGCGAGCTGAACAATCAACACATCCTGACTGGCATAATACCCCTTTGTACTCCCCCACCCTCATTCTGGAAACCTTTAAAAATGAGTAAGGCGCAAGCACACACTGCTTTCAAACCTACACCCACTTCAAGTGAGCCGTGTCCAGTTGGGCCGGCCGAGCAACCCGAGGCACAATGGGAAGTCTCTCACAATCATTCATTCTGACTGACAGATTGGTTTCTGGAGGCGGAGGGTGGTTAAATCCAGACTAGATGGAGGGTGAAAAAAAAGAAGATAACTACCAAGTCTGTCTTTTATTATCCCTAAAAAGTGTAGGAACCACAAATCAACTTCACATCTCCCTAGAGCCAGATTCTGCCCCAAACCCCGCCGCTCCTGGGAGGAGGGAATGGAACAAGAAACGCTCAATGTCCGACTGTAATGGTGACCGTAGGGCTCCAGTTTAACGTCACTCATCTGTACTCTACAATGTGTGCTTGTTTTGTATTTCGAAATGCTTTTGTGTACCATAAAAACAACAGCCATCACTGATGCATTGGGGTTCTGTTCGGGTTTAATGCGACTCCACCGATGGTGGCAACGCGCAAAAGCTGAGCTCTGGGAAGGCTGTGGCATCGCTATAAAGAAACAGACCGTTTTAAACAAACAAGAGAAAATGAAAATCAATGAAGAAAGCCCTACATCATCTCTATTCCAAACGTCCTTCACCCTGTTACCTAGAATACTTCTCATAATTATGTGTGCACACAAATGTTTTGGGTGCGCCCAGTTTCTGTTTCAGCAGCGGAAACATTGATTAAGGTACTCTGTCTGTAGGAGACCCATACAAGCCATTGGCACACTTGAAATAATTCAAATAACCAATGTATGAATGTGCAGAACGGATAAAAAACCTGTATGAGTCACATCCACGCGGTGTATCCGTCTAACGATATCCAAAAGCACCAAAGGAAGCAAGTGAGAAATAAAGCTGATTTCAGAGGAAGGTGTTGTGATTATGAGGCTTGAGTCACCAGGGTGGGGCCTGTCCACACCTAATGTATACTGTGACCCCATCGGTCACTGGATGTTGCAGGTCATTTCATTCTATTCAGTGTTTGTCCAACGCTGACCGTTCATATTCAGCTTGGAGAAGCAGGTAAAATCCTTTGTGTTGCATGACAACTTATTTTGCAAGAAGAAAAATTTAATTTCTTACATTAAGGAGTGTGAAAAAAAGTCCTAAATCAATTGGAATTTTACTGAGAGCGCTTTTAAAGCATCACCAGATTTGATAGTGTGTATTAATCTACATGACGTTGCCTCGTGTTTACACTGATTGCATTGGTTGAGTGTAACACCTCAGATGCCATGTTATCGAGGTATTCGTTTTCCCCTACACTTTATATTTGCGCTCTTGTAGCATTTACACTCAGGCTACAGACAGTCACATTATCCCAACAGATCCTTCTTTTGGAAGAGACCATTTGAGGAGTTTCTGTAATCTTGCCCAAAATGCGACGATGACCTCCATTTTCATGGAATATACAGGCTTTCTGCTAAAGGCTTTAATAAACAGTAAGCCTGCAAGCTTTAGAGAAACCAGAATGTCTGGGTTCTTGGCAAGAATTTGTCACATTTAACCTTTTGAAATAACTGAAAAGAAATTATTATTTCCCACAAGCCCACGGTGGTTGTGGGGTAAATGCCTTTAGCTTCCCAGCGCTGTGGCAAGCTATAGAAGACCAAATACTGAAAACAAAATAGACAGCTGAGATTACAGCAAAAAAATGACAGAACCTTGCATTGCTGTGCTTGAAATTGTGAATGGGAGCTGTAGTGTTTTGAAGGTTAACAATTTGACATGACGAAACCCACAAGGGGTTCATATTCTAATAGCAGGTGCAGTGCCAGATATTCATTGTTTTTGGAATTGGGATAGTTAATCTCTTTTACATTTCAGAAAAACTGATAGCAGAAACTTTTAATGAGAGATTTTCCACAGTTAAAGAAGATAGTAGAATGGGACAGCGGTACCAGTGGGGCACGCGCACTAACGTTCACTCAATATCTTTACGTTGCTTATAGTCTTTTGCTGCTACATTAATGTTCGCAATATTGCCTACAGGACCTTGAAGAGAGAGAAAACATTTTGTAATTCAAAGTTGTTATTCTATCCATTGTTTGTATCTGAACCGTATGAAACAAATAAATCATTTTCTTTTGACAGACCAATAAAAAACAATTAGCTAGGTTAACTGGCTAATCTCTCTAACATAAACAATATTTCAAATTTACCTGATTGGTTGAACCTGTTTTGCAAATTTTAATTTTAAATTCCCTCAGCTCTTTTAACAGCTTAAGAGGTGTCTTTTGAATAAATTAAGCATCACGACACATTGTCCCTTTAAGACAAGTCAAAGCATCAATGATTAGCACAAAGAAATATTATGTTAACTTTTTGGAAAGTAGAAGGCACAAAGATGAAATGAGTATCGACGGTGTATAGAAGTAAAATAGATCATACAAGAAGTGAAACAGTGACAGAAAGAAACAGTGGCACACGAAGGAGGGAGTGTCCGCAAAAGAGTTCACACGATTCAAAATGTTTCCAAATGTCTAATAAGCTGGAACAAATGACAACACCTCTGTAAGTTTTCCCTGCTGCTGTCGGCTCAGTTGATCCAAAATATTTCAAGAAGTTACCACGTCAGGTTTAGAGCTTACAACTTTGCAGAGAAGAACGCTGCTGCTCCTTGGGAACGTTTTTAATGGTGACATCACTGTTTCCTCTGGTTATCAAAGTTAAGGTTGAGAGAAAAGCAGCGTGGCATCCATCTGTGAAGCAGGAGTTAATTTTTAAAATGCTTCCTGTTACTCTCAGGCACCCTTTCTGTGAGCTTAGTCATAAATGGATTGATAACTGGTAAATGCCTCCTCAGAAGCATGCGTGTGCACATTCTGGTCTACAGGGTCTTTCCAGTGTTCGCCATGACTGTCTCGAGGCCACATTCCAACACTCTGCAGCAATGGGATCAAAGTAAGCAGTATAGTTTTATTCAAATTATCTCTTTTACCAGGTTTATTATTTGCTCTATTTAAGGACATCCAGTCCAAACACCATGGAATGGAATGCATGGAGCTCAATGGCAAAATTGCACAAACAAGAAAACAAGCACTTATCAGGGTCTGGAAATGCAACCGCTGGATTTTCAACATTTTTTACATTTTGTTGCTAAAATTGGACTTTCAAGATGTCGTCTTGTGGTAAAGAACTGAAGAGGAGAACCGCTCAGAGGTCTACTTTAAGGGTTCCCCCTCGATTTTGCTTCATTGCTCAAAGGCAGAGCCTGTAATTTTTGAAGAAGTAACAACGTGCAGGAAATCATCTGGAAATTCACAAGTCTTCGCTGTCCCAACCTGAGATACTTCTTCACACGATGCAAACAGGGCGTCATTTAAAATTCCAAGTGTTGGCCTGCCCGGGCTATAAATGACTTATGCCTCACCTCTTCTTCATACTCCTTTATTTTCCAGTGTGCGCATAATAACAACATGAGAGCGAAAATGAGAAAAAGCCCGGTTATGGCTCACTTTACCCTCCTTTGGTGGCTCAATGACCATCTTATGCTTTTGCAGCTGGCATTCCTGTGTCATCCTTTTTTATGGGAAGTCCTGACCAATTGGATCCGCCTTCTGGAATGAAGATAGAAAATAGAGGTCCATAATTCGTTACATGCAGTTGTTTTGTACCGAAAAGAACTTCTGATAACTATTGTTGAGAAGTTTACTTTGAATTAAATACGGTTAGTTGGTCTCTCACAGGCATTGTAAGGAACACAAATAGTGAAAGATCCTGCAGCCCTGACCCCCCAAAATGTTTCCAAATATAATTCCAATCACCACTAAATGCCCAAAGAGCTTACACTGAGGAAGCTGTCGGCTAGTTCCCTTGGACCTTGGAAACCTTCATGTTCAAACCATGGTTTTAACCCTAACCCTAGTTTAAGTTTTGATATTTTATAAATGTTTAACAGGGCTGAAATTACATTCTTCTGCACACTAGTTACTCTACCA
The DNA here is from genome assembly GCF_949316345.1 of Pungitius pungitius. NCBI lineage: Eukaryota > Metazoa > Chordata > Actinopteri > Perciformes > Gasterosteidae > Pungitius > Pungitius pungitius. The sequence goes on from NC_084900.1 coordinate 24,557,201, forward strand.
TGTAGATGTAATATTTTAAAATAAGAGTAAAGAGTGAATGCATTACGCGCAACGAGACAGCAAACTCTAACACCTAAAGTAGAATACTCACTGACAAAGGCAGAAATATTTAGCCATAAAAAAAGTCCTTCAAAACTTCCACAGTAGTAGAGAACAGTTAAACCTAAAGTCTTACTCGCTGCAAAAACTCCTACAAGTCTACCAAAGACAATCATATTACTATATTAGTTATTTTAGGTGAATTCAAACGACAATTGACTTTTGTGTTGCAGCAATGAAGTTAGGCAAATACTGACATCTTCTGACTGCTGAATGGACTGCAGCACTGATGAAGAATGATGTGGTTTTATTTAAACTGTTGCAAAACTTGTGGCTTCCAGACAATAAACGGATTAGTTTGCAGATCATAGATGACTATGATTCAAGTGTGCTTTGTTTAAAACCCAAACCAGATTCTGGATGAATATTTCTTTCCCAACAGTGCTTCAAAATAACTTCAGTTTCTGAAAGCAAATCACAAAACCACAAACCAAGAGTGACAGACCATTTAATGATCTTTGCAAGTAAGTTAAACAACCATTTATTTTACAGTTTAAAATGTCCTCATGGAGGAACAGCAAATACACTCAAAATTAAGATCAAAAGACAGTTTTCATACTAATCACCGTTTTAAGTATTTTTTTTTCTTCTCATTTGTTTATGAAACATTATAAGTGCCTTCAACATAACCATAAGAGTATTCCGCTCGCAGTCATAGAAATATTTACAACACAAAACTGACAAGCTCGATTTTACTTTCAGCATCGGTTTCACACATCTCAGCTCCTGTCCCTCTCAGACTGCTTTGCTTTGTACCACAAAACAAACAAAGTGACCCTTAAGACATACAATTATGAAGGGAAAAATACACAAGAGCACAGATTAAGGACATTAGTATTTACAGCTCGGCTCAACACAGTTAAGGAGAGGGATGGAAACAGATGATCAACACATCCAATAGCGGCATGATGTCAAGTTTAAGATACATTCTTTTCTTACGATTTCTGTTTACTCTTTAAGATTTGAAATAAAGCATGCTATAGCACATCTGTTATGAAGTCATGGCCTTTATGACCTCAGGATGCAGTCCCTTATATGTGACTGGGTGATTTTCAGACAGGAGGGGGCAGTAAAGGACCCTAATGGGGAGAAGGACAACAGGAATCCCAACAGAAAAGTAACCCAGACAGTACAATGGTTCCTTCAAAATGAGGATACGACTTCAGAATGTAAAAGCACTGTAGTAACAGAGTTGGGGTGATGAACAATACCAAGAAAAAGGAATCAAGTTTGCCCTCTGAGTGGCAAAATACAAAGTCACATATGAAAATAGGTTCTGATCAAATTTTGTTTACATTGCGTGTGTAGATTGTTTGCAAAAGACTTTTCTGGCACAGAATCAATTTAAAAAAATATTTTTTCTTGAATATTCATAGTGAATCATGTACAGATCCTTCTCACCATTCCTCTTCTTGCCGCTGCCCAGAGGGAAGAAAATACAAAGAAAAGAAAAACAAAATTTGATGAGTTTTGTAAAATAATTCACTTGGTCTTTCCACAATCCTTCAGTCTTTAAATATTTATAATATTTACAATTTTGCATTTGTCCACAATACCCTTAGACTTAAAGAAAAAAGAAAAATACTTTATGTAGTCTCCTGTTGAGGCATTAAGTGTAGCTGTACAACTCTTTCGAGTTCCTGGGGTAGGGAACACTTCGGGATGGAGATTCGTGTCCGGAAATGTTGTAAAACTTGGCTGATGGTGAAGGAGTGAAAAAGCAGTGTGATTGATCAAGCTGAAATAATCCATGACCAGCCATGATTTTCTTTCATCTTGCACAAGCAGGGCTAATCACAAAAGTCATTTCATAATATTTATCATTTTATAATCAAGTCTGTACAGAGTTCACAATTTATTTCCTCAACGTAGTGCAATGACTTCCCATTTGTTTCTCTTTAAAAAAACTATCACAATCACTTTTATGAAGGTAAAAAATATCCGATAGGAAGGCCTCAATCCATAGCTTTACATGTGCTATGAATAAGGAAAGGCTGCACAACACCTCCAAAATTGGCAAAAATGACATGATAAATCAAAAATGATCATCAAAAATCCTGTTTGATCCTTCAGTTCCTCCTCTGTAGAGGTATAGTTTTTGGAATTCAATGTAATTGAGGGGACTTAAGGACTTGGTGGAGGATTGGTGAGTGCATACCAAACAACTCAAAATAAATAAATATGAAGCAATTCCAGCTCATCAAACTGGACAGTTCGAGGGCTGGTGTTGTCTTTGCTCAGGAAAGATGAAGGTAATTATACAGAGGCAATGACGATCATGAGGTGAGGGGAAATGCTGGAGATGCTGTTGAGAAGGTCCGGGGCTAGGCGCGAAAGGTGGCTCTCCGAAAATTCACACGGCGGGAAAATCTGCACCACATAAGCCGGCTGCGAATCAGAAACAACACGATGAGACATGACCTTCAGGACTTTTAAACAAAGGCAAAATGAAACAAAAGAAAAACAGAAAAAGATGTAGCACCAAATGTTTAAACAAATGCATACCTGGTTAGAGCCAGGGTTGGGCACATTGATAATTCCAGCTGCCTGTTTGGCTTGCAGGTAGGTGATGAAGCCACTAGTCAGGGCTTGGGTTTGATCAAGGACATCTTCTTGGTCTCGACCACACGGTAGTGCCAGTAGCAAACAGTAGTCATTGTCCACCTGCCATGAATGATAAGTCTTTTTTATAAATGTAAACATAAAAGCACATCCCACAGGGTGTTAATCAGGTTATTGGCAGAAAATCCCTACATTTGCGTTAACAATCTTTACTTCATCATACTTGTTAAATGTATGTATATGTGGTGTAAACTTTAGTAGCCAACATTTTATAGGTAAGAAAAACCAAATATACTCACAGTCATTCTGCGTGCCACACTGTCCAACTGGGAAGCCTCAAGCCTCATCCTCTGGACTATGCGTAGCAGAGGACCTCCCTCTGTGGGTGGCAGGGAGCGCTGGGCCAGTACGGTGTTGCCAGAGACAAAGTGCAGCTGGACGGCAGCCTGGTCGTTCTTCAGTGCCAACAGGCCTTGCCATACAATAGGATATTTCTGTACAACAAAATCAGAAAATGGGTTTAAACCAATTCCCTCTTTGGTATGGTCTTCAAAAATAATTCCATTTTGCTGATCAATCTGTCTTTATACCGTCATAAGCTGCACCATATCAACGGAACGATGTCCCGAATGTTCAAGCTTAGCATCCGGCCGTGAGTGCAGAGAACTTGATGGGGTTACTGCTGGCATAGGTGATGCCAGGAAGGCTGTAGTGCCTTTCTGTAGAGATAGATTCGGCTTAGGAGTAAGACTCATGGGGGACGTCATGGGAGACAGGTATGAGGGGGAGACTGTATCTCGTGATATTCGGGAAATGTGTGAGAGTTCTGGAGAGGTAGCACGGTGGAGATGGGAACTCTCAGGTTTGGAACCATTTCCTCCCCCATGTGGCTGAGACATTTTACCTCTGGGACCGATCTCAGGTTCGGGGGGGACCTGATTAACAACATAAGAAGTAAAAAGAGTAATGCATATGTTGATTGTGCACATGGATATGAATAATGAAATACAATTATTATAAAATACAAAATGTAAATATCAAAAGCATATCAAGTGACCTGTGAAGATGGAACGCCTTGGTTAGCCAGGTTGTGTCCCGATGAAGGATGCCCTGGAAACTGGGAAGGAAAGCTGCGCATTTCACGATATACCGTGAAGGAGCCTGCGCCTCCTGGATGCATTAATTGAACACCATGTGAGTGAGGAGATACCAGGACAGGAGAAGATGCGTGGACTCCCTTGATTCTACTTTCGTTGGTAGGTGGATGTATCAGCTTTCCTTCTGATGGTTTGTGAGATTCTTTTGCAGAGAGGTCAATGATCTTTCCCACTATTGGACTCTTTGAGGGCCCAGAAATGTTGCTTGAAGACGTTCCGCTTTCTGAGGGGCGTGACTGTCTAGCCTCTACAGCGACCTGCTCTCCCAGCTGCTGCTGCACGAGGATGCGTTGGTGCATGTCCCTGTACTGGTCCATGCGTATGCTTGGATGGAGCCCTCTGTGATCACTGTGAAGCCTCATCGCTTCTGATTGGAGCTGAGGCACTGAAGATCTACTATGGACTTGGTTAAAGTGTCTGGGGTCGTCATCACTTACACTGCTGCCCCCAATGCCTGATACTGAACCCTGAGGACTTGAATGGGACTGCAGTACCAAATCCCGGATGACATTAGACTGAGGTGTGTTTGAGTGCTGTAGAGGCCCTTGGTGGGAAGAAGACAGGGAGTCACCGCGACTTCCATAATTTATCCCGGATATAGGTGAGGAGTTCCGTCTCGCTTCATGAGCCATTGCCTGAGTGACACTGTGAGGTTGAATTATGACAGTGGACTGCTCCGGGAGCGGGTGATGCATACTAGAATGATATGTAGATATGCTGTGACCTAGAACGACAGATGTACCTCTGGGAGAACTGCTTGGGGGACCGGCTTTGACAAAGTGGGAAGGGGAGTGAACGGCTGTTCGTGGGGAATGGGGTTCTTGCTTTAGGTGTAGCGCTGACCGATCAGTTGGAATGCTCGGGCTGGGGCTCATGCGGGTTCCAGATAGTGACGGGTGGTGGGGATTCATGACTGGGCTATGAGTAGACTGCTGAACAGCTTTCCCAATGTCCACCTTTTTCGGTAGAGGTTCAGATCCGAGTCCTCTCTTGACATGCTGCTGCTGTATCACAGCTTGGTTGTACATCAAGACTTGTGGAGAACTAACTGGCTGTTGGTACATCTTCACAACCCCACCTTGGGACGCAGTGTGATACGGGGCTTCAGATGTGTCACACCCAATACCCTCCTGCTTCATACTGGATATGACAGGTTGAGAGTTATAGGACTGGCCTGTCAAGAGAACCCCTGTGTGCCCATAAGCTGTTGGAGTTGGGTTCACTTTAGGGGTAGGGGACTGGGATGATGTGATGAGTGAGTCTTGCTTTGTGGAAGATTTGGACACAGATTGCTGAAATTCTATATCACCAGCACTCGCTGGAGGGATTTGACTAATTTTGGCTCTCATCCTATGAGGTCCCTCGGTTTTCTGACCAGAATAACTCAAAACAACAACACCCTCTGATGTATTGACCCTTAGGCCAGGACTAGAGCCTGTACTGTAGGGAGTGGCCTCAACAACAGAGCGCCCTCTTGTCGCATCTTCAACAATATCCATGGCATGGTAGCGATTATTCTCGTTAGAGTTTGATCTAAATTTTTGCTTGGGAATAGACAGACCAATGCTACGATTGCTTAGAGAAATTCGTGGGGTTTCCTCTGTATCATAAGGCATAGGAATCCGACTGATTACGGAGGTAGCGGGAGAAATAACTGTATGCTGGATCTTCTCTCCACAGTTCTGCTGGGACTCTGTCAGTGGAAAGGGTTTGTGGTGTATGGGCTGGGAGGGTAAAGGTGATCTCTCCTCTGGGTATAACTGCCTCGTACCTGCTCTATCAGAGGGACTTTCATTCTCTGACATTCGTGAACGTTCTGACAATACAGAGGTCACCGTAGTGGTAGGCATGGAATTGCTGTTTGATGCCGAAACATATTTAGGTTCCATTAGGATTTTTCTTAAGGTACTAGAACTAGGGTCAACATCGGATGCCTTAGTGTCAGGAGGCATTGGGGGATTTGTTGATGGGGTTCCAAGTGCAATTGATGCTGCTGGAGAAGAAGTTACCACCGTAACATGGCACGAAGGGGCAACACGGATTCTACTTTCTTCAGTTCTAGGAGGCCAGCCAGGCGAAAGCGTCATTTTAGCGGGCCGCAGTAGGGGTACACTGGTGTGAGATACAGGTTTTGGGTGGGCAGGGGCAAAAATAGGGGTAGATGGCTCTTGTGTTGGGGAAACCTTTTTACTGCAGGATATGTTGCTTGTGGAAGAATGAAAGGCAGATTCTTTGGGTACAGGCTGTTCAACTTCAGGCTGCTCTGCCTCTTTGGGCGTGTCTACTGTCATAGCACTTGTAACATCCCGTCTACATGTGGCAACAGCAGTCGCCACAGAAGTGGCTGCAGTGACCCCAGCTGTAACAGAGGCTTCTTTTGAATTAGTGATTTCTGTGTCTTCTGGGATCGATTCTGGTAACTTGACCGGGGAGGATCCAGGTTGTGAAACCTTGTCAGCAGTATCCCCTTTCTTATTAGCTGCACCTTTGCGACCTCTTGACTTCTTTGGGGTTTTGGCTCTGACTCTGCCTTTTTTCTTGGGCGTTTCGGGTACAGGGGCATCCTCAGCTTTCTTAGAATCTGCCATTAGCACCTTTGGGGTGGGTGTCAAAGGACCATCATCTGAGTCTGCAGCAAGAATATTATTGATCACCATGTGTGTTTCAGGATCCATTATCTCATTTGAGGAGGATGATGTCACTGATTCAGGGGTAGGCATAAGACCAGTGTAAGTAGGAGGAGCTGTGAAACTCTCTGCATCTGCACACATTTCTTCAGCTGTAATGGAATCAATGGCGGCTGCAAGTTCAGTTTCGCTAGAAGGATTAGCTCGCTTCTCTTCAACCTCAGCCTCTGGCTCCACTCTGATAGGAGGTAATGTGGTAGGTGGCTCTGCTGGTGGTACTTTGTATGGTCGAGGAGGATGCTCTACAGAAAGTTTGGCAATATTTTCCACTGCCTGCTCTAGTTCCATCTGCCGCGCTAAGAGAGCTGCCGGATCTAAAAGGAGTTCAGGCTCTGATATGTTGTCATCCTCTTCCTGTGTGTCAAGTTCTTTTGATTCTTTTGGATAGCATATGATCTCTGTTTCCTTATTCTCCTTCACTATCGTCTTGGTTTTTGTGATGTTGGGAGCGTCAAATGAATCAAGGTCATCGTCCCCCGAACGTAGTAAACCTTTTACATCATCAACGCTTACACGGATCTCAAGATTTTTTAAGCTGTGGGATTTATCTTCAGTGACCTGCTTGGTATTTCTTTTCAGCCTTGGTGTTTTCATTTTTAAATTCTTCTCGGGCTGTTGTCTACTCTCAGAGGGGGTGGTGTCTACCTTTTCAAAATCCCCAACAGTAGATTTCTTTCCACCAGAATCTATTAAGTTTTTCTCCTTTCTGTGCACTTTTGAGCTTTCGTTTTCCACCTTTTCGGAGAGCTTCAAAAACAATTCTGAATCAGATTTAGGATTAATTTCTGACTCATCAAGACTCGTCAGATCAGCTTCTTCAGCCTGCACTGTCATGGTCCCACACTGTTTCTCAATTCTGCCTCCTTTCTTGTTAACTGGAGCAGGGGATGTCATTTGTGTTTGTTGCACTTTCTGGGTGCGGGGTGAGCGCCATCCCTCAGAGGCTTTCACAACATCTACAGTAGTGGAGTTCTCTTTAACCTCTGTGCTTTCTTCCACCATTTTCAATTGGTCCCCCTTAACCGGGGATGCATCTTCACCTCGTTTGGCTGCTCTTTTAGGTGGCCGTCCTCGCCTTGTATTGGCATGTGGAATAGGAACATCTTGCAGTATTGGTTCTTTATCTACACTGCGTTTGCGCATGGAGCGTGCTGACTCAACCCCCTCTTTACCAGCTTGGTCATCCTCATGTAACGTGGCATAGACTGATCTTACATTCCTGCGACGTGTTCTGCCATGAATCAAATTAGACTCAAGGTTTTGCTCCGAATCTGATGCAGGAATTGGTGACTTGGATGTGGCTTTAGACTCAAAGGAAGCTTTTGGTACTTCTGCCCGAGGAGATGAGGCCCTTTTGAGTTTTTCTCTGTCAATACGTTCACTCTTTCGTGTTGGTGGTTTCTCACTTTGGGCAGGTTGGGAAGTACGTATTACTGAGAGTGGTCTTGCCCTTTTACTCTTGGGCTGTCTGCGATTTGGTAATGGTTTTATTTCAGTCTCAAGGTCTGGCATATATGCCTCACTATTTGTCTCAGGTTTCTGAGACCCTTCAGAGTGATTGGTTTCATGATTTTCTAATTTAGGTTCTTTTTTAATGACTGTTTTTTCTTCAGTCTGTTCTTTTTCTTCAGAACCACTTAGGCAATCACCAGTAGTGGGAAGATCATCTTCCACAAGAGGTTTCTGTTCCATTACCAAATTATCTACAATTTTTGTTTTGGGTTCTATTAACTCTTCTTTTATTTCTGTAACATTGTCTGGCCCCAAAAGGACAGCTGGAGGGGCTGTGGTGAGCTTTGGAGCTTCTGGTTTAAAGCCTTCCATTGTAAAAGAATGCAACGGAGATGCCTCAGAAACTGGCTCTACTTTTTCTTCTGTGATAAATGATACAGGTTGATCCAACAATGGAGTTAAACATTCTTTCTTTTCTGGGGAAGACATGTCTTTAGGAGAAAAAGAAAATGGCGAGAGTAACTTGGATAATGGGGGGCTAGCTGATTTGTGATCAACCTTCCGTACTGTCTTGGATTCGTTATCAAACGGCCCATTATCAATATTCTGTCCTTCATCTATTTTAATCTCTCCCACTATAGAATCATTCTCAGAATCAGGTGAAGAAGGGTCTTTGTCTTTTTGTTGTTGAAGCTCCAAAAAACGACTATGGAAAAGCACTATAGGCTCTGATGGCATGTCACCTACTCCAGGTTCAGGCTGGGCCGCAGTAGCACCCGGCTCAGCAAAAGGCCCACCAACTCCAGTCTCTAAATCTGGATCTTTACGTTCAAGATGCTGCAAACGGCGGGAGTCCTGTTCAAAGATGGAGCTGTGCAGGAAGCGAGAGGCAAACAGGGCATGTCGTTCTTGGTCCTGGGGCTTAAGCTCCTCTTTTTTATCATGCAGCTTTTCAACAGAGTCAGTACGAATCTTTTTTTTTTTCATATACCAAGAAGGAATAGGTCGAGGTGCCAGCTCTACTTTGTCCTTATCTGAACAGCTGTGGGAGGTTGGAAAACGTGAGGGGAGAAAGGACCAATTATCTTCCCTGGAGGAATACAGTGTCTTAGCTCTTTCAAGGAGTGCTTTGGTATCCGGGGTTATAGTTTTATCCAATGCAAAAGAATAAAACTTATTCTTTTCCAATGAGCCTGAAAGCTGCAGATCAGTCATCCTCTCATCACGTTCCCTAAGGACAAAAGACAAAGAACTGTTGGACTTGGGAGATATGTTTTTGTTTTCTCCGTCCTCATCTGAATCCGATTGCACTTCTCCAGGTTCCAAATCTTGGCCGAGGCGTTTGCGGATGTTTTCACATTTTGCTATATCACCCGGGAAAGCCATATCCATTCTAAGGGAATCAGACTTTATCCTTCTTTCCCAGTGGTGCATCAACTCCTCATCACAGTCAAGTAAGGTTGTCTTAAGCTTTGGGAGCTCAGTGTCTGAAGACTGAAAATGTCTCAATCCCAAAGTGGTTTCTTGTGTTGGCGATTTTCTGTCTTTGTTTATAACTGACACAGAAATCTGGGCAGTGTCCTCTTCCTCATTCGCACAAAAGTGACCATGTCCTATTGAGGTTGTTATACTTTGATAAATGTCTTCATTCAATTTTTGGGAATTTGGAAAGTTGTGCTCTCTTTTGGCTGTGACTATTTCAAAGCCTAAATTCTCAAGTTTCTTTCTTTTACTGGAAGACAATTCATCATTGACTATATCCTGGATTGATTTTGGAACCTCATGTATGATGTGGTCTTTTCCAAAGTCATGCATGAGATTACTTGCTTGGTTTTCCAATTTGACTGATTTCTCAGGATTGCCAAGCTCAGGTAGGAGCCATTTACTCTGTTCAATTTGTTTCGTGCAAACATTTTGGTCAATGTGCACAATGTGTTCATCTCTTTCATTTGAGCGACTGCATTTGCCTCTCCCTGGTTCATTTTCAGAAAAAAACTGTTTCTGTTCTTTTAATTCATCCAAATGAAAGCCACCATCATGTAATATCTTTGTGAGAGTGGAGGCGTTTTCATTTTTTGATCCAGTTAAATCCATTTTAAAGTAGGGTGACTCCAACTGATCATTAGAAACTTCCGGCAGCTCCTTTAGCCGGGTCTGCTGCTCCAGAGAAAAGCTTACAGAGTTGATTTCACAGTCTCGTCCATCTTTAGGACTGGTAACTGAAAGCATTCGGACACATTTATCCTTGTGGTGCTCCTTCTTATGTGTCCCTTTAATACAAAGATTCTTATCCAGGTCGGTTTCCTTAGCATTGTTCCATAGTTTATGAAGTCCAGGTTTAACAACCTCTTCCTCACTAGTTCTCTTCTGTTTTTCAGTTTTCCCGGAGACTTCGAAGCGCCTTTTCCTTGCAGCTAAACGGTCGATATCTACAGAAATACAACTGTCAAATCCAATTTCAGACTTGCCGTGTTTTTTGGATTTCATTTTAGCATTCTTTTCAATAACCTGCACCAAACTGTGCATATTTTTGTCTCTTGGCACTTTTACATGTTTAGCTATATCACTTTTTGATGGTTGTGAGCAGAATGGAGGACTCCTTTGGTCCGCTGAAGGTGATGCTAATCTAGGACTGTCACTGCCACCCCTCGGAATTGGTTTCTCTTGGACAGATTGACCAATTAGTTTTCCTTCTTTTTCTTTCACACGTGTTAATTGCACAACACAAGGAAGAAGATCTAACCTCCCTTTGCTCGAGCCTTCCTTTGGAATTTTAATGCTTTTACTTCGAAGGACTGACTCAGGGCTACCAACTTGTTCAAGTTCAGGTTCTGGTTCTATCTCACATGCCTGGATAATTGGGGATGCAACTTTTAGCTTCTTAAGCCTCTGCTTCTCACTTTTGTCTTTCTCTCCTCGATCTTTACGTCCAGCCCGCTTCTCCTTTTCAACCAAATTCCCTCTTTCAACTTCAAAAACTCGATCCTTCTCAAGCTTTTCAGTTTTATTGTACCTTTCAGTGCGTGCCTTTTCAGGTTTTTCAAATCTGGGTGGGGAGATTGAACTGCAGCTTCCACTTCTTTCAGAAGATTGGCAACAAATACGATGCTCTGTATCACTTGGTATCCTCTCAGAGAGCGCAGGAGATGCAGTAGGGCTGGCAGGACGACGAGAGGCAACGTGAGATGGGCTTTGGCTATGCTCAATGGTCCTCCGCCCATGATCGCGCCCACGGTCTGTTTCATAGCGCTCCCTCTCTCTTTCACGCTCCCGTTGCAGATAGCTGTATTTGCGAATGTCCTGCTCATAAGGGTCAGCTCTGTATTCTCGATATTCACGGGGGTCTTCAAAGTATTGTGGATCATAGTAATCTCCCTGATATGGGTCCCATTCAGTATAGAACTCCCGATTCCTGGCAGGGTACTTGCGACGTGGATCTTCAGTATATGTTCCTGGTGTTCGTACATTATCGTAATACTGCCTTTCTGCTTGAAACTCATATTGAGTTCGTCGATCATCCCTGCCAAGAAATAAATCCCAAAAAATCAAGATATACTTTACTCACACTTTGGTATCAAAATGGTTGTTACTTAAGAAAACTACACACACCTTCTTTCAGAGAGAAGGTCATAAAAGTCTCGAATGTCTTGTCCAGATGCCTGCATGGAACGATAAAACGCCATCTGACTTTCTTGATTGGCAAAGTCCACCTGAAAAAAAGCGTAGGTTGAAATATTCACAAGATCATCGAGAACACAAAAACATTCCAATATGTTTTTTTCCCCACTTACCTTGATTTTACTTCCCCCTATCTTCCATCCCTTTGTATCTTTGACAGCGGCTTGTGCATATTCAATGTTGTTGTACAGAATAAGAGCCATTCCTTTCATTCTGTCAAATACCACCTGCACAAAACAGAGGAAAATACAGTGCCATGTTGCAAGAAAGTAAACAACGGGCAATTTTACGGGAAGGAAGACTTACCTTGACAACATGTCCATAGCGGCAGAAATGACGAGTGAGAAACTGCTCGGTTGTGTTTGAAGCTAATCCATCCAACCACACACACGTCGTAGGCATACTCTTCCCAAAGCCCAGCTGAAAAAGAGAAGGATAAAATGAAAAGATTGCAGAATGTGGTAGCTCAATGTTTTAAACCAAATTAACGTGATCAATTTTACCTTTAGTCTATTGTTACCAAGGTATTCTCCATCCATCTTCTTTATAGCCTTACAGACACTGGCAATGTCGCAGTATTGTAGAAAGGCATACTGTGGAGCTCCATTCACCTTCTTGATGTCAATGTCCTTTGCACAATAACAAAACAGCAATAGGCTTTCATTAAGCATGGTCATCTCAAACTATGCAGCATTGCCTATATGAAGATATCGCCAACCCCCATCACAACAATGACCTACCACTATTTCTCCAAAACGTTGAAAGATGTTTAGCAGGTCATGGTAAGCGGTGGACTTCTCCAGGTTTCCGATAAATAACGTCCGTGTGGCCTTTGGATGAAACTCGTCTATCCTCTCATCCAAGGGCCGAAACTCATTCTCACTTTCAGTCTCTGAAAAATACAGCAAGTGCCCGTTCAAACCTCAGGCGTTTTGTCGCTTCATGTTTGTGCTGCATATAGTGAAAGTTCAGAACTTACCAGGGCCACTCCAGGCTGTGACCTCAATTTGCATGCCGAAAAAGAGCTTCCCCTTTGATGCCCCAAGTGCTTTCTCTTGGTCCTCTTGCTGGCGGAAAAAGACAAGCCCGTAGCGCTCCTCTAAAGCTCCATGGATTTGTACGGATGTGACTTTTCCATGTTTCTTAAATTCATGGAACAAACCATCCTTTAGGCTTGTATCTGTAGTAAAACAGTCAATTGTTTTAAGTATGTATATTGGAAAGTACCACATTAAAAAATAGGACAGATTCATAGATGTATCAATGTTTGAGGGAACAATGCGCTGCTATTTCTGCAAGTTATTTGTAGTTGCAGAGAGGAGCAGCTTATTACCAACCTGTAGAGCGCACAGGAAGATTTTGGACCTTGATGCCAAAGCTTTTACGTGGTTCATCCTTGTCAAGCGAGGATAAAGGAAGTGCCGAGGGTGCTGGAACAGCAGCAGATTGCACTGAACGCGCCGGGGAGTCATCACTTGAACTACTGCTAGAATCACTGTAGCAAAAGAGAAACATGGACTTATATGTTGTTTCAAGCTTTGGGGTCCTTCATTTTCGTATAACTCGTTATAACCTTTGCCTACCAAAGCTATTCTTGAGATAAAAAGACTGTTCATACCATGAATGATGCATTTTTATGATGTAATATGTACACTGTAGGCTGTACAGATTAATCATTTTTGCAGTGCTATGCTGTCTGCATTTGAAAAATCCTTCATAGATCGGATGATGCATGTTGTAAACTCCACTTTGTGACAAGAAGAGCAATTAAAATGTCGTTTTTTTTAAATAAAAACAGGACAAAGGATTTTTTCTTCCAATCCTAGATAAAGGAAGGAGGATTATCTTACTGTAAAGAAAATGCAAGTGTCGTTCAAGAGAGATACACCCTTCATCTCCCTAATTTATAACCATCATCAGTATAAAAGGATGGATTTGCACGTCTCCGGCTGCCTCGGGCCTGTTTCTCCTCCAACCGTTCCCATGCCTGTCTCAGCTTTCGAAGCCCTCTGCTGTTTGTTTCCTTCTCACTTTCTCCTCCTGTGCTCAGACACTCGCGGAAGTGCCGCTGACAGAGGCCGGCCTGTGGGAGTGGGCAGGCAGCCAGCACCGGCCAGAAAATTCCAGTTCCAACTAGATCTCACGGAGGGGGGGGATTGGGGGGGGGGGGGGGGGGGGGCGTGCCATTGCACATACACAGAGGCAGGTAATGAAAAAGAAAAACCAGACGTTCCTGAAATTCCCCACAGAGCACTTCCTCGTCCAGCCACGTGTGTCGCTACACGCCGTTCAAAACCGCCATCCAAGGGTGATGCTGTTACCCAGAAAATGTACTGTGTTTTGGGTGGTGGGGGAGGATGTGTTTGGGCGTAGTGGAGTAAATTTCATGGAAAGATATCTTTATGTTTTTAAAACTGCCAATCTCATCTGAATTTGATTGCCCCAACCTTTTGTTATAGATGCATTTCTTGTACAATATTTAGTCAGCAATACCCCAAATCCACTAATAAATAGTAACACATTGACAGGAGCCTGGACACAAATAGCAACAGCTGCAGCAAAACTCTGCAGTGGACAAAAACAGCTCTGTTTTGAATTCAACATGCTAATTTAGCTGAGTCTAGATCAACTACTTAACAACGATGACAGGCACAGTGTGTGTGGAGAGACAGGTAGAAATCAACTCAATCCGAAGTGAGGCAGTTATAAACCTATTCAGCTTGAGTTCAGGCAATCCAAAATGTTTGTCATTACAGCTGCTACATGCAGCAAAGGTCATTTTTCCGGCTCTGACTCCAACGAGCTAAAGTCCACAACCTTGTAAAAGCAGATTTGTCATCTGAAAGAATCATGAGTACAAAGTTCACTCACACAAAAGAAGGGGACAAAGACATTTGTACACGTAACACCGCTTGAAAGGTTGGCGGATTTGTATTTGGAAAATGTATGCAATTTGTGTCCGCAGCTAGGTGGAGCACAGCTGTATGATCAAGAGCTGGAACACAACATAAAATTTACAATGAACCTTGCATCAGTTTGGTGTTAAAATAATAACATGCAGTATCTGCTGAGGCAACATGGCCAGGTATTAGCAGATATCACATCTTGAAAGGGTTAATGTTAATGTTATAATCTGCAGCGTCTGCAAAGAGGAAAGCTTTACCTCAGAGTGTCACGACATGAACACGCATCACTACAAAGACAGGGGAGATTTGTTTTCAGGTAGTGGCTGATGGGAGAATAAAGACATTGATTTGCTGAATGCACCATTTTCGCATTTTGCTATGGCTATTTCTCCAAAAGAAGAAAGTTATAAAAGGAGGCTGTGATGTGCCCAGGTAACCAGAAAAATGGTGATATAACCAACCACATAAAGGTATGTGCGAAAAGAATGGGTGTGGTTATAGCGTAGCAGCGGGTAATGTAAATCTCACACGAGAGTAATGGTTACATAACCTTCAAAACGAGTGCGCACATAGCACTGGGGCCTCAGTAGTCAGCTGATTAAGCATGTGTCTTATCGAGAACCAACGTCTGCGTTTACGTATGTCAAAGGGCACAACCCACCAATCAGGTATTAGAAAAGCTGCTAATTTGATGTGTCTTTTTACAATTGGCTGATTGGACAAGGATACAAAATATATATATTTTTCAATTGGGGGGGGAAGTGAGGATACTTGGCCCTGATAGGGCAGCCTTTGAGGGGGCATTTCCCCGTTCTTGATTGTTTTTTATGATGTTTTTGCTTTGCACAAGTTTGAGGGATCCACATAAACACATTTTTGGTAAACGTGAGGAAGACTGGGGAAGCTGAATAAAAATCATCCAGGTATTCGATGTAAACAATACACCACAAAACTATGAATAGACCAAACTCCAAAGACACTTAAGACTAAGACTTAAAACAAAGCTAGATTCTGTGAATTGAAGGATTACAGCCATCTGAAGTACTGTGTCCAGCCCTTGTTTAAGACTGGCATCCACAAAGGTAAACAACAGCCACGAGGGAATAAATCTTCACTCACCTGCCACTCGTACTGCTGCTGGAACTGCTGACTGAGTCTGAACTGGAGGAGCGGCTGCGAGAGCCCGACCCGCTGTGGGAGCGCGGGGCACGGGTCGCCTGACTCGCCAGTCTCTGAGGAGATTGATTCCGCGAATGTGCCGAGTGTGGAGACCGGCTGCGGCTGTGGCGGTACGACCGCTCCCCGCGGCGACCCCTGTCCTCCCTGTAAAGGTCCCTGTGAACCACACTGGCCAAAGTGAAGGGTTCCCTGGTACGAGGCTCGTAGCGAGGCTCCGGCGCCTCAAAGCGGCAGGGGCTCCTGCTGTGGGAGCGGAAGAAGCCGACCACGCTGGATGCAGATACCCCGCTTCCTCCCGCCGTGGCCCCCGCTGACCCCGCGGTGCCTGCGCTGGCAACGACGGCGCTGACGATAGTTCCACTGACTCCAGACGCAGCCGCCGCTGTGGCACTTCCGCCGGAGGCCCCGGAGCCGCTGCCGGCTGTGCTGAGAGTCCGCTCTCGCGCGTCTCGATAGTAGTCAGCCTCGTAGTGACGCTGGCGTTCAAAACTGCCACCAGGACGCTCGTGGTGTCCATAGGCGCTGTGGTCGTACGCCCGATCCCGACTCTCAGCCGTCCTAACAGAGACCGGGAGACAGGACATCACATTACCGTTTGTGTTCAAGACAGCGGCTAGCATCAGACATCCGGGCAAACTAAATCATCATCAGGTGTCTCTGCTGGGGTTTTACTCAATTAAGACACACGGGGAGAAGGGAGGTTCTAAAGCATCTAGAGAGATGGTTCTTTTCCTGGCTAAAGCTACGGGGGATTCAATTGATGAAGCGGTTCTTGGAACTGTCCTCTGCTTACGGGGTGTAACGTGTCAGATCCTTCTGCTGACAGGTCCTTCATGAATGTGCTTGGAGGTGTTCGCACAGCACTGCTACTGTTTAACACGGCTTTCCATTGAATACAGATGAGTCAACAGCCTAAAAGAGATGTTTAACTACTGAACCTTAAATGAAAATACAAAAAGCATAGGAGTGTTGAAAAAGAACGGAAATGGTAAATTGTAAAATAGTTCAAGATTGCTTTAAATAAAAAAATTGTAAATTAAGAGATTTGCGCCTTTGTTGTCTGTCAAGTCATTCTGGACATGTAACTATAACAGGAGCAACTTTGATTTAATCATTTTTTCGAAGCTTAGTTGCAGGTTTTGGGATATATTGTACGACAAGCCTTTGGTTAATAATGTTACGTAAGTTAACGCCACTTGTTCTCCTGAAGAAAAAGGCTCTTTAAAGAAGCTTTCGCAAATGCACCCATTAGAAAAAGGTGCCATTAAGGACATTCCGCTCAGACCCGAACATCCTCGTTCTGAATAAAGGATAATTTGGCAGTACAGCTGCTGTGTCAATTACAACAGTCGTATCACCAAGTAACGAGCGGGACAGGACAGCGATAAACTACTGTTTGAATTCAGATCAAATTATAATCAGCAAAATAGCCATGATGTTCCAACACATCCAACACTTACACACTCTCCATCATTCATTCTTTGTCCGGCTCAAAGAGAAGGATGGAAAAATATTAAGATTCAAGATAGTGCCGGATTCCAACGGTAAACCTCAACTGAGGAAATGGTCAGTACATTTAATTTAAAAAAAAAAGGTTTAATGCCTGTAATATGGAAATGCATCTTCCTAGAAGGTAGGGAAACTTTTTAAGACCATTACTTAGTCCTCCCCCAATGTGTCCTGCCAGTGGCCATTTACAACAAAGAAAACAAACTAGATAGCATAACCAGAAAGAAAAACGATAAGGTATTATTATTATTATCACAATGTGCGAAACAAGGTGATCAAGTTAATTGCCTAAATGAAGCTTAGGCCAAAATTCAGTCAGGAAGACTGGACGGGCTGTGCCGTTCCCGGTAGGCTTCCTCTCTCCATGGGGGCGCACGGCCAGCTGATTAGGGGCGGGGTCAGGTAGTACCAGCCAACCAGACGTGGGTGACGTTACCGTAAACCAATTGCATCAGTGCTGGCAAACGTTAAACGACTGTTGTCTCTCTCTGCTGTCAGTTGTCATTTCAGCGCCACCCCCCCTCACACCTCCAATCTACAGCAGAACCTGGCACATCAGGAAATTGGAGCAACTTATTCTCTACCACCATCACCAGTGTCTGGACTCCCAAAGGGGGGGAAATAGCTCGGCTCAGCATCCCGGCCCCTGGTCTATCCTACGGCAGGATGGAGTCCAAGCCCCAAACACATTGAAATATCAATATTCATGCATGTTATAATAAAGCAGTGTTCAAACTTCAACAAGTTTCTCCGGATTGAAATGTGTTCAGCACACCATCATTACTGATAACTGAGACAGGCATCCAAACCTTTTGATTTGGACCATCAGAGATGTTTTAATTACATCTTTGTTAAGATGTGGCTGTGCGAATGTTTGCGTGCTGGGTCGCATGCTGCTTAACTGTCTATTCCTACAAAGGAGGCTGCGCATAGAAGCTTCTGAAGCGGTTTATCTCAAAGAGAATCAGGAGCAGCCTTTGGTTGTGAAAATGAGGCTACAAAGCTCTTTGTTCGGAAACATTTGTGGATGACACGTAAGCTTCCTTGTGTTACACTTTTAAGGATTTTTCAACTTTTTCTAACGGTAACTCTGTGCTACAGCTTTGAGACATGTGCAGTGTTGTTTTTCACCAGGGATAGAGTAGAACAATTTGTTTTGGGGGACGTAGGGATTTGCCTGTTCATGCGGAAACAGGCTCCAATCTGAGCTTTCGAAACCACGTAATGTGGGCTACACAGAGGGCGACCAGGAGGCTGCTGCCATTTCTCTGAAGATACATGGCACAGGCGTCTTCCTCTGCGTCACTGATGGCCTGGGATGTCCCGAAAAGACACTTTGGGAAGTGATCCATAAGATGAGTTTCCTCAAAATGCCCAACCTGACCTTTCCAACTGACTGAGAATGCGTTTCTGAGAGGACTTTGATAGAGTGCATTCATCCACTAACCTTTTTTTTTTTTTTATCCCTTTCAAGGATACACGATTCAGGTTTCTGGAATCAACCGAGCAAAATATCCGTCCAGTGGGGATCTCAAAGCGTAGGGTTAGTGACTGTCAAATCATTTATCAGACAGTTGTGCGGCAAATCTGTGTAAAACCTTTACATAAATGGAACCTATAGATGCAAACAACGTCAATGTATCAGCCCCTAAATGGAAGTCTCCCATTAAGTCTTTCCAACAAAGGCCTTTGCCATGGGGCGCGGGAACAAAAGACCATGGTCTACTGGATGGGGAGGATAAATTGGATGGAGGAGGCAGCACTGTGTCTGTATTTCACTGCACTATACATAAGGTACAGCGGGTCGGGGCAAATTCTGTTTCATCCCATTTGATTTAATCATCCGTTGGCTGGATTCATGAATAACATCTATGGTATAACGATGTCTGCAGTGAAAGTGATGGATTACCTTGACCCCAAGATGCTCCCGAAAATGCTAATTTGGTGGCCCAGGCTCACTGCTCAATAGATAGGCTTCAATTTCACTTCAATTTCACTTTGCACGAAATAGGGTCTACATTATTCATGGAACTCAAAATAATTCAGTTGGACTCTTATTTTGGCAGATTTTCCATCAGTGTTTGATTATGAGTCTGCTCTGCTAAGCGCATCAACTGTTTTGGGGATTACCCGAAAAGCATAATTATATGGATGCATTCCGGCAGCATGCTGAAAAGGCATTTTACGTGGAGACTGTGGGAGCTCTACATGCATATCAATTCAATTCTAAATTTCCAAAAAGTGCAATGTTGAATATCCTTCTGCCCTGCAAAGCAGCAGTAACACGGACGCAGTCGTTGCAGCACCAACCACACAGCCTTGGGTGGATGGCTATGGGTTTTTATTTAGTGAAATTTATATACAGCATATATATTATATTATTGATAAATACATTTGTTTATTGATTTGTGATCTTCCCCTCTACAGTCCAACACAGTCAGAATTTCTTTAAAAAAAGGCATTGATAGCACAGTATGAATCCTAAAGAATAAATATTTGACCATGGGATTTCTCACAAAACAAGGCAACTATGGTGTAATCGGCCAATCCCACTCAGAGAGTTTCAAATCCAGTCAAGGACTTTGGGTGGTGTAATCTCTCTACCTTTATAGTTCCTGGCAAGCGCGATGGCCAACTCGCTTCAGTTACATTCTTCAGAAATAATTGGAAATTGGTTACATTCCTCAGGAGTTTAAGAATGAAACGCTGAGTCTGCACCCTGCGACAGGTTACACCGCATACATGTTCCTCTCTTCTCCCAGAGAAAGGAAGCTGGACATGTTTTTAAACTGCAGACGCATGGAAGGAATAAAAGGTAATGGTGCTGGACCTAATGATCATCTTTATTATTTATGAATATCATGGTTATTGTTTTTTAATTAAATCCATCATCCATCATTTAATTTATTAAATGCTTTGGTCTATTCTTTTTCCCCCATAAAGCAAAATTTAAAATGTTCTTTGGTCTGTTCACAAGCCCGACTTCAACCATTACATATTTAATAATAATTTATACAAACACAGAAAACAAACATTTAGATAATCGCAAGTAACAACTGACCTTGAAAAAGCTTGAATTGACGCAAAGAGGTTAATTTAAGAGTGAACTTATTCTCTTCACTGTTTTTCTAACACCTTAGAAAATGTTCCCAGTGCATTAATATATGTACATTCTTCATCTTTTCTTTAAAATGCTATATTTGTATTGATCTGATTATTGTAATAGCATGCTGCCCCCCTCTATTCACTGCTCATATTGTAAACAGATATTTGAGGCATCAAATCCATTGAATCTTCCAGAACCCAATCCCTGCGTTTATTAAGATAAATATAAACGTGGCTTTTTGATCCCAAGTCTTTAGTACATTTCAAAGGGTGGCTGTGGTTCTATTTATCGGAAGAGGACGAGCTGAAGGTGGGTCAGGTGAGAGGAAGAGAAAAGGAAAACAACACACGGTGAGGTTATTTCGTCATATAGACACACAGTAACAGCAGTCTATGTACCGTCTACTTCGGTTAGTGGGGGAAATGGAGAGAGACAGGGTTTCAAACTAGGGGGTTAGAGGACAGCTAAAATACACAGGGCAGGACATACCAACCTTTTGAGAGAGTGGTAACTTGACCTATAATTCCGAATACAATCTAGGGAGATAGAACTTTGTGAGCAGAAAAAAATGGGCAAAAATGTTGAGTGGAGACGGGGAAAAAACAAAGCAAAATAGATCACATTAGAAAATGTAATCCTCATCTTCAGGGCAAGGGCCCTCTTGAACTTAGATCAGTGCCAAATTGAACGCAGCAAAGGCTTCAGTGTTTTTAATTAAAAAAAGTTGGCCTTGTACGGATCCAGGGTGGAAGGAACTCGTTTCTTTTGCTAGAAAATGTCCATTTGAGTCCATAGAACGATCCAAACGTGATGGAAAAGGAGTCCAGTAAAATGAATACATGATATCCATAAGTCCCTCTTCGGAAAGTAGAGCACACTCAACAGCAAAGATGGAAGCGACGTAAGTATTCGCGTCTTCAATTGGTGAAGTCGAGGGCACTCCGCGATGGTCACAGCAGTAGTTGCCAAATTCTTTTCGCAGAGGGCGGGAGATCTGCCCGTGACAGATTAGGAATAAAGAACATGTCTTTTAATGGTAATCCAGATTCTTGCGTATAGTAGCACAGTTGTCATTCCCAGTGTGGCAAACATTCACAACAGTCCTAAAAATTATGGATGTTCATGTCTGTTGATCTCCTTCACGGTTTGTTGGTGCAACTTTGTTCACCGATTCTGTACGTGTTTGTATCCATGTTTAAATGATAGTTCCATACTCAGGAAGGGAGTAGGTAATCCACGGACATGAGGGAGGTTATCTCCAGCAGCTAAGGTACACTCGCTATTTCCAGCTTTCTTCTTTGAATTGTACGATCCAAACATAGTCCATGTTGATCTTTGTGGAATCTGGAATTTTCGAGTCAACGAAAAATAATCTCGACAAAAATTAGAAAAAAAAGCTCAGTTTTTGTTGTTTGTTCTGAGTTGAATCACCAGTAGAAGTCTCCCAGCACTCAAACTGTATTGCCCTGATTTTAGATATGATCCCAAATAAAAGAACAAAAGAAAACAAGAAAGAAACTCATACCTTTAGCATGATTGTTTATCCTTGGGGTGTCTGGCCAGCGTTAATCCATCAGAGAGTGATAAATATCCTGTGTAGGTTATCCTTGTGACTTCAGCGCCCGAGAATCGAAAACCAAATTAGACTAATCCAAACAAGGGTGTTTTGTTTACATATAATGTGCGCTCTTGGTAGATTTGTGACATGAGAAAAAGGAGTGACATTAATCCACCGAGCAAGGCGTGTAACTCCAGATTAGGGGAATCCCAGGGATGGCTGCTGGACCACTCTCTCTCTTCCTCCCCTCCCCCCCTCTCCAGCATTGCAATAATCCTGGGAAATTTTTACCATATCCAATCTTTGCCCCACGTTTTCCGCAAATGATATACATCCACCTCACAGGGACGTTTTAAGACCACAAAAGATCCCCCAACAGAATAAACTATTGGCTATTCCTTTAAGTAGTAGAGATACTTGTGTATAATCATGCTTTCATCGTTTATGGTATTGATCCGCGTCTACCTGAGAATGAACATGTCCCCCCCCCCTGCCCCAAACAAGAAAATGAATAGATGGTGGGAAGATGCTTGGAGGTAAGGTGCAAGAAACCACGGTTTCCCCATCTTCAGAGAAACTTTGTCCACTTACCCGTCTAGTCTGCGTTCATAGCGTCCATCTCTGCTGTGGAGCGACGTGGGGGGCCCGTACACGGTCCCCCCGGCCGCCCTCGTGAACCCTGATACATCCCGACCTCGAGAGCCTAAGGACAGACTATCGTCCAGCCCTCTTGCTGCAGTGGGAATTGTGCCTGGTTCATTGTAATCAGTGCGGAGGTCTCTGTCTCCCATCTTGTTGATAGCATTATGAGCCTTCTGAGCACTTTTAATGTCCACAAAATCCACAAAGGCTGCGACTCCCCCTTCTGAACCGCGCTTAGGCAGGACCTTGACACTCTCCACACGTCCATATCTGAAAAGAAGACAATGGAGACAAGAGGTGGTTTGGAACTGCAATTATGCAATTATGTTGCATCAGGGAATTTTATTTTTGCTGTAAATTTCCAGTCACAGCAAAAATAAAGCGGTTTCCAAAAACATTACATTTTTTGAGCATTGTTCAGTAGCCCCATGTTTAATGAATGGATCAGAATAATATATTAGGTCAGAGAGTGTGTGTGTGTGTGTGTGTGTGTGTGTGTGTGTGTGTGTGTGTGTGTGTGTGTGTGTGTGTGGGGGGGGGGGGTAAAGTGGCTTTGCTTCAATTACTTTTGACGCTGTGGTAATTTCTTGAAGGCATCGGTTACCCAGCAACTGGCACATTGCACGTTAGTAAATGTATGTATTTTCCAACATTAGCATGTTCTCTCGGAGGAGGGTGGTGCTCATAATATAATAGCAACTGCAAAGCTGGACAAAAAGAGAGACGTGACATTTCCTGCTTTGCTTTGTGTGTGGAAAAAAATGCAATTCAATATGCATTATGCATGTCTGTATAGCTTCTTTGGTTGCATTATTAGCAAAGTACTTTTGGTTCAACCGTCATTTTCAGCATTTTTAAGATAATTTCTATCCCTTTCAACTTCCCAAAAAAAAACACTTGGGTTTTTTTGTATTATTAAACATATGGCAAATGAAGGTTGGTGTCCCCTTGTTTCCTGACTTATCCAGTCGTTAAAATGATGGTTGAAAAAACACAGAAGAGTATTAACGTTACACCAAAGCCCAGTCTGGGGTTACAAAGCCCACTATTTTTGTGTGTTGACCACCCCCCCCCCCACACACACACACACACACACACACACACACACACACTCGGACCCCTCCCCACCGAAGAATCTTTCGAAACTGTATTCTCGCTGTCCGATGGGGACAGTAGGGTGCCCATAAATGTATTGGCATGCCAGTTCCCAACATTGAAGAGCCTCCGACGCCATTTTAGAAAAGCTGTTCACACTGCTTACTCATTCCGCCGCCCCCCATCTTCAATGACTTGTATCGCCGTCACGCACCTGCAGCCCTCTGACCACCTCCAAACGAGCCGAGGCGGCGTGCCTGCCGAATCAAGCCCCCCCCCCAACCCTCCACCCGCTATTGCGATAATACGCTGCCTGCCACCCCACCTAAAATAAGCATTTCACCCGTATCACCCGTATCACCCCATACGCACATCATAGCACGAGCGTATGCAAATGAGCAGCCCGTGATTGTGCGCTGCGCGAGGCACCGGGAATCGACCACGTTTGCGGTCCGCTCACTGCACGCCGTCCATAAACAAGCATAACAAGACGAAAGAGAGTCCGAGGCAAATTAGTATCACGACCTTTAAACACGAACGCAAACATCGCGGAACGAACGTGCCTCCCGGTTCATTTTGGTTCGACGACACATGTTGGGATTTGCGTTTATAATTTAGCAGCCGTCTTTTGCGACACGGCGGTGGAGGAACATGTACAGGTGGAGCGCT
Source organism: Pungitius pungitius (assembly GCF_949316345.1). Classification (NCBI taxonomy): domain Eukaryota; kingdom Metazoa; phylum Chordata; class Actinopteri; order Perciformes; family Gasterosteidae; genus Pungitius; species Pungitius pungitius. The sequence continues at coordinate 24,581,500 of NC_084900.1, forward strand.
CTGCTCCGCTGCGCGTACGCGACGAGAAGCGGACTGCTACGTGCTGTGCAGCGGTCGAGAGAGGAGAGGCGATGCACACACAGACATACATACATACAGTAAATCGTATTTACATTTTCTTCCCTTCTGGGATGGCAACAAAGATCCAGAAGCCCGTTAGTGGTGCGTGCATGTGTTGGATTTATTTGAATAGACCAACGCAACAACAAATAAATGGGCAAGTGGGGCTCGATCCGAATATCGTAATTAAATGATCGACGTGATGGCTGATTTTCCTTCGATCAGATCACCCTGCATGCTGTGCAAGTCAGCCGCTGTGCGTGACGATGGGGGAGGGGGTGGTGGGATGCAAACGCGGTAATAATGTAGTTAGAAGAAAACAAAGCCATTTCCGTGCTCATACGCGCACGCGGTAAACACGAGTGGATACTACAACGTTACAATGTCTCATCATAAGAGTGCACGCGGAACAGCCAATTTTACAACAGCGTTGCTGTGCGGACGTCGCGTCACCTTTTAGCTTTCACTTGTGACTTGTGTAACGTTAGGCGCGGGACAATACCACAACAACAACAACAACAACTACAGCAGATAAATGCAGTTGCCTCGCACGTCGATAAGCGGGGACGCAGTGCGTGCTCATTGACGACACTTCGTTGCACACGTCTGGTCGGAAGCGCTGAGCGGAGGAGCTCGCGCGGAGTGGAAGCACCGGGTCCGTGGCTCCGCTTCAAGCACCAGGAAAAAACACACAAATACACACACACACACGCGCGCGCGCGCGCGCGGCGATACACTTCGTACCGCCTGCCAGAGGCAGACGTGCGCGGCTCGTTACGACGCCAGCAGCTCACCTGGCAGGCGAGGAGTTTGTTTACTGACGGCGTGCCGCAAAGAAAAGCCAACCACATTAAAACCAACGTGTTTGTATTTCACGGTTCACCCAGGTGGGTTTCGTGGAGAGTACGGCGTGGAAAGGGACGGGTAAAGGTTAACCCTAGCCCACACGTCACTAGCCCTTCTAATAGGGCAAAAGAAACAGCCGGTGTAACGCACTGGTTGGAGCGTCAGCTGAAACGCAGCACAGTGTTGTTGCTCGTGGAGAGCTGACAGCCCAGTCGCCAGATGGGACTTTGCTACAGTGGGAACCTCCTGCTTCATCCCGACTTCACTCAAACGTGACACAACAGAGAGGGAGATGCTGGTCGTGCACCCGCCGTTAAATTACAAAATGCAGACACGCACACGCTCACACAGACACATTCCCATCCTTCGCTGGGGTTTCCACTCACCGCTTGAAGTGCTCAATGATTTTCTCTTCTCGCACATTTTCGGGTAAATTTCCCACCCATAAATGTCTGGTTTCCCGGACCATACTGTGTGCTCCTGCTCCCCTCTCATGCAGATGAGTTGGCCGTGTCAGTTTTTATCCCCGTGCAAAATAGAAAAGCTTTGCAAAAATAAAACAACGGAGCTAAAACAAAAAAACAGTCAAATCATTGACTGGTCGTTGTGACCCAATGTGAAGCATTAGGCTGGATCCTCACACGCTGTATAGATACTCTTCACTGTTACAGCGCGATCATTCAATACGTGAACGCGCTCCGGACTGTTCCCGTGACTAGGCGCGTCCCTGACACCATGCGACCTTTTGGGTGTCGAAAGAAAGCATGTAGCTTCCTAAAAAGATGCAGCAACTTCGCTTGCAATGAGCGGCACACCGCGCAGGCGTGGCTTTGTGTGTGAACTTCTTTTTTTCTCCCTGATGAGATAGCCGTCCGCCCCTGCGCATGCGTGAGAAAACCCCTGTTTGAATGAAGGTGCTCTGACATCTGAGAAGCTTTGACTCTGCAGGAGGCTCCCATCAGCGCTAGTTCCAAATGGCAATGTTAGTCACTTTGCATTCATTGACACACTAAATGAACCAGAGTTGGATATTTTAACGAGCTTTTGTGAATTGTACCATTTTATCAATGCACAATAATATCATCACTGCTGATTTATCAGGTGAGTCAAAGGCCAAATTGAACGCAGCAAAGGCTTCATTCAGGCTTGCTCTGATAAGGCTAAAAGCTTGTTGAGGTATTTCCACCATCTATCACTGATTAATAATAATTACTGGATGTACTTGGTTCTGGGATGGGCTCCAACCTCCTGTGATTTTTTTCATTAGTAAAACTAAATTACATGAAGGGATTGAATCGTACACAAGGGTCTGCAGAGTTCTTCCTTTCATTTTGAAAGTGTTGAACGTTTTGACATAGAGTACAAACTGGAAAGTACAGTCTGCAGGAAACCAAGGGCCAATTGTAGGGCATCCTAAATGTTAATGATTAGAATATTTGAGGGTGCGATGAGCTTTAGAAATAACAGGTTGTGACATAGTGTAAGTCAAGATCTGTTTAAAGTGCAATCCCTTAGTTATTGCTCTGATGTTATAAAACAGCCTCACAAGACCGTTTTTGGCTCAAGCATTAGCAGGAAGTACAAATAACAAATAAATATAAAATAAAATAAAGGAATAGAAAAAATTGCAATTTGTGGATCACCAAAGCTGAAACATGGGACTGCAGCAAGAGAAAGTTCCTTTCCACTGGTCCAATGAGAAAAAAATCATTAGGTATCCAATTGAAAAGGTTATTCCGCAAAAAAATATGGTTTAAAAGCTGTGTGATTGACATTTCTATACACATAGAAAAAACAAAGCACTTCTGAGTTCACTTGAGCTATTTTGAAAGAAGAAACCCCTTGATAGTCTTGAGCGGTGCATTGTTAGATCTGCTAGCACAGATGAAACAATCGTTATTTAGAATGGGTTACTGGCTGACCGAATAACACAAAAAACAATATAAAAACCCAAAACCTGCCACAGCTTAACACAGAATTTGGCATTAGAGCATTGTAAAAGGCACGAGAAAACAATGTTTCACATGCACGTTTATTTATCATGAGCTTTATCATTTGTCTGATTCCCTTGTCTCAAAAAGCCATGTTTCAAGCTAATTAGTAACATGAGAAATGAGGTCCATGTGCAAAGGTACAAAAGACCAGTGGTGATAAACATTAATGAGGGAAAATAAAAGCAGGAGTTTTTACAGTGGCGGCTGGTCTTATAGAGGGCAATGAGTTTTGGGCATAACCCCCTCGCCGCCCTACGCTGAGCTCTCGTCAGGGCGAGTCTCTGACACGCCGGTTAACTACATAACAAGAGCAAGGACGAGCAGTGTCCTTCCAAGAAGACCCGACCCAAACTCGGTACGGGTGAAGAATTTTGCAGGAGAAACTAGAGGTAAAACAGCTGGACCCAGAGCAGCCCGACCTCACAACCAGGCAACGGACCGGCGTGAAAGGGAAGCCGCACATTCAACGCTTCTGTAGAGACTTCTACACCTGGATGTTTAGCTAGCTAGTTAGCTACACGCTAAAGCCGTGTATGACGTTGTCGTGTTAAGGTTTATATCGCTACCTGCGACGCACACAGGACTGCGGAAAGGACACACAACCAGGACGTGGATGAAAACAGAGACATTTTATCCAAAATAATTCATCGTGTGACGTTTTGTGGGGCTTTTCAGTAGGTCTTTCCTCATCACACTGATCGGGTGTTTTTCCAACACAATAGATTCATAGGTGCTCAATATATACATATACATGTTATAAAAGATTTTATATAAATATATTTTGATATATATTTAATATGATATATTATATAATATTCTGCATATTGTTTATATATTCAATGATATACTGAATTGTTTGAATACAATTATTATTATGTTAAACTGTTGGAATAAAGTAATACTGCGTGTTTGATACCCTTTTTTGGCATTGAATCATACTGGGATGTTTACTGAAAAGGATTGGCTGGCCCTACCAAAAAATCCACCAGCTGCCACTGTGTTTTTATGATGTTTGTGTATCTTACTTGAACAAATGTTAACCTTTAATCCTTGTGTCTCACATGAATGGAATGGTGAGTTTCTGTTCAGTCACTCCTTGGTACATTCCTGCCCTTACTAGCCGAACATAACATAGAAAAAACAGAACCGCTCTGTTACTACACTACGGCATTATTCTGCTTCTGTTACTATATTAAGCGCGCACATGAAAGGCGGAAGTGCGCTTGCGTCAAAATGCGGTAACAAGGGACTCGCGGAACCATTCTGCGCATGCGCGCAGCGTGCCTATCAGATGAGAACGGACGAGTCTGGAAATGTACCGAGGAGCCGACGACACCCACCCAGTCACTTCAGTGGGCACCGCGTCGGGGTGCGCGTGGAGGACGTCCTCCCCGTGTCTACTCAGCGCGTCCTGGTGTGGAACTCTATTCAGTTAAACATCCAATAAACCCATGGGAGTACAATTTCATATTTTGGTGGATCGACTAGACACCAAAACTAAATTTCCGCTTCAGTGATTCTCAGACGTGGATTATCTCGGGAACTGGACCGTCAGCCTAATGTACCCACTGTAATTTCACACGCCTTTTTTTCCCTTCTTTTTTTTACAAGGAATGACGGGACTGATGAAACTAAAGCCGTGTCCTGGAATATGTTTCTTTCGGTCCGCAGCTCTCAATAAAGACACATCTATTGGGCAAATACCGGCGTCAAAATGCGGACTTTATGAGATGTGTGTTGCTTGTAAAGTGTGTCGAGATTATGTAGAGAAGACGAGAACAAGAGTTACAAACACCTCTTTCAAGAGGTGTTATAAAGCCGATGGCGCGAGTGTATGAAAACCACGCGCGTCCATGTTGCGTGTTTTGCCGTCGGCTCGTCCGGTCCGCGGGTATTCAGAGGCGGTGAATTACCGACAACAACCCCGCAGTGTCCCTTTCTTTGCACAACGCCATTTTGTGTGACTCTACAGTACTTGCGACGTCGTCAGCCATTTTGCCTTCTTTCCCTTTCCACGTCGACAGCCACGGGAGACACGAGTGGAAGGCGGAATAACGACTTAGCGGCCCTTAGGTTGAGCTAACTCGATTAACGTGTAATTAAAACCAACTCACCCATGGCCCCAGGTGTTGGGAGGGGAGTTAATGTCTGCGTTTGTTCGCCCTCCCGCCGCCTGAATAACGGGGGGAACTGAGCTGTGTCGTTCCTTTGAAAGATGATTTGAGATCACGTTATAATTTAACTAACACGTATTTGTTTTACTGCAAATAAAATAGACGTGAACCGTGTGTGTTGGTCTCGTTATGCATTTTAACTGGCTTTGAAATGCATAACTAGTTCAATGCAGCCTTCACTATGTATAATATGTATTTTACATGCATTTGTGTCGACTGCGTGGCTCTAAACGTGATATATATATATATATATATATATATAAACGCTACTTCAGTTGCTGGAAAGGACATGAAACACATTCTTGAACCTCCTTGTTGAGGAAAAATGCAAAACGTGTCTTATTTTGACCGGCATCTATCAATTGGTAGTGGAAAGGGTTACAAGCTCTGTGGAACAACGATGAACAAAGCCATCGTCTCCCACACAGTCCAGCATCGATTCAACAAAGACCCCTAATATAACATCCAAGGCCTAAGGTTTGTCTCCGAGTGAGTGTCAATGATTCTCTGGATCATACAATTATTCCATATGATTGTGTGTTTTTAATTACATTTTTAGATAACATTTTCAAAGATATTTAATGGCAGGGTCCTCCTGGGATTTTTTTTTTTAATGAAAACATTACATTTTAAGTACAAAGCCATTCATTTTTGACGTGGAAATAAGAGCACTTATAGTGTCATTGAAGTGGAGTGCCAGAGGACTGTGAAATCCCACAGGGTCTATCTGTGATGCTGCTGCTCTTGTGTCTGTGGTCTTCGTTGATCTCTTTTCGCGTAGTGTGTGTAATCCTCTTCGTCCTGTGTGTACATATGAACACACATTAATCACATCATATTATATAATACATCATATTAACACTATTGAACATTTGTGCGGGGGCTCCAATCATATGTTTTTAAGGTTAATCCTATAAAAAACAAAAACTATTTCCTCAACCTATTTCAACTCATGTTTTAAAGCAAATTTACAGGTAAAGAGCTTTTTTAACAAGGTTTGCTCAGTGAGAGTAAAAGTAGGTTCAGTATTCTGAGTCAACACTGTGACCTGAATCCGTCCTGGGGATCTTATACCTTCTCCACCTGGGACACAAGTTTGAGAAGTTCTCATCTTGGGACCCAGTCTAACGAACACATTGATATTGTGCCCCAGTTTTGGGGTCCCGGTGGACAGAAAGTGCTTTTGCCCCCCCCCCGCCCCCGCGCTGCTTCCAGGGAGAATCACTGACCTGTGATAATGCGGCATCTAGCAGATCCTTAGTGGGGATTAGACAGCTGGCCTCACCCAGGAAACACATTAGAATGTGGAGCACGTCGGCCCAACGTCCAACAGTCAGCATCAGGACCATCAAACCGCCGAGACGCACCACCACGGCGTTCAGGACTGCCTGGCCCCCGGGCGTACGGTGCTGCTCATCTGATGAGCCAAAACACATCGTTATCATTGCATGTTTATACAATTTATATAGATGTATAAAAATAGAGATATGCGTCCAAATGATGAATTATTCCTTATTTTTCTGGGGCCCAGGTGATCAGTGCCTCGTGAGTGTTGCACCGTAATCTCTCGTTTCTCACCCTGCATGTACACAACCAGCAGTGTGTAGCAGATAGTCAACGGCGTCCAAAACCTGAGGGCCTCAGTTGCAGAGATGAAGTGTTGATTGATGATTGACACGGCGCCCACCACAGCCACAGAGAACGTAATGATCATAGTCCTGCAGAGGCAGGGCTGCAGGCGGCGGCCCGATGCGAGCAGGCCGATGCAAATTCCGCAGTAGCGCTGCGAGCTGTGGAGTTTATACAGAGACAGGACGTGGTGCAGCAGGAGCGTGGCCTGCCTCGCTAGGAACCAGCTCAGCGCTGCGGCCAGGAGTAAACTTAGCCAGCGCTGGGGCGCCCCCTCGTGGAGGAAGTGCAAACTGCAGGTTAAGGCGCAGCCGAGGGAGAACTGGCTTTGAATCAGCAGCTGCTGCACGAATTTCTTTGACTCCTGGGGAAATAAAAGAGCAATATTAACTAAACTGATAGATGCATCTAACCACATTATGGGCGGTTTTTGTAATGCATGTGGTGAGTCATCCCAGAAGTTAACTCTGCTAAATGAAGCAATTAGGGTAGGGTAGAGTAAGGGACATTTTCAGCACATCAATGGCTTCTTACAGGTCCTGCTGTAACCAATCCAGAGATGGCGCGAAGACAAAACTCCAGGACCACCAAGGAGGCTACGCGGGAGCCCACCACAGCCAGCGTCCCGGCCACGAAGAGAAACTGGAGCTTCCCAACAAGTCCAGTGGTAGTTCTTCTTTGGTGACTGGCTGTCCTCTGGCTCGATGTGTCACTTTTATCACTCCAACTGTGGATTGTGGGTAAACAAATCAGGAAAGAAACACTAAAATTAAATGGGTGCCTTCTAGCAATGAAAGAGTTTTTGTTAAGGGGATGGAGAAACAGTTCATGTAATCCATTCATGCGCTGATCTATTATAGGATATCATCCTAACCTCTCCTCCTTTAGAAATAAGTGCAGTCTTAACAGGGAGCATAGCACCGAGACACCGCAAGCACCGACCAGTCCTGCAGTTCAAACAACACTGAATGTTCAATTAACCAAAACAGTTTAGAAACAGACTGCAGCAATGAAGACATCAGAGACAATTAGGAGCTCACCTTGAAGTAAACTATGCCCTGGGTTTGTATCGGGAGTCAACCACCCTGGTAGGAAGTAGGAAGTCGGAATAAGAGAAGTAAAAAAGGATAACATCGTGCCGACGTCGACTTTTCAAATGTCGCACGTTTTAGAAAAGCACATGGGTGTAAAGGTGATTTTCGCAATCACGCTCTACGGAGAAGCATGGTTTGTGGGTTCAGAAAATGTGAAGTATCAGCTCGGCTCGTCTGTTTATTTCTGTTGCCTCAGCGTTGAGCTTTGCTCACAGAAGCCTGTGCGGTGCCTTGGACCAAAGGTCGCCAGGAGTGCCGGTGGAACAGAGGCCCTCGGGCCCTCTGAGTCACAGCCTGATAGTGGAGGTCATTGCAGCACACAGAGGATGGCAGGTGTTGGTTGTAGGATTGCACATCTCATCACATCAAAGGCTGTGTTATCGGTCAATCTTATATATTTGAATGGGATAACGACCAGTTTAATACGTGCACTCACAAAACCAAGAAAGAGAGACACAGCCGTGGCCTTTGAAGGACCACTCTTCCAGGACAGATTGACAGTAGAGTTACGACATGAACAAATAGCAATAAAATGTGAAAAAAATGCCAAGTATATTAAGTTTTAAGATTTTCAAAAATAAGTGTAAATGTGTTTGGAGTGAAAAATGGAAATGGTTTACGATGGTAAATTCACGATAGACATAAAGAATGCTTTATATCTTTAGGTACAATATGTTCAAAGAATTATATATATATGATTTTATACACTGGTTTGATGTGCTTAAAATGCAGTTTTACAAAAAACCATAAGGAAACATAGGCTGATATTTGCAGCTATTAGGAAGCAGGTGTTCAGAACACATGTTCAGTCGTAAGATTGATGCCTGTCCATTGGGGGGCAGCAGCATGCAAGGTTTATTATTTATTGAACTGAGTTCCATCACCAGAGACCAATGGACAGCAAAAACCATTCAAAAACTTCTTCTGGTTGCTTTAGACTCCACCGATGCCCGTAAAGCTGAGCTCTGGAACTGCTGTTTTTTGTCTATTTTATTGGTTTATTTGGATATGGACAGTGAACATGAATAAAACATTCCTGCCAGAATCGGTAATATCGGATGTATCACAGAGGCCACACGAGTATTGAAATCTAATGAAATGTAAGAGTAGATTCATTGACTTCTCCATCCCGTGTTTGAATGCTTTGTGAATGCATGTTAACGCCACAGTGTTCAGAGTGTTAAAAGTTCCAACACATTTCTCTTTCGTTATTGAGCCAAAGACACTGTATCTATTATGGACCCAGTGTTGGATGAGGAAGTGGAAAAGGTTCAACCAAGGCCTTTATGAATTTATTGGACTGGGTGACCTCAGTGAACACCGTCTCATAACCACGCAGCAGAGTGGTGTTTGAGGCTAATTTTGAACTAATTACGTGTAAGTGAATGAAGGGATGTAACGGGAATTCTGCTTTTGATTGTGAATATTTTAGTTCTGTTTTATCTCTGGACTGATTAAACACTACTTTGTTAACATGTTTTATGTCACACTTTAACATACACAATAAGGACATTATGATATATTAAAAGTGTACGGTTTGTAGATTTACAAAATATCAAACCTTCATTTATAGCTGGCAAACTGTAAAACATTTACAGTCAGAATGAAGGGAGTATGTGGTGAAACCAGTTGACGAGAATGTTGATAACGAATGGACTCAGTTGAGTGAACTCTCTGCTGCATTGCTTGTCATGTACTTACATGTACAGGCTGATGTGATGTCTGGAAACCCGATGGCTGTTCAGGTGTTCAGCCAAGACTTGGCAAAGACTTAATCTACTAGACTATTTGGAAAATCACCATGAGTCAAGTTTTTGCTTTATTACACACTAACAGAGATTTACAGTGGTTGTACTTGGAAAAACTTTTAATCACATTTTTACTTTTCACATAGTTATAAGCAGTTTAAAGGTTCCTTTGTCACAACATAAAACATTTTAATTTAGGATAAACTCACCAACATCCCTCTTTACTTCATACGAGCCCACCCTAAAACTCTCCTCACGCATCCCTGACCAATAACATCGTAGACACCATGAAGGACACCTGCCATCACTCACTGACGTTACAATGGGGGAAAAAATCATCATGTGTGACTTCGATGTGGAGAAGAAAAGACCACCTCTACAAAGCAACTTCCCCAAGAAGAGAAACAATGAATCTGTTTTATAGTGAAGCCTCATTTAACGGTTAATGACACCTGTGATCTGTAAATATATTGTATTGGTAAGTTCTTCTCATACTGTTCTAATAAAGTTCTGCATGGACGATAAAGTAATCCAACACGATACATGGCAATTACAACGTGCATATTTTTATGGCATTCAATCAAATCACCGGCTGGGTAAAAACTACATGAGCCACATTTGATTCCTAATGTGTGTTTCATCCGTCCAACCCTAAGCGCTAGCTGCAGCTCAGCGTGCACATCTCACCCACTCTCTCAGTCTTCATGATACCATTGTTTGTTTGTTTCTTTTCACGGTTTTAGGTAGCTCTGATATACTTTGCTGATGATACTTTTCAAAGGCCTACGTTTTCTGGGCTCTCTCTTCCACGTAGAGCTGCATCTGTTAAAGACAGACAATGATCATCAAAAATCAGTAGGCGCAAGTGGGGGGAATATCAACATGACCAAATGAAAATTGGTTACATTGACTGCATGATTTGGTTTTAGGTGAAGGGTAGCAGATTAAAACTCAAATCACATGCTTAGGTTTTGTGGAAAATTAAAAAAAAAAAAACATCAGCATGTTTTTTGGCCTTTTTGGGAAGATAAACAGATCAATGACATTTCTGCTCACTTTAACTATGTCAGATGTCATGGTCTTCAGTGGGATGAGTCTAGGCTCCTGCATGTGCACCTCCTGCTCATCAGCAACTATCCATGGGAAATCCTAAAGAGGGAAAATGCACAAATTGGACACCACAGATGCATTTCACTACACGGCGTTGACATATTACTGGAGCGGATTGCAATAACGCCAAGAAGAATCTCACCTTGATCACTTGAACCTTCTCCATGTTGCGCGTAGCAGCATCTCTAGTATGTACCAGTACTGTAAACGAACACCCTGTGACAAACAACAGGTCACATAGAGGTCTGGGGTTTGTTCCTATCTTACTATAATGTCTTTAACATTAAATGTGGTTCTCATTACACACTTGATTTTCTTGTAATAGTCCCTGGTCTTGCTTAGTCCCTACATGCTTATCCCATAGGATGGATGCATTTTCAGTAGGACCTGCACTGTAGAGTTGTGTTGTATATAGGATTTTGTAATGTAAGACCTTGAACAACATTGTGTCTGTCATGTATTTTGTCAATCTGGTGCCATACATTTCTGTACACAGAGCAGTGGTTAGTCTTACAAAGAAGGACATTACTAAAACAAGATTTTGGGAACCACTGGTCAAGAGACTAAATCCTTTAGCTGTTAATACTGGATATTGGGCTGAACTATGTCAGGTAATCAGATTAGATGATTTTTTTGTGTCTGTCATGTGCATCTATCTTTGTAATCGTCAGTGACATTACCTGGAGGGTTATTATTTAAAACAGCGTCACACACACTGATCTTCAGGATGAACGCCCTCAGCAGCTGCTCCACGTGGGACAGTAATGTGTCCGAGCTGTAAAAACAAAACCAAGTCATTAGTGGTACTCCAAACTTTTTAAATAAGGAGGATGAGGAGGAGGAGACGAAGGAGAAAAACCTGATGGACAGTAGTGGAGGTTGGGAAATCTCAAATACAAATCTTTCTACTGGATGATGCTCCTTGTCCATGATGACCACAGCAACCTTCTCTGCGTCATTCTGGGAGGGAAATTAAAGACTTAAGATGTGTATGCAGGGAGAGGAGACACGGTGACATTAACAAACCTCAGGTCATGACTCACCTTCTCAATGAGGGGCTTTACACAATGCAGTGTATCTTGGATATATTGATTTAGCTCTGGATGACATGACATCTGGAAATAAACACACCAAACACCAAAGAACACATTTTGAGATACAAACAGGTAAGCTCACCAAACAGAGGGAGCGTGGAAGAATAACACGCGTATCCTTCTGTACCTGCACGGGGACATTGTATTTCTTTCTCTTCTGAAATATTCCCGAGGGATAAACTTCACGGACATACAGGATGAGATGAATGGCGACCTCCAGGAACTCACACAGGATGTCAGCAACCACTGGAAGAGAGGAGTCAACTTGATGATTGCGTCTCCAAGCATTTGTGTACTAAGACAAAGTAGCAATGTGCCCACAATAGAAGTGCTTGCGCCCAATATTCGGATAAAAAGACGTGTGGTGGATTTACCTTGTCCAAAATTGAGATCCTGCCTTGTTAAAGTCGTCATGTTTTATCTATCCAGTAAACTGTCAGGCGAAACAAACAGCTAACGTTAATTGTGAAGCCAGCTAACGTTAGCAACGCGGTTGTCTGTCAGGCGTTCATTATCTTCGGGCTGATTTGAGTTGCTATCCTTCTTTTGTCGCTGCTCGGATTGACGATGACAACTAATGGAAGGGGAGGATTAAAACGTCCGTTTGCAAAAACATCTACGGGGAAATATCAAAACGCCAGAGGCATACTTCTAAACGACCAGAGGACATGGTCAAATTCATAAAACGAAAACGCGGCTTTTCCGCCGTCACCTAAGCGTATCCGAAGCTCGTTGGCGCATTGTGTTGACGTCACTATTTGTTTACAAGTCGCCTACCGTCTACTAGTGATTACGTCGTTTGTCAAACAATACTGGCTTTATTTGTTGGGGATAACCGCCGCTATGTCCTCCGAGGCTACACTCATGTAATGCAGATACATACTGCTCCTATCACAAACAACGGCCATGAGGTATGACTAACTTAATCTTAACCCGTCCAACATGTTCGTCCCACCTATTTTCAGGTGATAAGTCAGTGTGTTGCATATACAGCTACCTCAGAGGTCATTTCCCGTTTAAGAATGGTGAATGAAAACACAATTTCCAAGTTGAAGAATAAATTGAATGTGTTGTTTGCATCTGCAACACATTGGATATGTGATAACCAGGTAGAATTATATTTATTACATTACATTATAATATATTTAGTTACATTGTTCAAGTCAGATCACCCATATTATCACATGTCAAAACAACATGAGCACAAGATCACAAAAAACGCTTCTTCATGCACAAAATTATCAAACTTCTGTGATTTCAGAAAGGTTGAAACTATTGATACATAATTAGCGGAAATCTTGCGATTCCGCCTTCAAAATAAAACTATACACACCTAGAAGACGAGATATTTAAGAAATATACTGTAAGAAGCTTAATCTTAATTGAAGGCTATTACGTAATCCCACATTTTAAGGAGTTTGCTACAAAATATTCCACTGCGAGCGTGTTACATATTAATTGCACTATTGAATTGTGGTGAATGAAGTCATAGTTTCACTTAAACTGACTTATAATAATAATAATAACACAGATAGATGTATACAACTACAACTGAAGGTGGAGGTACGAAATCATTTTCGACCTGATTCGTTTTTTTAAATAGGCTACACAACTTGTATATTTTACATTTTTATATATTTTTTATTTCTGTTTACCTGCTCTATTAGCAATAGTAAATGTTAACTTGACTTTATCCAAATTCCCTATATTTGGTAGCAAAACTTTTTTCAATAAAGAAAAATCTAATTAAAGTGATCATATTCCTTTTATAGGGTTAGTAGAAAAACGCATAACATATTAAATCACACTCTAACACACTGTCACTGACAACACACAAGTACCCGGTTTGTTCATGTATCTAATTGTATTTTACAGTAACTGATCAATTGTTTGGTGGCTTTTATTTTGACAGACCAACCTGTCAAACAGGAAAAGCTCTTGTAAAGAAATGTGTATTTATGTGGGTTGAAGTCAAAGATCTGTTATGTACGGTGACTTTAAGGGCAAAACGGATTACATCGAGCAAGGAAAACAAGGAAAACTTAATCTTTAAAGTGAAGTTAAATAGTTTATAGTTAACTTCCTATGTTATATAAAGGGGATCATAGTTCTACTTGTGTGGGGGAAAATAAGCATTCAGTGTTACATAATTCTTACAGTTGAGCAGCAGTTAGTTCAAAGTCTCCTTTGTTTCCTTTGTAGCTGCTGCAGGATTCCTCCTCGCTTTTATCTCTGAAACACCACAACCACGTTGTTTGCAGGTTGTGACATTTGCCTTTTATGGAATTCATAGCTGGGAGCCTTTCCGGTAAGAAAAACAATGCTTTATTTTATGACTAAATGCAGTATTTGTATTCACTTGGAGAAATCACACATCCTTGTTGGTCATCTGTATAGGTGCACTCGGATTGGCAGTGGGCCATCCATTAGACACTGTGAAGGTTGTATGATCTCTATATATATATATATATATGTGTGTACACACGCACATTGAAATCTTTAAATGGACCAGATGTATAAAACTATACTGACCCAGACATTGTATATGTTTCATTTGTAGGTGCGTCTGCAGGCCCAGTCTGTGTACACAGGGATATTTCACTGTGTGTCTAAAACGTACTCTAAAGAAGGGGTAGGTGGCACGTCCTCTCAAACTCATTTCCCCAGTCATCACTGCAGAAATAGTCATATGCGCAAAACAAAAAAATTCCAGAACGTATTGACTTATGTGTATTTATCTGGTAATTATGCTTTGTTATCATATCAGCTCCATGGATTCTTCAAAGGTATGGCATTTCCCGTGCTGACCACTGGCATCACCAACTCTGTTGTCTTTGGCTCTTACAGTAATGCCTTAGATCACCTCACTCAGTCTCAGCACGGGGGCCGCGGCCATGGAAAACCAGCCTCCGCTGCACAGGTCTTCACTGCCGGCTGTTTCTCGGGCCTGATGCAGGTGAGAACTGCCCGGCCGAGCTTCACGGCCACAACGCTTCTGCAGATATCACCGGCGTGTGAGACAGATCATTCAGCTCTTTAGTTATGGTTTCACTAGGACGTTGTGTCCCCCACCTTTAGGAGAATTGAGATGCATGGAGTCAGGACAAATGCAATGAACTATTGGCCCCTGGAGGTTGCAATGTTCATCACATCCCACAACATGAAAGTCTTGGTGAGGGAACTGAGGAGAGGCCAAAGGTTCATCTAACTTGCAACCATCAGCCATGTACACAAGAATATTTATTGATTAGTTATTATAGGAAGGGAACAACTCTTCGCTGTGCATGTCGCTGTGTTTCATGGAGGAGAATCCTCATGAAAAATTATGTTTGTTTGGTTGTAGTCGAGTGTTTAAGGGCACTGCAAGGAAATCATATCATTAAAGCTGTATTATAGCCTCTATTGACTTACTTCCGGTGGAACTGGTGGAACCAGTTAGCTCTTCAAAATCAACAAGCGGCAATCGCCTTTGTTGCGTTTAGCCTTTTCATTAGATTTGGTGTCAATAGAAATAGAATGTGTCTCATTCAAGCTTTGCAAGGTCATAGGACCTCGGATAAAGCCTTCAACGTTGAATCGGAAAAGAATGATGAATGTTGTAAGATTTGGGTGGAATGACACTTAAAGATGAACCGCCTGCAGGTGTGTGTGTACGCTCCCATCGATCTGGTGAAGGTGCGTCTGCAGAGTCAAGCCACTGTTGACAGATACCGAGGACCCGTCCATTGTGTCGCTGTCATCCTGAAGCAAGAGGGACCCAAGGGTCTTTTCAGGGGGGGGCTGGCCGTCGCCCTGAGGGACATACCCTGCTACGGGCTCTACTTTTTGCCCTACGAGGTCACTCGAAAGGCTCTGGCCAGGAGCGGGGAAGAGCCAGGTCAGTGTCAGAGGGAAATAAGCAACATGACATGTGTGAAACACTGTGGGTGATTTATGTCAGGAAAGATGAGCGATTACATTTTGGAAATATGAAACCAAACTCCCTATTATTTCTGTTTCTCTGTAACCTTTCCGTACATAGGTACGTTTGCAACCTTGATGGCAGGTGGCTTGGCGGGCGTGGTGAGCTGGTCCTTCGCCACGCCCATGGATGTGGTTAAAGCCCGGGTCCAGATGTCAGGGGCCGGCGGCAGGGAGTTCAGAGGGGTCCTGCACTGCATCGGAGTGAGCTACAGAGAGGAGGGATTGAGGGTCTTCTTCAAAGGCCTTCTACTGAACAGCCTGAGGGCTTTCCCAGTCAACGCCGTCACGTTCCTCAGCTACGAGAGTCTGATGGGTCTGTACTGTCCACCCCCGAGATGAGGTGCCCTCCCGACGGGGCGGGGGCTTTAATGTACAAACCCAATGCGACTGCAGGTCAGATATCCTCTGGGTTACTTAACATCATCGGTTAAGATGAAGAGCCTGTAGTGAAACTTCTAAACTGTACATGACTTAAACAAAAGTATAAACTTCACAAATGTTTTTCACCATGTTTTATCTGATTACGATGAATTATATTCCTTTCAAGTACATACGATGGAGTCTAATTATTTTTCATGATAAATAAATGTGGGGACTAGTCCACAGAGTCGTTCACATGAAGGGCCACTAGAAACTTCTTTAAGATCACACATAAATTAACTGTGTAAATACAAGTCTTCAAATGTTAAGACTCAGCTCATTGTTAGACGCATTTGTGTAATTTCAATATACTGCTCTTTCTGTCTGTTCATACTAGCAAGTGAGATTTGTTGCTCTGAGGCAAGGCCCGGCCATTTTATTAAGGCATTTCAAAGTGCTTCACATAAAACCATAAAAAACCAACAGATTTACCAACAGTTAGGAACATTGATTGATGTTAAAAGATGTTATAAAATAATACAAATAGAATAACATTTGCAATGTAGTTTAAAAATGTCTTCAAGAATTAAAGGCAGCAGCAAACAGTAAAGTCTTTAATCCCGATTTAAAGGAGCTGAGGCACTCAGCAGACCGGCAGCTTTCTGGGACTTTGTCCCAGATACGTGGAACAAAAAAACATAACGCTGCTTCTCTGTTTAGTTTTGACTCTGGGAACAGAAAGTAGACCCGTCCCAGACGACCTGAGGAGTCGTGGCAGTTCATAAGGTGACAGCAGAGCAGACACGTACTTTGGCACCACTCAGGGCTTTATAAAACAACTGCAGGATTTTTAAGTCAATTCTTTGTTTGACGGGAAGCCAGCGTAAAGACCTGAGAACCGGAGGGATGGGATCCACTTCCCTCCATCCTGGTCCTAGTGAGGACTCGAGACATGTAAACACACCATTACAGTAGTCGAGTCTACTGAAGATAAATGCATGGACAGGCTTTTCCAAACCTGGTTGAGACAAGAGTCCTCTAATCCTTGATATATTCTCCAGGTGATAGAAGCATGATTTTGTAACTGTCTTGATATGACTGTTCAGGTTGGGGTCTGAGGCCATAATTACACCTAGATTTCTATCTTGGTTTGAGGTTTTTAACATCAGTGATTGAACCTCAGCGCTGACTTTCCATTGTTCATCTTTATTGCCAGAAACAATTACTTCTGTTTTATCTTGGTTTAGTTGAACGTTTTGATACATCCAGCTGTTGATTTGTTTAATGCATTTACCCAGACCTTGTGTTGGACTGTAGTCCCCTGGCGATATAGATTTGTGTCATCTGCATAACTATGATTACACATTTTGTTGTTTTCCATAATCAGAGATAATGTAAGTATATGTTGAACAAAAGGGGCCCCAGTATTGAACCTTGGGTAACACCACGTCATTCCCTTCCGCTCTGATGTGTAATTAGCTACAGGCACAAAGTATTCTCGGTCGTTTAAGTAGGATTCAAACCAGTTAAGTGCTGTGCCAGAGAGTCCCACCCAGTCGACTAGTCTATCCAATAGTAGTAATAGTTTTAAATGCTGCGCTGAGATCCAATAATAATAAGAAACTAATACAAAATTCTGCTACCAGCATTGGTCTTCTTGGTCTCTGGGGTTCTCACATCCAGTGTCTGCCTTGTGTGCCCTGTGTAGTGTTGCATGCAGTTGTTGCCAGCATGTAGTCCTTGGGTTGGGGAGACCTACTCTACAGCAGAGAGTTTGCTACTAGCTAGCATACTGAAGACACAGAGTATATTTGGGAATGACATTTTCCTGGAGACCAAAAACACAATTGTAAGGCTTCTCTGTGTCCTCCAACATGATTGTCATACATATGATCACATTGTTTTTCCTTTTGCAGAAACTTGGGGGCTTATTGCCATTTTAAGAACAGTGAATGAAAACAATTTCAGAGTTGAAGCCATGCATTTGATTTGGATATAATTATAGTTTGTATCCAAGTCAGTAATGCAACGGGAACTCGCTCCAACTTCAAAGACAAGGGTTTCCACACATCTGCACTAACGACTGTTAGTGTGTCAATATTCTTTACATAATTTGCACATTCCCAAAAACCTCTGAAATGAAAAATGTATATTTTGATTTCACATTTGAGGCAGCATTCCGAAGAATTAAAAAAGGTGCTACCCTAGTCCATCAATATCAAATTGGACCGCAGGGTTTAATTAGCTCTTTTCAAAATAACAAATTCCCCAAATAATAACGGTAGAATGGAAATGTTTTTAGTTTAAACTCATCTGATCACATAAAAAAAAAAAAACTTCTTGAACAAAGACTGCTGCCAGTAAATAAACTCCAAAATACTCCACATGATGGGATGTTCAGACTGACGACATTACGGCAATTGGTCCTTTTTCATTAGTGGTCAAGTGAATCATACAACAGTGGTTTGATCCATTTAGCAGGAAGCTTTTGTTTGAAAACTGACTGATTACTACATCCAGGGAATTATTTGGGTTTTTCAAGCCATTAGTCCTGTTCTTAGTGGTCAGAACGCTGCAGTCATCGAAACATCAAACAGCTTGTAAACAAGCAATTCCACCACCCAATTTTACTCTCCTGGGTGGAAGAACCAACAGTGATCGCATTTGGGAAGATTGACTACAGACAACCACAGGAAGTGAAGTAGGTCATTGAACCAGGCGGTACGTCTGTAGACGACCACGAAAATAAAACCAAAGTTATAATAAACCGCTTCTTCTGAAAGATTCTGGATGTGTTGTCTGCAACTCCATTCCTTCCCTATGGCCCCTTTCCTATTGAAGGCTGCTATCCCAGCATGCACTGGGCCGAGAGGTATCTTACAGAAGGAAAAACCTATGTTCATAAACACATCCCGACTTTGAGGATGAGCATTCCTGGAATGCAGGATTTGGCCTTCAAAGTTCAACACTTTGTTTAAAAATGTGTCAAACGGCAAAGTCAAAGCTTCAGCCTCCAGGGCCCTGTTCGCTGCTCAAATCACGTGCAAGAACAATGACATTTTATGATACAGTGTAGGCAACACAAACACAGACTTAAGATCTTACAGCTTCAACGGTTTAGAAATATTCACGCACGCATTTAGCAGCTGCTGAACATCAGATAAGATGAACCAGCACACTCTGGAATACCAAAGAAAGTTCTTCTTCTAAAAAGCTGACGGAGACCCTGAGCTTCCCCTTATCAGACAAAGCAAAGGATCAAGGGTGTGTGAGCACATAAAATTGGATCCTGGAAAGAGTCAGTCCCCGACCTTAAGCTCAAAGACACGAAAATGCCCCCTAAAGGATCCTGGGAAAACAAAACGCCAGCGGATCCTCTTTAACTGGAATGTGTTGGACAAACTTGCAGTAATCCCCGGTGGAACGCCACGGGGAAAATGTTTTGTTCACACCCATTTCAGGCGGCACTTTGGTGGCGAGTCCCGGATCCTCCGTGCGACGGAGGGGCTCGGGCACTCCCATCCTTCAGAAGCAGTTTGTGGTCCTTCTCGGCAGCCGCGGCCTGGAAGGTGGCCCTGTGGTGCTGCCTGGCCTTGGTGTACAAAAAGACCCCGATGAAGACGAGGAGTGTGCCAACGGCGCTGAGGAAGTGGATCTGGTTACTGAACACGAGGATGCTCATCCAAACCGACAAGGCGTGTTTGACGGTGCTGGCCACACTGAAGGAGAGAGGAGGGTTCATTTTACTGTTGCAGAGCACTTGACTTCAACGGATCAAAATTCATGGCCTGGATGAGGTCATCGTCTGATATGAGAATCACGGTGAGGACGCCGGGCTCACGACCATTTTGTTAAAGTTCTCAAAGAATAAGACATGACTCCAAAACAGTGCTACATTATTGTGTTGTTATGCAACAAGCAGACCGTTTACAGCATGCTAATCAATCTAACCGAGAACTCTGTACAGAGATAAAAAGGGATCATTATGGCTGACAGGGCGTATAATTATCTAGATTTTGCAGAACACCACCCCGCGCAGCTGGTTCAAGCCGGTTGGGACTACAGTAACTGGATTTGACTAAAAGTCGTGGTCGCGGGTGAAGATTTACAGCCGTGTGCTAAGCGTGGCCGACCTGAAGGTCACTGGGGAGATCCGCCCCATGAGGGCGTAGGCAGTGACGCTCTGCAGGTGGAACAAGCAGCCGTCAAAAAGCAGCAGCAGGACGATGTCCTGATCGAAGATGAAGCTTCGACCGCTCTTCCCGATCACTGGGAAGTCCTGGACACAAAGGGACGGAGCATGTCAAACACAGCCCATCACAAAGTGTGTATGTAAATAAGAACGCCTGACAGAAATTAGCAACGTCATTGTCAGTTTGTTACTTCAGCAAATGACGACAGCCTTCACGTATGTAACGTACTGTACATTCACTTAGTTCACAGGGAGAGTCATTAGTCGGCCTACCAAGAGGAACGCCCAGGCAGGTATAAGCATGATGACTGCAGCGGCGCTGGTGTAGAACTGCAGTTCTGCAGGGCTGAAAAACGCCTTTATAACAAGAGTTTGATTGCACCAAACTCAGAAAATGTGCAGGTATGAGCCGGGAGGGTTTGCGGTCTTTTACCTGAACTTGAACTTCTCGCCACACAGCAGTTTTTTGGAGAACACGTTCTGCAAACTGAAATCCGGCACAAAAGGGTTAAACAAAGCATTGCGGGGCCGTGGGATACGTGGAGGAGGGAGGGGGGGGGGAGGCTGCCGTACCAGTCCATGATGTTGGTGGAAAGGGCGGCGGAGAAGCCCAGCATGTTGAAGCTTATCTCTGTAGCCGTGCACAGGGCCAGGCCCGCCATGACAGGGAACAGGGACAGGTTCACCCACAGCCCTGCACATTGCCAAAAACAAGAAGAAAAACACACAGACACAATGACTCCATTAGACTTAACACAACCACCATGACCTGAGTTTATCCCCAGCATGATACTAAGGCGTGGCCGTATTTCTTGGGTTGCTGCCAATAGAACATTGAAGTGACTTTGGAACGCCTTGACACGTCTACTTAAAAGCTCAGAGCCTGTTGACCGACGGCCCTCAATTTCGTATTACTCGTTTTGGATGCCCGCAGTGATTTATGTGCAGCAAAGCCGCGGTGATACATTCGGAGATTCAGATTCAGAAAACAAACCAACAAGTGAAAGACATTACACCCCCTTACGCAGACCTGAATCATGCGTGTCCCCTTACCCGTGTTCTCCCCGAGGATCAGCCGGGACATGATGACAGTGAAGATGGGGGCCGAGCTCTTCACCGTCTCTGCAAAAGACACCGCCACATTTTTCAGGCTCACCAAGCCCAGAACCACTGTTGTGAACCTGACAAATGGAGATAAAAGATGACATTAATAAAAAAGGGACTTTTTGTGAAGACAAATGAAATTAGTATCAGCACTTAATAAATCTATTTGCAACTCCATACTACTAAATAACGTGGTACATTTCTACGAAGAGAAAAGGGAGCCACCTTATGAGCCCAACGAACAGCATGATCATGATGAAGTTGGGGGGGTACTCGGTTCTGGACTTGTGATGGTACAGGCAGCAGGGAACAAACATCTTCAGGAAGCCGATGGCCGTAGTGGAAAGCATCTGAACAGCCCCTGGGCAGCAGCGTACAAATGCAGGATTCAGAAACAACATCATGGAGAACAAATCTAATATTATGTTACATTGTCATAAAATGTTATGTTATTGTGCACAAATGACAAATTGACTATTGTCTTCTATACTACCATGAGAGGAAAAGTAACGTGGTCAGAGTTACTCTGCAAAGTGGTTCTATAAAAATGTCACAAAAAAAACAAAACAACACGTTGCAACAAAGTGTCCCGCTTCATCAGGTGTCATGTGTGTCCCTCGTCTTTACCTAGCAAGCTGGGCTCCCCCTCCAGCAGTGACAGGATGTACTTGTTGAGGAACAGGGTGCAGAAACTGAAGAAGTACCAGAGGCCCAGGTAGGTCAGGGAGCGCCAGTTCCACACGCCGGACTCCGCCTCCATCACCGTCGTCTCCGTGACGGTGAGCTTCAGCATCTGCTCCCCCGGGAGGCTGTGGCTGCGGGCCACCACCACCCGCTCCTGGTGGGTGCGGAGCGGGGACAGTAGGCGCCATAGAGGGTGTAAAGCGGTCTGCTTGCAGCAAGGCATCCCGCCTTACAGCCCGTGGGCCCCCAGGGGCCACGGCAGGTGGGTAGTGGGAGGGAGGCAGGTGGGGGTTCGATGAGTTTTTTTATGCGTTAGTTAGTCCATCTTCAGATTGTTCGAGGAAAGCAGGTGGAGTGTCAGTCCCGCATCAAAAAGCCCGGGGTGCTTTGAGTCCTGGTGTACCTGGTCCTCCGCTACATGAGCTTAAAAAAACAAAAAAAAGTATTCCCTCAGGACACAAAATCGTCCTCTAATCATACATTGTGCATGCCGTGCACTTTGTACCGTACTGCTACTTTTAGGAATGAATGCACTTTCACTTGCAACCACTTTTTAAACAAATTCTTTCTTCAAAACAACTTCTGCCCCAGAGACAGAGTTCTATTCAGCATTATCAAACGCACAACACTACAGCTGGAACATATTAACTTAGATAACCAAATTGTAGAAAAGTGTGTGGTAACGTGCCTATTTATTCTGGACTACTGGTGCGGCGATCACGTCATTGTAAACTTTATTTGAAACCCCGTGTCACATGCCGACAGCTACTCGGCTGCTAACGAAACAACACACACGATAAACTCCGTGAGGGAAGTGGCGAGACCAAGAGGTAACCGGACAGAATGGAATATCCAACTTAAAAATAAAACACCTCTCTTACCTGTTGGACTGCTTCCACTTGGGGTGAAATATATTGCAGGCAGCCGGTCAACGAGCGCAAGGAAAGAGGAAGTAACCCGTGCATGTTAGCTAGCCGCGGGTTAGCGCCAGCGTGGGCTCGAGGTCAGCGGAGGCGAAAGAGCCGGCCGTGTTGTGCGCCATTGTCCACAACAGTGACGCTAAACAAACAGGCGCTATTTATTCAAGTTATGTAGGTCGGGAATTTGTGTAGCTGACCCGGAGACGTGGCTGCTAGCAACTTACGCGCCGCGTCAAGACAAGCCGGAAAAACTCCAGCAAACCCCTTCAAAATAAAACCAGACTTCGCGAGTTAAATTTAGTCGGCATTACAAAGTTACTCGTCCATGTTACGTGACCTATGGTGAAGTTTAGTGGGGGTCCAAACTCATTGAACGCAGTTTTAGCTCTGTAAAGTCCGGGTCTTTCTCAAGAATTAAATAACTTTACATTGTAAGACACACTGGCTGCGTTTCCGGTAAGGCTCATTGCGGCTTGTGTGAGCTGCCACGATACAATAATGCAGAATACGTTGATGCTTTCCAACCGGGGTGTGTCTTCTTTTAACGAAGTTATTTAATAATGGCGTTAAAGAGAAAGTATTAAAAACCAACGGGAAATTTGTTCCAAACTACTATTACGGAAGTTATTATTCCAAATAAATGAATTTCAGTGGACGACTCCACACACAAAGTTGTGTAAAATGCCTTTGAATAAGAATATATTGCATACTCCAACTTATAACATCAATAACGCGATTATCACCATTCACATCTGTTGGCTTGTTCCTTTGTGGTGTACTTGTACGTGTACGGTGACCACAGAGAGGAAATGATCATTTAAAAACCGCTCAATTTTGGGGTTTACTTCCTCAACTAAGAAGTTATTTCGTAGATCATTTAACTCGATAAATTAATCCAATGCTGAGGATCTGTAGGCCTGCACTACAACCACTGGGGGGCGGAAACACTGATGAACAGTGTTCACTTGTGGGATTGTAAAAAAAAAAAAAAAAAATCAACAGAAGAAATAGTCTTCTTCGGGTCATGCTCTAAACCCACTGGAAAACCTCAACAACCAATAGCATCCTTCTGCTGCTGCTATCTCATTATTTTAAATATTAATCACATTTACTATTAAGTCATGATAAACCAACATTACACCTTTCGCTTCTGTGGACGGTGCTTCTATCGGATAGTGGTTGGTCGGATGTTATACTACTCACAATTATTTGAATCATTTGTTATTCGAACTGAATGTATCGTGCATCTTTTACATTGTTTATTCAGTACACGTGACATCCATTGCAGTGTGTCCATCCTGGGAGAGGGATCCCTCCTACGTTTTGGGGATGTGAGGTTTCGGGATAGAGGATGTTGCATGTCTAGACTGTAAAGCCCTCTGAGGCGAATTTGTAATTTGCGATTTTGGGCTATACAAAATAAATTGCATTGAATTGTCTTTTCCTCCTTGCCCCTGGTTTGTAACACAGGTCTGTTTATACTCTAAAATCGACCAAGCTTTACCTTTTCCCAACTGGACAAGCTCTGCCACAACAGATTTGCACAGAATGAATAACAACTTGTAATCTGATCTCAGTGAGGCTCAATTGGTGTTTGCTGGTATTAGGAGAGGTCCACTTGGTGGGATTAGTGGCATGTACAACCATCAGAGTATTCCTTAATGTCCACATAACACCTGCATGTTCAGGAACAACTGGTTCGGTCAAACAATCACACAAAATAGAATGAGGAATCATTAACAAATACTGGACTGGCCAAAGCGTTTCTGCCCTCCAAGGCAGCTCTTTGGAGCAGACAATCAAGGATGCAAAAGAACTATTCACAAAACTAGGTCTTGTCAGCCTGAGGTATTTCAAGAAATCTAAGATCAAGAGTCCAACAGGCTGACCAGGAAAAGTAATTGTTTATTTCCAAACATGCCATGCTTTCTAATTAGCCATTGCTGGCTAGTCACTAAGACATAATTTGGAAAGCTGACTCCCACATGGGTCCAGATTCCCTTTGGTTTCGCTTACTTGCAGAGAGAGTTACATCCAGGTAACATCGTTTCTCCTTCTAGTGCATGTTGCCTGACGAACCTTTGGAGCGAAGCACAATGATCATACAGGAGGATACAAACTCCCTAATGTTTTGTTTATTAAAGTGCGGGATTAGACACATTTACAAAAGTGTTACAAAAGTGGAAAGCACTTTGAGAGAAGAGTTGACAATTCCTCGTAGAAAATACAAGTAAAACCTGTTATTTTTGTTCAGATCAACACTTGAAACAAACTATATCCTTTCCCATCATCTCTTGACTCATAGGTTGAAGAACTTAAAAAAAACAAAAAACAATCTGATTTCAAGTTTTCCTGGAAAGCATTTAGAATGTAGAAGTGCTTCTAAAATTTTTGCTGGACTGACAAAAATTAATTATACAGCTTATTAATGTAA
This sequence comes from Pungitius pungitius, assembly GCF_949316345.1. Taxonomy (NCBI): domain Eukaryota; kingdom Metazoa; phylum Chordata; class Actinopteri; order Perciformes; family Gasterosteidae; genus Pungitius; species Pungitius pungitius. The sequence continues at coordinate 24,606,906 of NC_084900.1, forward strand.
AAAAAGTATCGAATAGATTTATTTTAAGCAATGATACATTGTAAACAGATTAACATACTGACTTTACAAAATACATCTTCATTCAAGTGTCCCATACAATATATACATATATGCCGAGTTAAAGGAATGATTGCCTTTCACAACTCAGTTGGTCCACTTTAGTTACAGGTGAAACTTCATGTTTTCCATCAGACACATTTAGTTAAGCCAATTTATAGTGTGTATATACACACACACACACATGTATTATTAACAACTAGAAAAAACATGTGAACAGATATGTACGATAGGCCACACGTTTTCAGAAAAAAAAAAAAACTACACAGTGGCAGAGAACAAAGTCTAAAAAACAACAACACTTTAAATCCCCCGCAGCCCAGACATTGGTCTATAAAACCTACAGAGTTCAGCTATGGCTTGAATGGCTTTTCATAAAACAGACGTTAAAAACACTGAAGAAATGGGACCTGGAATGAATCGTCCTGCGTCACATACGAGCCAACGCAAGGAATACGTGTCTGCAAAACGGGTTACGCATCGCATACTAAATAACCCCAAAAGCCAACCTGGTGTCGTGCGTGATGTAAACCTTGAAAAATGACATATCTATAAAATTAATGATACGCGTGTGTAAGGCACAGTCTGTACATTTGGGTCACTAAAGCCAAGTAGATATCTTGTAACTCACCCCCCCAGATGCAACTAAATATGTGTAACACCACCATTTGTCATTCATATGGAATTTTACTTTTTTTTTTTCCCCCTCCCTGATTTCATGAACATTTTGATTGAACACATGCTTTAGACAAAAAAAAAAAAAAAAACCCTTAACCTCCGCTGTAGGAATTAACTTGTTAATAACGTACTAGATGTGTTCCTGCAGTGTCCCTAGATGTGTCAGACTAAAAAAAAAAAAAGGTGCCAAAAACCACCTTCAGCGCTTTAGTCCACGTTCCTCCCAAGCCTCGCATTCCTCCTGATTACTGATCGAACCACCAACCCTTCAAACTGCTTTGCAAGGCATGCAGGAGGAAAACACCAAAACCGTGGCGCCAAACTCCATTCTAATAGTCACATCTTTACACATTAGGTGTCATTATATCTTCTGGGGTATTCTACAGACTCATTAAAAACTTTATATGTCCAATATAGTCAATTATTTTATATTAATTAAAAACAAATCATTTTATGAAATTCTAGGATTTATATTTGAATCTGAAAATGCCCCTTTTCAAATGTTGGTAATGAAAATTTTCTACTTATTTAAAAATGAAATTGTCCCCAGTCTCTTGCACAATAGACTAAATAAACTTTGGTTCTGTGTGGCCTTATGTAAATATGGCTAGCAGCACGGGCTTTGCACTTTGATGGGGCGTAATAATCAAAACGTACGAGAGCACTCAGCAGCATGTTAGTTGGGTCGCCTTCTGCAGCTCGGCGTCCGACTCAGAGACTTTTGTCTTTGACGAGCTCAGAGCTCTACTCAAGTTAATGGACATAACCTAGTAGCTGTTTTAAAGACTGCATTAGGAAAGAATAAATGTGTCACTGGGGGGAAAATAGTAAAATAAAATTCTTGTTGAGAAGGCATTTTGAAATACAAATGATATAACTAACTGAATGATCACGCTTTGAAAACTTTAATTGCCAACGTTATTAGGCCAAATGATGGTGAATGGAGTTTGGTTAAACCTGCCCACAAAAAGAAACAAAGCCTAAAGGGTGCGTGAGACTGGAGCCTCAGAACTCCTCGTCCTCCGAGCTAATGTGGTTCTGCTTCTTCCTCACATTCCAGTGCAAACACTGGGCCAGGCTCTCGAACCAATCATTGACCGGGTCCCGGAAGCAGATGGAGGGAACAGGGAAGCAGGAAGTAGTGATGGTAATGCTGGTACAGGAAGAAAAAAAAGAAGAAGAAAAGATTAGAAAAGATCCGATTTTGAGTCACAGTTGCTGCGACCGGAACAAAAGGAGAAGTCCAGGAACCTGCAATCAAAGAAATTTTTGAGGAGGTGTCGACATGCCGCGACGCAACTTCCTCCTGAAGCAACACCGGACCGTTCTCAAAGTATGCTTCAGGGTCTCAAAAACAATGGCAGCTTATTTCTAGAATCAGAAAGGCGATCTCTAGGAGAAGATACCCATAGAGACCCAGATCTGCCACTTGGTGAGCGCCCGTTAAGCAGGCCGGTGCGGTTCCATGAAAGGGTCAGGTCTCCTCTACTCAGGCCTCTCTGGGCTTTGTTTAGCTCCACTTAGTCAGCGCTCCGGGTGCTTGGGTGGACTCACCTGTCTCCGTGGCAGATCTCTTGTCTCTTTCTTCCATCGAATGACACCCAGGCTGTGTTTCTGGCATCGCGAGACAGCATTATCTAAAATAAATATCAACAGAAAGAACAGGGGTTATTTTATCGTCCTCAATCGAAAAATACGTACTCTTTGATGAACCACAAACCTTTTACTGGAATGAATTCACAAGTCAGTTTTATTCACCCTAACCATCCTACATAAGCTGCCTGACTCTCAGGACAATTATTCAAACTCTTTATCCACATGTCACTTGCGTGCACAATTGAATTGTAGGTACACTTTCCAGTGATGCATGTCATAGCACCACATTTAGTAAAACCAGCGCAAAACAAAGCGGGTCCTCAACAGACTCAAACGGTTGGTGTAAATACCTTGAGCTCCACCCCTGCAGGCACCACGATGGGTCTGAAGGAGAGCGAGTGTGGACAGATGGGGGTTATCATGATGGCCGGCACGTTGGGGTGGATCATGGAAGCTCCTGCTGCCACCGCATACGCTGTACTACCCGTGGGTGTGGATACGATCACACCTGAGGGGACACAGAGACAATATCACATGTGAGTCGCACCACTCGGTAAACACACTTTTGACTTTGGTATTTTGCCTTTTTTAGAAATGATAGTATACTCCGCTACTTCTAGTAATAATTGTTCAAGCCTTCATTTATACGGACAACATTCCGACAGATTGGGAAATGCCCTCGTTTTGTTTTGCACAGGTTGCACATTGTCGTTGTTTGGAAAAGAATGCTTGTAAAACGCTTGCCGAACTTGTTTTGTTTTAGACAGGTTGCACTTAATTATCTTTATCTTGAAAAGACATTCAGCGCAAAACAGATGAACGCCTTATTTTTTTTATTTTTTTTTACTTCCTCCAAAGGGCGTGTGACCGATAACGTTTGTGAGCCATGCTGTGCGTAGACCCAGCAGCCGTCCGCCTCTCTACCTGATGCTTCTTGAGCGTCCTGTTTGGGCGGTCAGACCGGTTCTGCTCACAGTGAGATTCCCCAGTCAGCCTCACACAACACTCCTCTACATTATGCACCGTGCACGCTCTCACACAGACGGATTGCAGGCGTTGCATGTGTACCGATTTCAAGGCCCTAAGACCCATTCTTCTGGAACTAAAAGCCGACTACTTCCCGCTGAACACTCACCGTCTCCCTGCACGGTGGTGATGAGGTGTCCGTCCAGGAAGAGGTCGACGTTGGAGAGATACGAGGAGGGTCCTCTGTCCACCACCACCTCGTTCAGTACCTGAGACACACAGCCGCATGTTACCCAGTTGGTCACGGACTCCTGCAGGCACACGATCTGTCGTGACGTCAAAATCACCTGGCGTAACCTCTGACACATGATGTAATGAGTCGGTAAACAGACACACCGAGAAGGGAGATTAACCTCATAACTGCAGTCAGAACTACGTTCCTTGTTATGGAGCCGATGACTGCGTTTACATTGTGCTTCTCTCACAACATGTATTTAACCCGCCCAAAAGTGAGGCCAGTCATATTGTTGAAACCACATGGCTTTGCTGGATTGTCGTGTTTCCAGGGCGCACTGAGATCCAATTGGCAGTTGCCACGGCAACATGGTGCATACCTGATACTCGACAGCTTTCCGGCTGCTTTCAATGTCCCCATTAGTCAGAACGATGCAGTTTTCGTCAACTCTGGCCTTCTTGTCGCAGTTCTCTTTGAGCACCCGGACTTTCAAGCGGCTTCGCAGGACGATGGCAGCATTGCCTACACACATGAGCAGTACAAATAAGAGAAGTGTCTCTCGTGTACGAAAACACATGGTTCACCAACAGCTGTAGAAAGACAGAGGTCCCCACCGTCAATAATTTGGGTGACTTGAGACTGGTAGGTGTCAAATTTGAAAGGTGTCAGGAATCCCAGGGAGCCCAGGTGAAAGGCCATAACTGGTGGAACGCTCTCCTAAAGATGAAAAAAGGAAGGAGGGAACTGCGGTGTCATACCAGTGAAGGAAAAACTAAATACAGCGGCGGTTTTTAAAGTGGTGGGAGGATCAGCTGGCTGGATACCTGGAAAAGCGAAGACGCGTACAGCAGAGTTCCATCTCCACCGAGGCAGATGATGAAGTCTATGCGATTGGAGATGTCATCAAGATCTGAGAAATATAGAAAATAAACCTTTTACTTATCTGGGCAGAGCTCCTGAACGTTTTCTTGTCTGTATATGTACATTTTCTGTATACATGATGTGCATGCAGTCACAGCAAAGTGGACTCTGATAGTTTTCATACCATCTCTGAAAGTGCAGAATTTCTTAGTAATGGTCCCAAAGTTCTCATCGTCGGAAATCGCTGGGTCCTCCAGAACTTTATTTTCCACATATACAATCAAGTCTTTCATCTACAAAAAAACACACAGGGACAAGATTAGCAACTGACTTCAAGAAAGAAGGACAGCGTCCCACAAACTGTCCCATTGAACTTCCCACCCTAAAAGCCTGTGCATCCTTTCCACTGCTAGCGCCGGTGAATTTGTGCTCATACCTCGGTGAGGAATACGCAGAGCTCTTTGAAAGGCAGAAGCAGGCTGGCATCACGGATCTTCTTGATGACAAGAACACTTTTTGGTGGCTTGTTCCACGTCAGCCTTTGGCTGGCGGGGTCTTGAATGTGCCTGAAAACACAAGAGACGCAGCAGGATGAGCTCAGGAGGCAAAGACAGACGCAGGCCAGAGTCAACGGGTGCTCGATGAGGTTTCCCCAGTTACGCCACTAAAGATCTGAGCATTGAACCTCTGATTGGGGTTAATGAGAAATCTGAACTACCAGAAGCGGTTCATCCTAACCAGGACTGCTAACAGGCCTCTGCACACTGTGGCATCTGCACACCCCCCACCCAGCCTTGGAACAGACCCCTCAAGCAAGTCAGGAATAGCTGGTGGCCCAATGCTAAATGTGGATGAACAGAACTGTGAAATCGATCAGTTTTGAGGATTAAAAAAGGATCGCTAAATCCCAGATAACAGCTCTCATTAGTTACAGCGGTTATACATAACGGGCTGTTAAAGAGTTCACTTTTTAGCTCCTGCATGCATGGTTTAAACAGTCTAAATGTGCCCACACCGCCCAATCAATGCGCTACTTGACAACCATTAGCTCTGGTTTATCTTCGGCATTACACAACAACATTTACATCAATCGATGCGGAACGTTGCCGTTTCAAGCCTTGTTGGAAGCGGCTGAACCGATCATGAGAGAAGGAGGAGACGAATCCTAAAGAAAATAACGGTCATATTATACGAGAAAACAAACATGGCATTCAGCTTTAGTGCCGCCCAACACGTGTTGCCTCTGGTCATGAAATTCTTCTACACAGTTTGAGGGCCAACTTGCAATGTCAAAATCATGACTTGTTAGTTTCATTGTGAAAATCAGCTGATACCCTTAGATGTGCCTTGTAATGGGGATTTACTGTACACGTTTATAAATACATGTTTTTTTTTAAGTACAACAGGTTGAGACAAATACCTGCCGAATTGAAGGTAGCTTGATCAAACCCTGTTCATGTCCAGGTACATACAGGAACATGAAAGCTGTGCAGGCCTCTTCTCCAAATGCAGGACAAAGCAATGCATCTCATTTGACGCGGTGTCGAGCTGAGGGCTGTGATCTATTCACGGACGTTTTCTCCTCTGTTCACCTCAAAGCATCCACACCCCGACCTTCCCCGTTGTCATTGAAGGGCCGGCTCCCCTGGTCCCCGGGGGCACGCCGCACCAGCCAGCGGTAAAATGCAAACATTGACACTTCTCATGTGTTACCGCCTGGACGTGGTACAATTAAGCGATGGCATCACATCATCAGCCTCCGGGGAAAGGATGAGCCCAACCCTGGACATTCAAGACAAACAGAAAATGTTCCCCTATCGATTCCAGCCCAAAACTGGTCCTCTGCTGAAGCACAACACTCCTACTAGGAGTGTCTCTGATCATCTGCAAAAAAGGTCCTCTCTGTTAACAAAAGAGACTGGGAAAAATAATCTCACCATTTCCACACTTCGTTCTCGCTCTGGTTCCCGGGAGTGTCCTGAAGTACGCACTGGTGGAACTTCATGGCTGTACACATGTAACAAGGATGGCGCTTCGGGGTGCGTTCAGCTGGAGAGCGGCACTCTGTCTCGGCGGCCCGCGGCTGACACAACAGCTCCTTCTACATTCTAACAACTTCCTCGATTGCTACACGCGGCCGAGCGGCTGGAGCAGCTGAGTGAGTTCGCTTGTTCCCCATGCGCTGTGGTTGGGCTCCGGGATGGGCTAACAGTGGCTATATTTGTCCCAGTGAGGACTTAACACTAAACCTTCACGGTGCATTCTGCTGCAGCGTTAAGGCTCTCGCTCGTCTTAAAATTGGCTTTATCTGGGCTCAGCCCACTCGGCTGTGTCGAACACGCCCACTTCAGGGAAAGGCTTTCCTTAAAGGACAGGTGTGATTTACTGAAACCCAATAACGCCGTTCCTGAAACAAGTTTGATGGCAATGAACCAATAATACATAATGCTTTCCTTTATTCTAAGTAGTAATTAATCACTGAAATGATCTAAAATGACAGGTTAATAGAGGCTATCTATAAAGTAAACACTGTGCCCAAGTATGGAGGTACATACGCTTGTATGCAAGTTTGCATACATCCAGTTAATTAAAAAATGTCAACTTTTAAGTAACAATAGGTAGAAATTAACAGATTAGGAGCTTCCTTGTGAAGCCAATAAAAACTAAATTTGTATTCTACAACCCATTGATGGCAGTAGAATGTGTGGGGTGAAATGCATCAATAGGCTATGTGGTTATGAAACTGATGAGGGAATCTTCGGCCAATCTGTTGTTTACAAAGAAGTGTGGTGTGAACCCCCCCCCCCCCCAAGAAAAGACTGGTTTTGCTACTTTAAACCCGTCGAGCAGCTTTGAACAAAGTAAACCTTTGATGACTGCTGCCCCAAAACAAACACGCGCCGGTGAAACCGATGTCAGTCCGTCCCACCTCTGCCCACTGACTCCTTAAGTAGATTTAAGGGCGGTTTGACACATTATTATTGACACATGCTATGGTAAACAATTAGACTCCCAAATCAGCCCCAGGTTTGCCTTGTTTGAACGTTTAGGATCATTATCATCTTGCTCCACCCCGCTAACCCTGTGGTCACTGTTTAACTGAACAGTAAAAACAAAACAAAAAAAACACGTAGAGCCACAATGCGGCTCGTCAACTCAAACGTGAGGCAGACTGCGTTTGACAGGTGCATGTTTGTAAAGAGACAATGACAATTCTTTAGGATTCGTCTCCTCCGTCTCTCATGATCGGTTCAGCCGCTTCCAACAAGGCTTGAAACGGCAAGGTTCCGCATGCGATTGGTGGAAATCTACGGATTTGTTTCACAGGTGCAAGCTACAAACCTGCCAAACACCTGTTGAATCCACAGACCAAAGTTAGGAAGTCCATGCTGCTGAATTTATAAATAACAAACAAAACTTGTACTGCCATAAAGCACAGACTTGGTTCAAATATTTAAAAAACAAGTATGCAACTTTGACATATGGCGTAACACGTTTGTGTTTCCGCTACATCGGAGGAGACTGCATCAGAGGATGTTAAGAAATGTAAGTGCACCACTGGGTTTGTATAAGCTTCTCAGAAGATCACGTTTAGAACTATACGGTACCGTATGGACCTGTGTGCTGTATTTATCACTTAAAGGGAGAATGGCTTTTATAATTAACTCTCATTAGAGAACAAGTAAGACTAGTGTCATTTATTTTTAAATAACAAGTACATATTTGCATCCACTTTAAGACAAAAGTAAACATGGAGAGCGTGTTTGATGTCAATTTCTTTAATGATTTGACCAATATTGACTAAGCTAAACACACTGTGTTGCTAAAGTAGTTAGCTGGGGTCTAGCTTGCAGGCGGCGGCCTGTCACGGCTGCCACGGTGACGTCAGGTAGCGTTAAAAAGTTACTTATTGGTAAAGTCAACGCTCAATGAGGGGAAGCCAGTCAATTTATTTTCAGCGGTAAAGAAACCACCAGAGGAGCGACCAGGAACGGGTCAGATGCTTAACACTTCTAGTATTTCTTTAAAACTCCATTCATTTACACGAGAAGATTTACAGGTATGGTTTGTTTTTCCACAGCATCAGCTGCGCTGGCTCTGTCTTGCCGTGTATAGCATGTTTTCCATTTTTAACAACAGGTGTTTTTTTTTAATGCATTATGGGGAAGTTTAGTTCAAGCCTCATCTCAAAGTTAACCACTCCAGTTAAAATGGTTGAAAGAAAGGTTCAATATATCAGCTTTTTGTGCAACACAGCGTCGACTGACACTACCGTGCAAAGCTGTCCCACAGAGGCAAAACAGGTTCAAGCACTCCTTGAGATGAGAAACCATTCAGTCAGACTTACATTACTGTGTGTGGATTCTGAAGCATGCATGCCTTTGGGCCGAATTTGGTCACAGGGCTCGGTCCATGCAGCGACTGAGGCCTCCTAAAGGAGAGGAGGACAAAAAAGGTAGACATAAGGGTTAAGGAAACAGAAGCTGAATCACTTATCAATCCTAACTGCTCTACTTACACGTTATCAGTAAGCCCAACTGTTTTGAAATATAAGACAAGGCCCTTTGCAAACATTACAAAGTCACCATAATTTGAGCTGATCACTTTGCTTAAATGTCAAGTACCAGGTTAAAAAAAATGCCAAATAGTAAATCAAATGTTTTTAATGCAGCTTTAAAGTGTAAAAGCATTCACATGCGTTTCCTTTGTTTCCTTTAAGACTTGAGGCGAATATTGATTAAAAACTCAAAAGGGGGGAAAAAAACGTGAGGTGAAAAAATGCATGTCTCAATTGATATTTAGATCGGCATTACATTTTCCCCAGAAGGCCCGTCTACTACAACCCGGATCTGCAACTTAATTACTGATTAACCTAACAAGTATCTTTTTGATCAACGATAAAACAATGTTGAGTAAAAAATTGTGTAAATACAGCTACAAAAAGGAAGTCATGTGGGCTTGTAATATAACTGAATGTCAACATACTTCTGTCTACACCTATCACCAATAAACTCAATGTTTCAGGTTTCTCTTTTTGGTGACTATCAAAGACATCGGAGTAGAGAGAGAACCCTGTGATGTCACTCGTTTTATCCTATGCACGTTTCAGCCACGTTCCAACCCACTTCCTTATTCTTTGGTATTTATGAGTCACTGACCGTAACATGTCCAAGTAATTCTATCACCTTCCTATTACAAAACCTAAACAGCTTTTTGTTTACCCAAGTCCCTCACAACGACCTTCTGCAAAGTTTGATAAAACAAGAAGGGTCTATACCCGATTAGGATGAACTCAACAAAGCCGCATTACGTCATCTTAGACGCTCAGTGACATTTCATTACCTGGGAAAGTCCAGATTTGTACTGTAGGGACTTGGCCTGAAGCCTTTTCCCCCCTTCCTTGTTAGAAACCACCTCACTATTGGCCAAAATTTCAAAAACCAAAACCCCCTGGGAACATCCACAGCAAACAAAGAATTAGCGTGTCTGAGGCAGTGAAACACAAATGCTTGTCCCCTCTTCAGAATTATTTGTCTCCCTGTTTAGAACCACAGCCTGTGTTTATAGATATCCCAGAGCAGTGAGTCAGTCGGGTTACTGCGTTGTGGCAATGTGCTGAAATATTGTGCATCCGCCCTGCGACACCCGTTTCAGGTTGAGCAGTTTAAGCAGCCTTTGAATACAAAGTCCATAAACAACAACACCAAAACATAAATTGCTCAAATCCAGGCGCGGTTATTTAAAGCTTAGGTCAGACGAGGCCTGTGGGACACAACAGGGGACAGCAGGACGACGGCTGATTCCACATGCATGAGGCGTGGGTTACTATAATTGGCAGAAGAAAACATCTGCTACAAACAAGCTGCACCATAGCTGCATGAGAGCAAGTATAAACAACGAGGCTGTACAGGGGAACTAGTCAGCTGGATGGCGTTTAGTAGGAACATTTATTCACTGGTTAGAAACTGCTTTTGTTAAGACACAAAAAAAAGCTTCAAAAATTCCAGAAGGAATTACCGACATTGTAGAATAAAATGTCCCCATCTTTTAAGCAGGTATTAACCAGATACAGTATTTCAGCCAAAAAAAAAAAAAAAAAACTAAACACATGGACTTGGAGAAGAGGGAACCAGAACGGCAAAAATGCCAAAAACATGTGTGTTAACGACTCATTCCGGCAGCACTCCAGTGGTTAAAGCTATGTATCATATTACATACAGTATGCATCACATTCTGTAAATATTATAACAGTCAAACAATCAAAATCATAACATTACTGTAATGCAGACAGCATTAGACAAACTAAGACAACCCACGCCACATTACAAAGTCAAAATGTGATCACATGAATAAAGCGCGAGGGCCCCGGGTCCACACCCACCTGTAGTCAGAGGAGCTGCCGGCCGAGGAGCTGCTCAGGCTTCGGGTCTTTCTGCTGCGACGAGCCAGGCTGCGTCCGGAGACCTCCCCTCCATCACAGGTGGAGCAGCAGTACGGGGCAGCTTCCACTCGGACCTCCTCTCCACAGTCCATCTCAAACAGCCGGGCTGCGAGTAAACTGACGAGGCACGGCCATTGTTAGTGAAGCTCGAGTCAGTCAACTTCCGGTCAGTTCAATTTGAGTCGGTATCACCTCGAAATAAAGTGGGTTTTGCAGGAGAATAGCAGAGTTGAAAAAGTCACCCAAGTACTTAAGGTTTTTACGAGTTACATCATACGAGGGGACCGTTTGATAGCTAGCTTGATAAATAACGTTACCTGACTGAGCTGTCATTTAGCTAAAGTTACATAACCGCTAACGTTAACTTAACTTGGGTGTATAATTATGACACGGCTACATAAGGCAAGGAGCCACTTTAGCTAACGGTTAACGACACCCTGCTATACATTTCCCAAATGTCCAGTATTTCATCAATGTTAGCTACAAGCCCTCAAGCACAGCATTACATGACTGTTAAGAGGATGAAAGGTGACTAGTCCAGATGGCAGGGCTCACAGTGAGCGGACTAATCTAACTTGCTAAGCTAGTTAGCGAGCTAGCTAATAGTTGGGCATGCTCAGCGAAAAGTGTAACATCATCCTCTCAGTTGGAAACAGTACCTTTCACCCACAGCTTTACAGGGGACGACACACACGTGGAGGCCAGCAAACTGCTGTTGGATCAAAGCCTCGCCATAATTAAACTAATGTTAAATGACACGGTTACACCATCTTACGTTGCAACAGACCCGTCAACAGTCAGCTCATCGCTTCCGGATACGAACCGACCAATCACAGCCTCTCTTCCCATCGACGTCATGTTGCCCATACTTCTCCAAACAGGCCGTGGTGACGAGAATATATAATTCACTGATTGAATCAGAAGGAAATGATTAACTATGTAATTACATTATGACTAGGAAACATCATTTTACGGGCGTTACCCTTGTGAGCTTGAGCCCTTGAATTCACGATGTTGTTTGTTGTACCGCCCACGTGTTCTAACGATAATTATCACATTGTATAATAAATCACAAATAAAGCTTTCATCTATTTATGCGCACATAACTAACCCTGTAGCAAATTTAGTCCGCGCCATATATCTCTCTATATGTCAAACAATCACAAACTGACAATTGGACAACTGTTCACAGTTTCGCTCCATCTGGATGACGATGCAATCGGACTGCTTGTGGCACAAATCGAGTCGCCCCTGAGACACCCGCCCCCCCGGGCTTCTGACTATCTGACCAGGGACTTCACCCATTCACCGCAGTGTGATAGCGCCACCGCCTGGCTCATAGTTGTAAAATGTACGGAGCAATGCAACACAGGACTTTTGAATTAATCGTTTAACGTACTACTGCGTAAATAAAGGAGCGTACAGTAAACAGACACGGCTTCTAAAAAAACCATTTCCTTGTCTTTAAGGCTGCTATAAGAAACGTTAATTATGTGTCGATTTATGCAGAACCAGCCATCAGTATTATATTTAGACTGCTTCACAACCCCTTTAAAGTTCTTCAAAGTAAATTTAATCAAAATGTTTGATTAGTAAGTACTGCGTTGGTTAAAATTACCTTATTGATATTGGTGAGCGCGGTCATCTCCAAACCAGAGGGTTGGCTGATCGACCCCAGGTCGCAAGTAGATGGCCTTAGATGGCAGTTTGAATATCCATCTTCACAATAACCGCACATAGAGCTTTAGGTCCATGCTGATGAACTAATTGCAATCTGCATGCAACTGTGAGAAAATAACTGTAGAGCGACGCCAGGCTGATTCAACAGTGGATAAGAAATTGTTTATTTGACTTGAACATAATTACAGGGAAACCAAACAGTCTGCAACATTCTAGCTTCAGTGGTAACCTCTTTAAGTGAATCACACTGAACACAGGTCATCTCAAACTGCTTTTTATTACATCTTAAATAACAGTACATTTTAATATAGTTTCTATCTTGCATCCAGCTTTCGGTTGTACACTGACTGACTTTAAAATTAAATACAAAAGGTGAAAAGGGAAGAGTGGGGGTGCAGAGCTCTAAAGTTATTTGATGAAGAGAAAAGGAAAGGGAATTTAATTAATTTTTTATAGTTTTTATTTCATTTTATTTTTTGCCAACTCCAGGCCTAACGCACAATTACAGCACATTTTTTGTACAGAATGTCGCAGAGAAAAAACAGAATGGAAAAATGTCACTACTGCTAAAGAAAGAGCGCCTCTGTTTACAAGGAGAAGGGAACAACAGAAAATTCTGCCATTCAGATGCTGCAAGATTTTTTTTCTTCATTTTTTATTAAAGGACAGAAAAAAACCTGTTATAAAATGTTTCTTTGTAAGTGGAATTTTCGTTTGCTACAGAAGGAATGACAATTCATTTGTTCCATTTGAGATTGTGTATGTTTAGGTGAATGAATGCAAGTATGCATGTGTATACAATTTGAACATTTTACGTTACTTCTTAATTTGTGGAATCCCTCCCAAGTATGGACCAAGTAACCTTTCATGTTGCAGGGTTTGCTTCTCATGTGCATAGCTTTGACATTTTAGTTGAATCATGTATGCACCGAGTAGCCAAAAAGAAAAAAAAGAAAAAAGAAAAATATAAATACCATTGTATTGATATATTCAACAGGTTATTTTCTTAAAGAAAAACATCAAAGGACTTAATTCCATATGCACCTTTTTAAGCAATTCTACAGCATGCGATTCTAAGAGATAACCCACCCATGGCAGACAACCAAAATCTTTTTTTTTCATTTTTAACTTAAAAAGTTTCAATATCATTATTTTCAAACATTGATTTATACAACATGTCATTCACAGAGTAGTAACTGCATTTCCAAGCACGGAATGAGCACCTCTGTTAAAAGAGAAACATCCGGACTGCAACCGGGCTCAAGTGGAGGTACTCCCTACCCGACCAAATCACATCACCGGTCCCAACCACGGGCAACAGAAACCAGGGGAAACTAAATTCAAGGAGGAAAAAAAATGAATAAAAAAGAGGGCGGGGTGGATTATGAACCGATGAGTTAATCTTCATTTAATTATTCTACACTGTCGCCAGACAAAAGGGTGTAAGAATGGTTAAAAGGGTTGTTTTTTGTGTTTTTTCTTCGTTTCAAAAACGAGCATTCATCATAAACAGCGTGTGCTTGGTTAGTTTACTTTTGTTTGTTTTTTTTACTTTAGACATTATTCTATATATGCAAAGTTTAATTTTTGTGCAAACAAAGATTTGTGGACTACACTGAAAAAAAGAAACTGTAAAAGTATCACGGGACTAAATATACAGAAGGGCCAGAAGTGGCTTGAGGACTCCCTGTTGAAGCTTAATTCTCTCACTTTGTTCTCCACTGGGATAAAGCTGGATTTAAAATGACATGATCTGGAGGTTCTTCTAGCTCTCAACTTAAAAACATTCTGGAAAGACAAGGGAAATAAAACAAAGTTGTGATCCTCATTTCAAACCTCAACACTTCACTGATCTACTTTTTGACAACAACAAAAAAATCAAAAAGAGATAGATAAGAAACTTTGCCTAAAAAAAAGAAAAAAAGCCAATACGAGTTAAATCACTGCCATGTTCACTCAGACCTGTGCGTAATGAGGACACAGGACAGGTTTGCTTTAAGGTGGCTTAATACAATTCCAGACCATGCTAATAGGAGGAATGCACAATTTCCCCTTCCACTGAATTCCTCAAGCTTTTTTTTTTGTTATTACTTTTTCATAGCTTAATGAGTGACGAGACAATTGTGCTCTTTCAAATGAGAACGGGAGAGGGGGGGAGAGAGAGAGAGAGAGCGAGAGAGAATTTTTGCCCTTGACAGATTTTTGGGGTGTTTGGAGTCAGTATCATGGTGTTTTTTGAAAAGATTGGATATGCAATAAAATTGAACATTGTGATGTTGGAATGGTTTTCCACTCAACTTTGGAGTCCAGGTGCCATCTGGGAAAAACAAAAAGAATACAATGAGATTGTCATAATTCAGCTGTACAAGTCATTGGCTGATCAAGTCAGGGTTGATCATACATGTATATCTCTGCTTGGTTAGCGCTTAGAGCAACAAATATTCACTACACGCAGACAATAGATTAACTTCACTTTTGTTTACTCATGTTCATGTTGTAATTTATTGTCCAAAACAATTTCACCAAAAATGTCTGAAGTTTTGCAAAGTGGTCATTGAACAGTAAAGCGACATCGAACAGGATACAAATAGTGGACGTGATAACATTTGGTTTCTCCGTTTCAGATGTTGCACCTTTGTTCCCAACCTCCAGATGGCAGTGTCTACAAACTCTAGACCCGCTTCCATGTGGCTGCTGCCTCCCCCTCACACAGAACAATGGCCTCTGTTTACCTTCAGACTCTAGTTCCAGATCTTGAGGAAGCTATCCCAGGACCCTGTCGCCACTGCCATGCCGTCGTCGGTCACACCCAAGCAGCTCACCCGGTTATCGTGACCAGCCAGGACACCTGTAGAGACACCACAGGCTGAGACAAGGCAACAAACCTGGCCTTGCAACAAAGGACATGGATAACAGAACGCATTTGAGATAGACGCTGAGGAACAAGCTGATGAAGGGAAAGAGGGGATGAAGGTTTCAGGACGTTTGTTGTCGGGATACCAGATATGTTTTTGTACTGTGGAAATATTTGGGATTAGACTAATTAAAAGGCAAATACTGACCAATTGCGCTGGTAATCAATATTCTACCCACCAAAAGATCAAATGAGTGTGTGTGTGTGTGTATTTGAAATAGCCTGCTCAGATGTAAGCCCTATCTGATCCCTGACCCTCTATACAATCAATAGCTGTAAAGTATTCATGGCTCCACAGGGGCAAGGATTGCAGGGGAGTGGGCGCCTGCTGCTCTGCCATTTATATACATATATATATATGCTACTTGTACACTTCTGAATCATGCGGCAGTAACTTTTCCCCTTTTCTATAATTATCTTACACTTTATTGTCTTCTGGCCCGGGATGACTCGACGCCAAATATAACATTTAGCTTCATGAGCAAAAACCTAGTATGATCCCAACACTTTTTTTCTCTTTTGCCAATCACTAGTCCAAATGTCATGTGAGGTTTCTTCAACACGCATAAGGCTGTGATTTGTGAAGCAGCCAGGAAGGAGATGTTGTGTGACCGCGTCTTCCATCCATTCAGTGTTCAAGCTTTGGCTTGTATGCTTTTCCTCACTGGTAATACTAATGTGAAAGTAAACCTTTCACGACTGTGTGCAGACGTTCTGTTGATGTAGTTTCTAACAGGACATTGTCCAGCTGTTTAACTTTCCAGATGCTTCCTTGGAATTCAAAGTAAAAAACAAACGCAATAAAAATAAAAAAATAAAAGTATGGTCAGGTTGAGACAAAGTCTTAGGAAAGGTACAAGTGTGCGTAGCGCTTTCGAGTAGCCGGAGACGGCCAAGCTCAAGGGGCAGTTAGGGTTGCAGTGACTCCCCCTGGTACCATGTTTTATTTAGTGGTTTATTGCGCCATTGACGGCGTGCTGGCGCCTCACTCGCAACACTGAACTGCCCCCCTCCCGTTCATGCGACCGCCTTAAGGCGATTGCTTGTACTTTGAATTTAAATGGGAGTGTGTTTGGAGAAAAGGAGAGCCCATTATCTGTTGCATGGATGGACACACCTGACCCAGATTTGCTCTCTACAGTTTCCTTTTCTAGTTTAACTGTATTTCTGATGTGGCATTGAAAAAGGGAGTCATGACAGCTGCAAGGCCAAGTAATTAGAACGTTTTCATTCTGGGAAGGTCGATGCAATCAAAAGACTGACAAATCAGTCATTTATATTTCACTACACACTATCCCTCAGCAGGCTTCAGGTTATGTTTAATATATATGAAACTATGCTGCGTGTTTGGACAACATGGTTGGTTGTATAATATAGCACCCAAAAATAAAACCAATTGACAGCTCCGCCCACTTTCTGCAGAAACAGACCAGGTGTTGAGAGGTGAGCTAAAACCATGCTACAGAATAGTTCTCCACATTCATTCGAATTTCAGCTTTGAAATTCATCCACAATTACAACATCAGGCTTAGTTTAAAAAAGGGAATAAATAAACCCAAGAAGACTTTGCTGGTTCGGAACAACAGCTGGGACAGATGTGGTTCATTTCTTCAGCATATTTCTGAACAGCGCCAACACCAAACTGACTCTTACTGCTGACCGATCAAACGGAGCAGCCGTATTGACTCTTGACATATTTTCAAAACAGCCAAACTGATCAATGCAACGTAACCACGCAGCTCCACCCTTTATTCTGGTGCAACGCCTTACCTGCACGGTCGGCCTTCAAAGTGTCCCAGACGTTGCAGTTGAAATCGTCGTAGCCAGCCAGCAGTAGGCGGCCACTCTTGGAGAATGCCACAGAGGTGATGCCACAGATGATGTTGTCGTGTGAGTAAACCATCAGCTCCTGGTCGGCACGCAGGTCAAACAGCCGGCAGGTGGCGTCGTCCGAACCGGTGGCGAATGCGTTGCCGTTGGGGAAGAACTGCAACAGAGGTCAATGGAGGTTTTCAATGTTGATACTTGTGTGCCGATGTTCTTTAGTTCTGCGTGATGGATACAAATAACTCCAATAACTACATTTAGTCAGTGTAAATGATTTAGGTAATTTCCTGAGATTGTGAAACATGTTTCTTTCGTGCTTCTGGTGCTTAAAAAAAAAACTTGAATATATGGCACCAAATCATCACATTTTTATTTAGAGCCCCTCTAGACAGCTCTGGAAGACCAACTTAATGAATTAACATTTCTGTAATTTTACTCTTTTGACTTTCCTCAAACCTGCGAGTTGCTCCGAGGCTCCTAACTAGGACACGGCGAGCAGCAACGGAGACTCGACACCCTCATGTGATGAGTAGATGACATGTAAAAGAGTGTGTGTGTGCAGCCTTACGCAGATAGCGTTGATGTCCGACTCGTGGCCAGTGAAGGTCTGTCGGCACATTCCTTCTCTGATGTCCCAGAGCTTGGCCGAGGCATCGCAGGCCCCAGACACAAACAGCCTGGTGTCGGGCGCCAGGGAGAGACTCATTACATCGCCAGTGTGACCGGCAAATGTGGTCGTCTGCTGACCAGTCTCAATGTCCCACAGAGCACTGCGAGAAAGCAGAAGAATGTAAAATTTAGTGATGGGGGTAGTTAGCACTCTTATCAGTTTTTGTTCAATACACAGTAATGACTCACTAAACAAAAAGTAGGAATTCAGAAAAGGATTTGAAATGACTTTAGTATATATATATTTGTTTTTAAGCTATCGAAAAGGTCTCACTCGAAAGACTTCAAAAATGTTGGAAATCGATAATATTCATGGCATCCTAAGATTGGGATAAGCCTAAAAAGAATGAAGAACATGGGCAGCAATCGAAACTTCCACTGGTTCCAGTAGTAGAGAGAGCGTGCTTAAATTTGCCAAATTTAATATTGATTCACGGATGTCTCTTGAATTAGCTTGTTTGTAGCAATTTCCATTGGCCAAGCTAGCCCACTGTGCCTCTTTAAGATAGTACTGCATAAGCATCGGCTGACAAAGCAGATTAAAATATTGCTTTTCTACACTTCATTAATACATCTGCTTAAAAAGCACAAATGTTGCCTTCAGCTTGCAAAGGTTAATTG
This sequence comes from Pungitius pungitius, assembly GCF_949316345.1. Lineage (NCBI taxonomy): Eukaryota > Metazoa > Chordata > Actinopteri > Perciformes > Gasterosteidae > Pungitius > Pungitius pungitius. The sequence continues at coordinate 24,625,452 of NC_084900.1, forward strand.
TACTGAGGGCAACGAGTTTAGTTGTTGCCAACTCAAGTGATCATTGTTGTCTGAAGAGTTTATCAACACAACAGTCTTCAATTGTTCAGCAGGGTTAGGATTAACCGTTTGATACCGGGTTCAAATAACTGTATAGAAATACAAAGAATATAAAGAATACTCGAGATGGGAACCATGGGACTTGGACGGGACGCCACCAAGGAGGTGGACGGCTATACATTGTACTGGTTGGATGTTCCCAGGTTTAGTGTTGATGGGGTGGAACACAGGGTTGTCTTATAGTATAACACAAACATACAATATAAAAACCAACTCTAGGTGCAGTACCACAACCTACCAGGTGGTGTCTCCAGAGCTGGTGACGATCTGATTGTCATCCAGGAAGCGACAGCAGGACAGGTAACCTGCCAGAGATCAAATAACTCATTTATGATAGAGTGTCTTTTATATGGAATTAAGAACTAGATTTATTCACTGTCGGCACAGAGGAAGAAGTCATGAACAAAATTCTCATCACACACTCTAATCATTCGAAGCGTGTGATGTGTGGGATGCGCCGAAGAATTGACTTATTCACTCCCAGAAACGGGAATATCGCCCTGTGCATAATTCATCCTTAACTAGCTGGCAGAGAGTGCATACCCTCCCCTATAGCAACAACTAGAGCTAAAATGCTGACACACTTCCTGCATCATGTGACACTGATCAGATGAATGCTCCTTGCCTAAAAGCTCAAGGGTTTCATTAGTTTGAGCTGGGACACAACTCAGACAACTTCTGGTTCTATGGACAAAAACAACATGCAACAGGAATCTAAGAAAGGAACAGAATTGAGTTGCACGCTGTGTTAAAACAAAGTCAATATCAGACATCCATCACTGAAAGCTTTGCTGAGCTGGGTATTATCTCAAGTGCTTTGTCATGTTAATATGACAACGTGCACACCGGCCCGGTGTCTGAGGTTTGCCATTTTCCAGTTACTTTTCACTGACGTTGGGGCAAGGCCTTAAGGAACTTAACAGTAGATCAACACTAACTCATAAAATCCTAAATGTATTCTGTTTAGCTTTACTGCAGAGCCCAGCATGATCGCCAAATAGAAGCAGAGACCACAGGTCCCTCGCGCAAATTCTCTATTGCCTGAGGTTCCAAATGTGACTCCACTGATCCGCCCTTCAAAGAGCTGTGCGGCCGATGGGTGAGTGGGTTTGTGTCAGCTGATTGGTCCAACCTACCTGTGTGTCCCGCCAGCTCGCGGCTGACGCGCACATTTCCCTCGCGGGTCTTCAGGTTGTAGATGGAGCAGATGTTGTCCAGGCCTCCGCAGGCCACGTAGTTCCCAGAAGGGGCGTAGGCACACGTCATCACCCAGGAAGAGCGCAACGGGATGGCGTGGACCTGGAAGAAAGAAGGAAGATTTTGTATGGGTTTGCATGAAGTGACAGATGGGAGAGAGACTAGTGCATGTGACAAGGTTGCCTAACCCTATCAAGGGCACAGACACTGACTATAAATAGCATTACTTCCCACCACTCATGAAATATTTTATTAATAACTCAGTACTTTTTGTGAACCCAAGTTAAACTTTGTTTACCTTGTTCGTGGTGTAGCTGTCCCAAATAATGAGTTTACCATCCTGGGAGGCGCTGACCAAAAGCCTTACGAAAAAGAAAGATAACATCAAATTCAAAATTCACTATGCAAAGGCCGTTTTGTATAGACAGTTGATTGCTTTAATCTAATGGTGATTGATACAATCATACAATCTATTGGTACTCATGTTCTGTCCTTCAGCAATGGAAATAGCTGATTGATAAACATGTGACATGACTGTATGGCTATTTGTGTATTAACATTTCAATGTAATATTGTGCAGACTTCAACTGTCTTCAAAACAGATAAAAGCTGCACCACGCTGCATGGAGTTTAAGCAGGTAATGAATAGAAAAGCTTTTAATCCAGCACCTGTACACCAGATAAATGTGTCATGGCATTATTTTTTAAAGCTGCTACTGCAGCAACAACACAGTATTCCACAGAATGCACACTGCTAGTTCCTAAAATAGGCCGATAAAGAGCGCTGACGTTCCTATGTAATTCACTAGAGTACTTTCAAGACCACATTTATTTTAGTATTTTAAGTAACTCAAAAAGCCACCTTGCAAAGTCTGTGCTGTGAGCTCAATAGTTGTAATCGGAGCCGTTACAAATCCCGTTTTAAATCCTACAGCCCGTTCTCAGGTGCTCCTGTGACTGTGCTCCGCTATCTGGGTGACTCCAGCAAGAGTAACCACAGCGACGATCCCAGTACGCAGAAGGCCAGGAAGAGGAGTGAACACACCGGCTGGCCGAGGCCGGCTGGGACTGTGCCCGTCTTAACTACCGCAATCACACTCGCGCTGATAATAAGCCGGGGACAGAATGGTGTGTGCTGGGAATTTCAGTCTAAAAGAGAATGAGCCTTAAAATGATCTGATTATTTTATCAGCTGGTACACACTGATGCAATGAGATGCTCACTTTCTCGTCAGAACTGAGCTCTGATGACAAGGTTGGGAACAGGCGGCCGATGTCTGGAAAGCCCCGATGAACAGTGCAAATGAATTAGTGTTGCTCGTCACTCGTCAGGTGTCTGAGTAACCGTGATGCTGCAGTGACGCAGTCGAACACCGGGAGAAGAGTTTCTGCCGAACTGTGGTCCTGTGCAGCTGAAGTCAGGGTTGTGCGGCACGGTTGCAATAAAGATATGAATCAATCTGGCATATGAATAAAATAAGTGTTTCAGGTGTTTCTAATGAATAAATTGAGATTCAATTTCCTGCTGTAGAAGCACTAGGTTTACATGCATGCAAACAAATAACCAACTATTATATTAGTACCAGTTTGCTGTAAGCAGCATTTTTATCAATTCAAAATCGGAGTTTGGATGTGCTTATATTTATCAATTTAGACAACATAATTGTGTGTCTTGATAAATTATTTCATCACAACACACTCCCTTGACAGAAATCATATTGAATTATCGTCCAGCATAGGATTGAGTTAATAGCAAACGATTAGTGATTACCTATTTATTAAATGTGTACGTTATATTCTAGACCTAAGAAACACAGGGTAACAAAGCCGTACAAAGGACAGAGATAACAAAAAAACTTTGTGATCTAGTTCAATACAATGCCCACTACTACAGACAATAAGACCACAATGTCAGTCACATGCACCAAAACGAAAGTAGAAAGGAAGAAGCCAGCTCTTCCATTCATAAATGAGGGCAGTGTTAGAACTGTTGAGTATAGTTGGACGCTGAAGCATTGATTCAAAACTTCTGAAGTCACATCAGTAACATGTCTTTGAGCATCGCTCCCCATCGATGAATGACAACAATACTTCATGTTGAACAATGGATTGTGTGAGAATACTCTTTCTTATTTCACGAGGTGTTTAGGCTTTATGCATTATCACAGAAAACATAAGGGGAAAGCCATTTGAACACCAATTTGGATGTGAATTACCATGGTAACAGTCGTAACTAAATGCATTAAGTGATATTTGTGGGGATCCGATGTAGTCAGCGGACATCCGGGCCTTTCAGTGTGCTGCTCATGGTTGACATTCTGTTCAGCAACTTGAGATGGAAATCTGAAGTTGGAGTTAAAAGGCAACTTGTCCAACCGGAGTGGCCAGTTTACAATTTTTTCCAAATCTGTCAAGATCAGGCCAACGTGTCTCGCTTGTTACTTTGCAGTCTTTTTTATCTGTATTCAACTAAAGCCTACTTGAATGCGATTGATCAATGTCCCACTTGTAAAATGAATAAAATGAGCATGTTACATTCAGCAGCAAATTTGTTTTATGTATTTTTTCATTGGAATACTACACTTTGCCTCTTAAAAGGACTTCAACCATTTATTAGCTAGAATTTTTGGTACATCAGAGTGTGAACCCCTTAACCTTTAACACAATATACAGTTGAACTAACAATGGTTTTCTTTCCCAAACTTGGAAACCCGCCACCACAAACTGAATCCAAGCAGTGTCAGTGTGGGGCTAAAAATAGCAGAACATGCAGAGACTGTCGGTCAAAACATCTTCATGTGACCTTCTTTCTGGGTAGCTGAATCTCAACAGGTAGTCTAATAAATCCCCCAATGCCTCTTGGAGCTCAAAATGAACACATGAAACAAACAGGATGAGCTGGAGTACTTCCACTGGATGATTATGATGAGGTGACGTAGCAGTTCGCAGCGCACTCCCTGCGGACTGACGCACACCGGCACCACGGTGATTAACTCGCGCGTTGCTGAGGTGAGTGTGTACGACTCGGGGGAAGGGGAAGGAAGGCGTTACATGCGAGGAACGGAGCGTTGCTTCATCTTCCTCGGCTATCTCGCTTCGGCACAGCTCTAACAAAGGCTGAACTCCATTTGGAGTATTTCCCTACCCACATACCCCACCCCCAATGCACACAAACACAGCACGCACACACACACACAACACACACACATACTCCGAGACAGTGACTGATTCATGTCCGAATGCGCAATGAAAAAAAACACATTACTTCTTGTGCAAGTGCACAAATAGCCTGCTTTAGAATTGCTAGAACACCAAGTAAATGTTAGCCTGACAGATCGCTTTGTACAAATGTCAAGAGCGAGCCATTGTAGAACGCGGTGGCTCGACGAGGTCCCTCGGGACCAGTGACGAGCACAAAGACGGTCAAGCTTGTTTTTATATTCACTTCCTGTATTTAGGCGAGGCAGACTGGTGGGATGATTATTTCCTTAATGGACAGAATGGAGTTGAATGAGATTACCTTGAGTCAGTGCCCCAGTGCATGGCATAGATTTTAGCCAGATGCCCCCTCAGTGTCCGTCTAGTGCGCATTTGAATTCTGCCAACAGGGTCGATGCTAGCTGTGATCTAAACGAGATAAAAGGGAGAGAGGAAGTCACTTTGAGACGGCTGTCTATTTGCGCTCAAACTTTAAGGAGTACTCCTGAGAAAAACAAAAGAACATCACGAACACCACCCAGTCAAACAACAAAGCTGATTTTAGTACATTCTCCAATACGTTTCAGCCTCATAAAAAAAGTAGTAAAACATGTTTCTCTCCACGTATCTTACCTGAGACAGAGTAGCATCCGCACACGCTTTCCTGGCATCCTGAAACACAACAGCAGAGTCAGAACTGCTTCAGCACAGTAATCATCAGAGCATCAAACCGATCACTTTATCAGAACACGCAACAAAATAAAAAGTGTCCAAAAAAAGTTTTAGTGGTAATACAATTTACCCTGCCTCAATAAACTGATACCTACAGCAGTAGAAATTGGTTAAAAAACGAGTGGGCTCTTAATTACTAAATAAATGCACATAAATGCATGTTTAATTGAAATATATACAATTGTGTAATCTCAGTTTAAGTGCATTGTTTCCATAATAATAGCACACATAGCAAAAATGATGGAGCAATACAAGTTAGACAAATCAAAGCATTTACTCTATGCATCGTAACAATTTAAGATGAACTGGCATTAGGTTGCATAGCACTACAATGATGCAAACGGGAAGCTGGTATGGACTTTAGCAGACAGCTTAAAGTGGCATTAATCTGTAAAATATTGTACAGTGTCTGTCCCGCCTCTTTCGGCGGCTCATTAATAGCATTGTAGGCAGTGAATTTGACAGGTTGGCTGTAAAATCTGTAAAGACCTTTCCGTCACTTAACCCATATAGCCCTGTGTTTTGAAGCAGAAAAAACAATGTCAAAAAAAAAAAAAAAGTCTGCTATATGTTCATAATGTCAACACAGAGAGGCATCAAACTACGATGCTTCTCCGTGGAAGATCTGCCTTTATCAACCCCATCTGGAAATATCAGTCTCCAGAGTACTAAGCGGGAAGTTTGAAACTAATAGAAAAGAAAAAACAAGCAATGGGCAGATTTGAGGACTTGAAGGCCTTACTCTGATCTGGTTCTTGAGCTGCTCAGCCTCCTGGCGTAGCTGATCCAGTTCACTCATTTTCCTCTGCTAAGGGTGTGCTTCGCTCCGCCGCCGAGACTCTTACTGATCTAAGGAGACAAGAACAACGGGAGGCTTAACATACACATACACACACACACACACACACACAAACTGCGCATCTCACGTTGCAGGAAACAAACACAATGTCTGTACATATTGTACAACGAAGACAATTGTACTGTATTTTCTTTGACTCTGAATGAAATACTTCCGTGATGAACTTATGGAATGAATGCGTCCGAGTCTCACTTCATGTCTCCTAAATCTGATCCAGACTAAAGTTAAGGGGAATCAGAACTGCCCAACACTTTCTAGACGAGACAGCTTCGCACGGTTACCTAGCAACAAGGACTCAGCTGTTACTTGAGGCATAAGAGACCATTTTTGAAGATGATGTTGAATTTGTTCTCTCTTCCCTCACAAACAATAGCAAACCCTTGGGCAGAGATTAGGCCACACTAAGCAGCTGATAACCATTACTCAACAGCCAAGGCAAAGAAAATAATGGCTTGAAAAAAAAAAGAAATCCACTCCGCTATGAGGGAGCAAAACATACCAGTTTACTGACAAAAGGAGCAAGAATTAAGAGTCCAGAGACAGCAGAGGCACAACAGGAAACAGCCTTGGTTGCGTGGCACTACTGGAACCTCAAGGCGCTCAGATGACGGCCAAGGTTTGATGAAGCCGTCGATGCTCTGGCCTCTGGACTCTAAACTCTCCTCCAATGTCATCCCTGTAATCCTGGGACACAGTTGATTCAGCTCCTACAGCCAAATCCGGTTAAGACAAAACCTGCTGATGATCCTAAAAGCAGTGGCTATCCTGCTGACCTCAATCCTCTGGTTGACACTCTTAGCATTGACACTTTCACTCTCCATAGATGGAAGACAAATTCTCTCAAGAAGAGCTACTGTAACAATTATGATCTGTGGCTAACAGGCCTGTTGGTCACTAAAGGAATCCACAGTTTGAGCAGCACAATCAGCGCTACTAGAAGAGCCGGTAGAAGTCACACTACATTATCCAGTGACAATCATTTCACAGTGTCTTCCTTTGATACACTCTCCTCTTACTCGTTCAAAAAAATACACAATCTTTTCTAAACACAACTGTTCCATGTAGGGAACTATTGGTAACATAAATGCCCATCTGTACAGACTGTACCGCAAACACACCTTACCTCCCTGTTTGGATACAAGTCCTTGGTTTTGGGGAGTGTTGAGACCTTCGGAATGAACACGGTATGCTTCAAGTCCCTGACATCCCAGCAGCTAACTGTCATCTGATTGGCCAGCGCTGCTAAATGAGTCTGCATCCGAGCCACAAGACTTAACCCCTAATCTCTGCGATAAAAACTTCTGTAATATCACAGACTAATTCTAGGGTCAACTGTGTTGTAAACACTCTGCCGTCCTGATATTTTCTCCATGTATTGTATTGCATCTGCAGTACCAATCAAAGGTTTGACTGAGAAGGTGTCCAAACTTTTGACTGGTGCTGTAGATACTTGGATTAAACATTTGGGGGCCGTTGGTAGTTTAAATTATTTGTTCTAACTTCAGTCAGTGGTTCCACTACCATTGATCCAAGACAACAGCAGACAGAGCGCAACGACCACCCCCCCCACCCAGTCAGTTCACCGGACTACTAAATATATATATTATATAGGTTTAAAAGAAAAATACACATGATTGCAAAAAGAGAATTCACTAACTGCCGCTATGGACAGAGGCTTGGTTTCTTTGCTGGGAACGCCCTGCCAGGCCTGTACTGCAGACATGTTGTGTCCTTATTTTAGGGACTTTTGGGTTTCACTTGTTTAAACAAGTGAGCGGCTGGGCTGAGGTCAGGTTATCAATGGAGCCCCTCAAGAACATTACACTGTCTGGTCCTTTAAGAGCTGATGCAACACAGGGTTTGTTTCAACTGCTTCGTAAAAATGAACGCCAAACATTTCTGCTTTACAAAACGCCCACATGCTCCAGAACAACCCAATTAGATGAATGTTTAATTAATGAAGTGCAGAGAGTTATAGAAATAGAGAATATTCTCCTACAAAAACATGATATGGCAGCACTCGTTACTGCTATTCATATTAGAGGTGTGATTTGGATTTGGTTTTTCCCTTGTGCTGGGAGTGTTGAAACCACTGGCCGGCCAACAGATACAGCCTCCACTGCACTGCCTTCTCTTTCTGCCAGCTATTTTTAGACAGGTGGTGGGGGAGGGGGAGGAAGAGGAGAAGGGGAGGGGAGCAGACTTCACATTTTCCAGCCACTCCTATCAGCTCCGACATCTCGAGCGCAGTGACAAGGAGAGAGGAAGTGTAATTTGACTCCACACACACTTCACTGGTATTTCTCCTTCCTGAACAACAATAATCACGCAAGCGCCGTTAATTTTTTTACAAATCAGGAGATTTCTACAGAGGTTTTGTTTTTTTAAACAAAATTGAGAGTTCTAAATAAAAGTACTGAAATATAAGAGCGGGGCTATTGTGGGCTTGAAACAGCACATTTAGTAATTGTTAAACTCTTAAAAATATTAACGGCATTAAATGTTAAATCTATTCAAAATAAGATTGTTTTTAATGTTGTGAAACAAATCTGCAGTGTTCCTTTACTTAATGTGTCCAAACGCATACCGTGTTGCTCAACTCATTAGCACAATAAACCTCAAAAGTGAACCATGGGAACTAGACGGAGGACACTTAATATATCAATATCGGAATAATATTTTTATGAATTTACAAAAAAAAAGATGGCTAAATGAATGGAGCAGCAGGTATTTAAACAGTTATTTGGTTTGTTTAATTTCATGAGTTGGACTGTAGATTTTGGGGGCAGACAAAAGGCTCCACCCCGATGACACACGGCGTGCGGTAGGTAGGCTGTGAGATGTTCTGGTGCACAAGAGGATCGAGGCAACAGAGCCAGATTAAACTAATGAGAGTGAACAAGCAGAGGACAATTGGGAGGGGAGCTGCTAATTAACCCCTTGGTGAACATGAGCCAGGCTCACTTACTTTACTGGCATTAAAGAGCGAGCAGAGGCAGCCCACACTTCGTCGCGTGTGTTGACCTTCGCAAAAAAAAAGACGAATGAGATAACACGATACAACATAACGCAATCCAGACAAAGAATAAAAAAGGAACATAAAAGTATGAACAAAACTAAAAATAAACTATTGCTGTCATAACACGCGACCACACGCGAATGACAAGCACAGCAAACCAAATAATTATCAGCCTTTATGATCATCAGGAACATATTTTGCATGATTTCTAACTGATCCATACTTGCTATTCTAGCCTGGAAACACCGCAAATACTGAATTTATGTCCTGTGGGTACACCAGGTGAAATAAATGCGGCGTACTACTCTGTTAAATACTGAAAGTGTGTGAACGGCTGAGCTCAAAAAACGTTGAGCCTAGAGCTGCAACTAACGATTATTTCGATTACATCGATTCATCTGTCGATTATTTGTTCGATTAATCGATGAATCGGATAAAAAAATAAAAAATGTAAAAACATTAATTTCCAACCCTTTATTGAAAAATAGAACTGACTGTGCACTTTCTAAATATGTTTTGACTAACAGATTGCTCCTTGAACATCCCTAAGTAAGCAAATAAAATGGACTAACACAAAAAACATACACACATCGCGTGATGTATACTTTACAGCCGCCAAATTAAATATTTTAGGCACAAAATCATGAATCATTGCCGTGGTGCTCCCGTGCCAGGCCATGTCGCTTTTGCATATCTTACAATCAGACATGTCAACCCTCCCGAATTTCAAAGCCCCTCCCGAAAATCTCCCGGACCGACCTTTCTCCTGATTTCCACCCGGACAACAATATTGCTGCACCACCCGTCACTGGGCGCGCTATTTCAGACCGAACAATAATAAGGTTACACCTTGAAGTCGAGCGCGGCGATTAGAACGTAAAACTACTGGCGCTGCAAAGAAAACCGCAGCACCCCCCCCCCCCCCCCGTTTCCCGCTAGGACCCGCACCCCCCATTTCAGTGTGAAATACCTGGGAGGATTTAGATCGCATTGGTTTCAGAACAGTATTACGGGTCTCTCCGATGGTCTTTCATCTACCTCAGCGCTGCTCTTTGTTTATTTTTCTTAGCAACGCTCTGCTGGGCGGAGCTTTTTTTCTTCTGTTCTGCTGCGCGAGCGCTCAACTTTTTTTTTCTCAGCTCTGCGCGGCGCGCGCAACTTTCTTTTAATACTCAAACATAATAGTCGCGCGACACAACGAATCGATAATGAAATTCGTTGCCAACGCTTTTAATAATCGATTTTAATCGATTTCATCGATTCGTTGTTGCAGCCCTAGTTGAGCCCCTTGGGTTTTCCAAACGCTTGTCTTTGAGTGTGTGCAGTCTGTTTATCATCTGGGGTCAGAGTGCATGGAAGTGTTGCAGATACGTGTCAAAGACCAAGACATGGGATTGGAACATCCCTGCTAACGGGGGACATTGTGTACAAGGGGAGGTTTGGGCAAGTGAAGAGGGAATCTTTACGACTGGGCCATAAACTATTGGCTAATATTTTCAGACTTAACATTAAGGATTAATGTTTACATGTCACCCAGCTACAAGACCAACACAGCCATGTATTTGGCACACATTATTGTAGTATTCAAAAGGGTGGGGTGTGGGGTAGTGGGCTTCCTGCTTGGATACCATGAGCCCCACATCTTGCCTTCAGGGGGATCACATCCTGTTTCCCCGGTCCGATTGTCCCCGCTCCCTCAGCTCTCCATCCGATCTCACATTCCAGGGCTTCAGAGTGCCACGAAGGTTGTGGTGGCTTCGCCGTTACTCCAGTCATGCAGTATGAAGTACAGAAGGGAATGGAAGGGACTGTTGCAGGGAGACTTTCACTAGCTGGCTGTGTCAGCATGCTGCCGCACTCTCAATGCCAGCGCGTAGCTTCTCAAAGCAGGCGTTTCCTCTTTCAGGGTGTTTCCCTAGCTGTGCTTGTGTCTCTCTCGCGCTCTCTCTCTCTCTCTCTCTCTCTCCCCCCCTTTGTCAAAACATTCAGCGGATGTGGCGACAGCGAGCACACTTTACAAGTACACCCGCTGTGTGGTTTCTGCTGCCTCCATTGCACCCGGCAGTGTCCATCCCAGCTTCGAACCAGGAGATGCAATCCGCCGCATTAACATAATAACAGGTTTCACTGGACATCCAGACAGGCAACATACAAATGTCGGTGATAAATCGGGATGGACGGGTTGTGGGGGTTGGTGGGTCAGCAGGAGGCGGTGTGTGTGTGTGTGTGGTGCTGCAGCGCCGGAGAATAGGCGGCCACTTCACAGAAAATTAGGTCAGTCTGGCTTAGATCAGGCCTCGCCCATACTGGTAAACAATTAATCAAAAACGCACCGTTGGATGGAAGCCAAGTGCACTGAGTGCAGATGCCACGCGCGCCTGTTGGGAGGACGAGAACCCGTGCTGTCGGTGGGACGAGACGGTCACTGCCGTAACCCAGAGGAAATACCATGGAAATCAAATCAAATATAAAATATGTGTCAGATTATGGGAGTTGTTTCTTCACGGCTTATTTTGGAAGAACCGAAGAGCCATGAAGGTGTTTTAGGTGGCGTATTAAAATGTTAGATTTCAACTAAATGGTCCCACAGACAGTGCCTAAATCTAAGCTGGACCGGTGAAACGGTGGATGGCTCCAAGACTCCTTTGCCTCCCATGCCGGGCTTACAATGGGACTGCACTTTCAGGTCTACACGCAACTGGTAGGCTTTTAGAAAAGCACTCTGTCCGGGGAGAAACCACCTAATTCCATCTTCTCCTCTGTATCCATCCATTAGAAGAAAACAATGCATTATTTAAAAGCGTTCTCCCACACTGGTGCCCTTTGAATTTGGGTTAACCCGTATTGTGCTTGTAGCCTCCAGTCCAATTAGTGTTACTGACTGGCTTTAACTACCAAACTGGCAACCTACGGAGAAGTCGAAATGTCAAATTAAACGACTAGGTGTGTGTATATCAGTAAACGACCCAATTCATTTGTGATCGGTCTGTTAAAAATAACCCCACTGTTTGTTCAAGGGGGCCACACGCATTTGAGCTACAGGCTGGAGATTGTGTGATTACACCAGTTACTTTACTAATTTACTATTACCCTACTCCGGCTAAATGTGGGCTCTGAAGCTGAAAAGAAAAAAGGTGCAACAATCAGATTATATTTGGGTTAAATAATATGAAAGAACTAGGTAATAAAAAAAAATGAACAGATACATATTTATTCACTTATGTCAGTGCCCATAGTGAAAGTTTTGACAAGAGGCGCACATATATCAAATGATATTTTAAGTGCAAGCGTCTTTTTTTTGTCTGGTCGGTGGGCGGGAGCCCGACTAAGTGCTGTGGGGAAGAGATGGAGTAAATGGTAAATGGAGCTGAAACACAACCAGGTCACAAGGAAGGCAGGAACAAGGGAGATGATGATGCGGTGCAGGAAGACAGAAGAGGATCGCTCCTGGACATTTCTTAAAAGCTCCATCCCATCCCACTCGCTTTATTCACTCCATCACTCACTTTCTATGGGCCTGTGATATTCCAACAACCAGAAGGGATCTACAGGAGTGGATTCCGACCACCGGGCCACGGACCTGTACCGGTTTGTGGGCCATTTGCGCTTGACATATTTTCCCAAACATCACCAAATGCCTTTTTTCCTGCTTCTCGTAACAATTACTACAGGGAGCGCGAAACAACACCCTCCACACCCCACGTTGGTTGGTCGGTCTGCAACAACCGTTGGCTTGTTATTTTGTTGTGTTGGTCTGCCACACCTTCAAGTCAGATCTGCTAAATATTGTCTAACATGAAAACCCTCCATGAGGCAGAAAGGTTGGGGACCACTAATCTACAGCACCGAGGAAGTAAAGTCTTACTGCATGTCGGGCATCAGAATGAATGATGAAATGTTGTCTGGTGAAATGTTCACGATGGTGTCCGAAAATATAAAGTTCAAAACCAATTTTTTTTTAAAAGTAAAAGTCCATTTGACATATTCAGGTTTCTGCCCTGTTGAAGCAACGTGTGCTGATTAGCACTGTGACACATACTGGTCACTCCTCCGAACGTCATTCAGCAAGCAACAGCGAAGGTTGACAATGTGTGGATTATTCATTTAATCACAATTGCAGGAGTGGGTGGATTTCAAATCCTTATGGGTCTTAAGAAGAATGGATGAACTGAAAATGAATAGCCTCGGGCCCCACAACCCATTTTGCTCTGTTAAAAGTGGAGCAAAATCCTAGGGCTACGAATGAGTATGCATAAGCCGACACAGTTCTGTTCATCATGTTCCACTGAATCTGGCTGCACAACTCATTTAAGGAAAAACAAGAAAACGGTACAGTTCAGCAATTTGTAACTTGAAGAGGCGGCCTCTACCTTTCCCCTGAATACCATCGGGTGAATGTGGTACGTTACAATCTGCTTTAAACTCTGAGTGGAATTGTACCAGAAGGATGGTTTCATTTTCAGTGGTTTGTGGTAAGACAACTTTTGGCCACTGAAAAATCCACAGAGGACAAACGTGGGCCCAGAAGAATGACACAAAATTGCTTCCAACGTGTGTGAAACAATTCCAGTCAGTTGAAGCCTTGTCGACGAGGAGGCTATTGAAAACAATGTATTTTGTAGGACAAAAAGTTGAAAGCATGAACCAAAAACCTTTCCACATCAGCCCACATGGAGCCAGGGGCAATAAGCGCATGGTGAAACGTTTGCATTTCCTAAACAGTAAGTGTTCGTAAAAGTTACAGAAACACAACATGCGGTCAGTTACACAATGCACTGAAACCTTCTTATTGTACATATGCTAATTTGGGGGGCCTCTTCATGTGATGTGTAATCTACTCGTGGTAGGGGTGTAGGTCAGTGTTATTATGAAGTATGAATGTATGATATGAATCAACAAGTGTGTATTACACCTTTATGTACATCTGCCAAGGGATACAGGGATGACCTGACGTGTGTACCTCAAACTGCCCAATGTAAAGAGATTTAGCCAGCCCATGCACTTCCACGATTAAACTGATGAGTAGATAAAGGAATCAAGGAGTCTTCTATGCACGTGTTGCTATTGCGACATTATAATATGGATTTTTTTATTCATGCCTTTTATAATATGGTGCTGTATTCTGTATTATTTCCATTATATTTGACCACGTTTTCTTCCACCATTAACTTGAGGAAGCTTCATCACCCCACGGCTCTGAAAAGGCTGATGAACCAAAGTATTTAATAGTAGTACTGTCCATAACTTTGTTGGTTTCCTCATATCTTTAACCAATTTCTTCGCTATACAATTTGAAAATATCATTTAAATTCCCGACTTCACATTTCGATTACACAAATCAAATACATTTTTGAAATTGATTCAAAACAATTTGAGATTCAAGAGCAATTTTCCAATCAGTGCATTGGGGATGATAAAAGCTGCTCCAGTCTACCTTCAGTGTATCCCCTACCATTATATTATGAAATTATCCCCCACCCACTTGAAAAAGTGTGAAATAAAAAAATAGTTTTTTTTCCACGTATGGAGATTCCGCTACAACACGTGACTTGATATAGGGTTGGGTCTTTGTGAAAACGATCAAGCTAGATGTGGAATTTGTGTGAACTGTCCCTTTAACTGAGCACAATTTTATACGGGCTCCCTCATTGTGGCTGCCTACTGCGGGTAACGCCTGATGATTGGGGACATAACGTCAATGGGACTGACAGTGGCGTTTATTTGATTGATCAGTGAAACATTCCATGATGCTCTTACTAGACAGAGTGGATTGTTAGAAGTAGCAGTCATTGGCTGTTTTACAAGTGACTCCATCGCCAGAATTAGCCAAAAGAATAATAACAATCTGACAATACAATCCTCACACTCCACAGCACAAAGAAGTCATGTACATTAAAAGTATGTTTTGGGCTACGGAGAGTTGCAAAACCAGCTTTTCATACAGATGAGTTAAATGAATGAGAAGGAAAAAAAGAAAATTCAGGCTAGCCCAGAGCCAAAAGCATGGCTTCATTTAAAAACATAAAATACACTTGATTGCATTAATAATCATATCCCTCCCTTTGTGCTTCTGTGTGAAGAGTCACGTGCCAGTCCACTAGATTCAAATCGATCTTTGTTTGAATGATCACATATCGGTTGTTGAGAGCAGTTGCTCGACTGAAGGATCTGCCACGCATTGCCACGGGGGGGGGGGGTTCCTTGCAGAAGTTTTATTCCCCCGAGAACACATTTCATATCCAAGTAATATTGGTATCCGTTTCGGCCCATCTGTGAGATGTAGATTATTCTGTGAATCTGCATTACATCAATTCAGGAAATCTCTGGCAATATCCAGCCCTACATCCTTCGTACAGGTAACTATTGACTATGGCTTTAAAGACTTAAACTCACCAATACCTGCTAGCTGTACCGTTTAGGTTTGGTCCCATTTTCCTTTGGTGGCCAAATGTTGAGAATGAAATGTAAATAAAGCGTAACTAAAGACCTGGTTTCTATTCAAAGCCGGGCAGAGGTTGACGTGCATAGGCAAAGCACCGCTGGGGGTTGTGATGGGCTTTCGGCAGGGTTCCAGGGTTACGCGGTGTCCGAGTGCTGACAGGTGTGCGTGTGTGGGTCACTAAGCTGCTCTGTTGCCACTTACTTTGACTGTTCAAAACAGTGGCTGTTAGGAGGTGAAACAGTATGTGCATTCATTTAAAACCATTTTTTACTACCGGTGGTTTGGTGCAACCAAACATTGAAAATCAATAGGTTTTCAATACACCTTTTAAACCTAAACAATAAAAAGGTATGGCAGTGCACTAGTTGTTTTAGTCAAAGTCAGTTGTATATACTTCAAACTCAATTTCTACCGCAAATGTTTCAAACTACTGAAGGCCAAAACCGACTGCTGCTGTTCATCATCAATGTGCCAATGTTAGAACTCAAAATATACAGTGTTTGTGGGTGCTTCTATACGTGACCTTACTCGATTGTTAACAATATTCTTCAAAGCTTATACAGAGGTGCATCTCCCACTGTAGGAATGTGCAGTATAAAAAGGTTTAGAAAAGACATTAGTATGCGATGGCCCTATGTAATGAATTTTGACTATATCTTGCTGTCATGCCCCTAAAAGTCTGCTGCCTTTTTGAATTAGTTTTTCAAGAAACATATAAACATTTCAGATATACATTCATCTGCTAATGGGTGAGGGACCTCAAAACTAACCAAAAGGCGAACACTTTCACCAAAACAGAGCCTAATGATTACAGTGTTACTGTACTGAAATACTCCAAACCGCCCGGTTCTCAGAGGTCAGTCTTCGCCACAATAGTCTCAGGCCTCCGGTGATAACATTCAGGGTGCTGCGGTTTTCTTTGCAACGCCAGTAGTTTTACGTTCTAATCGCCGCGCTCGACTTCAAGGTGTAACCTTTATTATTGTTCGGTCTGAAACAGCCCGCCCAGTGACGGATGGTGCAGCAATATTGTTGTCCGGGTGGAAATCAGGATAAAGGTCGGTCCTGGATATTTTCGGGAGGGGCTTTGAAATTCGGGAGGGTTGACATGTCTGATTGTAAGATATGCAAAAGCGACATGGCCTGGCACGGGAGCACCACGGCAATGATTCATGATTTTGTGCCTAATATATTTAATTTTGCAGCTGTAAAGTATACATCATGCGATGTGTGTATGTTTTTTGTGTTAGTCCATTTTATTTGCTTACTTAGGGATGTTCAAGGAGCAATCTGTTAGTGCAAAACATATTTAGAAAGTGCACAGTCAGTTCTATTTTTCAATAAAGGGTTGGAAATTAATGTTTTTACATTTTTTATTTTTTTATCCGATTCATCGATTAATCGAACAAATAATCAACAGATGAATCGATTATTAAAATAATCGTTAGTTGCAGCTCTAATACAATACAAGTAGAATTTCTTCAATAACTAATCTACAAAAAAAATGGCTAAAACATTAAATCTATAAATCCAACATATTCCCAAGTTGCAACAAGTGTTACCAATTTTTTAAAAACAGACACTCCACGTATATTAAGGCAGTCACATTTAACTTAAAGCTTTTCCTGTCCTTTGCACAGTGCTTTGTGTTCAGCAGCATGCAGTTCAAGTTTCACCAAAATGTCACGTGACTGTCCTTCCGGAAAAATTATGGCTTCTAATTAGCACGGACGAGCGTCAAGACGTGTAGGGGAAAATATTTTGTCGGACATTTTTCAAGCTTTGTCAGTGGGTTTTTTGAGGGAAGCGTTTGTAATACAAGTTGTTGTAACTACTCAATTTGACATATCAGTGACACTCTGTAGCACAGCAAACTCCAAACACCAACCAACAAGTTACACCACCTGATGCGTTGCATGCAAAGTCCCCCATTTCCCCCAAAGCGTGTCCCTGGTTAAGTTCTTCTAATAAGAAAGAGCTACAATCTTTGACTTATATTATCAGGTGGGTCTTTCCATAAAGTCATAGTCCGTAATGTATCCGTTTGGGATTTTTTCATTTGCATCATAATCCCCTTCAGTGAAACATGCAAACACCACCTTCTGGTGCAGAGGGACACACCTCCTGTTTCACCCCTTTCTGTATTCAATCACATTTAAGAACACAAATAGTTTACTGGAGCCTTGAGCTCCAAACTGGCATTTAGGGTTAAAAATAGCACGTGAACCTGCAACTTGTAACATCGTAAAGTGTGTGTGTGTGTGCCAAACAGATGTTAAGTTACGTGACTATAACTTATACAGCTAGGCAAATTTCAGCTTAACTGTATGCAGGTAAAACTCAGCCGCCAGCAGATCTTCAACAAACAGTGGCAGCGCCTACCCAAGGCCACCTAGCAACAGAAAGCTACAACACAATCTTTAGCCCCACATTTGACTATGGATGTGCAACAACACGCATGACGAAACAGTTTCAGTTGTGTTCTGAGAAGCTCAGTAAGTGAAGAGGAAAAAGATTTTGATTGCTAAACCACAACACAGCAGAACTTAAGAGTGTAGTAATTATTGCCATAATGCAGCGGCCACCAGCAGTGGTGAATTTATATTAAGACTACATCCCATTTACTAACAAAAAAGCTGTCCGTCCCGGCGAGAATTTTAGCGCCTTTTGAGCAATAATCTTCGTCCATGCTACTTGCGGTCAAATAATACCTTCAGATTTTAGATCCACAACAGGTGCAGGCATTTGGTCAGCAATGCGTGTAATTCGTTATCTGCTTTGATATTGACCACCAGTGGTTGGCTTTGCTGCCGTTTGGTTTATTCTGCAAAATAATAATGCCATTGAGGAATGATTAATCAGGGAAGGACAAACTGTTTTGGTTGGTACCTAATCAAATAGCCTTTTCAACAACTTAAAACATCTCCCTTTTAGGAGATCGAAAACGCTGGAGATCAGTACAATAAAGTATTGTCTTTGAAACAATCATATTGCGATGAAATCATGACACACAACGACATGATATAAAATTATACTTGAATTGGTCAGAAAATCATTGTTTTGCACTGAAGTTCCTAATTAAATAAGAAAGTAGTGCTTTTCAGTTTGTTCTGTGGCTACTTAAGACAGGAATATATGTAAAAAAGCTTTAGTATGTGGCTTTTATATAGATCATGTATTGAACTACCAGATAATATAATTGTGACCTATCTAGGGATGGATATTGTTTTCTTTTTCCCCCAATACGGTGCCTAAACCGGTACTTTTTTTTTCCTTTTAAAAGTACAAAACGATGAATTATCAAACGTTAAAAGGGTGTTTATGCCATGGCAATTTTTTTCCTTCCAATTAACAATATATTAAATGTTTACAGAATACTGTAAAATAAAACTTGTTGTCTCGAGTTATTGACGTCATGATTGCAGCACAGGCAACACAGAACTGCATTAGGCACCAGCTTATGTGGTTTATCTACCGTGTGACAGAATTTATTATTTGTATATTTACACTTTGCTGCATAAAATGAAGACAAAATGAAAAGAATCAAACTGTCCTGTCTTTCACGTAACTGGGATGTAGTCACTGTGTCTGCAGCTCCATTGTGGCTTAACAACAAACAGAAGGAATGCCTCTACGTCCTTGGTTTACTACTTTGTGTGCAGAACAGCAGTGCCAATAAAGACAGGAAAGTTTATCACGTCTGGCAGCACGGCACAATTAGTCAAGGTAATCAATCCCAACCCGATGTTTTACTTCACTCTTCAATGTCACAACGTAGCCTGATCGCTGCTTCATATTTGATTGGTCACCTGCACATTCACAGCCACATTTGATCAATGAATACAGGAGGCTCAGAAGCTATGGCTTAACTTATTTTCTACTCTCAGAGCAACACACCACGATGATTATCACATCCTGGATTGAAACAAAAACATGGAAGTTTTGAATTCCTGCGAGTAACATCGAGGCCAGCCACACATCACAAATAGTGATAAATGATGCACTGAAGAATCAAGCTCAAAGCTAAAAAAGAAACAAAAACATTTAGGCATCCCTGGCCGGAACACAAGCTAATTCAAGATGGAAGATGGAAAAGCTCTTACCACAAGACCAGCCGCCTCCCAGAGCAACGTTGGACTGTTAAAGCAACCCTGTTAGACCCGGAAGTTACATAAAGAGAAAAGCATTTCCCTGACCTCAAACCTCAGGAGTGGAGGCTGCTGGAGGAGCTACAACACACTCTCAAGCCATTTGAGTGTGCTGCAGTTTCATCTCAGTGGGGCAATCTCAACTTGAGATGGTCTACGAAGACAATTCATCAAACATTACTGTAACTGAAGTGGTCACGAATCCCTGGTTTCACTGACTCAAAGCCCTGGCTCCATAAGAAGGTCTGTGAAAAGTTCAAGCCCACTCTGCACAAATAAAAAAGAAAAGCCCTCGGGTAGACTCCAAAGACCAGCCAGAATGACAAGCGGGGATGAGACGGAACCTCATCTGTCATTTAGTGCAAACAAAAGTTCTCAAGTAGTTTGGGGAACAGCCATTGCCTGAAAAACAAAATATATGTCCTCTGCGATGGTGGAAAGCAAATGAGGCTTGGTATCTCGCTTTGACAATTCTTCACTTTGTCACTAGGACTGGGTACCGAGAACCGGTACCAACATAGCACTGGTTCCTACACTACCGGTACCTACCGTACCAAAACGCAACTCAGATTTCGGTTCCTGAGCCAATTGAAACACTTTATTTACGCAGCCTGATGACACTGTCCTCGCAGCAGCTAACCATAGTCTACCGCTTGTGTAGCTACAGCGGCTAGCTAGCATCTACCTTATATTTCTATCTAGTCAGTGTTTCCCTCAGTTATTAAAGTGTGATCGTTCTTTCACAGCGCACTGCACTATTACCCCCGACAAACACAGGCAGACTCAGAGAAATTAATCCGCTTTTTATGATGTTAATAGACAGTTAACTAATGAATATTACTAGGCCAAAATGTGAGAATCCCGTCAGTCAGTCCAACAACTTCACACTGAAATGTTTGCGCGTCAATTTTGGTAAAAGCTAAAGATGCCTTATGAACATAGTTAAAAGCAGGATCATATCAGACATGAAGGAAAATCAGCACTATCACTGACCAAATCCACATAATCCCAAAGAGTGAAATCCCCAGAGATTTTAATCCTATTAATTTCCTGCACTCGCAGATTAACAAGAAAAAAACATACACATGAGTGGGATAAAAACAAAGACCCCTGAACGCACTAAAGGCCAATGACTTGGGTTCTAAACACATGGTCATTATCTTGTGTTTTACACTCATCCCACTGAAAAGCTTGGTTGTGTACAAATATATTTCAGACACATTACTGCCATTAAGGATTTCAGATAAGCGACACAACTTGTATCACTGTCTACATCAAAAGATTTTTCAGAAAGGCTGGCAAATCTAGCCATCTTTGTCCACCAGGGTCACTGGACAGAAAGTTGAATACACTCTGGGTGTCAGTATGGTTTAGGTCACGGCATTTAATGAAACAATGTTTAAAGCAGAGTGACATAACTTGCATCTCTTGGGTGTCAATACATGTTTTCCCTTATTAAAACAAATAAAAAAAGGTCAAAAGATTATGATCTGTCCACTGGTGTGTATATCCTTCGTTTTATATTTACAGTGGATTACTAGATGAAGAGAAAGCCATTAGATTCAAAGCTTCAAGTGTGTGGGGGGAGGGAGGGAACCAGCGCTTAAAGCGGAGGATGGATCGTAATCACTGCATTTGCAATTAAAAATCAGATTTATCTTTTTAATCTATCCAGTTATATCTAATAGATGGTGCTCATCCGGATTGAGAAAAATATTTCCAACTTCCTTGAGGTGTTTATACAGATGCTTAAAAATATGCCATTGGGTTTAATATCAAAATATGTTTAACAAATGTTTCTCATAAATCATACATGTATTGACCATGTTCCATCATATCAATGTTCTGTCAACACCCCTTCCCCACCGTGTTGTCCTGGATCTGAGGTGCACATATTGGACTCATCCGTGCAGGATTCCGCATGCGCCCTTAAT
Source organism: Pungitius pungitius (assembly GCF_949316345.1). Lineage (NCBI taxonomy): Eukaryota > Metazoa > Chordata > Actinopteri > Perciformes > Gasterosteidae > Pungitius > Pungitius pungitius. Next base: position 24,647,079 of record NC_084900.1, read on the forward strand.
ACCTTTCAATCCAAGATACGTTCTGTACATTTCTACGACGGGTAAATCAAAGCAATCTAGTCCGCCAAGCCTGAACTCATCCGATGCTCGGCATCTGTCTCTGAGTCCCAGAAAAAGCGGTGATGAGAAAGGCTTTGAACGCCATCTTGTTCATTGCAGCTGCTTGGGCCCTGAATACAGGAACCCATTCATTCGAGGAGGCGGGAGGGAGGGGGCGCGCTGGCGACATGAATTCATCTGTGTGAACCCGTAAATACAAATAGCTCTGTTAATACACACCGAACGTGTCATGCCAGCGGGATATTTCCGGTAAAGCTTTGTGTGGAAGCCACGTCTGCTGGCCCTGAACGTTACATGCATGTTGCCCGGGTGCTGCAAGAGGCGCTCGGCTCGACTTCCTGCGACAGGCCGTCTCGACTCGTTTCTAAAGCATCTCCGGGCTCGCTCAGCGTGACCACTAAAACACAAATCTCAGAACTCATCTCTCGTGCTCGTAACACGCTATGCGGGTGTGCTAACCCCGGATCCGGCGTTTCGCTGCAGATACAGCGGCCTGGAGCATGAACTCGTCCGGCCCGGTGGAGCCGCTAAACATCTCACGCTGCAAACAGTCCCGTGATCGAGATAAACAGATTGGGGGAATCCAATTATCACAAGGCAATCTCGTTGTCGCATCGTTAAAAGAGAGAAGTTCAAATTGAGGTCGAACGGTGTGTCCGCTAAGCGACGTGGGTATAACACTCGTGGCACTAAAATGGCTAAAGCCCCAGCGGGTCCACGGCGGCGCGTATCCCCCTCTCTGCGATCTGGAAATCAGCGCTTCCGCTCGGCGAGAGACGTAAATACAGATTAGTTTTACACATCGTGCGCTCTTACAATCGCAGGACCGCCTTTCCCATTTTTGTTTTGCGTGCTTTGGGGGAGACCTTGCGGGGGAATGTTACCGTGCAACGTTAGCCGTGGCTGAAAGTAGCCCTCAACACCCGGTGGGTTGGTTTCGATTCACCGGATTGAGCGCTGCTAGGTCAACCAGCTCGTTTAAACACAGTTCGTCAAAATAACAGATTGCGACTGAGAAATGTGCCAAAAACTCTTCATTATTAAAAAGGCCAACCAGTCACCGCTGGAGTTAAACGGTCTTTTTTTAAACGGCTCTCGACAACAACACTGTCCGTATTCACGCTGGGTACGGTTATGTGTTAATGGTTCTGGCTTCCATGTTCGCAACACGTACACAGATCAGCCATACCCAACATATACACACACACACAGATCAGCCATACCGGGAGACAGACGTAGGCTGCTACTGGCGTGGACTGGCCGTGGAGCAGCGGGGGTGGTGGGGGAGAATATGTTGGTGAAGTGGCCACATCTAGACTCGTTTCGCTGGTGTTCGCATGGTGCTATGACGTTACGTTTAACACCACGAGAGGAAGTAACTAAATCCAAACTATATTCACGTCTGTTGGAGCTACGCAAGTAGAAGAAGTTGTAATTATGTCATTATCGTAGCTCGCCAAAGGGTTGGCCAACAATGACCCGAGTAGCGAACGTGCCATCAAATTAGCTCACCTGGTAACGTTAAATAACTAGATGTGAAACGTGTGCCGACATACAGATCCAACATCTCGGGAATAAGTGTGCTCGATATTCCGATTTAACGTCAACTCGAGCGCGCCCCGTGTTGTGATATTGTTCGTATAGATGGGCTAGAGTTTGAAACAAATAGCGATATTTGCAATGAGAAGCAGGAAGGTACCCGGACGTTGGAGAGGGGTGCTGCTAACCTAGCAAGCCTTCACCAACTAACCGTTAACCTTCTAGTTTACCCACGCGGGGCTTCGACTAACCTCACCAGCTTGCCGCATGGAAACATCACACACTAAACCAGCTAAATATTATCCTGCCGAATTTGGAAACGGGGTTAACGCAATGTGTTAAGTTTTCTTTCAGAGTGACCCACACCCACTCTCTTGGCAGCAGCAAGAGGCTAGCATCGGGCTAGCGGCAGCTAGCGCTAACTCTACCACTTTTAACCCCTTTCGTTCATCTTCCCCGCTCGAAAAGCTAGCAAAGTGCACAGCCACTTACTGCATTTCCAGAGGCGCACATTCAAACATTAAATACACATCCTTACCCGCGTTCAGTCGAGGGTATCCGTTGTTTATATCACATTGACTGGAAACCGCTAAATCTTGTCTCCCCTCTCTCCGCCCAGGCGCCTAAGATTTAGCTAGCGTTAGTTAAGCTACCGAGGAGCGGCACTCCCCGAACCCAGTTTTTGACCCGCCGAGGGGGGGAGACACACCGGCACAGAGGCGCAGAGATACGTCGGTGTTCACCCAGAAAGACGTGGCACAGTTCCGTATGGCGCGGTCTTCCGTTTCAACGAAAATTCCAACTCAAAGCAAAAAAAATCCCTTCTCGTCTTCCCCACCGTCGTCGTCCCTCTTCTTTTTTTTCTTCCTTCACGCCAGGATCTCAGTCGCTTCTTCCTCCGGCCATCAAACAGCAGAGATGGGCGCGGTAACCCTGCACTCAGGTCTGGGAAACCCCACGTTACGGCAGCGTCACAACGCACGGCGGAGGGTCGGCGGCTATCAGGAAATACTGCCATTTTTGGTAACACCCCACATACTCAAATAACATTTACCTGCCAAAACGACGCGTTTAATTATACGGCCGTGGCCATTTACAGAGTTCAAATCTGCAGTGGTGCGAGAATGGGCTTTTCTTAACGCCGGAGTAGGTTAGAAAAACAGCCATTGGGTTTGTTATGCGGCCTACGCAGCTCTATAGGTTGTGTTGGGTACTCTCATCATATCTTACCAGGAATAATTGGTTCAAATATCTTAACAACATATGGCCCAAATCATTGGTAAACAGGCAACCTTTGGAAACGGATCAAAGTGTCTTTCTGTGAACTTGTGAAATGGACAAGTTTGGGAACTTTAAAAAGTGCCTTGTGTATTACAACAACTTATGACTTTCAGGTCAGTTACAACAACCGCTACCCTGAGCCAATAACACAGTCTCATTTGCAAACCAAAACAGACCGTGCCTCAAATTTAACTACAGAGCTGCGTGTCCTACCCTGCCAGCAGGCATGCATCCAAAACACTCTTTATTACGCAAAGTAATGTTAATATATTCTCATGGTTCGATGATCTAATTTATACAGATCCATTAGTAATAAGTCATCGGTCGCTCCCACCGTCGCCAGAAATCGAGTCAAAATACGCCAGCAAAGTTTTTGTTGACGAGTGATATTAACTTTGCCATACTTTATTTGTTTGAACTGATGTGTCCTAGTTCAAGACAGGAAATCACTGGAGACTTGCCTCCCGCGCTGAGTGCTTGAGGGTGGGCCTTCACTGCAGCGCAGAGATCACTTGATCATTATCTGCAGCAGTCTTGCTAGAGTGCTCCGAGGAGGGGATAATGCTCAGTGGGATAAGTCGTTACTTGGAGACGTGGAACACTTTGGCGTCCACCGGGACAACATAGTGTGTGTGTGTGGGCTGGGTGTGATGGGGGGGGGAGACAAAAGCATCATCAGCTATGGTTTGCACGGAGAACAGAACAGAGAGAGAGAGAGAGAGCGCTTTTGTCTCTGCTGTAACCCCGGCGTTTGGGGATGCACTGTTTGTGCCCCATCTGTTTTTCTGTCGTCTCCTGACAGTCACATGTTGCAGTTGATCGCTAAACACGCTCTGAGTGTGTATGTCTCTATTAAAATCAATATATTGTATATTTTCTTTCTTGTCATTTCAATTTCTGCATAAGTGTGTGTGTGTGTGTGTGCTCCTGCCAGTCTTTTGAATCTCAGACTTCTTCTCAAAGTCCTCTGCTGTGGGTTGGTCCGCTCCAGAGATACCTTCCCCATAATAACTGCATGGAGGGGTCTGAGCGAGTGAACCCCCACCCCCCGACTCTTACTTATATATCGGCGTATATTGAGTAAATAGTTGATGTTATTGGAGAATTAGTTCATTATATTCACTATATTGGGGGGTTATACATCTGAATTCAACGCCTACATTGCCTGTCACTTGGAATCAACAAATCCAGGTAGATGGAGGGTGTGTTGTGTGCGTGTGCCTTTTGTTTTTAGGTGTGGCTTTTCCACCGGGACTCATCTGCTCGGGTTGATGCTGGTGAGATTCAGTTGCCCCTGGATACACCCCGGCCTGTCTGCATTCGTGTGTTGTGAAGCTGCTACAGCGGCGCCTCGGACCACCCGGGGGAAAGCGCTCACCGTCTGCGTTGAGCCTTTGGATGAGGAGAGCGGGACGGGAAGGATCCAGGCCTCGATGTGCCACTGGTGTCAACGCATGCGCTGAGTCAGTTGTACTAAATAAAATAGTCAAACTCTGTCAAATAGACGTGATGATCATGAGACCAACCGTTAAAAGGAGATTTCAGCTAATTTTATTCTCCTAAGAAACATCCCTTGATTTTATTAATATGGCCAATAGCGTGATGCTAAACGAATATATTCTGGTTGTTTTAATATTGTAGTTCTCCAAGAACATGTACTTTTTTTGAGCATTTTCAATCTCCCGCATTATTTTCTAACAACCCCTTTACGGCCCCTGTGGGTTGAATCCACACACAGACACACAGTCAGCCAGAGATGCACAAACACACACACACACACACACACACACACACACAGTGCAGAGACCGTAAGTAGCACTATCTCACAGTATTAGCCAGAGATCAGAGGAGAAATCAGATTAGAAAAAGAGGGAAAGCGGCAACACAAATACCGCCTAATATGATCTCATACTTTTCATAAAACGAGTGACATTACATGAGGCTAAGCTCATAATGACCTTGCTTTTTATAGGCAGGTTGGGGTACAGTAATCTGATTTAGCATAATCTCCTCCAATCTCTGATAAATGCTTACAGCATGTATCTCTTAGAGAGGTCAGATCCTATTGGTCCGTTTTGAGGCATTACTGACATCTGCTGTTCACATGGCCCGCTTCCCATAGAGTGGGACGCCGCCCGGAGATGAGCAAGCAAGTGAACAGCTTTGCAATGAACATTTCACATGTGGATATTTGTAACATCAGGTATTCCAAAAGGGAAATGATTTCTGAAATGTCCTAATAAAGAAATGTTTAAATAAATACTAGGGCCGGGACTCGATTAAAAATATTAATCTAATTAATTAGAGGCTTTGTAATTAATTAATTGAAATTAACCGCATTTTAATTGCATAAATATTTGACCTGAGAACAGTGAGAAGTCATTTTTTTCACATGGATTTTTATTTTTGTTCAACCAATTCCAGCAGACAAGTGTAGAGATAGCATATTTAGAAATATAGTACTTTCAGAAATTCAGGTAGCCTATAGGTAAGTAGACCTTCTGTAAACTTTGTTTTTTTAAGTAGACCAATACTTTCAAGTACATTCAGAACATCGGTTATTTTGTCAGACGTGGACTTAAACCAGTCATCTGGTGCAGTGTGGGTTGGGTGTGGGTCCTTGTACTCGTAGTCGGGCTAACGTCCACGCTAGCTGCTAATCGTTTTGCGTTGAGGTGATACTTGAGGCTCGATGTGAATTCCTTGTTGCACAGCTTGCACACAACCACGCTCTTATTGACGCTTCCATCCGTGTGTTTATTATAATCAGATTTCCCATTCACGGGGCCAACCGACACGGTCTCGTCAGCTTCTTCGTTCATGTTCACTGTGGTTTGTTGTTGTCTGAAGTCATGAACGCTAGTTGGTGCTCCAGTATAATCGGTCCTCCGAAACTCATCCAGTGAGAAACGTTCCGCGGTGCAAAAAATAAGTGTAAAAATGCGTAAAAATTGTTTATTGTGTTATTTTTTGTGTAATTAATTAATCTTAATTCACATTGTAATTAATTAATCGTAATTAACGCGCTAAAGTCCCGGCCCTAATAAATACCAATAAGTTGGTCCAGAGTATTTTTGTTTGTGGAAGCATTGTTTTAATCCATAGAAAGGCATGGCGTGCCCAAACTTTTTTCAAAGAGGGCCAGATTTTATTATGTTAAGCTGCCAACAGTCCCTTCTGACCTATTTTAACCATAAAGGTTACATGCAAATGATACACATTTTCCATTGTCACAATCATCTTTATTTTTCAAATGCCAATTATAAGCCACTCAGGCAGGCGTGAAGAACTCTAAAAACACAATTCTGCTTTCATTCATGTCTGGAAAGTACAAACTGTTTACGGAAAACCTTACACTTCAAAGAAGATGATAAATATCTTTGCCTCATGATCATTTGAAACAGTCATAAGTCATGCTGTCTGTTAAAGGAGCAATTGCATTTGAAAGTTTTATGATTTATTTAACAGTGCTAACGGGCCATAAATAATACATTGAAAGGGCATGATCGGCCCGGGGGCCGGACTTTGGACGCCCCTGGTCTAAGGTTACACAAAGGAATAGTTTATGCATTAAAAAACATCTTGTTTTTCCCTTTTGAAAATGTTGTCATGGAGTCCAATTTGATTTAAAAAAATATACTAAATATAAGTGTGAATCTAAAATTAACATTCAAAAAAAAAAAAAAGAATCAAAAACTGCTTTTGAGTCGCAAAAATACCTCCTTTGACTAAAGTTGATTTAAATCTTATTTTTTTATAACAAATGTTATCCAGTGAGCTGTATAGAAAGTCCAGCAGGAACAATAAGTAGAACTTGGAACGAGAAAGCAGTGGGCAGGAATATTTTCACATTTTCTGCAGATTATTGTAAATAAACTAGTTCTCAAAGCAACCCTTTTATAACACACGTTGATAATGCAGGACTTTTCCCAGAGTGGGAGGTCAACTTCCCTAACCTCCACTATTTCAAATACACTACAGCTCATTCAATTCCATGACATTCCAGGAATTCCATAACCACAGGAGGACCAGGGGGGGGGGGGGCATTAGGAGGCTCCTAGTGGCGGCTACTTGTAAGTGGAACATTCTGGTTCAGCACAGGCCTGGGCCCGGTCCAAGATAGGAGGCCAAAGACAATGTCTCAGTGGACACTGTGACAGTCGAAATATTTCCCCAACTGTGAATTAACAACAATTTCTCAAGACAACCTTTAAATAGAGCATTTGAGCTGGAGATTTGATAATCCAATGTAAACGATTAGGATCCCAGATCCCCCGGTTCCATTGTTAAATCAACCACCTTTGACTTTTTGACACTGGCCCTAATCTTTGGATTGAAGCTGCCAAAACCTGACCTCAAGCTCTCAACAATACAATAATAACAATACAACGATACAGTAATTACCACCGGCCTATTACGAATATTGATAACCGGTGTTATTGATATCACTGTTAGTGCCATCGAGCTTACAGCACCTGCTGCTTAGTTGGCATTATGCACAACCCCTGTTGGCGACCAGGCCCTTTAAAAAAAAAAATGAGGCTGTGACATGACCTGACCTGTGGCCCACCGGGCTCGTCGGAGAAAAATCCATGATTAAGACAATTAGCACATACAGTAACTCTTTTATTGATGTGATTAAATACAATCCATATATAATCCAATTTTTAGTTCATGCTGGCCACATACATTTCAGAGTGCGTGTGAGATGATTTCCAATTGGCCGGCGTCCCGACCCTGTAGAGGTCAGTCGGTCGTGGTGGAGACCAACGCCATCAGGGTGACTCTGTAAACATTGGTCTCATCCCCCGTCAAGGTAAGAGGTAAACATGTCTGCACCACCTCATAGGGCTGAAACACACACAAACACAGGAGGTTAGATGGTGGTATTGAAATAAAAGGTACCTAATAAATGACCTAAATTAATATTAAAACTGGATACAGCACAACGTACAGCCATTCATTCTCGTAAGGGTGCAAAGGCTGACAGAAGCTGGATCAGATTTGAAACAGTAAAAAACTAAAGACAGTGACTCCTTGATTGTTTGCGCTCTTCACTTTTGTATTACTTTTTGAAAATAGATAATTTAGCAAAAAATCAGACACTTATTTTCTGTCCATTCTTTAATTGATACTGTACATATTTATGCAAACTTTTCCATGCCCCTCCTCTGTACAGGTTGTTTCCCCCTTATTCAGTAACAGCCGCGGGACTCGTCTTCACCTTGTACCCACTGTGGGGAACCCACGTGACGGTGACGGTGCGCTTGTGGCCCGTCTCCACGGAGCCTTTGCTGGGCTCCACGCTGAAGCCGAGCTGCTGCAGGGACGCCGCGTTGTCCCACTGAAACTCACCGCCCTGGAAAACAAGAACACACAGACCTTCAAAACAAAAGCCCCACATTAGATCTCCTTAACAATGTTGGATCCTGGTTTGTAGTACACACAGCTACTAGATATTGCCTCTGCATATTGATGCATCGACACTCCTCACTTCATTATGTTACATTATGCTTTGTAGGTCCAACTATGTCGTTTTAAAAAGTTTTTGCTGCTTGATAATAATACTTTCTGGATTTTGGAGGCCCTGACAAGAGTACGGACGGAGGAGTCAGATCGATGGTTGATGGCAGAATAGCGTACCACACATGGATTTAAATCCTTTACGGCTTCAACTTATCAACTCATCTCGTCTCCTGATGCATCCCAGTACTCTGGATGAAACATGTGACGATGTCACATTACCTTCCTCACGGACTGTGTGGCGATGCAGCCCACCTGCAGCTCCCTCACCGCAGGTGTGATGACTCCTGCAGTGTAGCTGGCCCGAAGGGTCACCAGCACAGGGGTGGTGGGCTTCTCCTTCAGCTCCAGCTCTGCTAGATATATATATAGAGCGGTTTAGCCAGATTCAGCCTCATTAAACATCATTTTACTTCTTTACTTAAAGTCAGTGGAATTGTACGGAAATTGTATGGAATTACACATGTTCATGGTCGCTTAATAAATGTGACACAAAGTCGACATCCTCATTCATCCAAACTTTTGCTTTGAAGACATTCCCACCAGGCTCAGCCGTATTTTGTGTCCTGCGCTAATTAACAAACGTTGGATTGGTAGTGTTAGAATGTCGGTGCGCCTACGTACACACGATGAATGGTCTCATCTCTACTGTTGCAGACATGCGTTTGCTTCCATTCATTAATTTATTTCCAACAGATCCAAACATAAATATTTGACAGTTACTGACTGATATCCAGAGGTCCAAAAAGCATTTACTATGTTGGCTCACACAATTCAAGCAAGCTTGAAGAGTCTGCTGAGCATTTGATTCAGATTTATTTTCGTCCTGACTGTTCACATTGCTTTGAAACCTTGTCTTTACATGGTGCCACATTTGGATCTTCTGGAATTCTGGTTCCCTGCTGGCATAAATGATCCAATGTGTCTAGGAGTTATTATTGTGTCCGTGTCTTTATTTCTCTGACTGCGGTCGGGCATCTCGAATCCCTTTCCATTGATAATATTGATGCCTTCTGCAATGACTGCATGTCTCTTAAGACCCTGAGGAGGAGATGAAGGCGGAGGCCTGCATACCTGTGAGCGCAGGTCGTCTGGCTGCCAGTGGAGGGAGGAGGGATTCGATGGGCACCGTCAGCGCGTCTCCTCCCATCAGATACATGTTGTGTGAACAAGCTGCCCCCCTCACATCCGCCACGCACACTTTGCTCTGAGGGACAGAATCGGACCAGTGTTCAGGTCGCCTTAGAAAGCAAACCAAAGTGACGCGTCTCGAGCGGAGCCTTTCGCCTGGACCCCGTGATGCTTTTGAACCTGTGATTCAGATCGAGGTCCGGTCGAGTGTCTCCGTTCTCTCACGTCTTTGTGCGTGCGCGGCGTTGTGCTGACCTTATTCATGAGCTCTACGGTCAGCCTGTCAGAATAGCTGACAGAAGGGTGGTCGGGCCGAAAGGTGACGGCGATGTCGAGGCTTTGTCCTGGAGCAACGCTGCCCTCTGCTGGAACTGCGCTGAACACACTCAGCCCGCTGAAGTTCTGGGTTCCTACACGGGGTACAAGAAAGGCTCGTCCATCGTTCTATAGCCCGATTAATGCTTTATGTCAATATTCTATCAATGCAAGTCTCTCTCAGAGAGACTCTGGTTCATGGAGTTGTGTGCACCTGTTGCCTCTCCTCTCATTTATCCAGGTTCCTACCCAGATGTGTAAAAAAAAAAAAGAATCTCCTCCAGTTTGAGTTTTCAGGTTCCCTGTGGAATCTCTGCAGTGTTAGCTCTGCCTTACCGACAGTAGGCTGGACCGGAGAGTCCGTGGGAGTCCGCAGCAGGGAGGCCAGGCTGTCCGCTCCACCCGGAGGCCTTGAGGGCGAGAGGCTGGCCAGCAGCGCCCGAAAACCCACGGCCACCACTGAGCTGTTTTGCAGCTGCAGGCAAAACGGGACGTAATGTCAGTTGCTAGCCTGCAAACCTCGAGGTGACATGTGCAAATAACCAGTGACTGGAGTTGACGTGATAGGAGCAGAGAATATCTTCAAAAGCCAACAATCTTTGTCTTATTCGTCTTATCTTCCCTCTGCTGTCAGCGCGCTGTGGACTGACCTTCAGGACACGCACGGCGCTCTCCTTCTGCAACACATAGCCAAAGTCAAGGACACCTCCGGGGTGGGAGGAGGTGACGGCGGGGACCACGCCCACCCCACTCAGAGTCATCTCCAGGGTCATCTTCTGGCTACACACCTCCAAAATCTCACAGTACTAGAGAGCAGCAGAGTATTGTAAGTGTAAAGTATCGCTCAGCATGCACAGCTGGCGAGGACAAACCAGTGGATTCCAGCGGAAAACAGTGCCTGATGGTATATATTCTACCGACCTTTTTCTCCAGAGACGGACTGAAGGCCAGAACCAGAGTGTGTTTTTCTCCGGGTCTAATGCACCTGAGAGCATTCAGAAGGGAAAAAGGGCCGTGCACGTCCAGCACCGATGACCTCAGCTTGGAAGCGGTCAAAGAAAAGCGCAGTTTAAATGTGATGATGTTATTATCGGATGTAGTGTTATCTGCTTTAATAGATGTAGTAGTGGCATTTTAGGATAAAAACACACTACACTTAATGAAAAGTCTAAAGGATATGAAAATAACTAGTACAAAAAGTGCAATGTGGAAAATACTTCTATCTAGATATGATTATTACTTACTATCTTCCAATTATAATAAATATATTATATTATACACTCAATGGGGAAGTGTCCTTGTTACTCTGTACCAGCCGCACTACACTACTACTCACTTGAACAGTGTATCTGAGGGGTCAAAGGCTTCAACCAAATCTTATCCACACTCATTGCATGTCATTTACCATGCCTCTCTTATCTCTTTTTTAAAAATGCGTTAAAATACATTTTTAAATGACCATTTCCTGTTGCTGGGAGCATTTAAGATAAGGACTTTACTTAGGACAGCACTGCAAAATCAAATATACCCACATTTTCCGTCTTACGTGTGCTATTTAGTAATCCAGCTTGTTTTGGAGTTTTCTAGTGCTGAAGTTGTCTCCTCCTCGATATAAATTGACTATAGGGTACTCGCCATGTGGTGCTAAAAGTGAAAAAAATATATTTGAAAAACTCAACAGCAAAGTGTCTTCCCAAAGGAAAAGAGAAGAAATATGTATATCAGATTATAATGTGAACTGTCCAAACAAGTTTACATTTTCTACAGTTTCTAAGTTGAATTTTGTAAGAGTAATTAACAGTTAACAACATGAATGACTTTCTATCATTAGTAAAACTTTGACCCTTGCTTTGGACAGGATACATCCAGAGTTTCCCTTGAAATGTTCTGAACGGTAAACCTCTGGATCACTCGTTCTCCTGAAGACGGACGACACACCAAAAAAACACAATGGCTGAGTACCGGAAAATGTAATGTACGCCCGATGAACAATGCAACATTAACGCTGAAGCACCATGAACCTCCACAATCACTCACCCACTGCCACCTGATGGAAGTCTATGCTATTCTTTGCACTGTTGGATATGACCACTAGGGGGGGCTGGACAGCAGGACACTGCAGCTTGAGGTACAGCGTGTTGAAGGCACTGTGGAGATAATGAACACAACAAGCTGTGAAATACAGAGCATGCGTCCTTTGTTTTCTTAACATTAACAAGACCCGTAGACTTGAGGACTTTCATTCTAATCGCGCTGTAAGGAAAATACGTTGCTGAGCTAATAGTTCAAAGAAGAATGTTTACTCTTCAAGTGAAATGGCCTCAGGATATCAACTTCTTTTCAGCAACTTGGGTTTAAAAACAAAGAAGACATCCAGAAAACATTTATACTTACTGGATGAAAACAGACGTTATGAAGACAGAAGTGTTTTCCACACTTCACTTTTCACATACCTGAACATTCAATTCCACGTTATGTCAGACACATGGGTCCATGTCAAATTAATTATAAATAAATACTAATTGAAGACACCAACATGGAGGTATAATTGTTGCAGTCCTCAATAATTAAAAAACACAGACATGAGTACCAATGTTTCCAAATACAAGTGGAACACACCTCTTTCAGCTCAGTTTAGACCGTTAAGGATTCTATTTTCTGACTTTGGAACTCGCACATAACGTTATTCAACACTGCAAGGAAGGTGGAAACATTACTTGGCGCGACCACGCGACATGCACTCGTCCACCCTGGAGGTTTCACTTCAGCGGGGGCTCAATAGAGAGGAGAGCAGCAGAATAAAAAGCTGTTTTGACATCATCTGCACACATATTGGCCTGTGAATAATGACTGGCGTTGCACACCGTCATCGAAGGTCATTCCTGAGGATGCAAGCAAAATATCTTGCGTTTGGCCACCACAATTGGCTCGCTACAAAAGACAAATGGAAGCAAAACATAGTGTCTGGCTCAGTTTGGGTTCAGCAATCGTGGTCACGCTGAGGAGATAAGACAGTTAAGTCATCAGCTGGGAAGTAACATCTGGTAAACCCCCAGTGGTCACATTTAAATGGGTAAAATCCGATTTCAGTCGGTCACAGTTGGCTTTCACGGGTGATTCTAACCGTCCAGTCCTTCCTCGGTTCATCAGTGTGTTCCAAACTCATGGCATCAAAGTGATGAATCTTTTTCAGGGGCGGCCGAGATGTTTCCAAGACGGCGGCTGTTTTGGCTATTCATTAAAGGAAGAAAATAAGCTACATATCAACGCCACAAGATCCATTCCCACACAATCCCACACATTTTATTCACTATGAGATGGAAGCTGTAAATGCAATTTACTTGAGGGGCGTCCAGACCCTCAGGCTACACATCTTGCAGTGTGCACCACCAAAACACAATATCAAGGGCCAAAAAGGACATTTTGGAAACTAAATATTGTGAAATCAAAACACAAGGCGCAGATCGTTCGTTGTGACGCGATCACAGATCCGACACGACAGGGAGGCGCAGAGCGCTGCTGACTCGGCGCTACCTCCACGCGGGCTGGGCCTGTGGCTCGTCCTCCGGGGGGTCTCCGTCCGACACGAAGCAGGGCACGGTGCTCTCCCTGTAGCGGCGAGTGAAGGAGTGCAGCAGAGAGGCTCTGGCCTCCTCGTGCCGCTCCGACCTGGAAGGGGAAACAAATCAACAGCGTCTCCTGGATGCTAGCACGACAAAAGGCCTTCCTCTAACCTTTCCTGCAGAAGTCATGGGAATCCTGAGGGAATGTTTAAGAAGAGCTTTGTATTTTCCTTATTTCAGTGCATCAGTACAAGTCATAAATTGGGAGTCAGAATGTGAAAGATGATTCCTAGAGAATAACATATTTTTCTGAAATTTATATTTTCTTCACTGGCGTTTCAGTCCAGCGAACTGGACATGTACTCTTATGTAATTTTGCAGCATAAAGCCAGCCAACAACATAGATGAAATCAAGAAAAAAAGAAGCAAATCAGGTCTTTGTTGAATTGAAAGCCACCTACCATGGCCGCAACTCTGCTGGATTTGGTGACTCAGTTGGTTGGTCCGTCTTTGGGCCGCCGCAGGCCTGGCTCGTCTTTGGGATCACAGATGCCTTCTTCCCTTTAGCGGTGACCACGGGGACCTCTTTTAAAGCCTCGGGAGGCGCACAGACACACACACACAGACAGTTGATTGTTGGATTCAGAGGTGAGACGAATGAAGCATCTACAATCTGTACGAACACCAGCATCCACATGACAGTGAAAAGGGGATGAGTTCACAGGCTGACCCTCCCAGCAGGAGGAGGGAGGTTGAGAGGGGGGGGTTATTTGTACCTCCTGATCAGCGTGTCTGCTCCTCTCCAGCTCCTCCACGCGGAGCAGCTCGGCTCGCCGGAGGAGACGCAGCGCCTCCTCTTGGATGTCTTGGTCTCGCAGTCGGGGCCTGAACGTCACTTGGAGCAGACATCTCTGTGTGAGTGGAGGGATGGGGTATCATGTCGGGAATCCCTCATATTTACAGGATCTAGACTTGTATTTGTACTTTAAAGTAGCGGTCAGATTTCCATGCTCTTCCTCGCTATATTCTATTCAAGCCTCTGCCTTGCTATTATGAACACCTACGTTGTCAGATAGTGCTCCACTTGGCAAATACAAAATGAGCACTATTTCCTGTACTCATTGCTGTCAAATTGCCGTGCAAACTAAAACTCAAAGGCCCTTATTCACATCCTTCATATGTCCAGCAGAGTGCCTCATTGCACTGCACAGGGATCTGCAGCGAGCCAATGGGCAGCTGGCGTGTAGAACCGTGCCGAGTGGAACCGAAGGGCTTCCTCTCAGACCCGCCTGCTCTCTGATCGGTGCTCGGCACGTCTCTGTTGCAGATTGTCATTCAAAGTATAAATGTATTGTGCTAGTCCCCCGGTTGGGTTCATTTACGAGGCTAAATTAAAGGGCTTTGTTCAAAAACTCAAACGTGCTGTGTTTGAACAGGTCCTTATTAAAGGGGCATTTGGCGACATACTAATCGTCTGCAGGTTACGTGTAAAGACGGTGTGCTGCTCCGACCTCTCCCGGCAGTAGGCGGCCTGCTGAAGGAGCGATGCTTATGTCTGAATCCTCGGGCAGGCTGAAGGAGAAGAGCCTGGGGGTCGCAGGAGCCACGGCGCCCTTCCCCACTGGAGGGGTGTTTTTTTTGGACTGGTGGCTTGCTGAGGGGTTGATCAGGTGAAGTACGGCAGTGGATCGGTCCCCTAGGGCCGTGGCCCCAAACTGAACCAGAGAGTGGGAGAGCAGCAGCGGAGGGCGGACACCTGCCGCTCGGCATGACAGGAGGACATCTCTGTGGACAGTTACAGAGAAATTGATTTGATTACTTTTTAGGAATTTAGGTCATTGGACCAAATGCAATGCCAGCAATCATGCATGTATTCATTTTGGAATTTGAAATGTGTTGACCTGTTAATTCCTGATTTGCAGCGGAGCTGGAAATTGTACTCTTTGGCCTTTTTGGCACTGAAAATCAGATCTATCTCCAGGGTCTCTTGTGGGAGCAGAGTGCCGAAGCCATCATTAGGCTGCAGCTCAATAAACTGTAGTGCGAGAGAACAAGAGCAACACAAATGACACGTTTACAGTTAGAATCTCTTTCATTTTCATTAAATTAAACCAAATCTTTCATTGTATTATTATCTGGAAGTGTATTCTGCAATTCTGCCATGAATCTTACCCTCAATAATTATCTTTCAAACATTAAGCGTTTTAACATTAAGAAAGTGCTCATACTGTGTCTGTCTCTCATCTTCCCGTTTACATGGGGAGTGAGAATTTGTATTGGGGATGTATGTCAGCTGCTTGTGCCTACACTTAAGCAAATATCAGCACAGTTCTACCCTAGACAGGCTACAACATACAGCACTAAAACTGCCAGATCTGAACGAACATTAGACCAATACAGAAGAAAGTCTATACAGACAAACAGCGCTATTCATATAGCAGCGCTAATTGGAGCAGGGCTATTAACAGCGCTATGATCCCGGAAGTCAAGAGCGGAAAACCGGGAAATGTACCACAAAATTGGGATGACTCGTGAGGATAGTTGTTCCATTATTAGTGGCGGAGTGGGATTCAGGTTGCCTTCCTAAGAATGAAGGATTGACAACAGCCTTACTGCTTTTCACTCACTCACTTTGCCACCGTTGAGAGCTGTCTTAATTAAGTCACAGCTAGCTCTGCCACTGCTTCACAGCCAACTGCTATTGCTTTGGCTGTAATTTTACTGAAGTCTACTCAACGAGTGTTTGCTGTGGTGCTCAGCGGCATTTGCTGTTTCCACGGTAACTGCAGGGGATGTGAAATCGACCAAGTCTGGAAACCTAAGGACTACAACATCAAGGGTTGAACAAAAAGAAAAAATGAAAAAAAAAATGCGTGAAAAGATGGATGAACAATGGACGTCTAATTCATTTCAATGTCTGCACACATCTGACACGATCTAGTAAAGCAGCACGTTCTAAGTTTCTGCTTGTATGGATCCAAGCAAACGGACGTTCCTCACGCAGTACCTCTGGAACTGTCAGGAAGCCAAAGTCCTGAGGCAGCAGGGACAGGTTGGTGAGGCGAACGCTGCTCTTGACCGATTGGTAGATGGAACAGAAGCCAAAGTCCATCAGAGTCCGGTCGAACCGCAGCTCTGACGAGGTCACGACAGCTTGCACCGTGAAACGGGCCGGCGTCACCTGAACGCACAGACATGAAGCCGAGATGAATCAGCTGAAGAAGAGGATGGTCAGGATGGGTAACACTTTTTCTACTTCACACGCAGATCGAAGGACATCTGAGATTTGCACAAATATGTATATATGATGCTAATGAAACCAATTCCTGTTTAAGGCCAATCTTCTGACTGGGAAAGGCTTTTATGCACAAAGCCATGGCTGAGCAGATGAGATGGAAGACTTGTGTGGGCATGTGACTACGCACTTTAAAACTCGTATAGGCTTAATGGGAGATACAAGAAAATTAAAATCTCTCAGGCAAACCCGAGAAACTTTTTTATTATATATTTTTAGTATAAAATCAATCATGCAAGGCAGGGGTTATTCTTTTTTTTATTATTGTTGTTAAGTGCCACAAAATGAGTAGAAAGTTTGTTCTTTCCTCAGTCAGGAAGTAAATCTTTAAACACGTCACAAATAGGATTGAATTTCAAAAAAGCCTAGATCATTCTCTAATACCACAGGGTGTGGTATTGTATTGATTTCAGCAATCGCTACTCATACCGGTGTGCGTGTGTTAAGTAATACACATTTTTTAATCGTGATTGTGTACTAGACCATATTGATATTGGTAAGATCAATTCCTTTATTGCTATTAATCTTTTTTCGGAGAATCAAAATGTAGGGTGTTTAACGTTCCTTTATCCTAAATCACGTACATTTTACTTGTGAGCTGTGAATCGAGTCAGTCCTCAGCCGATGACCTTGCTTATTGGTCTCAGTACCATTGCTTTCCTGCCTGCTGTGACGTCTGGTGGCCATACAACGGGGTGTGTGTGTGTGTGTGTCTGTGTGTGAGTGTACATGCCAGGAACTCAGGGCCTGCGACTTGGGGCAACAGCTTTGGTGCACCACAGGAGCATCCTGGCCCAGTGTTTGGCCCAACACACACACACACACGCACGCACGCACGCACGCACGCACGCACGCACGCACGCACGCACGCACGCACACACACACACACACACACACACACACACACACACACACACACACACACACACACACACACACACACACACACACACACACACACACACACACACACACACACACACACACACACACACACACACACACACACACACACACACACACACACAATCCTCTCCACTCATTGTGGGAGAGGAAGGGTTTCTTGGACGATTTGCCAAGAGGACGGAATAGATTTAGATTTATTTAGAAAGAGGACTGGCATCAACGCAACACGGATGTCTAAGCAGCTGCTGTGTGTTCTTTAATAAAAGCTGCTGCTGACAAGCCGACGGAATTTAGTTGCTGTGAGCAATTTATTTCAACAGCTCCAGAATGAACTGTTTTTGTATTTCAAAAGTTTTTAATTTGCAAATTGGACGTGGTGAAGAGGATTTTGTATTCCCCTCAATGTATGCCCATTGAGGGGAATGATTTAGAATTTTCAATACTCAATAGCACATTATTTCTTGTCAATGTTTTGATGCACAATAAAGTATAACAAGAAATCGTAAACATTGATCCATCAGTTACATTATGTTATGGTTATCACAACAAGACAACATTAAGATTGTGTCATCAATTGGAATCTGAACTGAAATAAAGTGCAGAACTTGTAGTGAATTTATAAAGCTACGTGCAAATGGGCATAAACTGCCTTTGGATGGCTGCGCACCCTTCTGTTGACTAATGACACTAATTTACCCATAACATCTTCAATAAATTAAGTATGTGAGTGCGTATGTGTTATATCAAATTATGTTAATAACTAATTTAAAATATAAAAAACTCCTACTCGGTAGTATGCAATGTGCCATAAATGAAGGCCCCACTAATTGCTTTCTTTACCCAGTAAACACTAGTGAGCTTAACCCCATCTTCAACAATTTTGTTGTGGAATATAACATAAATAACTGCTCCAGTAAATGATAATATGATCATACTCCATGGAATAAGACGGCACAAAGATTTTCCTTTTTCTGAGAGATTCTCTGTGAAACAATTTGGGATAACCTTTATGCTTGGCTTATTAACGCCCGTGGAGCAACTAGGCCTTGGGGATGGGAGATAATTTTAGCTTTTTACCAGCAAAATAGGTTACAACTTTCAGTTGCTCTGCTTCTGTGAGGGACAAAGTAGGACACGGGCGCTGTAATGCGCGATAACAGCAGTGCTTTCAGGATCACAGGGAGGTTTACTGTGAGATAAACTGCACTGTGTTACTATAATACAAACCTGGCCGGCTACTTGGACGGCCATCGGGACCTCCAGGACTCCTGTATCGCTGTCAAAAAGATTCTCTGCATCTTTGGATAAAGAGCTTCTGTGGGAGAGCAGAACAGGTGCACTGTGAGGACACAGCATGTTCACAACAACACAATACATGTTTGCATCATCAGACAGAAGAACAAATACAGCGACTGAGGGTTGGTGAAAAAACAGTTGCAAATTCTCCCCCCCCCACACTTTTTCCCCCAGAACATCAGTCAAAAGACACGAGCCACTGTGGAGCCCCTTTAAAGACAGATCGAGATTCAGACCCCGAAGAACCATTTATTCACTTTAACCCACGACTGTAGCGCCGGCTCGCCTGGGAAAGCAAGGGAGCGATGTGGAGCGCGCCTCCACACTACTGTAGGTTGTAGCCATGGTGATGGGAGACGTGAGTATGATTCAAAGAGGCCCAGTAGTCGTGCACAGGCTTATGTAAAAACTTAAACATAGCATGTTTGGCTAATTATGATGTAAACAGTGGTCTACCCTCTTCTCCTTCTCTGGTTCCCCTGCCCCCCCCTGGCTCCTCCCTCCTCGGTCTCCCTCCTACTGTCTCCTCCGTCTTTCACCCCCTGTGTTTGCTCTTAATGCCGCTTGAAGGCTCGCCAGATGTCAGTGTCAGTTCTTTCAAAGCACCACAACCGAGCCTCGCCCTCAACACATCAGTCAGACGCGGGTCTCCTAATCCCCCCCCCCCCCCCCCCTCCCCCTGTCTCAATACCACGTTCTACTCAAACACCCTTCATGACCCGGACCTAGAAATCACGTCACCTTTCAATCTTCTCCTTTCCCATGGGTATTAACAAAAACGGGTTTTGTTTTTTATAATTTCCCCCCCGCCGGTTTCAGTTTGACCAAAGGGCACAGGGGGCGTATTTGAGGAAGCGCTCTCGCTCTGCCTGCAAATACCATCGCTGCTGGAGAGCCGCTCTTGAATTAGCTTTGGCAGGGCAGAGTGGAAAAGCGTGGTGGGACGTCGCCAGGACCATATGCTCCTGATAATTCTTTGCGGATGGACGGGGGTTTCAGATTTGTTCGGTGTCAAGCACAGATTTACTTGGGTGCTTTTCTTCTGTGGAGCCAGATTATCCGCACTGCCTCGATCCAAAATGGATTCTCCCCCCGTCTAAATGAAAGGAAAGGGGTCTCCGGCCCTGTCGAGGGTGAGGCTGTTGTGTGGGAGCTGCAGGCATTACCATGAGGCCCAGCAAGACGTAGTGAAAGGGGAAAAAAAAGGTGTTCCAACTGCACGGTACTTTACCGATCTCGAATGGTCACCGATATCTACTACTACTACTACTATCTCTGTGTGCATTCCTCAAAAACCTGGAAGGTCAAAGAGAAGACAAGAAAAGGGGAGAGAACGAGAGCGACACATTTGATTCTAGGAAAGTGGCTACTGGAGGGCTTCCTCTTACCCAGCGGGGAGCAAACTCAATGCTGCTGCTAGATTTCATCACCATTAAAAAATGATGATGAAAAAGGATTACAAAACCGATTAAGAGGCTTAGGGATTTCCCCCTAAATGGGGAAATGGATTGGTAGAAAAACAACAACAATAAATAACTTTAAACGTGAATTTGAAAAATTAAATAAACCAGACAGGTCATTTTCTTTGTTTGCAACTAACAGCGCTATCAAAGTTCCGGTGAGAGTTGTGGGTTGTGAACTATATACTAGCTGGTAGAGCTGTCTGGTGTAATCTGTAGTAAATCATCCTCGTAATCTCCCTTTTATCAGGCAGAACTGCCAGGGTGGGACACGTTGCCTTGCTCTTCAGGGATTACACCTAAAACCCGTTCATTCATGCGATCCTATCCAAATGTCATCAGGTTCAATTATTCTTTTGGTCCCGTGTGTCGTACTGAAATTCTCCTCATGCCGAATGCTTCACTTCACCCTGAATCATTGTTTCTTCAAAAGTAAAAGGCATGGCTTTCCCAATGGCCTAGGAAGGGAATACACTATAAGTAAGCGCAATAGTTGACTGAATACGTAAATACGGAGACGCAAAGCAAGTCGCTTTTGATGACAAATTCCCCCGATTTTGAGAAACAACTGACCAATCAGAGCTCTGTCCGTGTGGTCAAGAACAGGCACGTCATCTGTCTACAAAGCTAGCTCACCAGATGCAGTCATTAAAAAGTGTTTCTTTAGTTATAAAAAAACAACAACCTCAAAGCATCCAACTTCTGAGAAACACAGAAAGTGGCTGATGTGAACTCAGTGTCGGGCTGAAAGTAGTGTCCATTTGAATTGGAATAATTCCTCTCAGCTGAACAGCATCTCCAACATGTGAGCCATTGGCCTTTGGTGTTGTTCAGAGGGGATTGTGTAGTGAAAGGATATGTGAGAGGAACATGTGGGTTGCATGGTGACAAATAAACGTGGAGGAAGACGGGCAGAGAGGGATGACGCAAAGCGAAAGATGGTGGAGGATGTGGGCAGGGTGTGCACAATCCTTCAGAGCTACAGAAGCAAGGATGTGCTCACCCTCTCCCAAAAGCCAGAGGAGCGAAGGCAAGAAGCGAGCACCTGTGTAAAGAATGAAAGCTGTGAGTCATTTTCACTTCCAGATTTAACACTATGTGTGTGTGCGTGGATGGGTGAGACAGCCAGGGAAGGCACTGCTGCTAATAAGGATTTGGAAATCCAATCACAGGCTCACATTTTAAATGACACAATGTTGCTGCACGGAACCAAAGCAGAGAAGGGACATGCAGGAAGCGAGCCTGCTGACACGCGGGAAATATTGTCCATTCCCAGCAGGATCCGTGTGAGTTTTCGGGACAGGTGGAGGACTCCAAGGATGTCATAAAGGATCAATCTGATCCGACTTTGCGGGAGCTGTTGTCACTATTTAGATGGCAAAGTGCTCAGCAAGCCCCAGCATGAGTGCCTCAATGTTATTGTTGCATTGGAGTCACTGAGAAAAGCATTAGTTTTAGTAAGATAATCCCAGATGATGTTTAAATGACACAGAAGGTAGTCATTTCAGTTTCAAAGGTATTTCCAGAATCCTCAAAGCCTGAAAGGTTTCATCACTCACACAATAAAGAGCTATTCTGATGTCATTTCCTGAGTTGACCGAATAAAGGTGGTGTCCAAAAGTGGTACAGTATTTATTCTCATGCGAATTGGAATCAAAATTCAAATAAATGACCTTAATGAGTTCAATGCTATATTCCATGGATCAATTCTAGAAAACAAGATCCGAGAAGTAATAAACTTCAGAACAAATAATGAGCGCACAGGGAACTGGGTCTGGTGTCCGGCCTTATGTAAGCAGAATCAGGGTCAACATGTAAGCAGCGGTGGACGGTGGACGCACAGAGGGATGAGAGCCGTTTGAGAGTAACAGAGAGAGGCAGAATGGATGCAGAGTTAGAGAGGAAGCGGAGGAGCACAGAGACACAGGACTGCAGAGATGATTCGAGAAAGGCAAAGTGAGAGAAGCGCAGCTAAGCACGGAGGTCGAGGGCCAAGAAGACGAGAAGCGTGCGCGCGAGAGTGGGAGACTCAGAGGAGAGAGAGAGAGAGAGGGAATGTGTGATGGGTAGAGAGTAGGGAGTGGGTAGCCGTAGCTGCTTTAGCGCTTGTGAACGTTGCGCCATCTCAGCGGCTGTACTCTAATCCTCGCATTAAAACCCCTGCTGATTCACCGAGGCAGATTACTGACATTTCCCCACTTTCCCCTCTTGGCCCCCCTCCCCCCTCACTGAACGATGACCACTGCATGCCCTATCATTTTTGTCGTGTGTGAAGTGAAGATCCTCCCGACATCAATAAATCTCTCGGCCCGTCGACAGACAAAGCTGCGGTAAAATGTGAGAAGAAAAAAAAGAGGGTGGGCAGAAGAAAGCGAGCGCCCACGCTGGTTTTTTTTTACATACTGCAAGCCTCTCATATTTGGCCTGCAGCTCCTCTGTCCGCTCTCCTGGCGTTCAACTGCTGGCTCTCCGTCTATATATAGAGCACGTATTGTTGTGGAAAGAATTACCACGTCCTTCAAAGTCATTAGAAACCATTACCATCGCGCTCACAGCGAAGGTATGTAGAAGCGACACTTTTCGTGCCCGCTGGCTATAGATTGTGGCCATTTGCACACTTGTAAGACTCCACAGCTCGCCGCTATTAAAAAGCGAAGCGATCCGCTGTGGTTAACTTCAAAAAGCCGATGTTCTTTTAGCAAAAAATTGGATAGTTGGACAAGATAAAGCCTTCACAGCTTAGAAATAAGGGTTCCAAAATGGCTAGGACAAAATGTGTAACTAGAACCATATACGTTTGAAGAAACCTTTTTTTTTTAATATAGGGTTTTCTCTCCAAGACTAAGGGTTTGATAAATAAAAGTACCTCGTCATCAAAATAGAATGTTAGACGGTTTCTTATGGGGGGTTTACAGATGGTTCTAGGTATAGCCCTTTAGGTTTCGATCACCACTGGGTAAAAGCCAAAAAATACGATGCTGGTTAACACCTTTATTTCCAATAAAGAGCAATATGGGCCCACAGTACGTTTCTGATCTGCATGCGTAGCTCAATACATACGACAAGTCTCCTTGGAGCAACACAGTTTGCACTCTCACAGAAGGTTGAATCTGAACAAGGTGACTCTCTAAAATAAGATTATTAAATGCTTCATTGATCCCATTATCATAGCATCCTCTATGTGTCCTTCCTTACCTCGGCAGGAACTTGAGTTGGGCATTAAAGCTGGATTGGGCCTGGATGAAAGCAGTCTTTGGAAGGATCTCCATGTGTTTTCTCATTTCCGGGCACACCTCAAAGGTCAGCCTCAGGGCTGAGCTGGCTCTGTAATACAAGAAGATACATTTGATTAGCTTAATCCAACTCACCAAGTGCATTCCTTTAGAAATGGATCTAATCCCCGGTGATCTGCACTGTTAAACAATGGACAGGACATAACTACGACGGGGACACTAGTAGTCTATGAGATAGTGTAAAAGACACGACCACGATCCACAGGGTCCGAGAAAACCCTTTAGTTTGAAATTGCCTGGTGCTGGAGCGATGTACCCCAAGTCCAAGTCGTTGGGGTGACCCAGTTTTACAGGAGCTCCAACAGATGGTCGCGCCTGTGGCTACAGGCCTCGGTTATAGCCGGAACGTGTGATATAAATGGCTCCTCACCGTGGGAATTCTCCAACACGTCCAACCGCAGCCCACACCGGCACACCTTCAGCAAACGGTGGCGGCCCAACCGCGCTGGAAGAAGACCCTGTGTTTGTTGTGGCTGCTCCCCCCCCCTCAAAGATACAAAAGGTGGGCGATGAGCGAGCCGTGGCCGAACAGACTGAGGGACCCCTTGTTTTTATTTTTATATTTTTCGATTCCCCTCTCAAATGAAATGGCCCCCTTTGGAGAGCAAGGTCAACCAGATGGTTGTTTCCCCCGAGGCTAGGACTCTCAGGCCCACTTAGGGATATGCAGTCGCTATCTTTGTTCCGGCCAAATGACATCACTCTCAGAGGAATGTTCACGAATGCATAAATATTTAGGGAAATTAGGCATTTTAATTAACGGGGCATTTAACTGATCCTTTTTTTTTTACAAGCCGCCTTGGACCATTTCATTTCTGAGGTGATGTTTAATGATCACTTCCCAGCAATGACCATGATTTGCTTCCTCTGGGATAAAAATATGTTCATAATCCTGACTATGTAACCATTGCATTCAAATAATATTTGTTTGATTTTGTTGTGGATTCACATGTTAAACAGTTGCTGATTTCAGGAAAACTATTTATGAAAGTTATAGATGATAAAAAAAAAGAATCTCTAAGATTATTTTCTCAGAAGTAATATGCTGTATTTTTTAAGTTTACATTTTTAGTCTTTATTCTTACACCATAGACCAAATGTACTGTATGTGGACAACCATTTGTTTACTTTTGGAGAGGAGTCGTTTCTTATGGTTCGGGATAGGCCCTTTGCTTCCAATTCAAGGACATTTTAATATTTAATTTTATAATCCCAACATAAACAACAGTATCATTTCAGAAAGTGTCCTTAGGACTAAATGTGTTTGCGTTCAAGTGACACAACCCTCTGGGAACTGGACCTATTGTGAAAATGTGGCGGGCCATGATTATACTGTATAACCAATAGTAACTTATTTAAAATAAAATAACCATCCAAGGAACCACAGCTCGACACGATTCCCTTCCTGGGTTCGTTTGAGGCAGTTTACTCTGACAAAACATGACCCATTCTCTGTATTCTGCTGCCTTTGTATTATTGGAGCAACATTGATAATGACACTCATAATACTCATTGAGGTTTCTTGGCAATTGTGCCAGCACACGTTCCAGGGAAATGGCTCGTGTTGAGTTTACGGGTGCCTGCGCCTGCAGCAGTGCCTCTTTCCTCTTTCTTAAAGGGGCCAGGTGACTCTACTCCAAATGTATTGCAAAGCCTCATGGGATGCCAAGCCTTTCAACCATCCCCCATAATGCAGCACTGTCTGCTTAATACCATGTTTTTCAAAATAACTCAGCTGGAAGACTGAGGTTATTAATTAGAAACAATAGTTCTATTATAAAAAACAAAATGGTCCGAACATCAACAACACAGGACACAGGTTGGAAGTCATATTATGCACAATAGGCATTTTAGAAATACTGTAAGCAGAGAGAAAGCAAGGACAGAAGGCTTTGTGAAGGAACAAAAACTGGCTTTAAGTGTATATGCTGCCAGACTTGGGGCAGAATACTCAAATCCACAGAAGGAGGTAGTGGAGGAGGGTTTGAAGGTCCAGGCTTCCTCCTGGAAAGGAATTAAAAACAACATTCGCAGTGCTTCCAAAAAGGAAAAAAACACAGAACTTTGCCATCCGTCTGCGGAATATTCCAAACGTTGGCTCACTTCGCATTTAAAAGTCTGTTGCAGTTAAAAATCGTTGAATTAGTAGGAGTAATAT
This sequence comes from Pungitius pungitius, assembly GCF_949316345.1. Lineage (NCBI taxonomy): Eukaryota > Metazoa > Chordata > Actinopteri > Perciformes > Gasterosteidae > Pungitius > Pungitius pungitius. The sequence goes on from NC_084900.1 coordinate 24,672,899, forward strand.
TCAAATCACTGGCTCACAGACAAGAGAGAAATATTCAATTATGCTTCGTGCTTTTCTCCTGAAAAAAAACCTAGGAGGACTTGTGGGATATCTACTCATCTACTCAAAGGAAAAAGTGACAAATTGCATGATGAAAGCAGCAGCTTTCTAATTGTTCCCCCCAAAAGCCTGCCAAGCTATCTTGTGCTCAAATAAGTGTTTTGGAGGCAGAGTGACATGTTGCATGGTTTGCTACTGCAAGCAACATTTTCCCCTCTTTTATTTTTATTTTTTTACTGTGAAAGCTTCACACTGATCATTATCTTGTCACATGTGCTGGAGTGCCGGTACACCAGATGGCAGTTGTCACAAATCCCTCACCCCCACACATGCACTCCCTCCCCCACATGTAACACAATGACTAGGTGGTGGATGGCAATTCTCGACCTTGTGTTTGCATCATAATGTATCGCATCCATAATAATAAGGGCTTTACCATTCGTCCTGTCTCATTGCTTGAACCAAAGAGGATTGTGGGGATGCGAGATTACTGCTTCGTCCCTTTAATCATCTGGGTGTTTATGATCATCAATAAGCAAACGTGTCTCTATTTTATTATGTCTGCACATTTAATAAATATCTCAATACTTGGCTCTGAGTGCAGTAAGGAGACTTTGATGCGGGGCCAGCTGGCCCTGTCAATTTGAAGGGATTTCCGCGAGCCGGTTTTCTGTGAAAATGTCCGTTGTGGCTGAGTCTGGGCTGAGTACGTTTCAGGGAGGAAGTTTTAGTATTGCGCTCCGATGAGCCAGCGTGCTACATCAGCAGTGTGTGGCCTTATCCAAACTTGATTCCAAGGGTGTTTCCATGCCAACAAATAAAATGGAAATATGAAAAGCGCCACTCCCTTCTGCAATAATCTCATTGGCCTGAGGGGTTTTAATATTAACATCCTTTTTCTTAATAATTACACATCAATTCATGACTGAAAGGTTTTCAGTAACCTATTGAAAAGCAATGAGAGTGTGAGATTATATACCCATCTATCATCTTCTGCTCTCAGACAATATCCACAATGACGTTATAATGAACTGTCTAATACGCACTCTTTGGTAAGGACGTGCTGACTTGGCCTGATCTGACATGCATTCGTTTTCCCGTGTTTGTTTGACGTCTTTATCAGTGGAAAAACGTTGTAGTTTTGAACGTTGCGACATTACACAAATTCACATTTAAGTAAATTGCCTGTTAATTAGTGGGTAATGTGCAGTTTCATACGTGAAACGATTGTATATATGTATGTGAGTGTGTGTCTGACCATCTGCTCAAATTATACATTAAAAAAATCTTTTTTTTTGGTGTCTTTGAACTCATTGCTAGGTTGACCACAACTCATCACCACTGATACTGACTACAAGGACAGCCCTTTCTTTTATGGGCACTTTTCCCTGAATAACGTCGCAAAAGTAGTGGATGTGTGACTGATGAAGATAAAAAAAGAAATAATGATAATCATTTTATAAAAAAGATCACCTATTGCATTTGGTTATATTTCACACCAAATTGGTACCAGGTCTTATACAAGGGGTGAGTAGTCTTTTAATTCAACAGGTGGCTATGTTTATAACTGCAACGTGCACATCATCTTGAGAACTAGCGGAAGTGAAATTAGCCTTTGCACAGATTTTTGGCACACTTCTGTTTGTTCTTGTCTCCAAATGACACAGATAACTGCTTAGAGTTCATTGCTTAATCTTACTTAATTCGATGCGTTCAAACAAGGTTGTGGAACAAGACCTTTGATTTAATGGCTCACTCTAATATAAACCAATTGGACACCAACAAGGGACAGAAGACACTAGTCTTCTTCAATTACAGTGCCTTGTATGAGCATTCACCCGTCTTAGATCTTTTCCTTGTTGTTGCTTTTTTTTCCCTTCAAAATAACTCAACAAACTGATATCACAAAAAATCTTTGTCAAAAAGCCTAATTATACCAACCATGATTTCAAGGCAACACAAAGAGGGAAAGGTCCACGGGGGGGTAAATACATATGCAGAGATAGAGGGGCTACTCTACTCAGGTACTGTTGCTCTTGAGTGTGCCAGAAAATAAACTAACAAGGAAGGCAGATCATTGTTTCTTGCCTGTGTTTTATGCTTATGATTTAAAGTATCATAAACAAAAGATTTTGTTGTTCTACTTCATCAGGAAGTACACAAACAGTATTGCGGTTTGTACAGACATAATTAAGCGTCACGTTGGCGAACTGTTGAGTGGATTCAATGAGACCACTCGGTGTTACATTCTAGCTTTTTGATTTCGAGCCGACTGCTAAACATAAATATACAGAAAGGACAACATTTATGTATGTGTGTTTAAATATATGACTCGTCTGTCAGCCATCTACGGTTCTGGGACTCACCTGCTTTGGACCACGATACTGTCTTGATAGAGGTGGTCAAACATGCAGATCTTCAGGTCAATGCTGGGCTGCACCACACATACAGGGACACTGACTGCAACCCCCCTCACCTGGATGGGTATCTGTTTGTAATCACAAATGGTATGCAGGGAATGACGCTGGTACGACGTGTATTGCCCTGTACCCATTTTTAACTGCACCACTTATCGCGCTTTTTACACAATATATTGTGTCTTACTGGTTTGCTGATTGAGTCAGAGAAAATGATGTGGAAGTCCAGTTTGACCCTTCCTGGAATGGTTGGACTGAAAAGAACTTCCAGTTGGAGACTTTGAAAGGGTCCGATCTCCCCTTCACGAACCTGAGGGTGGGCACATGAAACATGATCAGTAAACATTGGATTTTTATAAAGATAATTTGTGTATTCTTCAAGAATTCCATGAAGCGAAAGTAAAAGTTAACGAGTTGTCGTGGTAGTGGGAGCTGTCGCACATTGGTGCAGTAACTCTCTCAACATTGTGGGGCCGCGATGGCTTGATGAACAATCTACCATTTAAGACACAATGTGATCACAAGTATCAGTCAAAATGACATTAATCAAGCAGAGGGCACCCGGGGACAAGCAACACACAAAGACAGCGAGAACAAGCGCCGAGGGAGAGGCATTGCACCATTAACCCCCCACCGGAGATGTAATGAACCCTGAACAGCTCCAGGACTTCACATGTGCCACAAGGCGCGCACAGAGGCAGAAAACCGTCTACAGGCGGATGTAAGATGTTTCTTTGCTAGACTAGGTCTAAAAGACGTTCATTCAGTGAAGGTCTTCAAACACGATCATTGTCACGCCACTATATATTTGGCTAGATTGGCTTGTTCCATATGGAACCTTCCTTGACATGTGTTGACTGGTCCTCTGATCAAAAGATCTGGTTCAGCAGCAGTAGCAGATCTTGTGTTGACTGGTCAAAGGTGAGAGATTAATCAATTGTAAATATTCATATACGTATTACTGCAAAATGATAATGGCGGCCGGGCCTGAGCAAATATTGAAACGTTGGATTGAATGAAAGGTACAACGAAAAAAGAATGGAAAAAGAAGTGGGTGAATATCCATGAAACGTTCACACTCCCTTGTCATTGAGAGATATCCCTCTGGTGGGTGTAAGGAATTCGTGTCCGGTCAGCCTTGTGAGGCAGGCCCCTCTCCGGAGGTCCATATAAACAAAATCCAGGGCTGTCACGGTGTGAGTCACCAACAAAAATAATCAATCTCCACGAGTCTCCATGCGGTCTAGCTGCCTGATCAAACCCCCTAAGAGACTCACCATATTTATAAGTCCAGTCTTTATATTTTGGATTTGCGATTTGGCACAAAAAACAAATTAGGACTGAGGCTGTCATATATTTTCTTGGATTTGGTCATTAACTGAATCATCGGACACTACTGATATTAATGTAGAAGAGTCAGGGATCACCAAATGAATGGTGTTTCTGTAACAAACTTTTTGCTGTCGGAACAAATACTCACATTTCCAAGACTTAGGTCACAGGAGTCTGAGTGGCTCTGGCTCATCTGGACACGCACATCGCTGGACGCACAAGCCTCAGGATTGATTTCTGCACCTGTAGCCGAAGCCTTGGACCCTGCCACACACAGACACACACAAAAAAAACAAGGAAAATCTTTGATCTTTGGTCATTTCTACTGTTATGTGGTTAAGTGGTCAACCTGTCAAGAGGAGCTAACGATGCAAAGGAACACAAAGGAAACACTCGTCGTTTCAAAATCCAAAATTTGGCCTCACGGTGGCACTAAGGGAAATCTCATTATCAGAAACCTGACAGTTTGACCTAGAAACCACCTCTTCTGCTTCGGAGCATGAACGGGCAAATCAATTGTGATAACAATCTGCAATCTGCCCATTAGTTCAAGAGATATCAGGGACATGAAACCCAAATACGGTAAAAACATAGTATCACCAACCCTCAGCTGCATTAACATTTAGCCTAGATCAGACAGGCTCTCCCAGCTGAATGGAAGAAACAGAAACAGTCTTTTCCAAACCAGCAGAGCCGAGGAAAAAGACTCAAAAGCTTATCAAGCATCAGAGGAGAGAAGTGCTGAGTAGTGCGATGAAGACTTCTGATCTGAGAGAACATTAAAGAGAAGATGCCTCTTTGTCATCAACTGGGAGAGCAAGGTGAACCCTTCGCTTTCTGTATGCACGCTTTGCCTTTTTTTTGTTCTTACCAGGACCAAATGTCCTAACAGAAATAGAAAGATGAGACAAATGTTGAACAATGAGGAGATTTTGTCAGTCCTCACTTCCCGTATTGGCAGGACGTTTTAGGAAACACTGTCCTCTACAAATAATGTTCATATACAGCTGCATTGGCTAATATACTGTATGTTGTACAATAAAATGATGCTCAGATTATATTTATCAGTATCGCAGCAAAAAGGATAAACTGACTCTCCAGTGTATTTTCTTTTCTCTTTTTAGTCACCTCAAAACACTTTGCTAAGACCAGGAGAAGATTGTGCGTGTTGGTTGATATTGAAACAAATCAACCAAAGCTTTTAGTCAGCATAGATTTCTTTTGATGGTCTACTCTTCAGCTATGCTATTGACTCTGTGAGGCCGTACTTGAGCTAAATGCTTACATCAGTATGCGAACATAGTCCCCCACCAGCAGCCGTTGTTAAAATTAGCATCATGTGAACGTGTGTATGACAGCTTTACCGGGCTGCTCCTGCTGCAGAGCCTCAGAGAGCTCCTGCCTCTCTTGCTTTGGTTGGAGCTCTACGGTGCCCATGGAAACAGAGCTGCTCCGGTCCTCAGACGATGTGTCTTGACTCCTTTTCTCCTGTCAGACAACAACGACACGTTGGATTTTTTACATGATACTTCATTCAAATCCCTTTTGAGCTGGCAATGTCAACCGACTGCACTTTCATCATGTAAGTGTAAATATTCTCCATCAGGCCATCAAAGGAACAGCAACTGTTTGAGGTCCAGATCGACCGTCTGACCTGGCAGGTGTTGGCAGAGACGTTGGATGCCTGGACATGGCTGGTTTCTGGACTGAGACACGAGGAGGTGTCCAAGCTGAAGAGGGTGGCAAGGGCCCCCTTGTTGGTTAAGGTGATGATCCGTGAAATAGTCTGGCCCACCACGTGCGACCCGAAGTCAATGAACTGGCTGTCGACCTCCAGCTAGAGAGAGGATGCAATAACCAACAGCAAAAAACAGATGTTGTTCATCTGTAAATAGTACTCATTTATTACTCATGAATCATCATAACTACAGCAATCTCTAGTACAGCAAAATGGACCAACACAGTCAATGTTGTACATGCTCCTATTTATGAGCATGTTTATATTGCAAGAGATGAAAATAACTATGGTGGCTGTGGGGCACTACTCACCTCGCATTTCTTTATGGTGCATGTGACGGGCACAGAGAAGGGACCGAGCGCTGACACAAAGTGGACCTCACCCTCCAAGTCCTCGTTGATCTGAAAGGGATTAGATAATGGGACAAGGGGTCGCTTTACAGTGGGACACTGAATCATGAATAAACCTCAAATGAAATGGGCCGGAAAAAGAGTCGGTGATGAGAATATGTCAAAAGTTGTATGTTCCGTTATTTCTTTATATTCTTTCGAACGGGGACGCATGAGACATATGTGAGGTTCTTGGATTTGACTATAATGTTGTATTTGTTAACAGAACCCAGGGTGCTGTAGGGAATGTCTGAGGTACCTCGTGTTTACTTGCAGAAAAGGCATCAAGTGGATATGCCACGTTGGGGTTATTAAACTGTTCATCTGAGGTGGATATGAAAAACACAACTCAAATTAAATCTAAACGGCAAAACCATAACCGTGTAAGCATTATTTTCACTTTAAATCCAATGTGCTATAGACCAGAGCAGACACAAGAAAAACTCATCATTGACTGCACTGATATAAATATCATACAACAAATGAGGTAACAGGTCGCTATGCTAATCTATTTAAACTAAGCTATCTGAAGAATAGGCACAAATAAGGCTGAGTGCTGTTGATTTTACAGTAAATACAGTATAATGACCATTTATGTACATACAGTTACAGACATGTGATTATGTACAGACGCTAAAAGGATGAATGCACTGCATAAGTATAAAAGCAGCGCTGATGTTACTAACCGTAGGTTGAAAAACAGCCTGCATGTCACATGACATCCCAGTGGATAAAGAACCTGGAGGCTCAAAGCTGAAACACAAATTACGAGTTATGCATTAAAAAAACCATTATTCTTTTACAGATTAAAATGCAATGCATTGTTAAATAAGGAAAATCACTGACTTTCCTTTGGTTATTCAAGTGGATTTTTACAGTTAGGAGAAGTAGCTTATAGTAACGAAGTAAATCACATTGATATGTCTCTGCTGTGTAACACAATGTTAAAGCAGTTCTTCTTTCTGACCCTGTGTGGCCTCACACGGTTGGATTAATGACCTCAAACGAGGCTCAGTGGAAACGCTGCTTTTGCATTAGAAGGTACGCTGCTTTCAACTAGAGAGCTTCAGATGATATGCCGAAGTGGGACATGTCTCCTGAGACTGGAGAAAATCAGCGGAAGATAGAGGTCAAGGGTCAACCTGCTGCTCAGTTTGCACAGTGCAGAAAACCAAGACAATAAAATGGTGTGGTTCAAATTATTTCATCATAATCTAGAACTTTGAAACCAAAAGTTTATTTCTAGACAAGAAGGGGACACAGAGGTATTACCAACATGTAAATATCACAGCACATGTTCGGGTTAACATTAATACGGCCCAGAGGGCCCACAACAACTCCACAACTCGCTTCCCACCAAAAAACAGATCGATAATAGCATATAGAAGGCAGCGAGCCAGAGAGGCCGCAAGATGAACAAGAAGCCGGAAGGTGAACAAGTTGGAAACATGCAACTGTGAGCATAATTAGGCAGCAGTCCCAGAACGGTAATGGTATCTGCTTACAAAGTTGGAAACAATGTAATTAGATTACAGTCATGCTCTTTTTTGAAGATTAAAATATATATGTTGACATTTTGGCCCATTTTGACCTGAATACACAATCAAGAATACATAGAAAAAATAAATAGCAGTTGAGCTCTTAATATTTTATTTGATAAACCCGGAAGGTGAATTAAGTGCAATTGTTTGATTGCTATAATAAATGCCAATATTTATATGCTTGAAAATAGTGACATCATCGGCGATCTGAGCATACTATAATAAACACCCGTGCGCAATGGACTATTGCATTTGGGTTGAGCCAACTATTTGAAGTGGCTGCTACAGCTGTCCGGATGGCTGGCTGAAGCTGGTATCCAGCTGTGACCTGGACGTGTATGAAAGCATCCCAACTGGTTGGCTAAATTTGTTTGTAATTATGAACATCACACTGCACAGAATTCCTGTTTAATTTGGTTAATTTCCTTCCCTATTGGTACGACTCTTTTTAGTCAAGACAGGCGGTATGAAATGACACGCAAAGAGAAAAAAATAGAACAGTTCACTTGGGATTCGATGCTGAGTGAGGCGAAGTTTGAAAAACGCCTGTTGGCGCCCTATTTAAAGGGCTTCAAAATAAGGCCATGCTGTGCAGTGTATCTATTGCAGCACACTGAAGTGATGAAGCCGAGAGCGCAGCTGCACGCTGCTTCTGATAGGCCGTGCTCTATTTTACGTTGAGGCTCATTGGCTTTTCCTGCAGTGGATCAATAAACCCCCTCAGTTTATTGTTCAGTTCGACAGAGGCAAAACACTCTGAAAGTGCGTTACAGTGAAGCATCAGAACTCTGACGACGTGTGACAATGCTACTTGGAAAATCTGGCTATTGTACTTATTTCACACACACAGGTGAGACCTCTTTGAATCTATCGGCCACAAAACAATGCATATTTCTGCACTTTTTAGCTTTTGAAATGATAAGAAAACGAGTGCTTTTAAAGAATATGAAGCTCCACTGCAGTTTTCACCAGTGGTCCTATTGAATTATTTCTTTGTAGATTCGTAGTCAGACAACCAGGAAGATGAATAAAACAACAAGCAGTAAAGTGCAGCATGGTTTTCTGATGTCAGTCATTGGAATTTCCATTGACAGATTACAAGCACTTCAGAGTGAATAAAAAAGCCTTAAAACTTTTTTGGCTGACATATTTCAAAAGGGCACAATTAAAACATATAGCTGTCAAGTTTGTATTTGACAGTCAAAGTCTTTAAGACAAAAGGATGACCACTTTGAAGATGGTTCTAAAAGGCTGAAACTTTTCTTTTGGCAAAATGAAGGATAGTTTGCTCTGATCATTGTCAGAACTTAGCGTTGTAATTGGCGCACAATGCATCCCGGTTAGGTCTGTGTCCGACTGGAAGCCGGGAAACAATAGCCCCACCGGCTACATGACCCAGGGCATGATGGGAAACGTCTGGTTAAGATCACAGCGCTAACTGGCTCTAATTTGAAAAACAAACATTTTATTGTATCAACATTGTATTTTTTTGTGTAATATCCACAGCCTGGATGCAAAATGAAAAGATGTTTGTGTTGCTTCACACATTTCTACTAGAGCTTCCTCTCTGCATTTGCAATGCATGCCAGCAAGTGAAACGTGATAGCTATCTTGTAAAGTACTTTGACATCTTTGTTTGGGAAAATAAATAATATTTACTTTTATCATTATTGTTAATAATCAAATGAATTTCCCATACAGTAGCTTGGGCTGGGCTGTTGAGCCCATCCAGGCACGAATGCACAGTACACTGGTCGGCGGGGAGTCGGAGGATGGGAAGCCATTTTTAGACATTCTGGGGGCGTTCAGGGAACCATTGGATGGTGTGAAAAGGCCCAGTTTTTTCCTAGTTCACATTTCTCTTCCTCCTGATGTGCTAATGGCTTCAGCTGGGAGAGCCACAAAGGGTTTGCAGGTGTCATGATCTCAACATGTAACATGTAAGTAAGCACAACAGGCAATGAATAATGGAACAGTAATCGTGTGCATGACAATGAAATAGGTGAAATAGGTGAATTTGTGTAAGCATACTTCTGTTAATACATTAGTATAAATCTGTCGTTGGGCTTATTTCTCCCCCACTAAAATGTACCTGGTCCGTCAATACAGCACCAACGGAATAATAGGTTCATTCTACCCAATGTATCGGTGGAACATCTATCATTGTTGCGGTTCTTATGGTCTGGTTTCATATTTGAGTTACTCAGCCGCTTATAACATTTCTTGGTAAGCTTTTCTTCCGACAGACTTAAATAAACAACCATGTGGGCATTAATACAGAAATGTCTCGCAACTAAAAAAGTTACATTACACTCAAATTAACAACGCGCAACATCACTAAACAATAGCCGTCTTCTTTGCTGCTGCTGAGCAGCACTCGAGTGCTGGAGGAGAAATGTAAAGACCCCAACATCTTTGACTGTAAAGGGTTCATATTGATGCGTGCCTTATAATACACACGCCACACACATGGTTTACACTTTGTTTTCGGGAGATGGACATCCATCAGCAAACAACAGGAAAGCATGACGGTAGGAGCAGGGAGTTGAGTGGGTATAAAATACACTCTATTACAGCATGTGTGCGAGTGAGGACCACGGGGGACTGGAAGGTGATACGTTCAGACAAGTGGCGCAGCACGAAGGCTCCAGAACGCCACCAGTGGCTTCCCGGCTGACCCTGCTGTATCCAGGGGAAGCTCAGTCAGGCGCAAAGGAGAGAGAGAGACGAAAAAACCACATCATGCCACGGCTGATGGGAAAGTGATACACGCTGAGTGACCCGGAGAGCGAGGCATCTCTGCTCCACCCGTGGGCTGCTGGCAGGCGGAGGGGGGGCGAGGAGACAGCAGAGACGTAGACTGACTCACCGAGGCAGAGTCTCACATGAGGAGCTGCGCTCGTGGCCATGCAAGCTGCCGTCAATATGTGGGAGGACAGGCTTTGGCTTTCACGTCCACTCCAACGTCTTTCAAAATGACAAGAAGTGGTTGTGTGGAGTTCCTACGTGGTGTTACATCAGCAGATGTTCCCATGTGATAATTCAAGCGACCAAGCGTATAGTAGCTTCATGGGAGCTTTAACATCGGTTGTTGTACACACCTGTAGCCTTGGTGTTATTTGGGGTGTCTATTTTATCACCGACCAACCTCCTTATGGCATTTGTAATGGTGAGCCGCTACGTAACCCTGACACCTCCCAGTTGTAATTACCCAGAGCATAAAGATTAATTTGAGTTAGTTAGGTCCAAGTCACGGGGCACCTCAACACAAAGCCTGAAGGAGGGGGGACACTTACCTCACCCAGGGAAACACCAGTTCCATGCATGGACGTCTACAGGCAGTTTACGGTCTTGGAGAGAAAGAGTGTACAAGACCTCTGCCACTCCCGGAATGTAAAATCTTACTTGATAGAGAGGAAGCCTTTCAGTCGGGCGGAGACCCCCAAGAGCTTGCAGTGGTTGGTGACGTAGCTGACGTTAGTCAAGACAATTTTCTTCTTATAGATTATTCCAACTTCAAAGTCCTAAAAAAGAACACTAACTGTAATATCAGTATTTCCCTCTTAAAATGCATCAACAAAAGATATACGTAGATACGTAGTTGCACACAATGCTTAATATTCTTTGAATATTCTTTTTCAGGAGGTGTACGCTGCAGAACCAGTGCTGAGGTACCTTGAAGAAGATGACCGCTGGTTTACTGATGAACGGACGACCTTTCAACTCTGTTCCATGAACCTTTTTAGCAGCAATGTTGAGTGCCGGTTCATTCTGCTTTACTTCTGTCTGCACCATGGGCCTTTTCTCATTCTGGAGCTTCTGAAACCACAAAGGGATGCAACAGCGGGTTGAGTCTCCATCAAATAATCACATAGTAAGGTGTTGACCCTTCCCCAGCCTGCTCGGTACAGGCATAAATGTTGTCCTGAACAAGAAACTGCATTTTTGAAACGCTATAAATGTTTGACGTTTTAAGAAAAGATTGCTTGGTTGGAACAGGCTGACAAATAATATATGAGGAAAACATGAGTTTAAGTTATTGAAAGAGAACCAAAAGAGGTAAACTGTGTGCTATAGGGTTAAAGTGTTTTCAAGAGCCTCATTTCACTTTTTATGATCATCTATCCCCGCTCTATTCTCACTGCATTGTAAAGGACTCATCATTGTCCCCCTCATGAATCATCTTCTCAGCCTGGTTACATTGCCGCGCTCATCTCTCGCACAAGCCATTACTGTTGAGAAGAAGCCTTTGATGAGGAAATGAGTCTAATCTGTTCGGAAGAGAGAGCGCCTCCACTCGACCTGCCGGTGGCTCGGAGCTGAGACCTGTGGCCCGGCGCTCGGGGGAGCTCGGGGAGGAGGGACGCCCGACGTCCCACATTTCAAGTGCGTGGACTGGCTGGTTGAGACAGACATCCCCCTCACCGCCAGCGAGAGACACTTCATCAACCACTGCCACGGAACAGCCCTTGAGCAAGGCACTTCATCTTCAGATCGAGGAAATGTCAGAATTTGATGCTGTTACTGCTATGAAATGATGTTGTGGATAAATAGATGATAGCATCTGTTGTGGTGAATCTGGTGACAGATCAGCTAAGCCTGTATGTGTTGTGTGAGAAAGGCAGCTCTAGTTGCCTCCCAGTCTACTGTATGCTAACATGCTAGTATTACTATGGACACAGATACCAGTGGGATACTTTTTTTTCTTAACTAGATTCTGATTTTGATCTGTGCATATAATTATGGTGGCAATGAATATGATGGTGACGATCATCATTGTTATTATCTGGTCTTCGTCTCTGTTATCATTAGTAGTGGTAGTATTTGTATCCTATTAATGAAGGTTGTTAGTGGATTCATTGGTTTAGCCTCCTGTAAAGGAGCAGCTGATGGAGAAACATGGGGACAGCACTGAAGATACTCCACCACAAATAATGTGTTGTGTTAATGCACATTTTTTGACACCTATCGGTCACATAGTCTTGAGCAGTCATTTGGTTAGTTACAGTTAAATCGCAAACATTATTTGAATAATTTCATATACATATTTCTTTTTACTTTTACTATAATATGAGATAAGAAGCACTTCCATAAACAAAAGATGTGGCCTCTGCGAATGGGACCAGGTTCATGAGTGTTGACACTGATTTGCTTTTGGTTGGCCGTGGCTCATTTTAAATGCACCTCGTAATTCTGGTCCCACAGCCCAGAGAACTCAGGCTCAGCCAGGCTGCCAGCGAGGCTCTGGTGGTCCTCGTCCCGCTGCCTGGTTTCCTCCAGGTCCTCAACATCAGAGGAGGCTGACGACGAGCTGCTGACGTCACTGAACCGGATCAGCTGCTGAAATAATGAGCGCACACGTTGGGTCGCTAAAACGGCGATTCATCGAAAGCCGTCTGGGATGTTGGGATGTTGCGAACCACTCACGTGTGTGGCTCTCTCTTCGGGGGCCGACGGCGGCCTGGGAGCCAGGTAGCGGAGGAGCTCCTCTCCTGCTCTCCCTGCGCGCGGGGTTTTGTCACAGGTTGAGGGTTTGGGCAGCAGTGCCTGGTGTCTCTTTCTGCTCTTTACCTGCTGCTCCTCCTGAAGGATTTTTGCCACAATCTCCACTCTCTTTGACTTCTGCCTCTCCTCGAATTCCCTGCGAAAGTGCGAATCAACAACACGGCATTATACTGAAATGGCAGCCGTGCATTCTTCGGCACACAGCGAGAGAAAACGCCCACACACTGCTGCATGGCGTGGGAGTGGAGGACACGCATGTGGGAGAGGAGAGGAGAGGACGTACGCTTGTTTTCGTTTTATCTCCTCTAGTTGTTTCTGTTGGTACATATGCTTGGTACTGTTGATTCCTCGGGCCTCAAGGGATTCTCTTAGTTGTCTCTGTCGCACCTCTTCCTTCTGGGCATTTGCCCTGGCTCTGCTTTGCTGCACCCGTAAGCTCTCCTGAAGAAAACACATCCATGAAGAAAATAGAAGAACATTGATCACGCCAATGTGTGTGTGTGTGTGTGTGTGTGTCACTGTCACAGAGGTATTTTTACGCTAAGCTATGAAATGCACCTGTTGAGGGTGGACTTGTAAAATACAGCACTCAGCATGATTAGGACAGCATTGGTAGATTATGATGATGAGTGTGTAAGTACTGGCGAAAACAGCAGAGAGCTGAATTTACCGCATTCTGGGATCCGTGAGGGGGTGTAATAATGAGAAAGAAATGAAAATGTGGTTTCAGCTTCACATCTCTCCTCGCCAAGAGGAGAATTTGGTCAGAGTGGATGGGATAAATATATCCAGGTTCAAGTGGCATTAAAAAGGGAGTTATAATTTATTTTTGTCCAATGAGAAATTTGCATGTAAGATTCAAATGATCAGAGACATTAATGCAAACAAGTTCATGCAAACACACAACTCTTTTATGCATATTACACTGCAACATCTGCCCCTGAAACAGAGCTATTAATGCCATAAAACGACAGAGCACAAATCTATTTTGTTAACAGAGCAATAATGGCGGTGAAGTTTTTTCTGACCCCTCGACAGTAATAATAATCAGAGATGGACATTAAGTTTAATACATGCCTTGAGTTATGCCCAAATAAAGTTATAATGCATCATTAAATAGAGTTTGTACTGTTATGCCCCTTGGAGTCTTTTGTATATGGCACTATAGATATGGTAGATATAAAGAAGTACATAATCCATAGCTCTACAGCTAGGGCTTCTCATTACTACAGAAACAACGATGACATTGCTACAGATCAGTATGAGATGGTGTTGCTCACTTGGGTGGCTGCTATGTTAGATTTCAGTGAGTTGACAGCTTGAATCCTCTTTTCCAGGAACTCCCTCCTCTGCTGCTGCTTCTCAGCCTCCTGCTGCTGCATCCTGAACCAAAGGGGGACAGTCCCAGAAAAAACAATCGGCCGTTACTGCACTGCAACATTACGTTCGATTCCCATGACCCAGAGAAATCAGTATTATCAAAAAATAACATTTACTTAAGCTCTTAGGGGGCTTACCGTTAGAAAACACTGTTCAGCTCAGGTTTCACATAAGCATTTATAAAAATCTAAACATACAAATATACATCTATTCAAATGATTTTTTTGAGGAATGGTAAGCAGAGGAAGTAATCAGACAGAAGGAAAGGCGTCTGATTGGCCAATAGCTTCCTTCACGATTCCAAGCAGGAAATGAATGTTAATCAAAGTTAGAGTATCGTCAAAGATATTTTGCTTGAGTTTATAGTGATTGTGTTGCAGACTATTTTGAGCCTCTGATTAATTGTCTGCATGTAGGCTTGTCTCATAATAAACTAGTGAATATCATCTCGGTAATGGGGTAACATGTGACCCATTGCTGCAGTTTATTGTTGTTTTGGGTCTTTAATTGATCTTTTTAACAAAAACATAATCTAAAAACATTACAAGAGCTTCTCATTCAAGACTTGTAGGTGGACGATTGGGACCGCATTTACTTTGGGCAAAGTCCCTTGCACCGGAGTGACTTTAGACTGTCCCATGGTGAAAGCTGATTTCTCATCCAAGACTGTATTTTGTACGTTTTTTGTGAAGGGGCAGTGAAATTTTACCTTCTGTACAATTTTTAGTGTTGAGTTTATAGTGTTAAGTGTGCTGTCTGGCCCACTTATGATAAATGTTGCCAGTGTGAGTAAATGTTCAATAGGATATGTCAACTCTCCAAAGAGTCCTCTGAGCAACACCAAATTCTTCATCCCAGTTGAAGGCTTTTCATTGGCTTAGAAGCCGATTACCTTCTTATGGTCTCTTTCAGGTACTTGGCAGCTGTCTTGCGGTTTGCCCGTCCCTCTTCAATTTTCGTCTGACATCCAGCCTCCTCTTTCTTCAGCGCGGCTGCCTGTTTCCTAACAGAACACAATCCTAAACACTTCAGTCATGGCCATGGCCTTTCAAGGTCGATAGAACGGATTCCCCATACAGGCTTCTGTTCAAAGAATCAATAGAAAAATGCTACAGCACAATGTCATATTACAAGTATTGCCTCCATAGGAGTGTGGTACTTTGGATGTACTTTGATGCACTAACTGTATTTAGAGAACAACTCAACATAGCAGTAGCTGTCACACAGCCACATAAAAAACAGTGTGTGCGTAAAAGGCAATTGTTTTCCCTACTGCTTGAGATGCTGCATCTTGAACTGCAGGTTCTGGCTGGCTTTCCTCTCCCGCTGCAGCCTTGTCGATGTCTTCTGGTTCTTATGGGCCTGGAAGAGTCGCTGCTCCTCCTGCACCTCGTGCCGGAGCGAGGAGAACCTGCCAAGCTCCACCTCAACCTCCCTCAGCACAAGTCTGAGGAGGCAAGATTCAGAAAGAGATGAATGTAGACCTTTTTGACTGGAGGTGAATGTTAACTACCAGAACTTGTTGCAGTAGAGGTAAGAAGCTAGATCTATATGCGGAAATGCGACTCTGAGGGAATCTCTAATGGGTGATGGAAACAGTTTTAGAAAAATAAACACTTCCTAAAACAGAGTGACCGCTTTTTTTCTTGTGCAGTGCTCCTTACTGTCAAATGATTTTCCTCTCTGACTCACTCTTGCTGCTTCAGCCCGGTGTTGATGTGGCCCTCCAGTTCCTCCTCACTCTGAAGCTCTTGACACAAATGTTTGTGTTGGGATCGCAAACGAAACACAGCCACACTGTAGATTAAAAATAAACTATGAGTGGAATACACAAGGATTGCACAAAGCAGGGACATCGCATATGTGACTAAAAAGAACTCGCCTGTCGTGTGCTGCTCTCTGACGTTCTATCTCTCTCTCCAAGTTATCCCTGTGCTCCACCAAACTTTTAATGTTCTGACGACAGAGTTTAAGCTCATCCCTGAAACAAATGATGAAGAAAACATGAAATAAAAACGGATCAGTGGAAGTGTTGACATTGAAGACATCCCAGATATGAGCAAATCCGAAAGAACATTTCCAAGTGCAATGTACACAAAGCATCAAATAATGGATTTCCTTGTGGCCATTGTGGTAAAATGAACACAATTATCTGGGTTAACAAGGTAATCTAATGAAGATGTTGAAAAGATGAGAATGGACACACACACACACACACATAAACAGCTTTGAATTCCTCAAGGTTTTTTTTGTGTGCAAAAGAACAATCTGTGACCGGGGAAAAAGGAAAATTGCGGCTCAGGGTACTGCAAGAGCTGCATCGTGGTTAAAACTCAGGTGTGCTTAGGTTCCATTAAACTCACATCTGACCTTGGATGTTTTCTGCTAAAGGAAAATAACAGCTGTTTTGTTGCCATTACGCATCACAGTTCACTGGGTCCGTAATGTGCAGACAAATAAAAAGTGTAGAGAGGACATTATGGGAAATGTTCTCTCTGTGGTCGGTTTCCTGCAAATAGCTGAATCAATTGGTGTAGAAATGATTCACTCTGGGGGAAAAGGGCAAGAGGGCAATGACCTGGGAAAGCGGAATAAAACAAAAAAAGGATCTTTTCCAGACGGTTGTGGAAAATTGTTTGGCTTCTTCTTAGTGCTGCTGTGGCTCTAAAGGTCTGCAGATTGCCAAGTCCGGACCTGGCTTTCAGCACGTCATGCTCCTTCTGTCGGTGAAAGCAGTCCAGCTGGTCCAGGTTTCGTCTCAGCTTGAACATCCGTGCTGTCTCGGCATAACGCCTCTTCCTGCCATCCACGGCCGCGACCGCAAGGTCACCATCGCCGTCAACATCATCATGGTCATCTCTACGGGCAGATGGGAAACATTCAGCAAAGGTTGCATGTTTAATGCGAAATCTGACTATGCGTGATGTAAATGCATACAATTAGACCACTATTTTGCCTGGATGTTTTTGTACTAAGGTTTTAGGATTCAGAAACATCATCATCATAATCATAATAATGAGCTTTGCTATTTTCTATCAAAATATCATGTTGAGAATTACAGTGAGTCAACAGGATTGATACAAAATCTTTAGTATGATTTGAACACAGAAAGGCAAGAATCACTCACTTATACAACTCCTCTAACCACTCCAAATCAGGAGGGAAGGCCGGCTCTTCTTCGTTAAAGGTCTCTTGGCATGAAAAATCTTCGGAAATAAATGTTTGAAGTGACCGATCCCACTCAAAAACTCACGTAAAATAGACAGTTATGTGCATAATTTTGATTGAGAATTGAGGATATCTTGCAAGTTACAACAAGGCAGCGACACGGGCTGTCACTCACCATCACTGTCCTCATCAGTGCTGAGGTGGACACTTGGCAGTCCACACCTGTCGGACGCCACGTCAGATGGACTTTCTTCAACGTCCATCTCACCTGAATTATGAATGACATTAGGAACAATTTACACTATTATCCTCTCCCCGAGATTGGTCTGAAGGCTAACACACCTCTTCAGTTCACCGACGATTTAACGTGGCATATTGTCCATCGAGTTGTTGGAAGCCAATGCGTTTATCCGGCGGACACGGCCTTTATTAACTTTATTAACTTTTTTTGGGCATAATTTGAACGTTTGCTTTTTACTTGTTACTTTCCGCTGGTGTCTGTTAAAAGTCGAAGTGTCATTTTGAGATTTTATTTAGTGCGTTAGCCTTGCCTGCCGATTAAAAGATAGACTCTGACTGATTTGCAGCCGATGTTGATTCGTATGTCTGAGACATTGCCACAATGTGTGGCAACATTCAACGACTAGATTTGGACTAGAGTGGAATTCGGCGTGCTTGAAAGGCTAGCTCAAAGGGCTAACGTTAGCTAGCTACGCAAGGGAAGCAAGGCAACTTGACGGCTAGCGTTCACACCGCTAATGCTGAATATAGGCTTTATAACATGTAACTTAATTTAACAAACATAAAGACTTTACCTTGCGCGTTAAGAATATCCACCTCCTGGCAAGATATTTGTATACATTACATGTTTACATACATTATATTTAGTACTTTTTGTCACTGCGAAAGTGAATCCGCCGTGTTTGTTAGTGTTTCCAAGGAGACGGGACGCAAGGGGCGGGGCCTGGAGACGACTGTAAATAAATGAACTTCCACCTGAAATCTACCGGTAGAATAACAGTAGCACCAGAGCCTAACGTGACTTCTAATGTTGTGATGATACACAAATTCTTTGAAAAAAGCATTGTGTGACTTCCTGTCAGCAGTTACCTTTGAATCTAATATAATATCCTTCACCAACATAGGTTTATTTATCTACTTAATGTCAGTCAATGTCTCATAGGTTCATGATCTTTTGTCAAGCATTCATGTCTGCGATCTATTTTCCACCGGGAAAGACGTTGATTTGTAATTGGTCCATATTGAATTGGCACAATGTGATTTTTACTTGCACACGTTTTTTAATTGACGCACTAAAGCTGCCCTTTAATACATCTTAATGTTTATGAGGAATTGAGAAAGAAGGGGCAACATCAAGCAGACGTAAATGTTGCTTTTAATGAGGAGACAAATAAAGCCTGCACATTGTCAGAACAGAGGATACATTTGCCATCAATCGTTTATTTATTTATTATTTTAATCAAGCTGAGAAGAGATCAAAATGCTTCTTGAAAGCTCATCAAATCTCTGTAATGATTCCCTTGGAAAATTCATAGGAAAGTTAGTGAGATGACAATACCTTGTTTTTGTTTAATCTATTTCAATATTTGTTAAGGCTTTTTTGGATCCGGTGACCTCAAGCTGCGCGCGCGCACACACACACACACACACACTTTGAATTGTCAAAGCAAAATGAGACAAGCCCGAGCTGCATGTGCATTGCTCAAATGTTTTCAACAATGTATACGAGATATTTTAACAAGGTTAAAGGGTGGCACATTGTGAAAACTCCTTCATTGCATTCATTACGAGGTGTTAAGGGGGTGTGGGGGGGGGGGCACTTTGAGCCCCTGTAATTGTCTATTTTCCCCCAGAGTGAAATGCCACCTAATGGGCGTGATATGAATGTGTCCAACATTACATAAACCCCCCCCCCCCCTCCCATTCCCCCCCCCCCCCCCACACACAGATTGAATCGATGTTTAGGAGGCAAGCAACGGAGGAAATAGACAGATTAGTGACACCCCCTCCTCTCTCTCCCTCACTCTCTCGCTCACTCTCTCTCTCCCTCTCTCTCTCTCCCTCTCTCTCCCTCTCTCTCTCTCTCTGCTCGGTTGCCGGCGGACAGACGTCGGGAGCAGCGTTGGATCGGCTCGTTGTCGCGGTCGGACCCGGAGTTTTCCTTTTCCTCGGTGCTTTCTGCTCTTGTGGCCAGGAGTCGGGGATCATGACCATGGGGTCATCATCATCATCATCATCACCATCATCCTCCTCCTTCCCTCGATCATCCTCGACTGCATCAGCACCACCGCACTCTACTTTTCTCTCGCCGGATCACGAGGAGAGCGCGTTGAAATAAAACTCCATTCCGGGAAACTTTTTTTATTTTTTTATTTTTTACACTAAATTATTTACCATAAAGCGTGTGGAATGGAGATCCCAACTTTTCTCATGGCAAGTCTTGCTGTGATCTTCTTTGGAGGGGATATTTTCACGTGGTGAGATCATATTTGCTTTTTATTTCTGTCCATTGTCGAAAACCTGTTTGTTGAAGTTAGTTAAACCACTAAAAAAGGCAAACGACCACTGAAAATGAAAATAACATAGTGAGAAGATATACAAATACTTCCCAATGGACAGTGCGTCACTAGAAAATCCACAACATCTTACTTTAGAAAAAAAAGTTAAAATATTGCTATTTTGCTGTGTAAAGCCTGCCATAGTCTCCCGATAATATCAATATACAGTAATAGTGCCAAGGTAATGCGGCTTCTCCACACCCACAACACTCTGTGTATTATGCAAATAGTTCCATTAAGCAAAGAGAGGGGATGTTTTCTTTCTTATGTATTTTTTCTAATTTTGTATAGATGAATTCCATGCAAGGTGAGTGGGTGCGTTTTGTTGTGTAACGTCGCCCACCCCCAGGCCTGCTCCATCAGGGTCACGCGGTGCCATGATGGGTTACAACAGTATACAGTCCCCTCCGCTAAAAACAACAACTAAGGCGGAAGCTCAGTTTGGAGAGTTTAAAGAAGACGGGAAGATTAACAGATGGACGCCTGCCGTCGAAAATACGCCACTAAATTCTGCTCACGACGCCTCCTGACTGCTGCACATTGAGCTGGAATCAGTCTTTTCACATTTGTTTTAGGGCATTGCACTGCAGATTTGAAGTTAGGTAGGATCTGCAGCTAAAATAAGGATCCTATGAGCTAAGACCACATTAACCTCAGTGCCATTTGGATTTGGAGTCCAACTGTGACCTCTGATTGTCAGCGTTGTAAATGACCTTCTCACACAGCTGTCTTGAATACAAAGCAGGTGACTTCTGTCCGCATGGGACACCCGGTGCACCCAGACCACGAGGGTGAGTCTCAGCACTTTATGTACGTCTTCAGTGGAGGCCTACAGCGCATTCCTCTGTGTGCGGTAAAAATGTCCTTGTGCGCTTTCAAAGGCATCCATTTCTTAGGCTAACCAGCATCCACTGCTGACCCCCATTTTCCCCCCCCCAAGACCGTGTTCTGACACGGGGCAGAGGGTGAAGCTACTTGGCTTTGGGTGGAACTTTGAAAAATCACTTCTTTTGTCCCTCTTGGCTGTCCACCAGCAGGGGGAGGAACAGCTGCTGTAATTGGATTTCCATGCCTCAAGTCACTGCTTTTAATATCATTTTATTCACAGCACAATGCAAAGTGTAGGCTTCTCTTTTGTTCTCTCGCTCGCGTACACACACACACACACACACACACACACACACACACACACACACACACACACACACACACACATAGACACAGACATAGACACACATTGGTTTGCGTGGTTGAAAGTTGCAAACGGTTTCCTTCACTTGTGCCTGGCTCTGAGCAGAAATACTCCAGTTCTCTTTTTAGCTCCTCATTTATCTCTTTCACCAAGGTTGCTTTGCTGAGTTACGCCTTGTCTCTCTTGCTGTGGCGTAGATTTCACAGCTTTTCTTTCCAGCTGAAGTGTCACAGAATGTGGCTCTGAAAAGAACACAATCCAGAGGAGCACGTACGAGATGCTTTGATGCATGTTTTGTTCACGTTTTCCAAGGTGTTGGACTCTCCTGGAGTACCATAAATGCACAGTGAGAAAGTGATGTCAAGGGGCCTGACCATGAACATACTGGCAGGTGTCATTTTGGAATCTACTGTTCAGGGCACAGTATAGTGCATCAGTTTTTGCTGAAATGAAATGAAATGGAGGATAGCTTAGTTAAGAACACGGTCGTAATGAGTTTGAATAAACAATTTAATTTATTTACACAGGCAAACTAATTTTGAGTGAACCTTACACTACGATGTTAACACACCGTTGTCACTGGAGCCAGTGTCACTTTTTGGCAAAAAAGGCATAACTAATTATCTAAACTTGACTACCGCATTAAAGTATTAAAGCTTCTCTATTCAATATTCAGGAAAGTTAACAGCATCAAACCGGTATTGTCTATGTAATGATTTAGTGGAGTAACGTCTACCCGAATAGAGAACAAAGTCGGCCTCCTTTTGAGTAGCCATCTTTAACAACAGCTCTCACAGCACTTTTCTGTTCATTGCATGTTAGCGCAACATGTTCGCACTGTTAGCCGCGAGCTGCTGGCTCAGCCGCCGCCATGTTAAAGGGGCGTGATGAGGTCATGTGATACAGCGATGCCTTGTCTGCTATAAGATCTCAAAATGCTTTGTAGAAATAAAGTCAGATGAGTTGAGACGTGAACACTATTTCCGAATGTCATCATATAACAGTTCAGCAGCAAGATGCGACGCAGCAGGTTTTAATCCCAACATGTCACGATCTCTCTGATCGGTCACACTCGTCCTTAAACGGCAAGTGGCACAGTGATCCAAACCAATCTGTGTGAGAGGCTGAGTCAGCGGGTTAAATCTGTCCTCCTGTCCGAAGAGTACATTTCCCAATAACACGGTGATTGGATCATGTTCCTGTGGCTGCATGAGCCGGCTCCGTAATCCAGACACTCCTCCTGCAGGTTGAGGAAGTGAAGGGACACGGAAATGTAAAAAAAACTTAAGACAAATTAAATATTTTGTTGTCTTTCATTTCTGTATTTAAATACGTTTAAAAAAAAAAATCTCTTTAAAGCCCATCTGCAAATGGAATGTTGGAGATGAACATAAATAATGGAAGAATATATCATTTTTTCAGTGAGTTGTTCATTTCACAACATTTTAAATCAGGGCTGTAGCTAAAACGGAAGATAATAATAAGATGCCTTTGATTATTCATTTTCAGATGGCTTTAATATCATCAGTGATTTTAAAGTAAAGCCTTGCAATAACTCAGGAACAACTGACAATGTAGCTACAGGACCTTCTCTGTCTTCTCTTTCTGAAGAACAATATAGTATTTTAGTAATCGATATATTAACTCCAATTTGGTAATATCAGATGATATGATGATCAAATATACTGTATATCACAGCCTCTCTGAAACCTTCGACTCTGATGTACACGGCTTTGTGCCCGGTTAGCTGTAGACTTCACTGTGTTTATCAAGAGGAACGGAGGCCTCATCGCTTCGAGAGACCAGCCTGTAATTAGTGGGTCAGAGGTCAGACTCTGACCCTGTTGAAGTTTCCTTGAGCCGCATCATCGGGGTGACATCATCTGGGATATATTCTAAAGAAATACCCTCTGGAGCCACGCAGGATATTTGACCTCCATTGCAAAATATTTATTCTGAACACATGTGATAGGAACAGAAATATGGACTCTGCACACATTGGTAAAAGTTAGAAACACATCATATATATTAAAAAAGTCCACACTAACTACTATGCGACTAACCCTGAAGCATGTGTACACACACAAACCAAATCACAGTGCTTTCTCTCGGCTCGATGTGCAGGACAAGAGGTTGACTGAAAAAACAACTTAGTTGGTAACAAATTGGATTTTATAACTGGGACACACTTGCTGACAGGCTCAGCACCTTTCTTTGATCAACTGGTGCCCACTTGTTTTATTTTTCATCCACATTTAATAAAAAGTTTGGACAAACACAAAGTATTTTCCACACCTATTTTTCTCTGCATCATACATTCAATTGTTTATCCACATGCTGTTTGACACCATCCTTGTTTTCAACATTCCCAATTTTGCTCGAGTATGAAGAAACAAAATTAATCAATCAATATATAAAAAGATAAATGAAAAGTAAGTCTTTACTTTATTCGTCAAGTGACAAATAAAAAAAATACAGTTTTTGTTCATTGAGACTTTAACACGTCAAATAAAAAGTACGTTCCTCCATGGATTCTATACCCAAAAGTAAAACAGTAAATATAAAGTGTTAATGTAGTCCATGAAATGATCTGTTTGCTAAAAAAAAAAAATGGGATCAATTTTTTCCTGTAACTGTCAGTGAATGCAACACACACTCAAACACACCCAGAGCTACACACAGAGGCCTATAAATGTGGCCGCTGCCCGTTGACTTGTGGATGTTTTATGATGACTTATCCAAATGGATCGAGCCGAGCTGCCCGTCTAACGTCGACGCCACATAAAAAACGGACACACTGAGCATAAACGTTACGTTCACAAAGGAGGCCCCATCAATTTGAGAGGGGCTGCTGCTCTTTGCCCATCTGTTTAATGCCAGCTCATTAACAGACGGGTGCAGATCCAGGCTTTGGGGGGAGACGTTTGTTTTCCGGGGGGAAATACAGAAGGGAGAGGAGCGCCTGGGATCAAACGCTCTCCACCGTTTGTCATGGATGGAGGAGTGAGAAGATACAGAGGTTTAGTTGAAAGTTTAGAGAAATCTCCATGGAGAGCAAAGAGACAGTCGACCCCTCACATGCCTTTCAACTCCTTGGAGGGCTGCGTATGTTGCAGTTTGGCTATTTTTGTGGTTGGAAAATGCATATTCTGGGTCAGCAAACCACACATCTGTGACATTTGTGACAATTGTCCATTTTGTTAGTTTACTACAAATGTTAATGAAAAGAATCAGGGATAAAAGATCTTGTGAGTCGAGTAAGTCTCACTGCAGTATTTTGGAATCGATAAATGATTGACGCTTCCAATGTGTTCCAATAGGAGAAGTAATCGGTGACTATAAATACATCTCGTGAATGTTATGGATCGCAATACCAAGAATGCAGAGAAGTCCCTGAAAAGGAACAGAAAGGTCCAATAAATGGTCCAATACGGTACGGTGGGATTTGTCCCTATAGCAGACACTCACTCTCCTCCCACCATGTGAGGAGGCCGCCTTGAAATGGATCTCTTTATTTCCATATTTAGAAAGTTCCAATTAGTGAAGAAATCCAGGAGTCACTCAGTGATTCATTAATTCACCCAGTGCTCTCATTTGCTTCAGAAATGACAGTGATTGCCCGACTAAAAATACATCTGCACTATAGCATTGATTCGAAAGGGAAATGTTAA
This sequence comes from Pungitius pungitius, assembly GCF_949316345.1. NCBI lineage: Eukaryota > Metazoa > Chordata > Actinopteri > Perciformes > Gasterosteidae > Pungitius > Pungitius pungitius. The sequence goes on from NC_084900.1 coordinate 24,697,850, forward strand.
CGATATTCCAAAAACAATCTTTTTTTTCTTCTGTTCTTACCGAGAAAAAAAAACTATTTCATAATTAGCACGTTTTTCATTTCTACTGAAGAGGTCAGTTTTCCGGTCTGGGTGTAATGCTTTGCTCTTCAAGAAGTCGACTTTCTCCAAATGTCAGCCCTGTTTCAAAGGCCACTGACTGGCTTCCCATTGTTGCTTAATAACTGTGCCTTCGATCAGGCCCCCACATGGTCCATTTCCTGGTCAACGCCAACACCAGCCTTTGTGACTTTGAATGTCAGTGAAACCTTTCATTTCAATTCGATTCATTCATCACACGTCAGTCAGCTCTTTCACCTCCGGATGGCCGTTCGGACTTCTAGAATCAGATTCTTCGCCACAGACTGTGTGCGGGAAGACGTTAGTGGTTCACACCCCTGCTCACGTAGAATGGAAGCACGATGCATAGTGTCGCCCATTAGACCAAAACTAAAATACAACACAGGTCCGTACGGCAGCATGTATCTGCATGTCATCTGTTTACCGGGCTCTGGTTCAGAATGCAAAGCTGCCACCTGGTGGAATCTGAGCTGTGCTGCCGTCGTCGAACCCAGCACGGAGGCGATGTCTGTTGGTGTGCTGTGCTCTGGGACCTCTGGCACTCCTCCGAGGACACGTTTCGCTTTGATAAAATGTGAAACCTGTAGCCGTACAGATAAATTAGGATAAGCCTCCTCGTGCAAACACTCTGGAGACCCTAAAGGAAGAAAATAATGCCAACCAGGCTTCAAAGGTATTTGAGAAGATAAAACAAATGTCTTCATTTCAAAGACTCCCAGGGTAACCATATGTTGTTTTTAAATGACATGCGGCTGACACATAATTGCATAATAAATACATTTTTCATGAGGCTGATATGAGAGCACACCCCTTGCACTGAGTGATAGATGCATATAAATGCAGTGCTTTGCATCATATTCATGAATTAATGAAGACAAAGTATCAATAAAAAAAGAGGGCACAAAAAAAGCTTGATTTATCTAACTTTAATCTCTTATAAATATTTATAGAAAAACATGTATTCTTATTGTTGTTATTAGACTATTGTAGTCCCATAATCTTCACTAATGAATAACTCATAAGGTGGATTTATTTGATGTAGCAAAGCTACGTATATGTGAGTGGAGTTTTCTTCTTTGTGTAGATAAGCACCTTGTTACTAGCATGTTTGCCTTCATTTTAAAGCTGATTATATGTCATTGTTGTTTTTACAGGTTGTTTCTAGCAAAAGTAGCAAAAGAACTCAAACAATTATGCGGCTGTAAAAGCAAATAGAAATGTCTTTCATTTGTCTTTTACAGAGAATTCTAATCCTTGTTCCATCAACAGTTCCCGCTGGCTGGCATTGAGTTTGGGACTGTATCTGAGGCCGGGCATGGACGACCTCTGAAAGCTGCTGTGTTTGCTGTTTCTCTCCTTTAGGGCCATGCTGAGTGACATTGGGGACTATGTAGGTAAAGACATTCAAATATCCTGGTTACCAAACCTGGATGAGTTAATGAAGGGCTATGCCAGAAATTTTCGCCCTGGGATAGGAGGTGAGTATGAGATCTACTGCTCCTGGCGTTGGGTTGCATTTCACCCCCTCACATTTACAGCCATCCTTAGCATCACCCACCTCCAGTTGCAGCTAACACGGGCGTTCACATTTCATCCTCCAATTCCATTACCCTGAAAGGTTGTCTTCTTCTTTTTTCTTGTTTGACATTTGAACAAAGCCGTATTTGCCTTATGTAAATACCTGCTTTGACTCTTCCATTAGCTGAGTCATTTGTTAAGGGCACAAAAAAAAAGAAAAAAACATAATGGTGAAGAGAGGCTTTGCTTCAAGGATTGTCGAGGACAATGTCCTTCAGGAACGAGAGGTAGATGGGTGGTGCAAACAGTGAGCACCGCTCTGAAGACGTTGCTAAGAATGGCTGCAAGATGTGAAGCATCCAATGACCACAGCGATAGATTTCTCAATCTCACAGCTTAACTCAGCTGAGCAAAGGTGAAAATGTGGAGCGCTGTCACCTCACGCCTACGCACACCACCGTGACACGGCATCATGTGACGTGACAGGAAGCTAAAAGGAAGGGCTGGAATCATGTGTTTTATTGGGAGTAAGTCCCTTCATTCAAATTATATCCCATAGCCCTTTACTTTTGATCAAATACAAAGAAAAAGTGGATTAACAGACAGAGTGTTTTGTATCTTAAATATATATTCATAAATATGACTTTAGAGAATCGACAAGAGCAACTGGCAAAATATAATTTAAACCATTTATTTTGGTTTGACAATATTTTGTAAAAAATAAAATATTAAGGCTTTATTATTTACAAAGGGACCTCCTATAATGTTAAATTACATGCCAGCAAAACAACAAAATACAGTGTCCTCTATTACAGTGCTTATTGTTAAAAAGTATATCAACAAGATCACCACTTTTGAGTTCTTGCTTTGGACCTTATTTCAAAACCTCTATTGTATTTGTTTAATATTCCTGTTAGGTTTTATGACGCAAAATATGCCATATTAACTGTAACTTTTTAGCATATGGTAAACCATCTTTTCTATTTGATTAGATCTGCAGTTCATGTCTTTAAAACGTATTATTAATCCGTGCACAATCACTGGTGAGGGTAATATGTTAAACATGCTTGCTATTACATAAGGTGACACCCTCTAAGCGTGTGCCGCTGCCCTTGGCGTTCAATGAACATGCCATTATAAATCACCACACACTGTACATCAAGTCTGCGGCCAACCAAATAGGATTTGAAATGGTTTAATATATGATTCCATAATACTCGGTATGAATAGCTTTTCTGCTATCAGTGCGCCCCCCCCCCGTAGTTTCTGCCCTCTAGCATCCGATCACAGAGGCACACTCCAAGCTAATCATACGGCAAACTGGTGAGTGGAAATGTTAGCGCGAGTGCTGGTGTACGTGTGTGTTTGCGTGCGCGTTTGCCAGAAGCCCCCCCCCCCCCCCCCTCCCCATCCCTCTCCCCCCTCTGTGCGAGTCCATGATAGCCCAGTGCCGCCGTCGATGAATGCCCACGGTGTGATGTGCCACTTAGCGTGGTTGAACGGGATAATGCTTAATCTCTATGCACCGTAGGAGCGTTTGAGGCGTGGGTTGATGGTGGGCGGGAGGGAAAACAGATGGGAGATGGAGGGCCGAGGGGAGGAATTGATGGGCTCAAAATGAGCAAAATGGGTGTGTGTTCGGAGGAGAGGTTTGCTTTCTCCTCTCACTTTTCCTCCTCCCCCCCCCTTAACCCCCCACAGGTCCGCCAGTGAACGTGGCCATGGCCATTGAGGTGGCCAGCATCGACCACATCTCCGAGGCCAACATGGTAAAGTATAGAGGAGCTTCCTCCACACAGATTCCCTGTCAGTCCACTGCTGCGGCACAAATCAAAGCTTTGCTATTTGCATAATCCTGATTCATCCCACTTGCAGTACTCAGTGTGAACATGTGTGACACATTGGCCGAGTTGTTAAATCATTCGATACTCTACTAGGGATTTTGGATGGAAGGAGGCAAGTCTAGCGGATGCCCTTTATGCATGTGGCGCTGATTCTTTTTACACAAATCAACATTTTCCTTGCTTCAACGGTGGAAAATCCACAAGCATTCAAATAAATGCTGGCCCCTGGGCTAGAAACCAGGTAAAACTGGATACTACATAGCTCCATCTTTTTACTCTTTTGTCACTCAAAGCAGACGGGAGACGTCCCGGCGACCACGTCCACTTCGTACGGCTTTAAGCGAGAGGCACAAACGACACACGTTTCCCACGTTTTGTGGTTTTCTTCAAAACTAAACTGATCAACCACAGTTGAAGCTTTATTTGAATTGACTTGTATAGGGTTCAGACCTCAGGCGACACGAACTGGCTTTGGAAAGAATATTTTGTGAAATGAAACAAAGAGCAAGTTTTATTCCTTTTTTTGCCCCCTACTGCTGCAGCGTAGGTGTTTCTTTCTGTAAAGTGTGTGTCACCATGTCCTTGACTCAGCCTGCACGTTTGCACGTGTGTCTGTTTGTTTGTGCGCTCCCCTTGGCAGGACTACACCATGACCGTGTACCTGCGGCAGAGCTGGCACGATGACCGCCTGTCCTTCAATCACACCAACAAGACGCTGGGGTTGGACAGTCGATTTGTGGACAAGCTGTGGGTGCCCGACACCTTCATCGTCAACGCCAAATCTGCTTGGTTCCACGATGTCACCGTGGAGAACAAGCTGATCCGCCTTCAGCCCAACGGAGTCATTCTGTACAGCAGCCGGTACGAGCAGGCGGAGCATTGCATGTGTTTACCCAGGAAACACAATAGTTGACCTGGATGACAAACTATATAATTCTTCGTTCCCTTCCCGAACACCCCACATGCATTTTGTCTTCTGCTGCCTCTGTTGGAGGGATGGCATCTTTTTTTTAGTCAGCGCCTCCCAAAAGGCTACTAATGAGAGAAAAGGATGAATGGGATGGTTCTCTGATCCATGTCCTCTATGGTGAAGCCTTTGTTAGGATTAGACAAATCAATCGTCTTAACGTGTGGAACGAGGGACAGCGCTGTTTGTTTCTGTGAGTGTATAAAAGGGGGCCTGGGGCGGGGGGGGAGCTGTCCAAAGCACTAAAACACTGTGGAGGAGCCGCAGACTGAAGGGACGGGGCCGGGAAGAGAAAGTACACATCATCAAATGACAGAGAGAGAGAGAAACAGCGGTTTCTATGCATTTTAGTAGCATTGCCTGAACACGTTTTTCTATTGGATCATTAGCATCGGGGGCTGTTCCTCATTCAACAGGTGCCAGACATTTATCACAGGAGCCAGTGAAAGTCAGAGATAAAGGGTGAGTGAATATTTGAGGTGTATTTGACAGGTGGCCAAAAACAGGACTCCAGGTGAATACTGATGTTGCCCCGTGTCTCTGGGTGTGTAAACATGTGACTGTTTGCCAAACATTTGGCCATTTCACTTCATGACAAACGTCGGTGTTGTGTTTACTGAATAATGTTGCTTCCCCCCCCGGAGAACATCTTGTAATGGCAGGATAAACAGGTGGAACCGTGTGAAAGTGAGCCGTTTGAGACCACGTTGGTCAGTGTCAAAGAAACATCAGACGATGCACGTCGGGTCATAATTGACTGGGCTGCTTTGTTCCTAGAATCACTTCAACGGTGGCGTGTGATATGGACCTGACCAAGTATCCCATGGATGAACAGGAGTGCATGCTGGACCTGGAGAGCTGTAAGTCAGCATTTACATAAATAATGGACACCAAGGAAAGACTGTATGTACAGGAGCTTTGATTTTGGCATTTTTGCCATCATCATCTTGTCTTTTTGGCCGAGGACATTTGATATTTCTGCAACCAGAAGTGACACAAGAGGGGTGAGGTAATAACAAACAAATGATAAAACATGTTGCGAGGGACCTAAAGGGCTTCTAACACATTTTTGTGAACTGAAAACGGACTGTGAAAGGGTTCAAGTTGTAAAACTCCCAGAGATGATAACGATGGGGTACCCACTTGTCAATGACCAGATAGCCCCTCCCTGGAGCTTCTGTGCTGTATTAAAGACAACTTGAAACTTACCTTTGAGAATAAACACTCCAGTTTACAATGGATAAGTGGTCATAAATCAATAAAGACTGCTATTCATTTGACCTCTTTGGCATGCTGGCAAATCATTTTAACAAGTTGAATTATTGCCTCCTGGTTAGAAGCTTTCTCCATTACTACTTCTACCCTGATTGTGGGCTGGACTGATGAAATATCTTTCTTCTTTCTAGATGGCTACTCCTCCGAGGACATTGTGTACCACTGGTCAGAGAGTCAGAAGCACATCCACGGCCTGGACAAACTAGAGCTCTCCCAGTTCACCATTACAGACTATCGGTTTGTCACAGAGATGATGAACTTCAAATCTGGTGAGAATGTTAGAGGCTCTTTTGAAGCAAGATTTGGATTTGAACTTGAAGCACTTTTCTGGTCATTTTCTATGCATAGAAGGAATGAATCAAGTCAGGCTTGTTGATGAGCCAGGCAGGAGGTTCAAGAGAAGATAGAAGTTGCTGCTGGGAAAATCTACACAGCACTTCTTTTATGTTTTATCGTGGGGTTTTATCACCAGGGGCACAAATGATCACAAATAATAACGGCAAAGCAATCAAGCATTGTGTTAATTTCCTAAAGACAGCAAAGCATTTCAACGCAGTGTCTGTTTTCTCCTTCCCAGCTGGACGGTTCCCGAGGCTCAGCCTGCGCTTCGAGCTGCGGCGTAATCGAGGCGTCTACATCATCCAGTCGTACATGCCTTCCATACTACTGGTCGCCATGTCCTGGGTGTCCTTTTGGATCAGCCAATCAGCAGTCCCTGCTCGTGTGTCCTTGGGTTGGTAAACGTTTTTGATGCTCTCCTTTTAAACTTTTAAAATGTCATTTTTGAAGGTGGACAAGTTGTTGCTCCTTCCTCTGTGGAAAGGTTAAACCACGCAATGATTTACTGTGCTGCAGCATGCTCAGGTAGACACTTTCATTAACAAGACTGCATGTCGAAAATCTTCATCTTGACCGAACAATAGTGACTATTTTGCAATTATTAGAGCCTTACCGGTGGTATGAATGTTAAGTGCATGGCGCTGATGCCTTCAGAGAGAAAACCAAGTCAAAATATACTTTAGTTTTCTCTCATTTAGTGAGGAATGTTGTGCATTACGCTGACTCATTGAAACCTCATTGAATGTCCAAGTTCATCCTCCCAGGAGCACATCCTCCTCAGTGAATTTCATGGCAATATGTACGCCTATTAGATATTTAATGAGTAAAAGAGGAAAATTGGTGCTTGACATCTGGCCAGATGAAAGGCCTGTTGGGATTTATTGCCTAAGTGTCACGCAGGCAAAAAAACATCATGTGCCGTTCCCTTCCAGTATCGTGAATATCATTTCAAGTTTACTCTCAAACTTTGAAGGAAGTGATGATGATCGACGGCCGTTTGATGAGTTTTGTGACGACAGGTTTCGTTTATTCTTCGATGCGAATACGCTGAACGACCCCCTGGTGCGCCAAAGTCATCACGCCGCATGTCGTCAGCCGAATGAGCCCCAATCTGCGTGCTGTGCTGCCTCCACAGGGATCACCACCGTGCTCACCATGACCACGCTGATGGTCAGCGCCCGCTCCTCCCTGCCTCGCGCCTCGGCAATCAAGGCATTGGACGTCTACTTCTGGATCTGCTACGTGTTTGTGTTCGCGGCACTCATCGAGTACGCCTTCGCGCACTACAACGCTGACTACAGACTCAAAGAGAAGGCCAAGGTGAAGGCCAACAAGCTCAGCTCGGAGGTGAGGGAAGCGGCTCCCGTGAGGTTCTCCCATCAGCAGGTCACAATGTGGGAGTGCTGGGGGGAGGCGGGGGGGGGGGGGGGGGTGTTGTGAGCAATGAGCACGCCTTTTCAAGCGTAGACCTGTGACGGCGCTTCAAACCCCGGCGTTTGACGAGCAACCATCGCGCTGACCTTCAGCGAGACAATACATCTCTATAGAGCGTGATGGGGAAATGGAAGATTTCCCCTCAGGGAGTAATGGGGCCTCTCATCAAACTGTCTGTTTGCTTTGCCGTGGATATATATCTTACTGAGGTATTCCTTCACAACAGGAGATGGATCAAATACAATGAGATGATAGAAAGAGTAAGCAAAAGAAATAAAGAAGACAAACAGAGAACTAGCAAAGCTTGAGTCCTTCTACTCTGTATTCAGTGGGAAATATTGTTCTTTGTGCTTTTCCACTACAAGTATCTATACGCTTTGAATACTATTTAATGTGTATATGTCAAATCTATGTTTAGAAATTAAGATTTTTGAACATAAATCAAAATATTTGACTGCTGGGCAACTTAGTTGAATAGACCCTTTGACTCACTTTTCAAGCAAAATCATTTGTAACTATTTCAATGCAGGACTTGTAACGGAGTACTTTTAGTGTGTGGTATCCATGTTTTTACTCCAGTAACAGATACAAATACTTACCTCATTGAGTAGTTTTCCTCAATCAAGTCCCGAAGACTTTCTAATCCACATCGTTCCAGTGGCGATTGTGAGCAGTCCTGGATTGTAATGTTTCATTATGAAAATATCTAGTGGCTTCAAATAAAAGAAAATGTACAAACGCCATGTCTGTAGAGTAAAGAAATCCACAAATTCAAAGTACTACTATTATGAAGCAAAATGAGTGTAAAGTGCGGAAAATGCAAGAGGGGGTTTGACAAAACGCTCGAGGCATTCTACGGCTCTTGTTTCAAATCTTTTGGGATTTTTAATGATGAAAAACTGGATCATGGTATTCTCCTAAAACACATTTTTGCTACTTCTCTTTTGTCTTTTGATATTTACACAGGGTTTACACATTCGTACGGTTTCTCCACAACTAGTCCATCAGAAGGCAGATTGGCGAACCAACAAGTTTCCCTGATATGATTAAATATTCAATTCTGAGTGACTCAAAACGACACCGTTGCATCTTCAGAAAGTGCTCACACTGGTCTCTCTCTCTCTCTCTCCCCCCCCCACAGTCCATTGTGAAGAACGGCAAACAGGCCATGGTCCTGTTCTCCCTGTCTGTCACTGGCATGAACCAGGGCGTGATGATTTCCAACCGCCACGGTCGGCCCCAGCGCTCCAGCACCGAAATCCCCGGGGAGGGGGGCCGCGAGGAGGCCGAGCCGAGCAGGAGGAGAAGGTCCAGGCAGCCGGAGGAGAGCGCCGATGACAAGAAATGCTGCTCCAAGTGCGTGTGCAAGCCCATTGACGCAGACACCATCGACATCTACGCCAGGGCCGTGTTTCCTTTCACCTTCGCCGTGGTGAACGTGATCTACTGGGTGGCGTACACCATGTGAAGAGGAGGCAACAAGGTCTCTGCGAATGGCTGCCATCCAGGACTGTATGTAAGAAACTGTTGGAGTTGTGCCACTTCAATGCTGGCAGACTGGTGCAGCGGAAATATACAGGAGGCCTCCAAAAAAAAACTTAAATACAAAAAACCTCAGGAGGAAATGAAGTGTTATGGCCAGGCGATTTGGAAATATGGAGGTAGTTTGGAGTTTAAAAGTGTTAGCAGGATGTAATATTTAAAAAGAAATGTGCTGCAGTGATGCAAAGGACTAAGTTCACATAAAACGTGAATCCAGACCTACACACGTCATGCTGTTATAAGAACTAAACACAGGACACCCAAAAAAGTATTCTGCTCACACACGCGCCGTACTGACCACAACGCACTTTGTGCAAATAAGCATAGTCGGCTTAACGAACTCAAAAGCAACAATCTAGAACCGCCTGTTATCTCGAAAAACCAAAAAAGCCGCCCGAACCAGAAGGATAACAAGATGAGGTGTCCCGCTATTCTGCATGGCCGATATCTCACTCACCCTCCTCCCGCACCATCGCCGCCACCCCCCCCCCTTCCTCTCCAGCCTTTGGTCCTCCACCCATCTTCTTTTCAATTCATTTTTTGTCTTCAGGACACCGTCTGGGGTGTCTTATCTCCCTCTGCCAGTTCTGTCTTTTTCCTCTCCATTAAAGGACTTCCTCCACTACAGTACCTGCGTGTGTGTCTCTCTCTCTCTTTCTCTTACTTCAAATATTCACCCCAATCAGAAATCCAAATGGTTGTTGGGCTTGATTATTATTGATGAAGAAAATAAATGCTGGAATCCGTTGTTGGAGGTGAATATTTGTCAATGCCAAACATCCACTACAGGGACTATAATTTTTCTGAGTAAAGTATTTGTTTATCCAACTCATTGAGATCAAGTTTGGTGCTCTAATGAATCTTGTCTGTCTTGTCTGTTAGTATGAACTGGGAAATGGATTTTAGGAAAGTTAAGGATGGTAAAGCACTGCAGCTTCCCAGTGAAAAAATAACCTAGTTTTTTATCGCATTCAACATAACAGTCTTGCCTTTATGATTATCGCTGCACTCTGAGTTGTCTTGTCTTACAACTCTCTCATTTGATCTACATTAGAAGCAAATGTAAAATTTATCTCAAGTTTGAAAATGCAATTTTCATAAACCATAATATTTGGATGTTATTGTGTTTTAGGAAGGGTACCCATAATAGAGCTAAAGTTTTGGTTGGATTGTGACACGTCCTGTTGAAGGGGACATCTTATTTACCCGATGTGGTCTCTGGTTGAAAGGTCCGAGAGTCACCAAACGCATTAGGATTCATCCCCCGGGAGGCATTAATATTCACCGTGAAGGTCACGGTTACTTCTCACAATAGCTTTTCACGTACATGGAGTTGGTCAAAGGAAAATCCTGACGTAACAATGGATGGAAAAGGTCAGGGGCTCTGTACGAAAATATACCGACAAGACCCTGATTGCTAAAAAAAACAAGACAACAATATAGGCAAAGATATGTCCTGGAACATTTAGAAACACATTTCACTTTTTTTTACTATAAAATGCGCAATATCTGTGCATTGCAACTACAGGATGATAAGGTGAAGGTTTGGTACAGATTAAAAACAATATGTACCTGGAACACATTGGTCCAAGTAGCCGTAACAAAAATCCACTCGGGGGGGGCATTAACATCTCCAAGACCTCTTGCAGCTCCATGTGTGTGTGCTCCATGAGTGCATAGGCTGTTATCAGGCCAGGCATGGGTGGGATCGGGGCAGGGCTGGGGGCTCTCTGAACGGGGAGCGCCACAGGCCGGCTTCTCCCAGGGAGATAGCTTTGTTCTGGGCCAGGAGAGGTGACATCATGACGGATGGCGATGAAGAAGTGGGCGCACGGGGACAGGAAACGCTATCTCTCACAATGGCACCAAAGGGACGTGGAGACGCGTACATACTGCTCGCTGATACCCGACTCCAGTGGACTTGAACAGGAGTCACACGAACACACACACACACACACAGAGCATTGACTTGTCTGCACGTCCAGTGGGTCTCGGAGGTGTCATATAAAAAGGCAAAACCGGACTGACACTGGCCTTGTCAAAGTGTGTGACCGCTCGTTTTTTTGACGTTTTCTACTGCTGCACCATCCGAGAACGTTTGGGGAATACACTGAAGAATCGGATCTCCACCAATCTCAGCGAGGAGTCCTGCTTTTTCTGTAGGTCTGTAGGTCTGCATGCAATCGCCCCATGGACATAGCATTAATTATCATCAGGGCATATAGACATTTTGTTCTTTCAAAATAAAGACAGGTCTTTGTAATTGAAGACTGATTAAATATATGATATGCAACTTGTTTATTTATGGATTTAATAATAGATAATAAGGCGTTTGCATTATTTTTCCTATTGCTTTTGACTTGTTAAATAGGGAAAGCTGTGAACCTTTTTTATTATTAACTATTCAGTGAAACTCTCCATTTGTGGTAAATGTTCTATTGTGACGCTGCTCTTAAGAACTTAGGTTTATGCACAGTATTAGTTAAATGTGTGAGGGGAACATGATGGAGACTGGATAATTTTTTATTATGGCATGATAAGGACATTACAACTTTTAAAAATTTGTTTGGATAACTGTTCCACCCGTATCAATTACAATTGAACAAATAAAAAATCTTGGGGAACAAGAAAAGGTTATGCTTTACAACCAAAGTCCCTGGCTGGAGTTGAACTGAATGGAATGTATTTGAACAACATGTCTCCAAGTCATCACATTAATCCAGAGATCAGATTTAAGAGAACCCATGCAAAGCCTCCAGGAGATATTTAACCTGCTTACTAATCGCTGCTTGCTTTGAATTCCCCCAAAGATCAGAAGCTTTTATCCTGAACCAACTAATTGACAGTGAGGACTGTTTGTACACACATATTATGCAATTGTTATTTATAATTAAAGCTCACCCGGGAGGCATAACTTCTAAGTATAGCATTTCTTGTTGTATGTTTGATTTTTGTCTGCCTAACTGACCATTCTTTGTGAGTTTAGTACTTCAAATGTATTGCAAATTGGGCCTTTGGTAATGGTGTACTCTGGAAATGCCTTAAATATATTGCAGTTGAACTAAATGATAAAGGCCTTTGTCGTTGAAAATTTTAAGAGCTTGTAAACTACAGTTGTGTCAAAGTTTTGCAAAAATTCTTTCAAAGCCTCAGCCTTCACTAATATTTCAAGAATGATCTGTTGCACAGCAAATGTGGCATAGTTTATTTTACCCTACATTATGTCCTTGTAAGTTAGTATCAAACAAACAACGAACAACTTCCATCCAAACTCACTTCAGAACTGTAATTTTTGAAAAACATGTGTCCATCATTTAAAGTAAGTGGCACTGCATAACTATCCTCTCCACAGGCTTTCTGTGGCGCACAATGTGTCGGCTCCTGGACGTCCTGCTGGCTTTGCTGAGTCGTTTCCTGTTCGTGGTCCACGGGGTGGTGACGGTGTGGCGTGTGGTGGCGGTTAAAGAGGAGCCACTTTATTGGCTGCTGCTGACAGGCGTAGCCCTGCTGGGCGTGGAAATGGCCGTCACTCTGAAGTGTACCCAAAACGCAGAGTGGAAATGGTAACATTTAGGTCCTTTTGTGCCCAGATTAGACCTTTATGCAAAAACTGCATTGTCTGCAGCCAATACGAATGAGGCTGTATTAGCTATGCTGCTGTGCTAGAAGTCTTTTTGCCGGTATATTTGCCATATAACAGTCATTCTGATGGAAGACAGAAGAAATAAAGGTCACCAAACTCCTTTGATTTTTATAATCTGTAGTCTGCAAAAGCCTCTAGAAAACTTCACAGCAATCCCCAGTTACCCCAGAGATATTTCAGTTTGGACCAAACAACCAACAAGCCATTCTCATCAATCCATGCTAGAATGACTACAGAGTTGCCTGCATCCATGGCAGACAATGCCAATAACATTATACACTGATCCATTCGACCTAACCGACCTGCAGAGGAACTCAGAGGAATTAATGTGTGGTACTCATAATATACAACAAAAAAAGGTAGTCCGAAATATAATACCTGGGATTACTGGATTTCCCATAATGCAACGCCATAGTGGGTCTTTCTTAGGCCATGCAGGGCTGGTGAAGGAAGCCAAATGAACCGTACAACATTTCCAGCTGTTTCTAAAAAGCGACACAGAAGACATTGTACAGCTTTTCAGAGGCTCATCAGATATAAACTATCCTGAATCTGCTTCAGCTATGATAAGCAGAAATGTCTTTCTAGGCAAAATGTATCATTTACAAACCACTTATTTTTAATTTGCAAAGCAGGGACATGAGGATTAAGGTGTGAGGGATGTGAATGGTGAGTAAACAACTCCCTCTGCTAATGTTGGTGAGAGGCAGCTTCTCTGCGGCCTATAATATTCTGTGCCACTAGTCTCTTTCTCTCTAACTGTATATCAAAAACAAATCTATTCCTCAGCGGTGTCACTGCTCTGTGTTTTCTCTGAGCTTATGTTCTGAGCCTGACATCATGCCTCTGTCACTGTCTCTCCTTTCCAGTGGTGGAGAAAATGTCCGCTGCTGGCTCAAGCCGTTTTTCTGTCCGGCTGGATTCAAAAAAGAAAAACAATCATTTGAAAAAACCTAAACTGACACCAGCCTATATTACGCAAGTCTCAAAAGGATATGAGCATTTAGTGTCACACCTCGTTCCACATCAAGCTCATTCGGGAGCTCCGTGACACATACAGTGAACATCCCCGGACACAAGCTTTCTTCAGGCCTCTCTCTTTCTCACCGAGTCTTACTTTGAAGTCCTCTTCTCGTAGAGAAGGCTTTGCACTGTCAAGAGGGATTTGCATATATGATGAGAATAATTGCCTCTCTGAAATTCGATGCTTCTTTTGGAAAAAAAAACACTTTTTTTCTCCTTAAGCGGGTGGCAATGAAAAAAATAAATAAGAAAAAAGGATGTCCCTTAAAATAACTTCCCCTCCCCCGCCCCTCCTTTGGCGGCTGTCTTTCAGGTTCTCCCCCATGGTTTTCCTCTACCTCAGTACTGTCATTCCGTCCATTTGGTTCCTGGAGCTGAGCCTGCTGCAGTCCAAGCTGCCTGTCAACAATTCCTCAGGCCCCGAGCTCCCTTTGCTGGCTCGCCTCCCGATCACCGCGGTAGGCGCCCCGCCACAAAGCGGCGCTCCACGCCTCACCCTCCACGCAGCCGCATCCAAGCAACACCTGATAGCAGATCAGATTTAAATCAGGCAACGGGGCGGATGAACTATTAGTCGCGGGAAATGTGTAATTGAAACAGTGAGATGAAGTCCAGATAGGCTCCTGCTCGAAAGAACTCTCAGATCTCTCCCCTTCCGGGGTGAGTTTAGTGGCGTTTCTTTCAAGTAGGATTTGGGAACTTTTTTGCCCCCTAGCTGCGCTGGAGGCCGGGCGGCAGCTTTTGAAAGTGGTAGACGGAGTGTTTTGCTAATGTTGTGTAATGTCAAGGGGTGCTGTCAGGATAAACCTCATTATCCCCGACGCAAATAACAGTATCTCAATGGGTGATTGGATCAGAGAAAGCCAATCCAGATGCAATTATTATCAAACTGTGAAAAAGGATTAGTTAAACTTGACTAAAATGTGTGTGGCTGTGTTCTCAGGCCATCGTGGAGCTGGACCCGGAAAACTGGGTGGCCGGCCTCGAGCAGACCATGCTCATAGTGTTGGTTCTGGGTCGCTGGCTGATGCCCAAGGGGGACATGTCCCGCGACCAGCTCTCCCAGCTGCTCATGGTCAATGTGGGACTGGGCGCCGACATCCTGGACATCTTTGACACCTTCAAGGAAGCCGAGGTCAAAACCAACCAAACGGTCGTCTACATGGGCCTGGGCCTTTTTTCATGGGCGCTGATGCAGTTTCCTCTGGTGCTGACCCAGACTCAACTCCCAGAGGGGGAGCTTCCACAGAAGAGTGGGAGCTGTGTCACCCGCCGCCCTGCTCCTCCCGTCACCTCTGCCTCCTGCTGCTCCAACGAAGTGTGGAGCTTGCTGCTCACTGTGGGACTCCAGGACGGCCCGTTTCTGATTTACCGGCTGTACCTGATGCTCCAAGAGCAGGTGCTCAACCAGCTCATGATCTTCTTCACCTGCAAAAACATCCTCATAGTCCTCTTGGAGCTATACAGGATTTTTGTGGTGCAGTGTGAGCAACGCTCTGGTGATTCGGAGTTGGGGAGGTGTTCTGCTCTGGTGCAGCAGTGTCAAACCCGGAGGGAGGATGAGGAGGCGGAGGAGGACGAAGAGGAGGACGAGGAGGAGGAGGGAACAGGTGGAGAGCAGCCGAGCTTTCATACCGACACGGAGAGGGGTACTGAGAGAGAGGAAGATCAGAAAGGTGTACAAGGTTAAGAAAAGCCCAAAATGCAGCGAGGCACGACTCTAGCCCTCCGGAGGGGGGGGGGTGCGCAAGGACGCCTTTCACACACCAAGCAGGAAAGTCTAAATCTTTTGCATCTCAAGCATTCTCAGAGACTCAGAGGCTCTCTGGAGGTTCAAGGAATAGAAATAGAGCACAATAGTAGAGAACGAGTCCCCATTGAAAAGATCAGAGAGGACATTTTGCAACCCTCTTTTGAAGAAAACGATAACTCTAGAAGTTCTACACAAACTACAAAAATCTCTTGGATTCATGAGACCAGTGAGCAGATAGCTGGAACCAAATCACGTTGCCTTGTGCTCAATTTCTTTAATCAACAGCAGCTTGTGGCTCTCATTACGCAGTGCATGTGTTTTTTTTTTTTGTATAACAATTGTAATGATGTGGGGTTTGACAGTCGACACTAAACAGATCTAATTCATTCGGTGGACTAAGATGACAAAAGCATGCCCTCATGAACCTTTCTTAATAAAGATGCTTCGGAAAAGCAACATGCTGTTTTTTTGGTTGTTGTTCTTTTACTCTGATCACCATGAGATGGCAGTGTTGCCAAGTCAACCAATGCGCGACACACATGCACATTGTTGACTTGACTGGAACATGAGTGCCTGGTACATGGAAAAAAAATCAGACCTGTGAGCAAGCAACACGGTAGCGCAGCTGCAGTACCGAACTTCCTCAATTGTTTACTTCATACATGAAAATCGTCTCCATGGAACCTCTCCTCTGATGCAATGAGGAAATAAGGCATTTGATGAAATCATTTCAAAGATATAGTCACCTTCCGGGTGCGGCTTTTGCAATAAACATTCAGATGAAGACAATCTAGAGACATCTCAAACAGTATAACAAGTGGGAGGAGAGTGAAGAGGTTTGCTTCATTTTCCGAGGTTCATTTTCCTCTAGAGCACAATCAGCCCTGTTCGAGAGCTCAGTGCATTTTTATTATGCCTGAAAAAGCACACTCGTGATTACGTGGGAGTTGTTCAAGTTTAACATGATTCGCCCTCCCTTTTTCTCTTCCGAGAGATGGAAGGGGCTTTTGAGATGCATACCTCCGCAGCGGACAAAAGCAAGAGGCTCTTTCGAGAGCCCACGAGGGCCGAGAAAATTGTTTAAGCCGAAGCTCTCGGTCTTGAGTTTCGCTGCTACTTTGGAGTGGGAACAAGCAACCCCCCCCCCCCCCCCTCCTCCCTCCTCCCTGCCCCATCCACTCTCACCTCAATCCAGACAATCCCTCTCCTGTCAAACCAGGGTTTAGATGCAGCCCCTCTGGTACTTGTCCCTCGTTGCGTTGGAAGAGCAGCGCGTGGCGATTCAAACGGAGGCCTTTCCCGCCCTGCCCTCGTGAAACATAAGGAGTAAATGGAGGAGAATGGTGTATTTGCGTGTGCGCCCTCCCTTCGGATGGACGCGCTCGATTGAACGGGAATACGATCGAGAGTTTCTCGAGTCAACGACAGTGGGCTTCTTTCAGGAGATTCTCTGGAGAGCACCACTTTATTTCCCTGCCTTTTCATCTCTGTGCGCGGCACTTTGGTCTAAATTATTGATGGTGGAGCCAACTAGTAATAGAAGGGAGAGAAAAAAAAATTAATGTAAAGTCCCCATTGAGATGTCGAGTACAGGCTAATGCTCGATTCACAAAGTCACTCCCAAGCAAATGACATCGGGCGCAGCAAAGACGCGGAGGGGGCGAAGCCGGGGGTTCGCGAGAATCCGCTATTCGCGCGACAACGGGGGATGTGGGCAATACAAAAAGGGTGATGAAAGAGTCGCTTGCTTGTGAAAGAGTCCTTTTCCTCCTCAGATTAACTGCATGCTTTAACAAGATTGTGTGGGCTAGTGGGAGGATGGGGATGTCAGCTGATCCACGGGCTGCCCTACATAGATGGAGAGGGAGGAAGACAGCGTGAAAACTCAGAGCCTGCGACTCAATTGCGGCATGGATGTGAAAAAGATAAATAAATAAATCAATCAACCCTCACAAGCCCCCGGCTGAGAAAGATCCGCT
Organism: Pungitius pungitius; assembly: GCF_949316345.1. Lineage (NCBI taxonomy): Eukaryota > Metazoa > Chordata > Actinopteri > Perciformes > Gasterosteidae > Pungitius > Pungitius pungitius. The sequence goes on from NC_084900.1 coordinate 24,715,266, forward strand.
CGCACGGCAAAGAGTGATGCTGTCTCCAGGTGCTGCTTTATAAAGAACGCTCCTACACGTACATCTCGCGTTTGCTTTGCTAAATGAATTGATCAAAGTCCTTGCGTGTGATGTTGTTCCCTGTGAAACATTTCAAACCTGTTAATACCATACCAGGTTTCCCCCGAGGACAAACTGGAGTGAGTGATCCCAGTCAACACATCGTTTGGTTGGAGCGGTGTGAGTGGGAGGCGTGCTGATTTAGATCCCGCGGCCGTGCTAGAAGGGATCGGCCCTCCGTTGCCGCTCTCCTGGGACGAGAGCCGCGTGTCACGCCGTGCCATTGGGAAAATAACAGGCGCAACTTGTTGCATTTTCAGCTGTATTCTTGGATATACGTCAAATGCTAAATGTACACAGTTTTTTCTGCTTTCTAGGAATTGGTGAAACCCACAAGGGAGGGGCCCGGGCAACGCTGAGCTGATCGCTGTGTCTCTCGGCACCTGTGAAGATACCAGAAGGTTAGATTTAGGCATAACATTCATTTTATCTACGGAACGCGAGTAGACAGCGATAAAGGTATCTCTAAAGGTGTTTATGTACCGTGTGAGGGATATGCATTAAAAGGAGCATGAGGTATCAGAATGTATAGCACCTTTTCTTACACAGGACCAGCACTGGGAGTCCCGGTGGGATGGTGGAGCGCGTTGGCTCCGACCTGGCTGAACTTTGCATATTTTGCATATTCTTGCCCTGCTGTAAGTTTGTATTTTAGATATTTTTTTAATGGAAATTTAGATCCCATGGACGTGTATTGGAGTTGAAATGCTGCTGGGATTTGTGTGGAGCACGTGACTAGTGATGAGCTGTCTCCATTATAAGCTCTGGATAAAAATTAAAGTGGACCACGAGTCAATATTTTTAGCTCAGTTGCTGTTTCTTTAAGTAAGGACAAAGTTAAAAATGAAATGAACAATTAATCAAATTGGCCCGAGGCCATGGCCCCAGAGTAGACTTGGTTTCTCTGGGGCCTCTGAGGTTCTGGGGGCAGCATTTAATACAGCTTGTGATGTAGTGACTTTATATTTTTTCCTTAAAACTTTGCATAAGTGGAATCAAGAGGCATTTCATTGACGTTTGGATTCATTCTGACATGAGTGGATGTAATCACACGGAGAGCATTTGCAGAGATCCTGTTATGTTCCTCCACTAGAATCTAAGTCCTCCCTTTATGATAATGAAATGAAACATATTGAGTTATGCTACAATACTCCAATTAGTTGTGCAAAAGATTACAATAGCTTGCCCAATTATTAAAACTTTTAATGATAATGTATACAAGAGAGATTCACAATTCACTCAACCTGAGCAGGTACATTTCAACAGCACCGAGAATCTCCACCACATGCCACGATTTCACTACTTTGTGTCAACTAATCACAAAGCCTGAACACACGGAAGTGCGCCTCATCATTTTCCAAGACAAACCTGTCAACATCGCCACGGAAACGTTACAGCAGGAGAGGAGGAGTGAAAACAAAAGCAAACTTCAAATGTACTCCACAACTTTCTGACAGTTAGCTGGAGATCCAGAGCGAATGTATCGCCATGGATGGGAAAATAATGAGCTTCACTTCACTGGTTGTTGATCAAGGATGTTGCATGGTTCTTCATGGCTGTTTTCACATAGAATAGACTTTTGAGATGGAGTCGACACTGTAACATAGAGGTCCAATTAAGGATACATCTATGGAAAATTATGATTTAACTTTAAAATAACTTCTCTGCACATTGCTCCCAGGACCAGGGCGGACATGAATTACCCACTTTAATCAACGAGGAGCATCGCTGGTCCTCGAGGATTTCAGACGTCCTTTTTAAAGTTGTAGGGTCAGCTATATGGAAGATGTAAGCCAAACATCTGGCATTCGCTTTTATTATGTTATTATGATATATTTACATCCTTTATCATAATAAAGCAATCAAATACATCCGAGATGGACAGGAACAAGAACCATCCATCTTGGTATACTACAACATACTCGTAGAGTCGTGGCTATCACTGCCAAAGGTAGCGGTGAAGTCAACAGCTGTTGGGCAAAGATCAGGGCGGATGTGGAGGTTGAGTGAGCCGTTTTCTCATTGGAAGATTGGCGGTCAAACACATTAAACCCAAACTGCTCCCAAAGGCAGTACTATTGGTGTATGAATTGGTGTGAATGTGTATTGGTTTAGTGCAGGAGGAATCCAGTTGGTGGCCTTTGCGGTGAAGGTCTGAATGTGTGTGAATGGGTAAAAGTGTTGTCGCTCCATCCCCTCATATTCTCAATAAGTTTGCTAAATTTAGTTTGCAGATCCAAAGACAAAACAAAGTTGGAGAAGAGAAGGTGTTGAAATGTGTCAACATGTTGTCCCTCAGTCTTATTTATATTCATTTCATTTTCCCCCGGCTTTAATTGCTTCTGTAACCAATTCTATGCAAAATGCAAAAGTAAGCAATGAATATGAAATTCCTCTCTAAACAGAGCATTTTGAATTCTTACCCACGTGGCACTTTTGAAGATAACCGTTCCGACAGTTAGCAGTTTGGTCAGTCAATCACAGGCCACAGAGGATGTATTGTTGAAATATTAATTGGCCGCCTTCTCTGCCATCGTCCCGTTCCTCCCAGCTGGGAGAGCTGCCACTTTACCCACTTCCAATCTACAACATGGCCTCTGGTCAGAGAGGCCGAGGTCACGTCAGGACACCGTTCCTAATGAGGAAACGCGGTCGTCTGTCTGACTGGACGAAATAATTAGGGCAGTTGGGAGCACTCCACGAACAAACGTTTTTTGGAATTTAGTTCAAGTGTCGCTGAGCCATATGCCTCGCGATATCCCCGCAATGTGCTGCCGATGCCCTAATTCTGTCCTCCACGCAAAGGGGCCGGCTACTTCCTGCTCGGATGCAGTAAAGCTGCCCAGAGATGGTTGTTGGTGAAAGACAAGTGTCTTCATGTAAAATTCACAGTGGGTGTCAAACGCAAAAGGGAATAATATACAGTAGTTTAACTTGAATTGAAATAATAGCCATGGAGGATGTGTTCTAGTTCACTGGATCTACTCGCTCGATATTCAGTACATGGTATTCAAATCTAAACAACAAAAAACAGTGATCTCTCCACATGGAAATGACTTAAGGCCAACGTGGAGAACATACCACTTTAACACAAAGGCCCAGCTCAACCCACAGGCGATGTGTCAGTTACTTTGGCTCTGCATCATGTTGAGAAATGCGTAATGCATGGGAAACCTTGAACCTATAGAAATGGAAAAAAGGGCAATTTATTTAACGCTAACAGGTTATTTTTTCATATTTTCATTTGTTTGACTAAAAGCATGAGTGGATGCTTTAGCCAGTACTTATTGAACAGATTTTAAGTAGAGAATCAATTTTTAAAATCAAACAAACAAGGATGAATGCGAGATTCCTCATAGCCTTTGTCTAACTTGATAATCAGATGGAAATGCCATGCCATTGTGTTTATGTTAGGAAATTTCTGGTTGGGAAATTATTATTTGTCGGGCAAACTTTAAGATAAGGAACAAAACCATCATGCCACAATCCAGCTGTCTGGATTTCATCCACACTTACAGCTGTTCTGTCGAAATCAGGTTGTAGAATTTTACGTAATGACCATACAGCTTTAATGGTGCTTTTTAAAACACCAGTCTGGGCTCTGGAGTGTTAGCAATGAAACACACACGGTGTACAAACCATATCATTTGGCTTCCTTCCTTATTCGGACACACAGTAACATGGTCCCCGAATGAAGGTCAGGCTCTGAAATGCTCTGCAATGTGTCAAAGAGAGTTAATGCAATCACTTCACTTTACGTGCGTCTTCACTGACCTGACAGGATTTACTGTGGAAAAGGCCCCTGGCATGATATCGGGGTTCTAAGTGTGTGTGTGTGTAATGCCGGACGGATTTGGAAAATAGAAGGGAAAAAAATGTAGATTGAACCACGCTGTAATCGCACAAGTGGTCCCCAAGTGAGTCGCTATAATCAATAAAAGCCTCTGAAAGAGGACAGGCTGTTCCTCGTAATGGCCGTTACCGAAAGGCTGCCATAAAGATAAGGCACGCAAAATGGTTCCTATCTCGTCTTCTCACTCCATAAGCTCTGTGCTCTTTACACTTTCATTATACAAATATTCCATGAAAGACAATTTAGTTATTTTATCTGGCATGTATGTGTTAGAGTCAATATCACGGCGTGTCAAGTGGACAGAAAATAGCCGTCGTCATTTTGGTCTCGAGAATGCAATGTGCCACCACGCGGTGCAGGACTCTCTTCGGCGCTCCTCTCGATACTTGAACGACTTCTTTCGATAACAAACGCCCCCCCGCCCCCCTGTGGGAGCACCGTTGTATCCGCAGCAGCACCACCTTCAACCAGAAGCATTCCTGTGCACTTACAGCCCTCTCAATGATCAGCGGTCATTGATTACGTGGTAGATCGCGTTGTGGGCAGGATCTCTTTCTTGGTTTGGTTTACATAATTACATTATGTAGGACATGGGCAGCCAGAAGCACTTTTTCCTCTTTGGAAGACTTGAAAGAGTGAATGGAGCTGATCTATTTCAGGAAGTGGGTTAGTGGTGAGGGGAAGAGGCTGGATTTAGTGAATAAACACATATTCTACACATTAGGATATTTGTTATTTCACCATGCAGCCCCTGGTGTCCACACATCTGTAGATAATGAGATGATGCATATCAGGCACATCTCAGTCTGGATGAAGCTACTACATTGAGTGCACCGTATGCTTACTTCTGTGTTACATACGTCATGCATTAGATTCAGACCCATGTGAGGATACGTTAGCAGCATGCAGGGATTCAATTATTAGATGTACAGCATTCACTGACACTAGCTCCATCTTTTGGATTTAACGATAACAGCTTTAAGAAATACAGAGAAGGTGTCACAACGAGCGGGTATGAGGGCAAGGAGGGAGGACTCGGATGCGGAGTCAAAAAAACAAAAACATCAAAATCCCAAAAGACCGGAAGTCAAATTCAGCCGAAACTCAAAATTCAAAACTCAAAAACACAAAAACAAACAAGGCCAGAAGGAGCGGGGGGGGGGGCGGCAAGGACAAGACAGGGACCTGGAACAACAACATGCACTGTGGACTACGTGGCTTGTCATAGAGACGAGACACTCAAAACATGCAATGACGCCACAAGGAACCAGAGACACACATGGCTTTAATACACTGGGGAGGTGCAGGTGATTGGACACAGGTGGAAACAATCATCGACACAGCAGACAATCCCAGCGGAAACTGGGCGCTGGCCTCCACCTCAGAGGTCAAAGCGGGGCCCAGAGAACGGCGACCGGAACACCGTCCGGAGACCCGGGGCGAGCCAGGGTTGGCGTTGAGCCGGGCAGCCACTCCGCTGAGTCCATGGGTTGCGTCATTCTGTCAGGGTGGTTTGTGCAGCCAGAGGCAGGACTCTAACGCAGTTTAACAAAACTTTTTTTTAATAAATCCAAAATCAAACAATTCGAAACGGCAAAAATCCAAAACCATCAGGGGAAAATACACTGCAACATCCAATGACGCAACCTGGGACAAGAGACTGACATGGCTCAAACACACAGGGGAGGTGCAGGTGATTGGACACAGGTGGAAAGATTCATGACACTGCAGACAATCACAGGGGGAAGACATGACAAGGCAGGAAGTGAAGTTACCCAGGAACACAAGAGACATGAGACTACTAAATAAAACAAGACATGAGGTATTGAGGTGACAGAAGGTATTACAAATTTTGGACGATTGATATCTGGAGGCAGGGCCTTGTCATAGATGGGGAGATCATCGAGATATGATTTTACCTACGAACTGTAGAGGACTAGAAACAACTTTATTTTTGTCATATACAAGTAGGTACATGTCATTTGACCTCTGCTTTCAACGCAGCTTAAGCATTCCAAAGACAAGCACGTTAGGTCAATTGGTGACTCTAAATTGCCCCTAGGTTTGTGAATGGTTGCCTGTCTCTATGTCGGGATTGATTGGCACCCCCCGTCCACGGTGTGATCCGTCTCCGTCTCTCAATGCCAACTTGGATTGACTCCAGCCACCCTGCGAGCCTCCAACGATAAGCGCTGTAGAAAATGGAACGGAATATAGCGGAGGAGCAGATGGAAAGCAGCTGTGGTAGACTGGAGCAGGTGAGGTGGTAATCAGGAGGAGATCAGTTGGGAGCCTCGCTAACACACAGGACAGGAGACACAGAGGAGACAGGAGGAAACAAGAGGCATGGTGGTACCGTGACACGCTAAAGCAACCTGGGGTTCAAGGACAGGGATACTTTCACTTTCAATGAACCTTGTGATTAATGGACACCGCGCTCCATCCACTGAGCCACGGCTGCCCCAGTAGACACCTAAAGTAGTATGAAGGCTTAAGGTTTTATGCTAAGCTAGGTTAAACTCTTCCAGACCCCAGCAACTAATGCACAGAAATAGGATTACGTTTGACCTTCTTATCTCACCTTTTAATCAAAAGATATGATTTTTCCTGAAAAGGATTTGACCCAAAATGTTGAGCTTTTTAACCATACTTGGCACAACTCGCTACATTAAAATCACCCCTCTGCAGTTTGCTCAAGCCAAGCAACCATTAAATTGAACTGGAATTATGCTGAGATTGAAGTAAAACCCAAATAATCTGTCGGCATTGGTTCAGTCATAGCATTCTTAATGCGCCGCTGAAGTATTACAGGACTTGTCCTTGAAACTGTGAATTGACAAAGCATACTCTTTGTTATTCCCCACTCAAAGCGCTTCCCATGCAATTGTACTTGTAAGGCTAAGACTTCATTTCCACAGCACGATAACAGCCTCGCCTCACTCTTCCCGAGCGACAGACAAGGATAAAAGCATCCCAGCCGGTCAAAAACAATTTGACAAGCTAATGGATTGGGGGTGTGCGGGGGGGGGGGGCTTGTGTTCTACGCCCAGATTCCACTAACATGACATTGCATGCTGCTGCACACATGTCCCGCAATTCACCATTTGCGTGGTGGTAACGTGTTTGGCACTGGTTAATGCCTATTAATGTGTTACTGAAATTACAACTGACTGGCTTTGATGTAATGGGGACTACGTATGTACTTAAAAACTATCCTATCCAGATCTCCCCCCAGTGAGCAGGCCGGGAACGGAGGGCAGAATCCGAAAGGAAGGTGTAGCGTTCGCTCCAGCTCTGGCTACACACACACACACACACACACACACACACACAGGCCTCGTATGTCACTGTCAATACGGGCCCTCATGAATCCAATATGTACAGCAACGAGACACAGCTGCAGATTACTTGCCATTGGATAACAAGCTAAGTGGTTCCTGTGTGCATCAGCATGTCACTGCTCTTCTATACAGGAAGTGAAATCTGCACAGCAAAAGTTATTCAGGTGTGTGAACAACGTGCACGAGAAAGCAGCAGGAAAACCCTTTTTGCTGATCCTTTGTGTTTGAACAAATAATTGCATTAGTCTACGTGACGCCTCAGAGATGGACAGGCGACAAAGAGAAAGAAGAGGAGGGGGCATCGTTATAAATGGAAATATTATTATAGTAAATAGGAAAATCATCAGCAGTTCTAGTTTAGTCCAGACACATACGTAGACATGGATGGACAGAAAAGAGCAGGGATTACCATCAACATTTCCATTAATTGGATATCAATCTAATCAGATGCCCCCCTGAACTGCATGTGATACGAACGTCAACTCCACACTAAATCCAATATATACAGTGCAGTGTGTGAGTATGAGGACGGTGATGCAGTAAGTAGTGAGCACAATACTGGATAAATAAGACCTTTGAATGTCCCCGTTAAAGTTTTTCCAGGGCTAATGTGAGGGTTTCAGGTATTTGTTTAGATGGTAAAGCACTTGTAATTTGTGATTGTGGGCTATTCAAAATAAATTCAATTGAAGACCACAGTTTATTTTTCAATTGGAACCATGACGGAGATGGGTGTCCCTTTTTCAAAAGGTGTGAAATGGGCCTATTTTTTCTGAATGTTAGTCATTATCTGGGAGCAGTAATATTTGGGAAATAGCTCTCTGAGTCATATATTAAACGGCCTATCGGGGGAAAAGTGTTTGGTATGTTTACTCTGCAGTACCTTAGAAACATAGCAGACTTTTCCAACGCAACCAATGTGCAATCTTTCTATTTTCAAGTAATTATACACTAGTAAAACATATTTAGGAATAACATTCCATTTCAGCTTAGATCCTCCTAAATACTACACACCTGCGCTTTACTTTAAAGTTGAATTAAACACTATGAAACCAAAATGGCGTGGCATTGACTGACAGACACAAACTGGGGCGGTCAGGCCTGCTGAGCTGAATCTTCCCGACTCCTTGACATCGGCCTCCAGGCTCCTGCAGTGAGAGGCCGAGGAGTCATGTAGGAGGAGGGTATGTATGCTGAAAAGAAACTACAGACGCATCATAACACAACGTTATGACAACGCATCGGTCTCACCTGGCCATCGGGATCTGAAGTAAGGCAAGGCCATTTTATTAGTACATCACATTTCAACAACAAGGCAATTCAAAGGGGTTCACGTAAAACCATTTCAAAAGAGATCTAAATAAAGTTAATAACATTGAAACATACAAGAAAAACAGTCATTAAAAAGACAACGTTAAAAAAATAAAAAACAGAATAAAATTGGCAGTCTAGTTTAAGGGTACCAAAACGGTAAATTAAAGGCAGCAGCAAACAGTCTTTAGTCTTTAATCCCGATTTAAAGGTGCTGAGGGACTCAGCAGACCGGCAGCTTTCTGAGACTATGTTCCAGATATGTGGAGCAAAAAAAACGTAACGCTGCTTCTCTATGTTTTAGTTTTGACTCTGGGAACAGAAAGTAGACCCGTCCCAGACGACCTGAGGGGTCGTGGCGGTTCGTAAGGTGTCAGCAGAGCAGACACGTACTTTGGCACTAAACCACTCAGGGCTTTATAAAACAACTGCAGGATTTTGAAGTCAATTCTTTGTTTGACGGGAAGCCAGCGTAAAGACCTGAGAACCGGAGGGATGGGATCCACTTCCCTCCATCCTGGTCCTAGTGAGGACTCAATCTGCAGCGTTCCGATTGACTTTTTGTGTATATAAATGCATGGAACGGTTTTTCCAAATCTTGTTGAGGCATAAGCCCTCTAATCCTTAATATATCCTTTAGGTGATAGTAGAGTAATTTTGTAACGGTTCCGGTTGAAGTCCTAATCATAAATAATAATTACAGTAGAAGTGCTGGAGAAATGGGGTTTTACTGTGGTTTTGGTGTACTATCAGGCATCTGCTTTTACAGCCATGTGTATTTGCTTTGTTGCGTTAATTGTTTGCCCTCAAAGTATACCGTCTGCTGCTGAGCTGAATGTGAGCGTGGGATTCTAAAGCAATATCTTACACGAGTAAACCACGAGCCATTGGGAGTGAGAGGTCCACAGGTCCACCCTAACCAATACTCCTATATTGTGTCCGTTTTACGTCAAATTCTTATTAGCCCTCTGAAATAGAATTACAAATCAAACCTCTCGTATGAAACCAGCAGCAGTACAGTGTATGAATGAAAGCACGTATTACATCGGCAATATAACACTTATGGGATTTTCATAGCCGAGTCAGAGTACAGGATTTTTCTTCTGCTTTTTGCGAAGGCGGGCGGCCATCAAAGTTTGATGAGAGATTTGTTTTTGATGCACTTCTCACAGCTCCCAGTTCGGGGGTTGCTCCGGTGCACATGGTGGAGCTCCCTCACTGGATGATCTACCGCAACACTTAAAAGTTGGCCGTCTAGTTTTATAACCGCATTAATCATTGTTGCTCTCCGATGCTCGGCGAGCACCCGCAGACACTCGTGGGAGGGCACAGCACAGCGGGGCTTTCCATGAAATAAGACCCAAGCGGGCCAAGGGCCACTCCGTAGCAGGTCCAACTACCCCGTATGATATCCCCCTGTTGCCTTGCTATGAAGTTTCGTCTTGCAGTCTGACATGAGATTATTTCACGATGCCTCACGTTTAGCCTACAGGGGATTTATGTTATCATTGTACTCCAATTTCGTTTTTTTGTACTATAAAAGCACACAGGTAAATGCAATCTATTTCACTATTTACAGCAAGTCATTTCTCATCACTATGGAGGGATTTCTTTAAAGATCACATATCAACCCGATGTACGTTACCTGAGGAGGGATATCAGTGTCTCCATAAGTCCACGAATTGTGTCTGAAAAATCTGTTTTTACACATCTGTGTTTTATTTACTATATTTATCATTCTTTGCATGCTATTTGACACGGAGTAAGCTTCTACCCACTTAACCATCCTAATAACTTGATTACAAAATGAAATGATGATTCACTGTGATTTAGAGCCTTCTCCAGTGCCACTTAGACTTAGACCCTTTTTGGTATCACAATGATAAAGACATGTTTCTTAAAAGGACACGTGACTCTGATCATCAGATTTTCACTGCCACAAAATACAGTTGATGTTACCAGACCAGAGGCAATTGACTGATGATGAGTGATCATCTAAGACTAGACAACCACCTGCTTTGCTGGAAAATACACATTGAAACCTGTGTAACAGACTCCATAAGGGACTTTACTCCCTAAGGAAATTTTAGGTTATGTGGAGTGAGCATGCTGATGTGCTCCCATTCAATCCTAGAGCATCATAAAATATGGAATTACAGCATGGTCTGGCAAACTAAACCCGTGCAGCATGAAAAGGCCGACATGCCAGTATGCACGCAACAGCTCTGGGAAAGAAAGACCATGAATTCATACAGAGCATGTACGAGTAGGCAACAAACAACGCTGCAGACTCAAAACATCCCCTCTTCCCTCAATACCAACTGCTGCCATCGTGAAGAAAACACTGGGTGCAAAATCATATCGCTGATTTGGATGCTAGTTTCACGTTATGCATGAAAACCACAGCAAAATTACTTTTGACTGCGGTTCATATCTCAGCACCTATCAATAGCGAATGCCGACTTCTTTCAACCACGACCACTATCTCTCCTTCACTTTATTATTTTATTTTGGCCTCAACTTAACCAAACCTCAACCACGAGTCGACATACATGATTCATCTCAAAATATTTTCAAAAGCATACGTGTTGGCCCAGAGGGGGATCCTATAGTCGGGATATGGAGTACTCCATTTCCAACGTTTTCAATCCCTTTTTTCTAGTTTAATCTACCTCTCTCACTTCGGCAGCCCTTTTCTTCCTGAAAATAACAAGACACCCAAATCCCAGCCTGCAACAACTGTGAGTGCTTCTGTTTGTTGCTCCCACAATGCGTTAAAAGTGCAAAGTGAATCCCCCCTGCTCGCCTCCAACAACATTTCACCATAACCAGAAAAGCAGACAGGGGCACTTATTGTGCTCTGTGTGGAGTCAGAACCCGCGCTGCCTGATTGGCACCTCATTTGCTCAGCCTAATGGAAGGAGGTGGCCCCCAGGGGTGACGGGAACCACGCAGATGCATTGTGTGAGTGACAGGCCCGCTACATCGTTAGAGACAGTCCCCTGGCCTTGACTTTGTTGTACACCAGACGCTCAAACAAGGCAGAATTAAGGAGTCTTTGATAGATGTAGAAGTAAAAGCTTCTTAGTTGGGTGGAGCTGATTTATTCAAGGTTTCATGCTCTTGCTCATGTAGCAGGAATATCTTTGAAAGTGGGTCAAACTGTAGGTAAGTGAATCAAATATATTTGGAGTTGTTGGAAATGTGAGATGCCTCAGTTTAGAGCAGAGGACACTGTGGACCAGACTGTAATACTTTAAAGTGGCAATACAATTGCATCAAATGAACATGTAAAAAAACAATGTGGTGTGATGTCGCTCAGAGTGAAGAACCTACAGAGAATCCGAAAACAGTTCTGAGTTTCAACCCATTGTCCAGCTGAGCAGTCTGCAGATGTAAGGGAGCAGCGTGTGAGACTATTTGGTGGAGAGGATGCAGATTGAGAGCAACATCATTCGCATCCGCTCATTTCTTCCTTACTCTGCGTATCAGAGAATTGCCGTTTTCCTTCCAATAGCTGAAGGTGTCCTCAGTGTTACAAGCAGTTACTCATCAATGAATCATTGCTTTTCAAATCATATAGGGCATATTAAAAACAAACTAAATTGACTACAGGATTCGTAGTTATTTATTATTTAGATCTCACCGAACAGTTTCTAGAACAGCATCAACAATGTTCATACCAGCAAAGTCTATTAAAAGTCAATAAACGGAATATCAAAGTGGATTAAACAGTTCTGCTCAAACGTCTGAATGACACCTGGATTTACTTCTGGCCACATTGACATGAAGTAACAGCACCTTTTACATTAAGGACAAGAACAGCTTCTGTAACCATGGTAACTGTCCACTAAAAAAGATGGCAACAGCTGTAGCCTCAAATGCCCAGAGGGTGTAAAGATTATAAATACGTAACAAAAGCTGTATTACTCATTTTGAAAAGTACATTGAATTCAGCTGCATGAAACCTTGAGAGTGAACATTAAATACGAGTCTTAATGAATGAGAAAGTGCTGGGTGTGAAAATAAGCCTGCACTCGTTGCAAACACGTGACAATAAGTCAATGTTAACATTGGTAAAAGCTTGTTTATGCTTGAAACAACCTTTGTTTGAATTGTATTAATATAACGTGACATTGGAACTAAAATTGCACTTTCATGTACCACCAATTTCATACTTGAGTGTACTTAGTCAAGTTCCTCTTTTAAGCAATGTTTGAATAATATCTTAAAGTAATAAACAAGCAATGGCCTGAAGCCAGGCAGCAAAGAAACACCATGAATATTATAAGACCTGAATAGTTTCCTTATTTTAATTCAGTGCAGTCTTCAATACAGAACTCTCTATGTAATGAAAAGGAAAAATAACTGTTGGAATGTGAATGTTAGCCGGTCGACCACTTTAAAAAACCTAAATGAAATATCTCAACATTTCTTGGATGGACTGCAATAACTCCTCAGACACCCGTCGATGCTGCTGAACCATCAGGACTTTGGTGATCCCCTCCACTTGTCTTTTAGTGCCATGAGCAGGTCAAACACTTTGACATGGATGGAGTGACACAAACGACCTCCTCCCTTTCCTCTGGAAACACCATGACGTTGTCATTTGCGGTTTTAAATGCAATATCTGTTGGACTGATGCGCAGAGTTTGGAGCAGACAGTCAATGCCCCTCGTAGCACCACCATGAGGTCAATACAGAACTCAGACCAAGCACCTCTCCTTCTAATCTAAAGGACATTCCTGACTGCCTCATCTGCACTGTGTGTAGTTCTAATTAGCAAATGTTAGCATGAACATGCTAAGACCTCCCGTTCTTGTTGGAGCGGCCATTGTCACCCTGTAGAATGTGCATGTGGGCATTTAGCTTAAAGCACAGTTGTTTGTGATCAATATGGGTATCAACGGTAATGCAGCGCTACATACTGTATATCACTGTCATGACGTGCAGTAATCGATCCCCCCCTGTGATGCTTGTACACCTAGACCTCAATTCTCATGCAGCAGTCTGTGTGAAGTTTTCCACTGGAGGCTTTCCGCTGATGGAGTTTGGTTTTTCTATTCAACACATCAGAGCTGGTGTTACTGCAGAGAAACTAAATTCACGGAAAGGGAAACTATTTGGATTGTCCTCAAACTTTAACACGTTTGATTTGAGAGTGCGCAGAAACTCATTCAAAGTGTCGCAGTGCAATTTGTTTCCTTTCTCTAAGAAGAAAGTCTTCCCTTTTTTTCCAGTTTGTTATTAGACTGAAAACTTTGACCTGTAGACAGAGACAACCGACTGCCTTCTAAGACAAAGTTGAACCAATTAGAGAGGGAAAGTTGCAGCGAAAAAGACAACACAGAGCTATCTGCTGCGGATGCAAATTAATGTAACGCACACACACACACACACTGCTGTGGATTCATACACGGACCGAGCTGTGTGCTGATGGAGAAGTGAAACAGAAAGAAGCTCATGTCCCCTTTCTCTTTATCTTCAGGGTTTCAGGGTCTTCCAACTCTAAATGAATGCATTTCAAACATATCCTTCTGAGGTGCAGATGCCTTCACACCACCAACATTTAAAACATTAGAAAACAACGACAACAACTCGTGTTGCCATCAACACCGAATCCATCCCGCTGCTGGAGTGAGTCACCTGGAACGCCACGGGGAGGCAACGCGCCATCAAATGCAGTTTGTGAAGTTGTCAAAGCGGACCGCCGAACCATAAAGTTAGATCGGCGTTCTCCCTGTTACAATAGGCTGGATCCGTCATTTCACAAGCTCTCTCCGCCTGAACAGGACGCACTGTTGAAGAGTTAAAAAGCTTTTCTGACAGTTCATGCTTTATGTTCAAATTACCTCTCGCTTTCATCCCCCTTGTGCAATTTCAATTCTGTGGCTTCCTTGCTTACGCGCTGCACAAAAGCACACACACACACAATTTATGTATTTATTCATTTCCTCTACGGATTGTTCAAAGCGATGTACACATCACCCTCTCTTGACGTGTGAAGCGCGGGTTTTTAATTATTCATTCGTCTATATCTAAAGCAGAGATATATTCCAGCACTTTTCTGCTGACAACCGGGGCTTGAAAACAGAGCAAAGCGGAGGACAATTTGAGTGAGCAAACAACTCCTACAGGGTAGTAATATCACTTCAGTAGTCCGCTCCCTCACTCATCATCATGATTTTGCGCTCTCTGTGACACGGTGGAATAAATCACTTTGCTACAAGATAAACTCCCTTCAACTAAGACACAAGATAACAAACACAGCAATCTTCCTTCTCACCAGTTTGTGGGTGTACATTTTTTTTTGACACAAGACACTGCAAAGACCCCGTGTGCATTTCGATAACCACTTTCAGGGCTTAATGTGCTGTATTGTGGCTGCATTTAGGAACTGAGGTCAAAGTCTTTGGAGGCCGGGTTACATATTTGCGCGTCCTATTGTGTTGTATAAGCCTCTTTGGTCACTAATGGCCGGGAGCCTTTTAGTTCTCAGCCATTAGTTTCTATCTGCCCGTAGTTATTCAGCCTGGTGCGGTAATACGAGACAGGTTTTCAGCAACGAGCCGCTAAAGGCTGAACAGAGAGAGTGACACTTTGGCATGTTACGTGAGCGACACACTGGCAAATTTATAGGACAGCTGCTAGGAGCTCACAAGGTGGCTCGTTGTTTTCAAACGTTTTAACAGTGAGCATACACCCAGTTAGGTTTGTGAGGCACAATTCAGGGAAAAGATGCTGTATTTGTAAGTGGATCTTCTTGAAATATCATTGTTACAAGACTCGGGGAGTGAACATGGCAAAACTTCTTATGCCTGGGCCACCTACAATTTTAATTACTCCTTACAATATGAGGGTATTGGAGGGAATAAATCAAATGTTGTTATGTACTGATTTTGAAAGGAATGTCATTTTTTAAATGTTTTATTTAATACGGGACTGTAACGAATTCTCCGTCTTATTTAGGTCCCCACAGTTGCACAGTTGACCCTCCTTACCGGACTACTCGACCCAAGATGCGTGCCCCTGTTTTTTTTTTTTTACATGCATTTCTGCTTTTGGGTCAAGTACCTGTAATCCTTACAAAAGACTATGACAAGAGGCAGATGTTATAAAATAAACCTAAAAACAAGAGATGGGATGAAAAAGGCTATACATAAAAATGAGAATAAAACTCTTATACAAATAGTAACAAGATGTCAACACAAACAAAGCAAATACATGGATTACGTTAAAGTAGAAAAAAATCTCTTTTCAAACCAGAATGACAAATAAGATACAGCCGGTGAAATAAGTATTGAACACTCAGTAAATATATTTACAAAGGCGCTATTGACAAGCTGTCTTGAGACAGCTCTCTGCTTTTACCCATCATGGGATGTGTCTTGTGTGACACGTTGGCAATGAGACCTTTTTTATAGGCCATCAGTTGGGACTGAACCAACTAATAATCCAGACCGTTGCACTGACAACGGTCTGGATTGCTTTTTAATTACTGACAGTTTTCAGCTGTTGTCTCGGCTCTCCATACCTTTTTGCACCTCTCTTTTTCCCTGTGTCATTTCACATTATTACACAACTTTATTTCTGAATTTGTTTTGTTTTCTCTGTATATATATATATATATTACTTGGGTTGTTACCAACATCTGGTGAAAAATGGTGACGTGTTCAATACTTATTTCAATAGCTGTAAGTGTTTCTCCATCTGATGGATTCGGTCTTAATCTACTTTTAGCAGTATTATGTTCTCCACCCACCCACTCCTCAGAAGGATATCTACTTTGTATTGGTGCTGGTCAGGAAACATATATTTACTTCTATCTACCTATTCCAGTTGAAAGTGAACCAACATTGTAAATTTATTGGGTTGTAAAACCCAACATAATGACAATAAGATAAAAGGACGGTTACATCTCTCCCAGGCTTTGTCATTGGGAGAAACCCCTTTTTAGTATTACTGGTTGTTTCATCAGCCGTGTAGCAGCTTAGCTTTGAAAACACGTCGGTTTCCCTCCTTAAAGTAATAAGGGAACTCGTGTTCGGAGACGACGTGTTTACCCACAGGTCAGCTCATGCAGCGTCCAAGTGTTTTAGGTCACTGCCTGAACAAGATGTGTTTTTATTTTAAGGGTGAGACTCCTCTTCCCTGTATGATTACTGTGGAATGCCCCTACTTATCCAATCAGCACTTCAAACCTTTAATGCTTGTGGTAAAAGTGTGCGTCTATCGCACTCAGTGAGTCCAATAAGCCTTTATTATGCATTCAGCAGAGTCATTTCTTTTCTTAACGATGCTTGTCGAACCTTTTACGGCACCATGAACGCTGTGCTTACCCCCGGCTGTGTGTGCATCTAGCATTTCTCTGCTTTAGGCCCCTTTGCATTTTTGGAAAAGCGCCCTCAATTGAAACCTACTGGGCTCAGTGTTTTTTTTCTTCTTTTTGCAGTCCTCCAATCTCACAGAATACCAACGTTTCCAACTCACAGTAACCAAACACAATAAACAACAGCCGGCCATGTGACTGACAGATCGTCAGCTTTTCTGCCGTCGCCCGGCAACAGCGAAACAAAACCGCGGTGCGGAGCTCGTTTTTTTTTTTATTGTATAAGGGCTGCTTCCGCGAATGTACAACTGTTGTCTGTTTTTCTGTTATCTCAGCGCCGTGGACACGTAGGCAGCGTGTGCTGCTCGACCTTCAGCTTGCAGACTTTGTATGTGGGTCTCCCAGCAGCTCCTCTGTGAGCCCCCGCTGTGTTTACACGGCGTCTGTCATCCAGAAAGGTGGCTGCATCATGGACAATTAATCACCACGGAAATTCACCAGACTCGTAGTGATTACTTTTAATGGCAATGAGGCTTAATCACTGTAATGCCATCATAATTAAATTATGACGGGAGTCCTTATCCGTTAAACATGCATACATTATGTGGTATTCCTTTCATCTTTTGCGCAGTACTCCGTTGATATCTGTTTAATTAATTTACGTGTTGTTATTACAGCTTACCACGTTCAGCGATCACATTAATTCCCTCAAATGTTATTCCATTGGAGTGGTAGATTTTAAATCATACAATTAGAAGTTTTAGAAACCTCTGCTTCATTCGTACTCACGCATCTAACTGGCTAAGATGTTTTTCAATTCAGTAAGGTCCTACTATAAATCCATCGAGATATTCAATAATCTATCACCGTATCAACCACAGCTGTGATCACATGGCGCGCATTACGAAAACATCTACAACCGGAGGGAGCTTTGAGCCAATCGAACTGGACTTTTAAAATTAGACAACAAATATGCTTTGTTCAGACGGGACACACAGCAAAGCCACCACCTCGACCTCTTCACAACGTCAAGTTACACAGACTCATTTGAACTTTATTTGTCAAAAACAATAGTATTGCACAACGTGTCTTTGAAAACCTATTTCACAAACGATTCATTGTATGGATGTTTTTTATTTTTCGGGGCCACGGGTGGATGAGCACAATCTGATACAAGAGGTATTTAGTTTGTTGACCTTTTGGCTTTATACACATTACATTCACAGACAAAGTCGTATCCATCATTGTCGGTTGCTCATTTAACGTCGAGTTATGTTCTGCTGATGCTTTTAGTTGCCAAGAACTTTGCTGCATGGGGTGCAGAGTGTTTTCTCACATGTTTAGGTGAAGAAAAAAACACTGATTTTGAAAATCCATCAGTCATTCTTCCCACCTGCCACATTGGCCCTCTCACAAGCAGCATTCGATGACAGGGACATTAGCATTTTAGGATTTACACCTCAGAAGCAATGAAGCAGCTATCTCGCATTCGTTGGCGCAAAAGATCTCCTGAAGGAACCGGTGATCGGATTTAAACTCCGGAGGCATTCTTCATCTAGCCCCCATTCAGTCTGTTCAGGTGAGCCGTAATCTGCTTTGGAAGGGATGTAGAGACCTGTCCTGAATAGCTTTTGTGGTGTTATGCCAATATTGTGCTACTTCTGCCTTTCTGACAGTCAATATTTGCACAGTTACACAAGTGGAAAATGTAAACACAGGTTGGTCTGAGCTTAAACAAATGACTAATGCTGTCATTTGTCCGGTAAAGACGCTCTGTGCCAATATTAGACTCTGGGATTGCCGATCACACCAAAGGCCGGTCGGAGATAAACTGCGTGACGCCGGCAGAAAAAGTTGGTTCCGTCTCCACTTTTGGGGATGCTGGCGCTAAAGCATCTTGAACTGATTGCCGCGGGGCTCACTGCAGCTCAGCCGATGGCAGCGAGGGACGGAATAAGCCTCTCAGTGTGGAATGACTATACTTCCAAATGTCTTTGAGTCATAAAACATAATGGATACAATGCACTGTGCGTCTGTGGTGTTCAGATTCTTTTGCCCAGGGCCACAATTTGCTGGAGACAGGCTCACTTTTCCCAGCAACATTTTGTTTTGTTCATCCTCAGAGCAATCACAGTAGTTCCATAATTTCTCACACATCTGTTCTTCACGCTGCAAAACAATATGAAGTAGCTCGGGAGCGGGATCACTTTGGTTTCAAAGGTTATAAGAAGTGGTAGAGGCTCGATGGCACAGAAACTCATGACATGGAAGGATGAGAATGGGGTCAAGTCCACCCTCCTTAACATCACGCTTCTCGAGAAGATCATGTCAAATTTTGATCAATGGCCATCAATCCCCTCATTAAACAGGAACTTTAGCATTAATTCATTTATACATACTTCCATACAAAATAAGCATGTTTTGTACTGAATACCGAATAATAGGTATTGCTACAAATGTAACAACATCGACTGAATCCCCATTTCAACAATTGAATCTGGTTTAGTCTTAGTAGATAAATACAGCCCTTAAAGCCACGTTCTGGAAAACTTGAAAACATGCTGTGAGAACTTTAACCAAAGGCTCAGCTACTCCATCGACAGTAACTTGAGCGCTTTGGCACGAGAGTTAAAGCGATAACGAATAATACAAAAAAGTATTAAAGAACAGTAGAATGTGAAGCTGTTGAGAAAACTAGACACCTTGTCAGTTTTGTTTGTTTGGTTTTTTCACAACAGCCAGTGAAATGAGTGCAGGTCTTGACACAGCAAAGCCTTTCTTTTGTCAATTTTATTTGCACATCCATACATTTTCGCAAAGATGTCTCACAAAAAAACACAAGAGAAGATTTTCTAGGCATTACATTTTCAAAATATACACTACTGTGTATGTAACCCCCCCTTTTCTCTTCTTTGTCCGTAAAGAAGCGGGCTACTTTTAAATAGAACTCGATCCCCGGGCCACACCAACACAGCGAGAAAACGACCAGACAAATTATATACGTATCAAAACAATAATTTATTTCTATTTAAGATAAGTTTAAGAATTTTAAAACACATCAAGTAAAAAGCCAGGAGACGATAAAACCCGAGGGATGATTCGATCCAGCGTAAAAGAACCTGTTAAGGTTCAGTCCAGAGTGTGATTTGATCCGGGTTTTCCTCAGTCCCAGGCACCGAATGGATCACTCTCACGTGATTTCAATGAGTCCGTTCTACATGAAGGAGTCCGGGGACCAGGGTTTCCGGGGCGCCACTCTGCTCCTTCACTACGCGTCTCCCCAATATTGTTCCGCCGTCAGCTGCCGGACCGGGCACCTTCCCTTAGGGAGTAGCGGACGTTGCCCTTGGGGATTCCAGGAAACGGCTCCAGCAGGGCACAGGGGATCCAGCCAGTGACTCCGGGGGACACACGTCCAGCCGTCCGAGCCGCTGCTTCTCGTGCAGCACGCCTATCCGTTCCCCCTGGAAAGAGATCTCACCTCCTTTTATTGGGAGGGATCTTCCAGCTGGCCAATCCGAGCTAATTAGGTGCAGGTGTGTCAATTAATCGTGAGAGGGAAAGAAATACAAATTGACAGCTATATTCAATAACGCAAAACCACAGCAACAACTAAGAAAATCACAGCAAACAATATATAGAGACCACAGCAAACAATAAGTAACTATACAAAATAAACTAAACTCAATCACCTGCTCACTTAATTATATTATGTGACATGTACAACGCCACGCAGACTCTAAGCCAACTGGGCAACAAGGCAAACTACTGCTTCCCATGAGGCCTTTTAATTAGTCTAAAAACCCGTGCACATTAAAAGCAGCCACGTGCACGTGATACGAGGGCACAGAACGGCATCAGCGTGTGGAATGGCTTCCTCGTGGGACAGCATTTCTGCTCTATGTGCACAAACGGGGTCCCGAAGCACGGGGATGTGAAAAGCACGAGCTCAACCCTGTGCCGGTCCACGGGGAGCAGAAATGCTCCTTGAGGAGGACGCTTGCTGATGGACCGCACAGGGGATGAAGAAAAAAACAATGGAGACACAACGACAGTAACGATGGAGAACTGGAAAAAGCCATGACAGGAGGCAGGCGGGAAAAACACGTTTCTACCTCATGTTTGTTCAGCCGGGGTGAAATAACTGCTGTTGATGACGTTCAGCGGCCACTTCAAAGTCGACAAACTGGCTTGCAAGTTGTGAGACACAATGTGCTTCAAAAGTAACATTATGAAAACACATTGTTCCTTCTCCTGATCTTGGTTATTCTGCAGCTTAATTAAGATTAAAGAGCCGTGACAAATGAAATGCTTCCTGACAGGGGTTGTTGGGCGGGCTTCTCTCGCTATTTTGGGTTATTTTAAGTTTGAATAGGTAGATACCCGGCTCAGAAATGTACCTGTACAAAAGAGAACAGTTGAGAAAATATTATTGTTTGGTATATTTAACAAGCTCTTAGGACACAGCGGCTGGCTTTCACAAGCTGCCATAAGTTCCTTTTGACCCATCAATCTTGATCAATTGAGGACAAATTAATATCAGGCAGTGAAGAAAGTTAAGGAGGTTTTTCTGATGTTAAAGCGAGCTCAGTAGCGTTCGGAAAAATACTGCTTGTCTGGTAACTTCGCCGAGTGCCACGGGGCATCACCTCCGCGTTAGATTTTGCTATATTAGTTCTCCGAGCTCAAACGAGGCTCATTAGCTGGCTTGCACTAATTACTGGACATATATCAGAGCACTCTAGGGTTTCTCACGCTGCATGCTGGGAAAAGTGAAATGCTATTAATCAATCCGGCCTCCTGTTTAATGTCTTGGACTGTGGAAACAAAAAAACAAATGCTGATTGAGTCAGTGATGCGGAAACAGAGTTTGTTCGACGCAAAGGAAATAAGAAACGATGCTTTTGTGGAAGAGTTCTCCGAGGTCTACTGAACGCAGGCAGATATCAGTTCCATCAACACTGGTAAAAATTAATTTCATGCAATGAAGTTAATTGGCCAGCTGAAAGTAATTTCCAAATGTCTTGATATGTAGAACATTACCTTCATGCAAAATGTTTCAAGCAATCAAGGAGACGTACTTTGAATTGCTGTGTGATTTAATGGCTTGAGGAAAGTTGGGCTGCAGGAACCAGGAGACGTTCCAGCTCCATTAAAAAAAAAGACAGAATAGTGTTGTCTATAACAAACATTGTGATCTTTCAAATATATTGTTATAACCTCACATTCAGCACAGTGCTGCCTACGGAGCTCAACACTCCCATTTGAAAAAATGCTCCTTTAGTGTCACACAGCATTTGAGATTAATTCATGAATTTTAACGGCTTCCATTGAGGGAGATTTTGACATTTTCAGTTGTTTTCAATTACAAAAGACGAAAAAAAAATGAAAATCCACTACAGCTTAAATATGTTTTAATCAGAAGCCAAGTTTCTCTGTAGATTTGCAAATAAATAATTCTCACTTTTAGAACATCCATTTTGATTTGAACAAAAAGCACTTTCATCCACTAAGGAGTTGTTGTCAGATTTCATTTGTGGCCGGCTTGGTTTGCTTTTTATAAGCTACTCATCCAGTCAATTGAAAAATACAAGCAGACAGCAAATCATAGTATAATGCATTTAACTCCCCCCCACCAACATATTAAATGCAATAAACTGACAGGCTGGACACGACAGCTTTAAGAGAGCAAACCCAATCAGAAGAGGAGGGAACAGGATGAGCTATTTCATCCAGTTTTTTTGCAATAGGCAATAGGTCTTTGAAAAGAAACACTAACACCTGTCGCAGGTCGGTTCCCTCTATCTACATATAGACACGGCCTGTCATTGCCCCCTCAAACCTTTACAAAGCATCATTCAGGGTTAGAGGAAGGTCTCGGTGAGAGTGATTACAAGGTTAAAGGTTAAGGTACTACTCACAAGTGTTTGTTCTCTCTTGTTCGGTTTAGTCCATAGTTGTGTATGTGTAAAGATAAATGGATCTATAGACATGGATTTCTTTTTTCTCTTATGAGGATGTTCTCATATTGACGTTTATCCTAACCTTAATCAGGTAGTGTTGCTTTCCACAATTGATTCACCTGCCACATTTGAACAGGGAAAACCGGATTGAATACTGTTTACATCAAGTTAAATAACCATTATTTATTGGCACAAATAGCCTTACATTTACATTTGTAATAAGTTGCATTAATAAGCAATAAAAAACACCCATGAGTTTATTTACTCAGAAGATGAACTCAGAAAACCCAATTTTTTGCTGGAATAACGTGAATTTGTTTGTCTAATGGCAGAATGTATCTGACCTGATTAAAGACACCAATAATGCCTCTAATATTTGCATATGTAGTTCATATCGAGCCTTCAGTTCACTAAAGCCTCTGTTACATAACTTGAACTAAGTTCACTTTTAAATGGCTAGAAGTAACTTTAAAGTTTAAACATCAAAAACATTATGCCTCTATACTTTGTGGTTTTTATAAATATTTCAGTGGTTTTTATCAGAAGAATAGAACATACTTTCCCTTTGAAGACATGTTTGTTGTTCTCTGTGTTTGCTCTTAAATTGCTTTTCGACTCACAAGGATTCTGGAGAAGGGGAAATTGGGCGGACACATGTTGATACTTCCTACGCTTTGTGCAGAAGCTCTTGTGGCCACTTTTTGACACATAAAAATTATGTAGTCCGATTTATCTTTTCTGATGTTTTGCATCACATTCAAACGCTCTCCGACGTTCAGGGGGACCAAACATTTTTGGCAGATCACCACAGATATCAAATCAGTTCAAAGTGAACTTTTCCTCGGTTCGTCGGCTGAGCCACAGCACAAATAGAACGCGATGAGTAAAAGTAGGGTGTTGTTAGCTTTGAGCGAGCGCTGAAACACACCCAGCTGAACAATCTCCATTGGCACGGAAGAGACCAAGACAAATACTGCAGTTTTCTTTTCACAACAAACAAACCCCCCAAAAAGGACAAAGGGACTTTGTCCTCCAAATGTCGTGAAGCCCAACAGCAGCTGACCTGCTCTCTAGTCGAATTGCACGTGTGTAGCACATCTTATCGCTTTTATTCTAAAACTTTAACATCTATCTTCATGTCCATCTGATGACTTATTATTGTCCTTGTGCAGTTCCCCTCTGGGGATCACTAAAGGCTTACCTTAAATAACAGTATCGCTTGAATAGATTCATGGTTGAATAAACACGTCATATCCACATCTATCTGGACCTCCACCTCAACGGGAGCATAGGAGCACTCGTCCGAGGGTCTCTGGAAGAAGTCAGGAGAGGGGCGAAAGCCTTCTGAGCCGAGCAACCTCTAATACACTGACGCTACTGAACAGGCAAGAGGGGCTGTATTGACTTTGATCTGAATTGAGCGACTTTCATGGTCAATTTTACACGGGCCGCTAGCTCTGTGCATCAATTCACTCCGAGGGGAAATGAGATTCCGTCTTCACGACTGGACCGACTGCAGTGTGGAGACCAGATACGCGCTCCCTCCCTCCCCCATGGCTGGAGGGCGTGCACACAACATGCAGCTGACCTTGTATTGTGAGATTTGTGGTGACCTTCAGTTGAATTACGGCCTTATTCTACTTATTCTAAAAAAAATAGTTCGTCAGGGGGTTAGCATTCATGTTTATTATCCCCATTAAGATCAGTATTCGGACGTTAAAGGCCAGCAACAATGCTTTGTCTTAAATTAGGTATCAGGGCGATACAATCTTAATGATGCAATTCAGTAGTTAAACATCTTACTCACATAAAACTAATGTACATCCTTTGTTCAGATTGTCATTATTGGTAATGTTGTCACCTAATATCATTAAAAGTTCATTCCAAGTGTTCAAAAATTAATTTCAAAAAACAAGTAGGGGAAATTTTGCTATTTATTACAAGAAATGTTCAAGGCAATGCTAATTTGTGAAACCAAAGACTGCCTGGAAGCTCTCTGATGTGACGCTGCTTTGTAATTTAGCTTTTCTGAAGTCAACCTTAGGGGAGACTTTATATTAACCTATTTTTTTCAACAACAGGTTGCATCTTTACCAGTCTGTGATCTCACAAATGTCTCCAGCAAAAATAAAATTGTTTTTGAATAATTAATTATTTAATAATTTGGCTCGACCTGGGTAAAAATGGCCTCACGCCATCTGAACTGCATGGATCTATACCATTGAAGATGTAATCCCCCCTTAAGGTGGGCATGCATGACCAAATCCTATAGAGATGCATGGTATGCCAAGGTTTGAAACGGGGCTAACTGGTAGGTCGGAAATCAATCTAAAAACACAAAGTAATCTTTAAAAATATCCCCAGGTCTCTGCTCCAAAAAGCTAAATACATGCCGTCAACAAAAATACACCATGAGGAAAACAAACAAATACGCGCCATTTAGTCCGCATGGGAAATGGCTCCTAACTAATAAACGGAGCTGCGTTAGTGAACGACAGGCCTCCGTTATGACTTTGAGTGTAAAATGATCAAATGATGATTGCTGTTTACCTGCCTGCCTAAGTGGGTAGCTGGACATTTTGCCTGTGGTTTGTTTGCTGCGTTGCAGGTGAGTGGATGGAGGACTGATGGGACCAGAGTTCTCTTCAGGCCCAGCTGCTCTGCCGTAGTGGGTCGCTGATTCTACCCATCGGATTCGCCCTTTAGGAGATTCCAACAGGGGCCAAGTGGGTTTCCAGGAGTTTCTTTTTGTGAGCGTTTTCATTTTTACAGTATTGTGCATTTGAAATCCCCCAAATCCTTTCATTTTTTGCTCCTAAGTCAACACAAGAAACACACCTGACACTACAAGGTTCTAGTTTAAAAGTGGCTACTTCATCTTGTCCACCAGCCATATGATGCATCTCTCCCAGTGGTTCTCCCGCTAAAGAGCTTCCGCAACTGCAGCGGAGGTGTAAGTGTAGGGATAAAATTAATTAAAAATGCAGCAGAACATCAGCAGGCGTCCTCATGCGCTCTTCTGGTATGTGTCATATAAAGTGCATTTTGTAATAAATCACAGCTGTACTCACTCTCATCTGTTCAGTCGGACGGCGTTGCAAGGAGATGAAGCACAGGAGCATCTCAAAGACTTGAGTTGCCTTTTGGTGGTAAGACTCTGGTGCGCTTTAGATTAACCAGTCATCACTGACGGATGGAACATTTTATCACATCAAATTCACTCGACAAGCTCGTGTTCGCCGTTTTTGTTTCACGCCATAATGCGTGACAATATAGAAGCTAAAGGATCTATTTCTGTTGTTTTTGCTGGGACTCGGAGCACACCCCCTTTTAAAAACAAAATATTGATTGAATTATCTTTGGTGAACAATTCTCTATTTTAACATCCAGCAGACGGCGTTCATTGACACTCACAGTTCCACCACTGAATGTCGCTGTATGGACTTTATTACGGTCTGTTTTATTTACAGTTTGCAGCGGCGGGGGTCCGGGGCTCTCTGGGTGAGCCGAGCATGGCGTCCACAGCAGGTCTCTACAGGATGTGACCCCCCCCCCCCACACACACAATTAAACGGACCACATGTGATTCAAGGTGTACTGAAAATAGCGAGGCTAGTGGATTGGTTCTCCAAAAGACTAATGTTACACTACTTACTCCCCGCTAACGTACTCCCTGGGGATCAATGGAAATATCTTTACCAAAGTCAGTGGGGCTCATTGTCGTAGGTTTGCATGGACATGACGGACCAATATTTGAGCAAACATCTCTCAGAATGTTACACACAAAAACAAAAATATTGGTGATATATTTCAAGATGTTATCCAAAACAATTGGTGCGCTGTGCTGTTCTTTAATCCCGTTTGATTTCTAGACAATCAATAATGAGAATTTTCTCAGCCCCTCCACAGCAAACCAAGGATGTCAACAGCAGACAATTGGGTTTCCTCCTCCTCAGCCTGGCAAATGATGGTGAGACAGAACTAATGAAATATTAATCAGAAATTGACTTAACGTTAGATTTGGTCTATTACTTTCACAATTGTGAGGTGTTTAGAAATGTAGTTATAGGTTGTATGCTACCATTTGGAGTAGTTATGCGTCAAAAGCACAAACAACACAGCTGGTTTAAATGTTTATGATCAGGTGATTGTACTTAGTTGGTAAAGTTCGTAGACAATATGACCAACTGGAATATATTCCATATAAAATTGTAT
Organism: Pungitius pungitius; assembly: GCF_949316345.1. Taxonomy (NCBI): domain Eukaryota; kingdom Metazoa; phylum Chordata; class Actinopteri; order Perciformes; family Gasterosteidae; genus Pungitius; species Pungitius pungitius. The sequence goes on from NC_084900.1 coordinate 24,742,377, forward strand.
TTTCTGTCTTGGAAACATATTAGAAATATTGGAAATATTTAAAAAATGTCTGGACTTTCAATGCCATAATGTAAATGTTTTGAATGTGGGAAATCTTGCTGAAACACATGAACAAATTTATTCCAGAGGTAAGGCAAGAGGAATTCCCGTTATCAGTAAAATAAATAGGTGCACATAAATACACTGCTAGAGCCACCTCTCTTCCTTCTATCCATCCATCCATCCATCTTATCCTTCTGGACCGTTCTGCTGCATTTGACACAGTAAACCACCAGATCCTTATTTGCTCCCTTCAGAAACTTGGTGTCTCATGCTCTGTTCTCATTCTACCTTGACGGCCACACCTACCTGGTAACTTGGAGAAGATCTGTTTCGGAACCATTGTCCTCCTCTTGTCCTGCAGTTCCTCAGGGTTCCGTCCTGGGTCCCCTCCTCTTCTCTCTCGACTCTGTCATTCGCTCGCATGGTTTCTCCTACCACAGCTATACCGATGAAACCCAACTAATTCTCTCCTTCCCTCACTCGGACACTCAGGTGGCGGCACGGATCTCTGCCTACCTGATTGACATCTGTCAATGGGTGTCCGCTCACCACCTGAAAATCAACCCGACAAGACTGAACTACTTCTCTTTCCAGGGAAAGACTCTGTACCTGACATAAACCTGACAGTTAACTCCGGCATCTTCTTGTTTGTCTGTATTGTCGCTGCAGAAAGCCTTTACAGCAAAGTTTAAATTTTAATTGGCAGAAAAAGCCCTTGTTGGGTCAACTCAAACACTGTCACAACTGTGGTTGGGAGAGGCAGGAAAGAGGACTCAGGTGCAAAGTTTTGCACAATCGAAAAAAAGTAGAGGGGAGGAAAAAAATAGATGAGACGCAAGATTACGCTCAGGACCTGCCATGATGACTACCCACTGGTACAAACCACAACATGCAATGAAGCGACAAGGGACTCACATGGCTTAAATACACAGGGGAGGTGAAGGTGATTGGAAACAGGTGGAATCATCGACACTGCAGACAATCACAGGAGCAGACAGGACAAGGCAGGAAGGGAAGTTACCCCACGGACACAAGAGACATGAAACTACAAAATAAAAGACATGAAACCAAACACAATTTTTTTTAAAAACATATTACCATTTTTTTCTTATGGTCAGGACAGTCTTGTGGAATAAATAATTTGAGCATATTGATACCTTTGAAGGAATCCGGCAAAAAAGCTAGTACTTGGTTAGCAATTTGCATCTGAAAAACTCCACGAGATGGTGTGGGAAATGAAATTGTGGCGGTGAAATAACAGTGCCCCCCTTCCAAAGTCGAAGCTTTGAATTCAATCACTGTAAATTTGATTAACAACAAACCCAGCGCTGGCCTTGGAGATTAAGTTTTGTTTAATTTTTCATAAGCTCTGTCAAAAGACGGTGAGGGCAGCATCCCCCGTGGCGCTGGATCAATGAGCGGATGTGTCACCCGCTGAGGATAAAGCTTCCAGCTTGGTCACGTGGCATTTGTTTGTCGTGCTCTTTATTATGTCAATATCTAAAGTGCAGCGGCCTGATTTTGTCGACACAAACATGTAAAACAGAGTAAGAGCCCGCATGTTACAATACTCTAAATCTAATCCTGATGCTTTTCTTTCCTTTTCTTTTCTTGCGTGTGTAAGCCTCACAGAACATAAAATCAGGGACTTCATTGCTAGGCAACTAGTCTTTGCACAGAAATGGGGAGGGTGTTCAGTGTTTACTGTCATAGATCTGTTGCTAGTGGGAGTGCAAAAAAGAGAATAGATAAAACATAGATAAAACAGATACCAGTCGACTTGAAATACATCCAAGTAATTGCTGAATCAAACAGGAACATGTATGACCCGTTAGAGGTCCGTCCCTGCTCGTACTCAACGCCCACCCCCTAATGTGGCACATTATATTCTCACGGCGAGAGAGACGCTCTCTGGATTACCGCGCCGCAAATTTACTGGGTAGACTGCAGAGGGAGAGGGAGCTCTCTGGAGAATGGGAATGATGAGGTAATCATTCACCCTGATCTGAATTAATAAGGCCTCATTAGGCATGCAGCTCTGAATAGAGCCACAGTGTGGATTCACCCCACCATCTCAATCTCCTTCAGTTGGATTTGGCCTCTGCAGCCCACCGGCACGCACTGTGTTCGTTAGGAGAGCTCCATGTCTCATTCGCACTTGTGCATTGGCCTAATCTGACATGCATGGGAATTGTTCCTCTATCGCAGGGACAGCCTTGTGCTGCATGCTCACGCTTTGACACAACAAAATAGTTGAAGTAGGAGGACTTCTTTGAAAGTAGCACAAGATGTTAGTTCAACCGTCTCAATGTACTGTTCAATAGATTTAATTGCATCACATATTCCGGCCAGTCCTTCCCTGTCTGTATGCTCTACCTCACGAGCAATTCTTGATTTTGAGTCTGCTATTGCAAGTGTTAAGTTCTTGGTCAGAGTGAGATGGCTTGAAGCCCAACAGGCAACTTGAGAGCTCTCATTCCATTCAACTGACAGCAGCGTTTATGGGTTTGCACCCCTGTGATGTGAACCTAAATGTGCAGACAGCCCCATTGAAGCTCACCATTGATTAAATGGCAAAAGACTCCCCTTCAATCTAGATTTTATTACCCAGAATAAACACGTTGCATCAGTGCTTGAGCTTTTGTCTCCCTGCCAGTCTGTTTTGCAATCCAATAGATTGTAGTGGCAGATCTCTGAGGAGTGGCAGAGAGAATTGTTTCATGGAGTGGAAGCCTGTGGTTTTGGTTTTATTCCCAGGGAGTACTTGCCCAAGCAGACTGAAGGGCACTTTGGTTCAGAAAGCACCCCACCTCGCCTCAATCTAAGTAGATGTGACAGGTAGCCATGGAAAAAATAAAAACAGATAAACACCAACAAAGACACGGCAGCAAAATTACGGACGTAAACCTTTGCCCGCCTTAACATTTCTCCGCTGTACATGGTATTCTATTTGGTGGACAACCAACCAGGAAGACCAGTAATAGAAACAGTTCCAGTTTGATGCATCTTGTTTATTTCCACTTACCTCAACCTTCAAAAAAAAAGAAGGTAGGATTTAGCCTGAAAGGTGAAATAACATTTAATGAAAATGACATGAAAAAAACAGTATTTTTAACAGTATCATTTGCGGTTTCATCAGAATCGTTCACTGAGGTGTGACGAGCATGCAGAACAAATTTAGTGGTAAATTATTAACCACTTTGTCATTAACCTACTTCTGCTGTCTCGTCAATATTAAACTCAACTATGAATAAAGTAAGAAGGGCCAGATACTTGGAGACATGAAATAAGGACATCATGTGGATTTTATTTATTCAATTGTTCCATTAGCTAACTAAACCTAAGTGCATATTAGTTACCAAGACAATGCTTCACAACATGAAGCATTTAGATTTGTTGTTTTTTTACTGAGGCAGGCTGTGAGTAAAAAGACAGTATTCCCAGAGGCAAGGTCCTTTATAGGACAGAGCCACACTGTCCGTCAGTACAATATTTTGCATTGCCGAACACAGACTGTTCAAAAGGAAGGACAGCCACCGTTACTCTGCTGGTGCAAAGATGTCCAAATGGAAACCGAAGCATTTGTGGACAGAATGCATAAAGAGAGAATGGCTAGCTAGATTTGTGACCAGTTTTAATGGATATAGACTAATGTAATCAAGTTTGTGTTGGAGTGAAGATGTAAGTGTTTCAATGTAAAAGCCTATTGATCCAGAAGGTAGCATGTAACAGAGTTTATTCTTTCTAGCCTCTTCTTGGTCAAATACATATTGACATCCAGCCTTCGGGATATGTGATGGAAGTAGATTGCACATGAATGAAATGATAAAGATCTTTTGCTTCTTTGTATTTTTGTTGAAAAACCCTTTATTAATCTTATATTCTACTAGTATCCCTCAATGCCACCACCTACTTAGCAAGGTAATATGATGTTGATGTTAAACATCTACAATGAGGATAAACAACTGCTTCCACTTTATTAATTAAAATAACCTACTGGCTGTCAGTCGTGAGCGCTGCATTTTCTACCTGGGCCTTGTGTGCCGTCTTACTACCCTTAAATAACCTCATTGTGACCCACAGTTATAGGTTATGTTGTGTAAACACCTCATATTCACCTGACACTAGCATTTAAAGTTAAATAAAATGCTACATGAAGCTCAACACCTACAAGCACACTGCAGATACATGAATACGCAAAGGAGGCGATGCTGTGTAATTATCGAATAATGCATACATTTAAATCCATATAATTAACTCAATTACAATAACAGACCTACAAGAATCTGACATTTTTATTTTCATCAAAGCATGACAAAACAACCCATCAAAACTAAGGCACTAAAACAGCGCACAGTCAAGAGCATGGGCTATTCAAATATTATTTACATCACAAGGAACAATATTGATTTGTAATTAAAACTACACAATGGACAAATTAAATTGCTGGTGCAAATGTAAAAACACGAAAGCAGTTCACTTGCCAAATGCTGTTCATTATTTACAGACAAAGCTCATCCTGAACTCTTACTAAATAGTAAGACTTGCTAGCTAGCTTTCTGTTTGACAGTTTGACACACTGGCTCACCGACCAATCACAGCGCACATCAATGCGCACATCAAGAGAACTGTCCCCATACACTTTAATCTACAAAGCTATCTAGAGGACCGCTGGCCTCTTTTATATAGAGGGGTCAATCTGGATAAAAGCTCTCTTTAAAACAAGCTGCACCGGAAAAAGCATTTGCATGCTGGAAGCACAGCAATAGAGGAAGACTAGTGAATGGGATAAGTTATTAAAAAACATGTGTATTTATTTAAAAAATGTAAATGATAAAATATCTATAACTTTTGGATTCTTTTTAGGCCAGCAGAGAAGGCTTAGCTGGCCCATCACTGCTTGCAGTTTGCGCATACATTATCACCATCATAAATAACTCAGACTTGGCCTCTATCGAAAAAGTACTACTCAGGGTAACCAATGACCTCCTCAATCTGAAGCTGTCAGCGTTTGGATCCTAATGGATCTAAGTGTATCCTTCGTCACAGTCAGACCCACACCCTGCTCGACAGCATAGAGAAATATCTGATCATAGCAGGAAACTGCACTGGGGCATGGGCCACTCCCCTAATCCTGTAGTACAAGGAGTCCCACAAGGTTCTGTTTTGGGCTCCCTTGTATTCTAAAATGACTGCCTCTCTGGCACAGCATTGGAAGGTGCAGATGATTGGACACAGTCAGACAATCACACTTGCAGAGGAAAAAACTCCAGGACAGGAAGTGAAGGTAACCCATGGACACGAGAGGCAGGAACCTACCAAATACAACAAGAATTAGCTTACACCATTACACAAGTTAACTACAAGCACCTCGAAATTGAACTAAATTCTTTATTTTACTGAATGTACTCGCATCACGTTATGTTTGTTACCCATCTCTAGTTGTCAGCCAGCAAACCCTGGAAGATATAGTAGTATCTCTAAGAAAGCAAGGACTGTGGAGGTGAACATAACATTAGACATTGGATGAGTGTCATGTCTGACCTTTTCACAACTTCTATAGTGTTTCTAATTTTTATATATATAGCATCCGTACCACGTTCAATACAGGTGCAGAAGAGCAATGAACAGCCTGATGATGAGTATTGACGTTTGACTGCAAAACAGGAACAAACAGAAGATTGAGCAGCACCTGGTCAGGTGGAGCTTGAGTCACTAGTAAAATGATGAACATTTCATTTGAACCCACCCACAGACGAACCAGCAACGCTGCTCCTTATATAACCGCCATTAAGTATGCATAAAGCTCCAGCAACTGTGGCATGCAGCATTAACACCGAAAGGTCACAGAGATTCAAGGCATGTGGATGTGCATCGATATAGAGCCATTAGTCAGGCCTCTCCTGAGAATTCTCACTTTAATACAAATCCTCCTATGTGACAAGCGACTTGAGCAGCATGAACTCCCCCTTCAAAGTTGAAGTGTTCTCTTGTGACAGAGCCCACAGTCTCTCAGCAGAACGTGAGGAAGCAGCAGGCACTAGTGGTTCCCGCAATTTGCCTTAATGGTTTTACACACCTCATACATGGAAACAGTCTATTTCATTTACCTTTGCAGAGCAGGGAGCTGAGAGGACATTGAGGTTCCAGCGGATAGGTGCCGTGTACAACAGCGATAAATAATCCAGAGGGTGTGTTCAACAGACAAATGGCTTTTTGCTTGAGTTCCGTTCCTCCTGTGCAGCCCCTGTGGGTCCGTCGTCTTTCTCTGCACGTTGTTTATTCTCACCACCTGCAGCTCTGATGCTCAGCCACTTTCTTATTCAACTCAGGAGATCGTTCAAGTACGTACAAGGAAATTCTGACCTGCCGGCAAAACACTGTTTAAAAAAAAAACGTTTTTCACACTTAATGGTCTCTACGGTTGGTGTATTAAAGTGGTTTCAATGTTTTGACCAAAATGGGCTGCATTTGATTATCTTCTCACACCAGGCAAGAAATGACATCAATCAACTTTGTCACTTTGATTCCTTTTTAAAACCGCTTTCATAAATACAAAGAAACCCGTTCATGATTAGAATTGTGTTTGTTGGGGAAGTTGTAAAAGTGGTGTGTCACATATCAACGCGTCAACTAAGCTGAGGTAATGGGAATGTCCTTGGATTTGTGAATTTCGTCATGAGGTCATGAAGTTTTGGCTTGTGTATTGTATCGATTTACTACAATACAGCCATCAGTTGTCAGGATCTTTATATCCAAACTATAAACATCCACTTCATTGTGGGGCTAAAGGAGAAGTCAGTAGGATTCATCCAACCGATGTCTACAAAAATGTCATGGCATTTAATTCAAAGGTTGTGTAATTTCAGTCTGGACCAAAAGGGTGAACTGACTCAAGATTTAACAATTCCTGTACGCTGCTAGAGTGCCTAAACAAACCTGGCGATGTTCTCTAGTAGTCAAATGTTAATGGTAGCAAAACATATCTTTTCTCATGGCAATTTATTTACCACTGTGAGTTGCTACTTTTTGGCTGGAAAATGCAGATTCTGATATACTTGGGATAAGCTAAAATAATTAGGGCTCTTGTAACGAGATGGATAACAACGTCTGTCACACAAATACTGCACATCCAGCCGTGAAATGCACGGGAAGAATCCCAGATGACGCGAAAGGCATGATTTCTGTACTTTTCATGGGGATTTGGGTTTCACCGAGCTGAAGTTCAGAATGCTTAAATTAACCTGGAGTGTTTGGTGAAATTGATTCAATTGCCCTACCTAGAACTTGGACCAGCCTCAACTTTTACTCTAACGCACTTTGGTGCGGTTTCAAATGGTCGGCCGCTGCTTCTCACAGACATTGCACAGCAGCTCACTTCACCCGCTGCTTCGGTGGGTTATTAGCTTTAGGACCAAAAAAATATAGCCAGGTGAAAATGTCCTTAAGGTCTGCTACCATGACAGACATACGTCATATTAAACACTGCGATTCAATCATTTGTTGACACAAGAATATTGATCAGTGAATGTCCTTGCACTTATAGGATACCACTGGTTAGCACAGACAGGGCAAAGAAAGTGTTCAGTATTTTTTCACGTCAACTATCTACAGCAGTTACGTTAAAATGAGTGCAACTCAACTACCATGCTTTGTTTTAGTTTTTATCCAATACTGCCAATACAATACAGTGATGTGACAATGTACAGCTGCTACATAATAATATATAAATTTAACAAATTACTTTAAGACATACTTCACAACATGGCCCACCAAGTGTCTTCACCAAATGACTGCATAATTATACAATTGGGTATGTTTAAATGTTTAAAATGCAATTTCACCCACAGAGTACCCCTCGTTTTTCTAATCTCCCTGCTGCAGCACTATCGCACCGCTTAATGTAAATTTAACATAAACGTGCAAGTAGCCACACCATTGACGTGACTTGAGGTTAAATTCAGCACAATTAATTAGGAAGTGTTGAAACGGTTAGGTGTTAGGGTACCTTTTTACTGGTTATATCTGGTTTATTTGGGATTACTATAAAATTGGTTTTAACCAAGAATGAATGGGAATAAGATGGGATCTTCCAAATGCTGGACTATGTGTTGTGCGTTTACACCACTAAGTTAATTGAACATACTTAGAATATGAAATGTTTTTGTAATTGAGTTCATATGTGTCAAGTGGTAGCACTATTACAGGTCTGCCCATATGCTTCCATTATACAAATCACATAATCCAGTGTTTTAGCTGCTTTGCGGGATTTGCTTTTGCTTGATTACTCAGGAGCTATCTGTTTATCTCCTGCTTGTGTAAGCAAAGACCCATTTAAACAGCTATTGTCACACAGTTTAGTTACACATAAATAATATCACTCTGGAAAATGCTCATGCTTTAAAAGGGAAAATGTTCTAATGGACAGGTCTGCCTGTCTTTTTGAACTGAAAAACTGCCCATATAATTATAAAAATATATTTGATTTTAAATTGGATAGAAATATACAATAAATATTATTGTATAAGATGCAGCATGTCCCAGAAATCTCAGCCCTCACCAGGACAGCCTATATCCTACAATCCTACAGTTTCAGTTAGCCTTACAGCACAGCGGCCAAAGGAACATGGAACAGCACAGTCATAGGGTGAGTCAGCAACATTACACAGTACTTGCATTGTACATTGTGGCACCTGATAGCTGACACCTGATAACATTAGCCATGAAAAGCTGTTATGTTCAAGACAATCCCGATGTTGCTTATTCAAATGAAAGAATAAACACAGTCACTTACAGCTCAATTCCTGGTGTCAGATTGGTATATTGGGCCGATACCCAAAGCCCAGCGTGGTGTCTGGAGTTTGATGATTCAATCGGTGAAACTACAATGTTCTCCCTTAACTGGCTTACTTATTTTATTGGTAAAAACATGTGACTTTAAAAGTCTGTTGTGGTTCTCATCCTTAATTTCTCCAAAGAGTAAACGAAAACCAAAGTCATGAAAGACAGTGTAGTGCAAGTTGAACAGATGACCTTTCTGCGTTTCCATTTCATTTGATTTACAGTATTACTTTGCAAGAGGTGTTACACTGAATAATGGCCTCTTATTGATTTGTGTTGCTCACCTTAGTGTTTGAGAGATGGAGGAGGGGGAGGGGGTGTAAGCAGGGGAGCAGCCACTGTTAACATGAGACCTGTTAGATAAAGTCCTTAACTTAGACTGTTAATCACCATTGCTAGACTCTTGATCATTACCATGGCAACCGTGCATCATGTAATCTGATTATATCACTATATATCATCCACCAAAAAATGTGGATCATATGATTGAGAAAGCTGATGTGTTACTATGGTAACGTTATCTCGTGGTGCCTGCGATGAACAGTCAGCCTTCCCAGAGATCACTTTGATTTCTCCTCTTTCTATCAAACAACATTTGCAGTGAAACAGGGAGAGAATTCATCTAACATTGTAACTGTATTAAATCATTAGTATTGGACAGATAATAGGTGAATATAATGGTTGAGGAATTCAGTCCTGTATGTCAGCATCTCTTGGCTGCTAATGGAGAAGGGGGGCATTAAGGGGAACTTGTCCAATTTTGGGAATCGGGGATGGCTCTTAGCCATGACTGGGGGAGCAGCCATTCAACTGAACAGAGCTGTCTGTCTACTGCACCTTTTCATCCATTGGGTTGTCTGTTAGCACAACAGCTAATTAGTGAATCAGAAGTATAAAATGTGCCGTGAAAGCAGCTTTGAAGTGCTTAAACGTGGAGGCGAGGCTTCCACCTTTGCATCAACTGACAGCAGTCATTACCTGCATCGTCTACTGCCCACTCACTCTTCTGTAAGAGAGGCTAAATGGAGCTCACTGACAGTCTGTTCGGTGGGAGACTACTTCTTCTTCTAATACTGCCTCAAAGCAGTGCCGCTCCCGTTCACTCTATGTGTTCATTTACTTCTGCAATCCTGTCAGAGTACAATTCAAGAAACAGCTCCCTGCTGGTTAGCACGGTCAAATCAAAAGCAACTCAACTTCCAAATGTCCCCACAAGGGTCACGATATTACTGACCAGTTGAAGATTACAACTTCCTCGACTGAAGCCACCGCAGAGATGAGGAAAAGAAAGTGAAAAACAATAACACTTTATCATGTATTTTTCCATTTGATGTGGGCAATTACCTGATCATAAGAGGGTATAATTGAGCCTTCTATCTTTAATAACTGAATCTGCAGGTTCCAGGACCAGATTCCAATCCAATCACAAGCCGGAAATAAGGTTGAGATGGGAACTGAACTCCAATTGTCCAACAGAGAGCACCATTCATTTCACTAGGAGGTGCAAGGAAACTTTTTTTTTTCAAAATGGAGATGCATTTATGCATCAATTGACCATTCAAAGAGCAGCAGTTTTGTTTGCCCGATTGGCTCCTCCAGTAAGGATGATGTAACTGTATGAAGTGGAAGAAGTGAAGGTCAATATAATTTAGCTGTACCCATTAATGCAATTCAACCAATAGCAACACTAGCAGGTTACAGACGCTTAACTTTAGTCCAATCAATACCTTTCAAGCACAGATAAGGGATTAAAAAAAATAAACCGAGAATAAATTACTCAAGGACTCACATTACGAAAAAACACACAATCGGGTCAGCTCACGTGGGACGCTGTCTCCGGATCTACTGAGTAGCTAATGAGCAATCACTTAACAGCTGTGCAGGGGAGCTGGCGGTTGACGAGTGCAGTCAGGTGAATCTGCAGTGGACAGGTGTGGAACAGCAACATCTGGCAATGAGGACATCTCGTCGGTGAGAGAGATGGAGAAGGGGAATGGGCTCAGGGAGAAGATCCAGACGAATCAAGTTGATTAGAAGTGAAGGTCCGTTAACCAGCCTTTGAGAAGGAAGTGTCCACAGAGGAGTTTTGAGACGAATGAAAAGTTTTAGAAACTGGGCCGTGGAGTTTGAAGGATGTGGAGGGGGCTAATGAATGCATGATGCATTAAGAGAACTACATGCAGAGAAAACCCTTTTTTTGTTATTTTTCTGGCTTTCAAATGGTTTTGCCCACAGAGCATACATAAGGGGGTTTTGATTATTACTGCTCCCGGCACACATACACTAAATAAGATTTCTGATACGGCTCTTTAAAGTTCTACTGAAATAATGGATCCAATTGAGATTAAGACAAATTTTGGAGTAATTTGGGAGTGAGTGTGGATGAAACAGTCTGCATTGTGTGTCAGACTATACCAACCATATTCCTGCTTGAATTAAATGGTGTCTGAACCAGAGTTTTTAATCTTAATCCAAAAGTAAGGATGTCTTAACTTTTTATGCATTGATTTTTGCATTGTACCTTTGCAATTTTTCCAGTGTGATGGGAATTTGCTGCAGTAATCATTTTAATGTAAACATTATCATTTACACAACTGTTATATTGAAATATTTATTCTTAAAAGCTGTGGTGATTTTAGATCATACAGAATTATGACTCGAATTCAAATATCTATAAATAATATACCTTTGCTTTGGGTTATTGTGATTGAGCTAGGACCTTCTTCACGATTTGCATTAGTTTCCGTAGGAATAAGTACAATGTTTGGCCCACAGCACAACCAATATAAGAATTGACAGGAAGTTTAGAGTTCTCTCAATAACTCAGACGCAGACATAATGAGAGCATAAAATACAAAGTCAAACAACCTTCACCCAGGAGACCTATTTTACCCTGCTCTCGTCATGTAAATGATGCACTTACCCAAGGCCACATTTCTCCATTACATAAAAAATGTACTTATTTTAAACCAAAACAATCTTTCCCTGAACCTAACCATGTATATTTGTATCCTAAACAGCTTCTGCGCTGCGGGGGCGTACGCCTGCGCACCCATCGCTCCCGTTGCTGTACATTCCGTAGGAGAGTGCCCGAAAAATGCGAAACGAGGATAGTTTGCATTATTTGTTACCATGGGTTTGTGAGGGAGTAGATAAAAAGGAAGAACAGAGTGTGAGCAGGGCGGCCGATATAGTGCGTGGATGAGCCACCTCCATTGATCTCCTGCCATCCAGAGCCGTGATACTCGACACTCCCCAACAAGCTGGACATGCACTTATTCTGTCTCTTTTTTTTAATACAGGGCCCACACACACAAAGACAAATGCTCTCTGTCAGCACGCCGGGCTTTTAGCCAGCGCCGCTCAACTATTTTCGGGGGGAAATGCCACATCTTCTCAGTTCAAAGACCGGTAGCACTAGAAGCACTTTCAACTCACATTCACCTTAGCTTACGTGTAGCCTTTGACGTGGAAAGGAAAAAGAAGACATTCTTCTCATTTTCCGGTGCAGGAGAAGATTGTCAGTTTAAGCCGTGATAGACAGCTTGAAGAGAAATGTTGAGGGAGAAAGGGAGGGAATGGCACACTTGCAAGATGTACCCGTTCACCAGCGCTCTCTGTTTGTAACAACTGCTGCCTGCTCGATTCCGCTCTGTTCGTCCACACAGCTGCGGCAAAGTAACTCGCATTTGTTCACGTGTCGACAGGCAAGCGAGTTCAGACTGACACCCTGGAGTTTGCAAATTTGATGATGCAAGCGATATTTCCAGCAAGGTGGCTTCTCCGATGTAGCTAATTATACTGAGTGCAAAAAATAATATACATAACAATGGGTAAAACCCGAAAAGTGGAGATTGTGAGGAGACTGTGAAATTGAGTAAACAAGGATGAGCGGTCTTTGAGCCGCTAGCATATGTTCTCCAAAGAAAACAGATTCTTTCATTTGGCATCTATGGATTGCCACGGACATATGCCTGGAATAAGTGAAAAAAAAAAACGAAACAACAAAGTCGCTCGATCCATTTCACACACTGTGCGGTCCTCGCTGGAAGTGGGAAAGATTGGCACGTGATAAATCACCACAGTGCTTGAGCGTTTTGCATGATGAGATGGCAGAGGAAAACGTTAAATCAAGCCCGATTTGCTAATTGACTTTCTGCAAGACCCTTATCCCTGTGCATTGTGGCTGCAAGCATTTCCCATGCATAAATGAAAATGATTGTCCCGGGGAAAAAAAAGGCACATTGCCAGAAACCCAATCAAGATATTATTGTGGTAATGCATGGCTTTGGGGGCCGTTAACAGTAGCAGCGTGTCCCTCCTGCTCCAGCTCCGCGCTGCCTCTTATAGTCTGTCATTTTGTTGAATCACACAAAGGCAGCCGGATAAATCAGTTTGAATTTGAGCAACGTCAGCAGAGCCGGCGAGAGGAGGGGTGCTGTGATGTTAAATGTGGGAGGGCTGACCTTGAAGAAATGTTCAATTTGTGTTCGCGGCAGGGGCTGAATTTGGGAGATGCCAAAAAATCCAGTGGTTAAGCATAATGTTACAATCTCCTTTCATGACAATGAAATAACGTCAAATGACACAATCCTTACGCAAACGCAAAACTATTTCTAGTAGCATGACACTGTGCTTTATTCAACGCTTCTCCATGTATAAAGTCAAAGAATCCACCCCAGTCTTTTCCCTCTGCCTCATACCTTTGCATCCAGCCTAGCACCCAGAGAGATATGTACAGAGCCACTCTGGTATGTCAAATGTAAACACCAGAGCCTTCCAGATATCAATGAAAATTTATTGGAACACACTAGAAGGACAATTGACATTCTGCTGAATATCTCTCTTTAGACTAGCGGAGGAGCTGTAATGATGAGAAATTCTTCAGTGAAGAAGTGTCACCCCAGCAGGGTCTGGATGTGGGAGCAAGGGAGTCATCGCCATGGAAACAAGCACAACACTGACTGAAAAGAGGCATACACAGGTCATATTTTAAAAGCAGGAACTGGGCTGCAGAGGAATGAAGGCTCTAATTGATTGGCTGCTGAAGCTGAAATACCTGGTTCCATATATTTTTTTGTGCAAATTCATCTCAGACTGAAGGATATATTATTTAATTTATCCTGTTATGTCACCTGGAGGAATATGAAGCACTTAAAAAGGAGGTCCATGATATCAGCCTTTATCGACAAGTTTTGCTTTAATTCTTTATCGTTATTTTGGTGGTTAGTTGAAACAAAATATTAAAAAGCGTTCTCTAATAAAGGAGAGTGGGATCCACAGCCATCTGTATTTGCATCACTTCTTTTACAGGGACAAACTCTTCACCTCCACTCCCTAGAGACAGATCATAATGACCAGCATGACCAACAGGGTGATTTGATTTATTTCAAGTCGCTTCTGTGCCCCTGTCATCGAGAAAAATACTCTCCTCTTGGAAAAAAAAATGAGCTAGAATAACCACGGTTTCCTCAATATTGGTGAAGCAAAACACCGTGAGGGTGCAGTGGATGGATTGTGGCCATTGGAAAGCCGGCACAGCCAATATCACACATGGTTGGCTTTGTTATTAAGATGAGATATCTTTTGGGGGAGCCGAAGTGGACGGACCACAGAATGACAGTGGTTGGAACTCTTGGAGGAAGCCTGATAAAGGATTAGTGACAAAAAAAAAAGTCCAGACTATGGAGAGATATTACCAACATTACGAAAAACATATCTGTAGCTACTAAAGCTTTACGAAGTTATTTCCTATCTTAGAATATGGAACCTTGGAGCAGAACTGGGAACCAGTGGCCTGTCCCATTGTGAACCGCATCATCTGAGGACGTTAATCACATGTCTTCCTTACTATTTCTGGTGATGTTTCTTGGGACTAACAAATTAGATGGCCACCACCCCACCTGGCAGTGACATTGCAAAAGGTCAAAGGATATTTAAAACCATGTTACAATTTGAAGAATAAACTGGGAATGGAAACCTCAGTACAAGGCCTTTAAGTAGCTTATCCGGAGCTTTCTTTCCTTTGCCGTGATCTTCATCGGCAGTCGAAACTTTCCCCGGATGTCATTGGACTGAGTTGTCAATTTGTAGTCGCTGCTAAAGATCATGTGATATGGTCAAAAGAGCCACTTTATTGACCTAGTTGTTTATTTGTTGTATAAGCGACCTGAGGTTTCACATTAACACGCACACAATTCATTTTTCTGATCTAGAATAACAAGATTTGCTGAGTTCTAGACATCTATTGGAGCCACCAGGTAGAGTAGTGTTGTCCATGTTGAGGTTCTGACAGTAATCTAATTTAACAAGTTGTTGTCACAGGGCCACATTGGGACAGTGGACTTTGTCTTACTGACATACACTCCTTCTGGCCACTTAAGCAGTGAGGTGATCAAAGGGAATGGCTTTACCTAGTGGGAGAAGTTTGTCACTAAAACTGAATTATCCTAAATTGAAGGTATTACTCCTTGGGCTGCAGTACCGGAATGTTGTAAATCACTCTGCTGCTGAGTAATACATTTTTTTAAAAAGCCAGTCGATGGATTAAAGACACTCTGGCTATGAACTTTTCTCTTTTCAAGCAACGCAAATCTAACATTCAGGACCCTTGAAGCAAAAGCAGCAATCGTCCTTCTAGCATACGCAGCCACTCCGTACAAATACTATTGTCTGCCAGGGGCTGAATAATAGTGTGTTTAGATAAGAGCTTGTGTGCCACAGGCATATTATGAGCCAGTTAAAGGGTTTTACTTGCTTTCATCTGCAATTCAAAGGATTTTGCTCTACGAACAGAATCATTTGCCTCTTCTGTCCTAATGCCCCCCCCCTTCTGTCTCAAGAGTAAATTAAGATTTAACGCACATTCAGTCATTCTGGTTTGCAAGGTGGGGGGGGTTTAAAGTTGTCTTTTTTTTTTTTCACCCAGTCTCGCCCCTCATCTCCGCACCGCTCTTGCTCCATAGTACTCCCCTGCCTCGCCGGGTTATGGCGTTGCAGCACAAATCCAATAAGATTCATCACAGGCTCAAATCAGATTAGTTTAATCCAGTGTAAAGCAGGAACAAACGTACTTCCTCTCAATATCGAGCACCGGAATCCTGACAGAACAATGAAAGCACTTAATAGCAGCTTATGACTAAGCATATACGGCATCCGAGCGCACAAGCAACGTATGCTCTGTTTTTAAGGAAGCGCCTAACATTGCTACTCACGTCACGCGTCACTAAGCTGTGTGTACATACGGACGCATAAAAACGGTTTTGAGTACTATGTTCAAAGGAACCAGTTGGAGTCAGGATTGTGCTGACGCACACGTCAACCAGCATGTAAGCACACTTTTTGCGAGACGTTTAACACAAGTACTGCAATGTAAAAGCTGAAATAGGCACATTGCACACAAAAAGAGCTTTCTCGACAAATCAGGGTTAAAAGACAGCCTCCTGCCTCTTTCTTTTACAGCCCTGTTTGTTCTCATTGTTCGCCAGCTTCCGAGCATAGCAATTTATAGAGACACTGTTTTAATCACCTTTTAATCAGTTCAGTTCTGCCCCGTCTCTTTCTGCTGGATTCAATCGCCTCTCTGTGGCATTTCATTCATCCTCAATGCATCGATTCATGATCAACGTTGCGGGCAGATTGTGACAACACTCCCGAAATTATTCATATGTTCATTGAAAGGCTTGTGAAGCTAACTTCAACAGCCCAGCTAACACAGCCCTCCCATTCCCCTCTCTGCAATAAATTGAAGGTTTCGAGACAGGTTATTTAAATTATTTATATCTGTTCTGACTTACACATTGCTTTGGTTTCCTTGTTAATGTAAAACACTGTGGTGTTCCGGCCACTTTGCTGATTGTAGAGCCACTTCGGCTGAATACCTCTGCTTAGGCGGTGTGTGGGTTTTATTCTCCCTTTGCTATTAAGCAACTCAAAATCTGTAAACTTTAAGGAGGCTGCTCAGCTCTGCTTGTGTCCGGTTTGCATGTAAATGGCATTAGAGCATCATTGCAGGGAAAATGGCAAATGCAATGTAGAAAGGCCTTTGGTTATGAATGAAATGTCATGCTGCATGTGCTGATGCTTATACGGCATGCAAGGATACATCGCCACAGTAGTGCTGTAGCTGTGAGCGCGGCAGACAGTAGCATTAACATTTTCCTCTCTGGTTTCTTCCACTCCCGGACGACCTCAGGGCTCTCTTTGTATTTGTCTCACAGAGGGTCTAGTTGTCAGAAGGACGGTGGACATACGTTAATGATGCCCAGACAGAGTTTGGTAAGTGGTCAGACAGATGCGAACTGCAAAGCAGATGTACCCTTTACTGAGCTGAATGTCATTGGCTGGCATTTCCCACCACGCCTCAGCTGAAAATGGGCTTTGAGCATGAAGGGGAGGCCCACCTCGGTCTGAAAATACACAGGGAAAGACCATTTTGCAATCAGATGTATTAGGTGCTGATAATGCGTTTCTTTAGATAAACTTCAGAGCAAAGCCTCCTTGAAAAAATGATCTGTTTCATGTGATCATTTGAACACCGTGCGGTTGATGGCTGTATCTTCTGCAATGAATAAAAGTATTTTTGGGGTTAGGTTTGATTAGTCAGCCGGGGTGTTTGATGCTTCCAAATTCACAGTGGTTTTCCTCGCTGAATCCAAATTATGCACACTTGTTCTGCACTTTTAGATATAAAGACTTGAGGGGTGCCTATCTTTGCTATCTAGAGTGCCAAGAGCCTTCCAAATACTCAATTCATGAAGTCCGTAAGTGGCCACATGCAAACTTTCTGGAGGGATCTCAAGGGGGTACGTACAGGGCTACCACCCTGTACCTCCAGCCTCAAACATAATGATGACAAAATGGGCCATATCTAACTTTTGGAAAGACCAGCCCTGTCTTTCCTCCAATTGCAGTAAGTCTTTGAGTCCCCAAGAGGTAGCGGATGCCCTTGTTGCTGAGGGAAAGTCAAGGGATCGCCACAGTGATTTCAATCCATCCAAAGGGGGCATGGATGTGTACCTTGCTTCATGGCATTCCAACTAATAGTTGTTAAGTCTTTCCCTCAAATCGAATTAATCTCATGGTGGCAGTAGAAGTGTCAAGTGAAATTCAGTAAGATACGACATCTGGGAACCATGAATCCTTGTACAAAACTTTATGTCAGTGCATCTGGTGGATGATGAAAAAAGGATTAGCAAAACGCTTTAGCTGAAGGTAATGGCGTGAGTAGGACTCTTCCTCTGAGGACCATGAATGTTTGCAAATCTGCAGATCTGGTGAACATTAGAAGTTCCTCCCGCATTGATTTGAATATCATTGAGAAGGCGTATTCCAAATTCCAGCCCAGGAGTAGCTCCCCCAGCAACCACTGGTTGGAAATGTAAAGATCCATTGACCCCGACTCGATGGGGCTCTACCGTTTCTCATTCCGAAATATTTAGCCAATGACGGGATAACTAAGACCAGTCGTAAGACCTCTCTGTTACGAGAGAAAGAAAAGAGTTTATAGCAGCGGGGAAGTGGAGGGACGATAAGGTCTAAGTGTTTTTTATCCCCCTCCCTTCTTTAATTCGGAGACTGCCGTCGGCAGTAGCAATAACTGTAGATTAGCAGTAGGGGGATTTCTCTGGGGACAGAGGCTACAGAGGAAATCGTTCCAGGCCGTTCCTCGGCAAATGTTTTTCTTTCCAAAGGCCAGATCTCTCTGCTTCATTGTCTTTGCAGCCCCCGTATTTCCACCAGTTTTACGGCTCTTCTGAGGGACAATTTGTGTGTTGGGCCATAGTTTTATTTGTTGGTGCTCGGCGAAGGGTAGGAGAGGACCTCAAATGAAAGCCATTAATCACCTCACAGGCTATAAGAGATAATTGTGAAGGGAGAGCGAGCAAGACGTTGAGAGAGGGAGAACGAGTGAGCGGGAAAGGAGAGGTAAGCGAGGGAAAGGAGTCTAGGGAGAGCAAACAAAATAAATCAGCAAGTGTGGTGTGGGGATTCTTGCGTACAACAGCCTTTGCCTTCAATTTCCTCAATCACCCGTTCTCCCACAGCGCTGGGAGTGCTTTGATTGACTTCCAGGCAAAAGAGTAAATTCCGTGATGCCCAATTGATGGCGCCTCGTAACGTTTGTTTAATTTACACGACTGTATTGGACCTACATTTGGAGTCAACGGGCATTGCACAGACAAATACTTTATGGATGAATTGTGAATCTGTGGACTCCCGCTGAAACAGAGCAACAATAAACATTTCACCTGCTGTGAATTATGTTGTTACTCTTTAGAACAGGGGTGTCAAACTCATTTCAGGTTCGGACCAGATACTGCCGACTTTGACCGAACGGATGACGGGGGGCGCTTGCGGTCCGACCGACGGTTCGCTGACGGCGGGACGTATGCACTGCACTGGACGGGCACGAGTTCAACATATGTAACCTAGACAAATAACATCGACAGTTCAATATGATAAAATGTATTGTTTAAATACACGTATTCTGCCACATGATGGTGGAGATGCGAACACGTTTACGCTGTGATCTCCTTAAACTGTCTCTGCTCTGCTCACAGAAGCAAAACAATCTGTGAACAATAAATATCAGAGCCAAGAGCAGCGAGTGTAGTCACCTACTGCTGCTAACACATCCCGTCAGACCAGGATTATTTATTTATATCCGTTAATGAACTTTTCTCCTCTTGGTTACCCTGGTAACCGCTGTCATTACAGACGGTTGCGTCGATTCTTACTGTGAAAATCTACGTACTTCCGGTTTAGCGGCTACGCTTCGTATTTTTATTTTACGGGAAAAACCACAGAATTAACGGAGTAAAAAGTTGTCAGTTGGTCTTGGGATAGTTGAAAGTTGACCCAAGCGGTATGTAATACAGACTGTGAGGACGACACACGGAGAGTGCATTGTGGGATTTGTAGTATTATGGTGATGCGTGCGATATACCGGCGGGCCAGCTCCAATAGTAAATAGATTTGATCATGCGGGCCAAAGATAATTCATTCACGGGCCGGATGTGGCCCGCGGGCCTTGAGTTTGACACGTGCACTTTAGAACAATCGGAGTTACGCTCTAACAGTGATAACTCCCTATGTTGAAATATACTGTATATGGATCACATATATGTGGTACAAGCATGTTTGTGCAGCCAACAGCTTTTTAAAAAAAAATGTCAGACTTAATATAAGGCTTCATTCATGAATATAAAAAAATAGGCAACCTGTTGATGATGGCTGACAAAAATGTGAGTGATCTATTCATCGTGGCATCATGAATGAATCATGTTTCATCCCTGAGACAGGGAAGTGAACGGGTCATGCTGGAGACCTTAAATGAAATGCAAATTGCTGAAAGAATGAATGATTTCTCAAATTATCTCATTCTCCCCTGCCAGTTCTCCCTGAACTTCTGATGAACTAAAAATTGAATTTACATAATTAGTCAAAACAGCAGACAGACGTGCACACAGTTCCCTAGATTAGTTTTTTAAAAAAGCATTTTTTTTTTTACAATTCTCTGTCAATATTCTAACAAGGCAGTTAAATTTTATTTGACAAACTTTAATAACCCATCATGGGCATGTCACAGCTTCAAATCCAACAGAACACACAGTTCATGAGTCTAAAGTCTTGCAGGGAATCTTCTTCCCTTTTCCTCATACGCGGTATCCTGCCTCGTTTGGTCCCCTCAGGCAACCACTGAAGACTATTCTGTTTCCTCCCCCCAGTGCTGCCTGTTTAGATTATTTTAAATCACCTAGTCGGGTAATCAGAAACACTCCCTTGCAGCTATAATATCCACTGATAAATGACGTCTATTCTTGCGTAAGAGCAAGTCAAATTTGACTAATTGCATATTTTAATAATTGCTCTGAATCTATCAGGTCGCTCCTGTTGAGTTTCAGCACTGAGAACCAAGCCCCTTTATTCTAATCTGTTCTCCTAATGAGGGCAAGTTCCTTTTATTGAGCACCTGCAAACTCCCAGCTCTCTACAAGTCACTGGATCCAACATTGTCGTTATTTCTTAATCTTCAAAACGCCTGAGTGGTATTGATCATTCTGCTCATGAGTCAATGGCAGTGTTATTTGGTGATATAAGTCTCCCACTTAATGTGGGTTGCGCCAGCACTCTGCATGGACCAAACACATATTGGATTCAGACAGAGATGTTTCACAACAGAATTAGAAGGCTGTCAGTTGCTGCCAAACCTTTGCAATAGGATATGTAAATGGACAGGGGGGGGGGGATGAGCTGGAGGGAGAAGGATGGAAATTATCTTGAAATATAACACTCTGAAACAAAATAAGTGTGAACTGTTGCGGCTCGCTCTCACAGTGCCTGTTCTCATGTTACTCGCATCACTCAGATTGGCTGCAGCCTTTGGATTCCCTGCCACTTTTATGGTGTCTATTTATTGTTGGCTGTTGAATCATTTTACTTATCCACCCTCTGGATATGTGGCTTTATTCACTGTAACGTCTTTGATTTAAGGCCCAATTAACAAAAAAGGCACCATAGGTGCTTGTTTATAACACTCTGTGTCAACGATGCCTTGACTCTAGGCTTTAGGCAGAGTGCACATAAGCATTCTGCAAGCCGGACCCACACCAAAACAGGGTCTCACAACTGTGTCCTTCTTATCTCTTTCTTTTCTTCATCTCACTTTATCATCTCATAAATACATTCAAAAATAATGAACGAGGAACGATATCATAATTACGAAATGCTAATCTTGCAATTACATTGATTGATGATTTCATAATGACGAGATCTGAATCTTCTCTTCGGGTCTCATAATTATGAGATATGCTCGCGGACTGTGAGAATTTGTGATACGACAATATTTACCAATATAAATATATATTTCTGGTTCAGTTCTTCACTTTTAGCCTGAATGCCTGCTTAAAGAAGATTTCACATTTGGTCATAACATACAAAACATATTTGAGTAGAGCATCAAGTTAAAATCAAAGGATGTGGCTTATTTTGGTCCTTTTGTTTGTCATGATTACATCACATGCTGATGCGTTTATCCAAAGCGACTTGGCACATTCTAACCCAGGGCTTACATTTTGCCTGGGGAGCAATTCGGGGTTTAGGGGTCGGGTGTCTTGCTCAGGGACAATTCAACATGCCACATGGGGCAGCCAGGATTCAAACCACCAACCACCAACCTGCAGCGCGCAGCAGCATCACACTAGGAAGATTTCACTTCATCCCAGTTTTTTTTGCGACGTTCCACTTAAAGTCCTCGGTCCTCCTCCTGAACTGCGGCAGCGGCTCACTCAAAAATGTACATCACGCGTTTTGCCTTAAGCTGTGATTAAATTAGCTCATTACCATTACTCTGTGGCCGAGTACAGCGCCGTTTTTTTTGCACAGGTCGAGCTGCCTCAGAGCAATATTCAGAAGTGAATGATGTCGGTGGTGCGCTCATTAAGAGGAGGACACTTTTAGGTTTGTGAAGACCTTCTTGAGGGGTGCAGGATCAAACGCACAATAAAAGCACACTCTGCCAGCGCCAGTCTTTTAAGTACTGGACGTTTTTTTGTTTTTTTTGTTAAGGAAGCCAGCCACCAGGCTCAACAAGGAGGAAACTGGACTGCAGTTAGACAATCATTCATCTTAGTGGATTTAGTGTTTGGAATGGGTTTTAATTGGATAAACATTCTACCCTTGACCCATGAGATGGACGTATCAATAAATTCTATTGTACAAATTTTCATTTCTTTGTTACTTTCACATCACGTAAACTAAAGTATTAAGGGAGTATTAAGTTGTGCCTTAAGAGAGCCAGATCCCAGAGAAGGTGTGACCCTCTTGGAAATCCCAAGTGTTTATGCCTTGTACACAAGATGATGGAACATCCGTCTGTGAAGTAGGATGGAAATATTTGAGTTATTATTTTCTCGCCCCTCAAGGTTTTTGATTTTGAACCAGCCTAAACGGCTGACTGCTGAGGCTTCCTCACAGAGCATCTGCAACGCTGATATTTTAATATTTTCTATATTAGAAATTCTCCATTTCCTTCTTGCTTCCCATTGTTGGAGCAACAGCTCCAATTCTCAAGCAGCAAAATATTACAAAAAACATCTCCATGGGTCTATATTTTGACTTGCAGCCAAAACTCCACATTGTTCATTATGGGGAGTGTTACGATTCCTGACAGGAACACGAACAAGGACATTTTCCCTAAAGAAAGTATTGTGCGTTGGACCTGCGTTGGGCCAAAGGTAAATTTCTCCACAACCACTGTCACGGTTGACATGTGCTCCTTAGTGGATGATCACAGATTATTTTTGGCCTTTTATCCAGAGAACTCAACGAATCACAAATTACACAAACTCTGAAGATTTATCAGCAACAAATAGCTCTATCAGGCTTCAGCGAAGTCTTCGATCAATACCTTTCCGAGAACATCCGTCCCTCTTTGTGTGCCGGCAAAGGAGATTTGAAATATTTCTCATTTCGACAACAAATACGGGTTACGTCGGATTTACGGCTGCTTTGATCTCGACTCCTTTGAACGATGCTTTGGACGAGAACCTGTTGGCAGGAGACCCGTGAGGCTGACGAGAGAGAGAGATATATCCACGCCGTGACCTTGTGGAGCCATAAATCATGAGTGCGGAAGTTGAGGAGGAGCCAGAAGGGGTCATGAGATTCATCTCCATTGACTCTGAGGTTAAAGGCGTCGGCTGGATACGGTGACCCACAATAGAGCGAGGTATGTGGCACGAGCACGGGTCCATAACCGCCCTGCGGTGTTATCGGATGCAAATGTCCTCCCTTTAAATTAGTTCACATTCCTGTGTGTTTTCTTTTTTAGTAACTTGATTGATACATTGAGTTACACGAGGGGGGCATTTGTATTGTTGTATTTTTTATGTTATGGTTATTAGTATGCTCTATGATGCAGCACAGATCATAGTAGTGTAATTTAGTGCTTCCTTCTGGTAGATTGCCGCCAACAGCTTGGGAAGTTGTTTCCGAGATGGGAGCATGAGCTTGAATCAACACAAGACGGCAATTTGTCCGATTAATGTCGGAGTCTCTCCCAGCCTCGGAAGTAGATTCAGCTTGTTTTGAGTTGCTCCAACGAAAAGACATTGAGGCATTTAAGAAAGTGATTACAGAAATTATTTAAACATTGCATCATACATTGTTAATACAGTCTGCGGACAGAGAACTTACAACAGCTCTCTCTGAAGTTATATTTCTGTGTTGGCTTTTGTTCCAGTGAGTTTGGCAGATGAGGGCAGTCAGATCCGGGGTGAAAGACTGCAGCTCCAAAACCTCCTTCTAAATCCTGCTGGAATATTCATGAGTGTGGAGAAGATTTCATCCGCTGTATCAGACCGTCTTCTCCATCAAAGGTGTGCCAGCGGCCTGGTAGGAACCATCGTCCTTTCCTTAACCTAACCTGCCACTGGTATTCTCTAACTATTCGCTGCTCTGTCGCTTGAGTACCCGATGAGGATGTGAAGAAGGATTTGGCCGACAGTTAGAGTGTGGGTGTATGGAGCCAAAACCAGGTCAAAAGTTTTTGAATTCAAATGTATTCAAAATGAAAAATAAGTGGACAAAAAGTATTTTTGGGTTGAATAAAGTTTTCCCTCATGTTTTATAATTATTTTGAATCAAATATTTTTTTAAATCTTCACTTATATATATTATTTGGTATCTTTCGGTCCGATTTTATGCTTTCAGTTGCTTTTTTTTCACATTGAGAAATGAGAATCACTGTCAGATTACGGCTGATGGGTTGAGGGATTACACTTTAGCCTGTTGTGCCTCTTTAGCGCTGTACTCAGATCAGTTACCTGCATTCAACAAAAACTATTCAAGCATCAGCGGCTCAAACTAATCAAAATACAGATGCCAAAATGTTTGTTGAGATGACTGCAGGTTGTGCAGTTTATGACCCAGTGGTCATATATGTGCCTTGTATGCTCGATGCTGTGCACTTCAGGGCGAAGTGTTCCGTTTCTGAGCTAATGAGCTATCCAGAGCTCGTGCTGCTCAGCCCCACACGTGCAGCCTGGTCCTCCCAATGCAGACGGACACTTAAGGAAACCTTCTTGTGAGTGAGAGCTTCTGCTTTAGTGGTTTACACAAACAGGCAGACCTTTTTTTACTCTGGCGGTAATAACCCTCAACATTGGCGTTGGCTGTTTCGTCTTAAATTAGATAAATGATGTAATTCTCTCAACGATGGTTTTAATGGGCCACCCTCTTCATCTGCGGCTTTCTCAGTAGTTCACAGAAAGCACATGAGTGTGTACACTCTGTGTGCCCAGCCTGCTGACTGCTGAAAGAAGGCCCAACACAAGGTCAGGACAACATATGTTACCCCTCATTTTCTTTTGTTGACGAGCCCTCAATTGACCTCAGTTGAGTTCGCGGCCACTGTCTGGTTGTTTAGGCGAATTTTTATTGTCATAAAAAAAAACAGCGATCAGTAATAGACCGTCTGGGAGAAGTTTTACAAGAGCGGGAAGACACCCTGTGCTAACAACCTCCCCGTGTTTGGAGGGAGGAATGAAGTCTAATTAGCCATTATAGATCCAAACCAAGTGCAGTCGCGCTACCTGCTTCCAAGAGAACAGAAAGGATGAAACAAAGACTGCACCAGCACTTTGAAGCCCACATTTCCGGTGTGGGTAATTATGGAATAGTTTTTTTCTGTTCAGATGATCAGTTGACACGGTAATACAAAGAAGCTGAGGATTCAGACAAGGATTTTGGAGTAACAGTGTGGTGCTTAACATGCAATTGTGCCGCGAATTACCCCCCTCTGCTAATTATTGCTATAAAATTAACAACCTATAATCCAACATTATGATATACTCTATAATAACATCAGCACTGAATGGGACCAGTCGGGCTTCATTATTTTGGTACCTTAATTTTGCTAACAGTACTTCTTTGCAGATGTCTGTTATGTGGTTTTTTGATATTTTCCTGCCTCACAGTCTAATGCACTGCAGCGTGTTGCTTTCATTAGAAGCATAGTTACCCGCATATATTCTTCATTAAATCCCATCAAACAGATAGCAAAAGGGTATATATTAAAAACTATGAATTTAATAATCCACAAGTATCACCATGGTGACGGAGGAATACAAATACCCTTATTAGCAGAAGATTATTTTCAAGCAGGAAACATTTAAATAATTTCCCAGTCTTTGTTCATACTGATGCTACAACAACCAAAGGCAAGCTATTAAAACACTGATACACTTTTTAGCTACGCGAATACTTGCAGGCGAGGGACACGGGAAATTCATTTTCCTGTTATTGCAAAATTATTCAAATGAGAAATCCGTCAATAATAAGATTCCCACAGAGAAAATAACCCATAACAGGACCTATGGGATGAGAGATTCGATAAGAGGCCGCGTCCCGCTGGCTCAACATAATAAAGGGAATTTTAAGGCCCGACGGGTTCAGTGTGGTAGACGCTCGAGTACATGATGAATGCTGAGCGCTCTACAGCTGTGTTATCTACGATGGCTTTAACGACAGCGAAGGCACCATTGGAGCTTATTAGAACCCGTGCTAATTTTTTTTCTCCCCTCTTCAGGACGCAGCGAGAACCCAATTTTCATTCAATATAATCTGGCAGTTTAACATTTGCTATAAAAACCAATGGGGCAAAGGCAGGTATTGAGCGGGGTTTTAATTATCTCAGCGGATGTGTGTTTAGCACTAAGGGATGCTCTATTCTTTCAGGTCCTTTCCCCCTATAGACACTCCCCTCTAGTGTGGACTTTCTTGATATTATTCCTTCCATTTTTTTTTTTTAATTCGTACTTCATCCAATGGACAAAAAATAAATAAATAAAGAGAGAGCCATTATGATCATCATGCTCAGCTTTAGACTGACCTCGTTGTATCACATTGTCAGGGCTGCAGGCAGGTTTTAAAGGGTTTTGCAAAGCCAAATTGCAGATTCTGTTGTTGCAGCTTTTAATTGGTGTGAAATTACTTTTTTGGTGGTAGCTACCCGTGGAATAATTGAGTTTGATATGGTTGACAGACACCCCATGAAAGAAGTTTTATTACGGTGTCGGCCTGACACAAGACAAATAAACAAATAGAAAGAGTATGAGTCAAAGCCAAGTGTGTGCCATTACATGTGTAAACGTATAGTACCAGAATGGGCCGCCTGCCAGTGTAGTC
Organism: Pungitius pungitius; assembly: GCF_949316345.1. NCBI lineage: Eukaryota > Metazoa > Chordata > Actinopteri > Perciformes > Gasterosteidae > Pungitius > Pungitius pungitius. The sequence continues at coordinate 24,769,449 of NC_084900.1, forward strand.
ATACATACTTGAAGGAGACAAATCATGCTAATTTTAAGACTCATACTTGAATTTAGGGTTTCCACATGAACACGTTCACAGGCTTTGATGTAAAAAAAAAGCATATCATTTTTCTTGTGTTGTCTGAATGATGCGCAAAAAGGATTTGTGCAAACCCACAGCTTTTCCCCAATTATTGCCGGCACATGGTCTTCATATATGGAATCAATCCATTTTGTTCTCGTGCCTTCTAAGCCTGGGACGCCATGTAGAGAGATGAGTGGAACTGTGCAGCGTTTCGGGGCTGGTAAACATGCCAGACAGACCCATTAACGTGTGGAAGCACTACCAATGTGGCCTTTTCATAATATGTCCCCTTTAATTACATTATTCAAGTTGTGTGTTCAGTAAAATATGTCACTTTGAACGGCACAAAGGAGGTTTGTTTGCTGATAGAAATCTGCCTTTTTACAACTTAGATAATAATCAGTCAGATAGTTAAAGATGGCAGTTTTCTGTTAGCAGTGAGTGAGAGGGAAAAAGGCCAAATGTTGACCTTCATGTCTCGGACTGAGCTGTACAAAAGCCCTATTTGACTTAAATAGCTGCTGTAGAGCAGGTCATCTTATTTTCACTGCAGTATGGGAGCTGCTTGACCTACAGTATTGGATCAGACTGAACACTTGTTTGACAGGGCACTCACACTTCCGGTTCTTCTTCTTCCTCTATTTCTCGGAGAGTATGCAATCACTACTTTTCACTGAAATCTTATGAAGATATGCAAGTAAAATAATATTTTACCACCATGTGACAATTCCTGATGTTTGCTGATGGAATTTAAAATGTATCCTTATCAAGCTCATATCTTACAGAAAAGACTCAAAAGAACCCGGTGCCAAGTCATACATGTCAAAGCACATCTTTTGTGTTCATAGCGGTTGGCAAGTAAAGCTCATTTGGGATTTCTTTTTTTTGTTGTTGATATTTTCTTTTTCATTTTTTCCAGCATAGAATTGAGATAGTGTTGTCATATTAGACACAGAGCGTGAGGGGGTGTACCCCCATGATAGCGTTAGCATAGATTTCTGGCGTCAGATAATTGAGTAGGCTGCGGAAACTGAAATAGAGCGCGGCATCGAGGGAGAGACAAACACTGCCACTGCACATCACAACATTAACAAGAAGAGAAGCCACGTAGACGCCAAACACAACATCCGGTCCAGCCGGCCAAAATGGACATAGGCCTTGGAGTAGTGTGATTGACAGTAACACCAGCATGCTATTTCCTCGAGCTGATTTTGTGTGTGGATGAAAGGGTTTGATGCACATCGAACGTTGTGCCGTAATATCGCATGGTGGGGGGTAAACTTGAGGTGCCGAAACACACACAAAGAAAGACATAATCTCTTTTTCTTCTGCGTTGGTTCTGATCCTTTCTTTAACTAAGACTCATTCCACATTGCAGGTGTCAAAGTTGTCTGACCAACAAGAGTTTTTTTAGATGCTATAATAACGTCAGTTTTACTTTTAGGAGTCAAAAGTGATAATTATAAAGTAACAAGAGGTCCTAGACATTCTTAATGCTGATTTTGGCACATAGCTAAGAGGATACTTTCCATTCAGGCCCTTTAAAATTGCCTATTACTTCCCTAATGCTAATTCCAAAGCTTTCGGTGCCGGCATTAGGTCCTTGTTACTGGACCTCATCCGAGGCAAAGTGATTGTCACATGCTTGAACCACATCACACATGTTTATATAACTGATCCGTTATCTGCCGTCCTGCCGTCATTTTAATCCGGTGTGGATGCCACTGAACCACCAGCTACGGCACCCGGCACGTACACACTTTGCAAAGCCTTTTATCTGTGTCCAATCAGAAATAATTGCCTCCTCCTTCCAGATCAAGCCACCTATAACGAGAGAAGGGCCTTAGAAAAAAAAGCGTTTTTTGGAAGCACATCTGAATATGAATGCATCGATGTTAAATAGCTGCCAGAGATTAAAAAAACAAAGCGCGCACACACACACACACACACAAACAAAGAGTTCCACCTCTTCACACCCACTCCAGCACGGATTCCTTTATAAACAATATGAGTCAGTTGCTTGGCTTTTTATCGCGGCTGTAGCTCCCCGCATCCCCGTCCTTGGACCCGAATCAGCCAATCACCGAGGAGGCAGGGAGGCGGAAGCAAGCCGCAGTTTTATCAACAGCCGACCGGAAATGAGCCGCGCACGGACCGACCAGGTGCTCGCTCTCTCTCTGGTAATTGGCTTGGTTTTAGATATGAATATGTTCAATCCAACAACAGCTTTCTGCCAGAGCCCTGAGCCTGAGTCGACTGTGGAGGAATGGGCCCTCTGTGCCGTGGCGTCCTTGTCTGGAGCTGCTTTGGCGCCTGTCTCTCAGCTTGACTCGATTGCGGTGTGCATAATTTCATGGAAACCACGGTCCAATTCAGCGGCGTGTAGACGGGGTTCAAAATAAACCCTGCGATCAAAATCTCAACAATAGTGGATCGGTAAATCCCAGGACCCCCTTTATGGTATCAGAGGTCCCTCCCGTGAAGGGTTTTAAGTGGATAAAATACCAGATGGAAAATAAATACGCTCTTTGGACAGTAAGTCTGTAATTAAACTCCTTAAACCTTTAAAAAACAAACAATTTCAGTGATTGGAGTTAATATCCCTTATTCCTTATAATTTATCCAACCATGAAATTGAAATGTTTTATAACATTATGTGCTTTCTGCATGAATTTCTTCATTTTGACGGTGCTGCAATAACTTACGTTGCCTGCATGAAATATCTGTCACTGTTTAAAGTAACCTTACAGCAAGAATCTGTCAAAAAGCTCCTACCCCAGTAAGCTTGAAAGCTGGCTGTGAAACATTGGTAGTTCGCTCCTTCTCTGAGGATGGCTGAGGTAGTCAGCTTGGATTCGCATCAGTTACACATTGGATTACAATAAAGGCTCAGAGTTACTGCCAGAATGAAAATGTGTCACAACTTATCAAGAAACTGCTCAAACCGCTGACGCAGCACAATTTCTGCTGTTAATCCATGTGTTGCGCGTGTGAAGTGCTAAACATGCCGCTGCTATACAGTTAGACTCCAAAATGTATTCATCAGCTGCTTTTTACAGTTCCAATGAGGCCAAGCGTCTGTGCACCGGAGAACCTGCACATGTGAACATGAACATGTGGATTTGAAGGTGTGCCGCTACATGAACTTTGTTACTCCATAACAACGTCCCTGTGATAAGTCTTTAAGCCACCTCGATGTACACATGCACATGTGGAGACGCTGCCTGTTCTGCAGGAGTGGTTTGGAGACAGTTATGGACATTTTGATACATTTTTCCTGCTATGACTTCATACTAAGCTGACGCGCCCTCTTCTGCCAAAGGTCAAGCTGTGAACTCTTCTGCGACAAGTACTTTGCACGTTGAGTTATCTTTTCAAACGATTTCCTAAAAAGCAGCAATTGGAGCAAATGCATTTTTAAGTTTCTTCAATGGCTGATTTAGCCTTGAGGAACATTTATTTTTCTGTGGTTAGTAATTAACTGGCAAACGATGACGATGTGAGCTGCCGTTAAAAGTGTGTCTCTTTTAAAGCCCCATAAAAACTCTTTTCCTAACATTTTTCCTAAAAGGGCCCTCTTGGTTGTGGGTGTTGATTAATTCTTCACGAACAACACACACTTTTTTCAGGGCGACAGGATCCATTAAACAGTGGAAACCGCACAAATGGAGTTAAGTTAACAGCAGATGTTTTTTTCTCGGCTGCAATTTGAGTTTTAATGACAAGGAAATATATCTTGATAATCTTTGACTCCTTTGAAGCCCTCTTGGTTACAGTCTCCTTCCATTATGGACCCAAGCTTCTGCCTAATGTTCTCTTTTAACCTTGAAAACGTATATTTTCTAATATCAGCAAATTCCACATCTCCTTATCACACGATGATGCCCTGGTATGACCGTTTCAAATGCGTTTCCTCATCGTTGCTCAAGTCTTTTATTAATGGTGACTCCGTTTTTACTTAGGCTGGTGGGTTTTGTTGAATCGTCTGTTTGAATCCCTGTCCGCTCTAAATGAAAATGCATTCAGCTTATTTCATTTATCATAAGCCTATAGTCTGGGGCCGTCTCTGCATTTCCTCCCATTTCTCATAAATAATTGAACGAGTCATTTTATCTACAGTGAAGGGCTGTGTTAGCAGGCACAAGAGCGGACTGCTATTTAATTGCATTATTTAAGGCTCAATTAAATATGAGCATTTGATTGAATACAATACATGGGACATCTTCAAAGCAAACAGAGCTATTTTAGATGCTACCCTTCATGTCCAGAAGTCCAATGATTTTATGACTATCATTCATTTTGCCGTGTTTAGCTCTGTCCATTGGACAAATTGAAATTTAAGGATTGACCAACAACCATTTAAAAGCATTTATTAGTTTAAAATGTATTAGTCACATAATTTACTACCTCGGTAAACATTGTAAGCATCAGTCATGAGAGCATTATTCATTTAGTAAATTATAGTTCTTATTATATATTATTATTATATGTTCAGAGTCAAATAAACAATAAGACAGGTTATGCTTCATGGAGGGGCTTCCTAGTGATATTCCTGTCTGGGAGTTTTCCTCTTACAACTTGAATCCTTTCACTTACTTAAAAAAAAAAATGAAATGCATATTTTGATCTGTTAGTGACTCACATTTTGGATTAATTATCCCCCGAATAGAGCCGTCGACCTTGAAAACACAAGTGTTAGTAGAGCGGCATCTCTATGCGCACTCATCCTATGATGGCCATTAATACCCGAAACACAATTCAAGAGAGTCTGTCCGCCAGCTGTGTTGGAATGACAGCGCTTGAGGAACTCTCGTCATATGACCCTGCCTTTAAAACAGCAGAAAAGCTAAAAGGGCATTTACACTCTCCTGCAAATGAAGGCATGCTGCCCAGGAAGAGCAGCAAGTAGGTGATCCCTTTTGAAGCCAGTCATTATTCCCCTGATTAGGTACAGGTTACACGGAGGGGACATTTTCGTGGTTGAATTATGGCCACGGATTTATGACGGAACCTTTTATAATCTGTATTTAAATATCCATTTCTCATTGAGATCATTACGATGGTAGGATCAGAGAATGGCACCCCAAACCCTGTCGTAAGAATGAAACTTTGACATTATGGAGGAGGGAGGCCATCCAGTCACAAATTTGTGCAACTTCTAATGGAAACAATTTCACCAGGAACTAGTTTTAATCTCATGCGATTCAAATTATTCATAATGGTGGTTTTAATTTCATCCTCAAATGTCACTCTGGGACGTGTAATCACAGTTTCTGAATATTCAAGAATTAATTTGAAAAGTTTCCACACGAGGCTTTGCGGCGAAGTCTTATTGTGCCAATCAGCCTGGACTTATGCTGGAATACCTTTTGCGAGCACGTAAAGGTCAAAACACAGAGTGAAAAATGGTCGTGCAATGCGGTCACGGCTAAATGTGGGTGTATTCAAATGTGAACCCTCTTGGGGTGAAGTTAAATATGCATATACGGACTGTAAGCAGCTCAACTCATTCAGGGGGGGGGGATGGAAACCGCCTAGTGGCTCGCTCATGGGTCCGGCACCGACAAAAACAAAACAACAAATTAGCCCACAGCGCCACATTTAACTAATGCGCACCCTCCCAGGAATAAGTCCAACAATCGTTTAACCTTTTAAAGTTGTTCCTGTGTAGGCGTCTGCTCAGTAGCTCCGGGAGGAGGGGGGTTGCTGGACTTGTTTACTCATTACAGTGCAAACTACAGCGTTCTTTGGTTGTTTCTTGACACAGCTTAGTTGTATTTCTATAATTCTGTGACCACCTCTCCTCGTTGGGCCGGTTTTATAGCAACGGAAGCGCACCCGACGTCTTACTTTGGTAACTGTGTTATGTGCATGTGTTTTGAAGACACCTTTGACCGACCGAAGACTAATAGAACATCTATTTACTTTTGCTGGTGAGTGATTTGCAATGAATACTTGTTTTTGATTCTTCAGGTAACTTACCAAATATTGCTGCCCTGTCCCACTGTCACACGTGCCCATTTGTTGGTACTGTCTTTGTGTCTAGTATCAGCATAGACTCTGTTTTTTTCTATTAATGCATGATCTGGCCAAGCTTTCTGTATGTCAAGAGATGCGTATTATTACAATCAGTATTGTTGAATCAGGGTTAATTTTAAAACCATGACGCTCCATCTCAGATCACCCAGCCCCTTGACTCATAATGAGAAAACGCCTCATGCCCGTGTGCGTAATATCTGTTCAGCTGAGCATTATGTAAGGGTTGATTGGGTAAAAAAAGGACCAGGCTCCCCACCATTGCGGTGATGCTAGGCTAAATCTTATACGCGGCTTGAGGCTTCGGATTAAATGTGTTCATCTGTTGCATTGCCAGCGGCAAAACACCCAGATACACATTAGAAAACAACTTAGCGTTGAAATAATTACGAGTCCATAGAATTATCCCAATAGCAAATTTTGGTTGGAAGTCAGTATGTACCCATGTGCTTGATATGCGTGGGTTTTTCACAGTGTGTGGGTGGGTGACAATTAAATGAGGGGAATAAATGTAATCACTGTCAGTTGATGAAAAAAAGAGGTCCGTCTCACTTCCTCCTACTAAAGCCCTAACGGAACAAGAGGACCTCAACCAGATGCACGGAGCCACTCTGCTGGTGCTCTTGCTCCCCCTCAAGTGACAAATGACTGATCCTGCATTTACATGAGCTTTGCATATTAATAAAGCTGCTCCAGAGAGGAACATGCCTTCTCCATCAGAGGGTCTGGCCTTGTTCCAAGGCTTCATCGAATGATTGTTTTGCGTCTCGTTTGAGATAGCTCCATCCCAGTCATCGCTGAGAAGCATTCGTGGGCAGACCTGAGAAATGGGGTTTATCTTATCAGCTGTTAAACCGCTGCGAAAATGAAACAGAACAGCGATCAAACAAGAGAAACCCTTGCCTCCAGCCAGACATCGCACCAGCTTTATCGTCTGCTGTTCGCAATGTGCAACCTGCATCACTCACATTGACTGAGCCCTGTTGATTTATTATTGGGTTTTTTTTGGTCCATCCATACAGCTTTATTTTACAGCAATAACTGATCTGACTGAGAAAAAAAAAATCAGGTAATACAATCGAGTAGTTGTATCTGTTTTTGCTTCCATTGATTGCTGCTCCCAGTGGACAGCGACGTCAGAGGTGAATTTGATCAGTGCAACTGTTTCACAGCAGATCCTTGACCTTACAGAGGGGGGTGGCTACATGATGACTGAACAGATGAATGCATGATTTGAACGTCTCCCCCCGAGCGATTAACAGGGTCAAGCACTGGTGAAAGCAACAAGCTTTCGTCAATAAGGGGCTGATGAAGCCTTTTCCAAAACCGATCAACCATCTCATCCGCTGTGACTGTGGTTTGGATGGAAAAATTAACGACCGGGAGACTTTGAATGTGCAGGTCGTCCGTACAACCCTTCACCACTCGCAGGACAAATTTGAAGGCAACAACTGAGATAAATAAATAGATAGATACATAGTTACTTCACTAAACACGCAAATATAAATGTTTCAGCAACAGCAGCAGTAGTAGTACAGGACAGGAACGATCTTCTGTATCTGTCCTGCTGCTCTGTCCATGCAGCAGGTGGTCTCACAGAGCCACCAGTTGCAGCTCTTTGCATCAGGTAGATGATGACGTCGCCCACTCCCACACGAGGCTGCAGAGGGTGAAGTGAGGATTTCACCTGCGGTCGGAGGAGGGCCGGGACAAGCCCTCTCCGTGTCAAAGATGTGTAGCACATCAGACAGCTGGGTGACATGACTTCAGGGCCCTGGGGCCGATGCTTTAGACAGGTGGAGACTCTCCAGCTGTCTCCTCACCTGGCTACCTTCTTTTCCACAAAATATCTGTATTTGGCAATTTCATGGCTTGGGAAGCTTTCAACATAACTTTGATAATGATTTTTTTTAATAAAAACATCCTGTTTTCACCTGGCGTTATAACTGTGACCCACAGAGCCACTGGTTCCATCCACATGGAAAATAAAAGAAATTAGAAGAAGTTCCAATCGTCCAAGGTGTTTGAAATGCAGGTGCTATACCTCTATGGGCTTTTCAAACATGATAAACATCGAAAAAGCCAACGAAAGCGATTCTTGTTAGTTGTGTAATGTAATGTAATGCTGCAGTTGATGAAGTAGTGGGGAGTTATTAAGAGTTTTCTTGGATCATATTAGGGAGCCTCTGTGTTATTATTACACTACTCTCATAAGTATAGTCTCAACTCATAACATGGGTCCCCAAGAGGGTACTTCTGTCAGAAAGAACATTCTCACTGTAACACTATTTACTGTGTAATATTCTGTCATCTGCCATTGTTCTTCTCTCCTAACTCCAGGTTAAATCCTTGGCCACTTGTTCCTTAATACAACTACTGAAACCGTTAACTATGCTCCAACTATTTTTATATGCTGGTTCCCAACAGCAGGATTTGAATGCCAACGATTTTAAGCATTTTTGTAATGAAATGTGTAAATTGGGCCGAACACAAAGCTTTAGATTGGGGTTGTAGATGAAATGATCTTTTCTCACTTACACCTCCTCATGAGCACGTGGCATTCACCTAACGCGTCTGTCTAGTTTTAAAGGGTTTTGTGACTCAAACTTTTTTGAACGAGCGAATAAAAGTTATAATTCTTGCCATTTCTCTATGAGAAGCTGTCCCATATGGTGCCTCCCCCCCCCACCCCCCAGAGAGTTTTAGAGTGAACACAGAAATATGATCTCACCCATAAATTATATTTTAAAGTAATAGCATATGCACAGCGTTACTGCTGTAAGTACTCACTAGTGCACTCGATGCTTATTATTCCAGCGCAGAGATTCAAAAGAAATGTTTAAATAGTATAGAAGCCTACTATTTAGTATGATTCACCGTTCATCAAAGACATCTAAAAAGTCCAGCATTTAAATTGAATGCTTTTTTCCTGTTGTTGTCTACTCTGCTTTTTCTTGCTGGTCCTTGAAGTCGCTGTAGTTACAGTTACTAATTACAGTTATACTAATCCATCTTTGCATATAGTTATACTGTACAGTATGTTATTTCATCATTGGCTGCCGTCTACCTTGACTGACCACCAGTGTTTGCTGTCTGCATCTCAGAACTGCACTGTGATGGCAGACCGTTTAGTCTCACAGGGTTTCAGAGCAAGGAGCAAAGACCGAAGCTGTTATCCGGCAGCCGTCCGGTGGTACCGGACCACATATTGAGCAGGAGAGCGCCAACACGTTTTGGAATCCTCTCTACTTTTTGGGTTAAGGATTTTTTGGGATCCAGGCCTGTACTTAGAATAGCTATGTGCTTACTCTACCTACACTGTTTAGTCATTGGCAGTGTGAAAGGGAAGCAGAGGTATGCAGGTGAACACTAATCCTGTACGTCATACTGGGAAATACTGGCCGGACTCGCAATCAGTGTAAAGATCAGATCAAATTTGAGTGAGTGTATGTGGTTATTTAAAACACACACACAAATATTTAATATTTATTCCAACATAAAATTGGAAAAGCTTGCGCCGAGCTTAAGTCTATTTAAGGACGCTGATTGGCTAAATTGTACATTTTTTTATTTAATCAGCCATCGGCTAAAGTGCTTCTTAGACTTTAGCTTGCCCCTAAAACACGCATGAAGACAGGAAAAATGGCAGCGACGTGCAGGAAAAGCTTTAATATTTTGCGCATATCTTATTTTACAAACATTGGAGGTCTACATTTCTCGTTTTAAAAATACAAAAATTGACAAAAAAAGAAAGGGCACTGAAGATGGGGCGACGCCCCGCTGCCGTCTATCGGCCAGCCGCCACTGGCATAGTCTCACTTTCAGCGGCGAATCGCAGACAGACCTGCTAACCGGTGAAGAAAATCCAGGGTCCTGTGACATACAGGGGGGGGGGGGGGTGGAGCCGGAATGAGGTGCGATTGACCTTGTTGACGTCTCTCCCTTTATTAGCAGCGGTAGTGACCTGGCGAGAAAAAAAACAACAACAAAAACACCACGCAGAGCGGAAGGAGAGATGCCTTGTTGCTGTGAGCACTTTGTGAATCAATAAACGTGCTGAACACCAGCAAAGTGTCCAGCTCAATCGGCGCACCCAAAAAAGAGCCCCCGGATAACCTCAGAGAAGTGAAAGAAAGAAAGAAACACCTCCTGGCCGCAGGGAAACGTGACGACCCTCACTTTTCCGCTCCCAGCTATGTTTTTTTGGTGTTTTGGCTCCCAAAACTTCTTTCACTTTGGATCAAAGCCTCAGACGGCTGCAGAGTGCACCACCAACTGTTTCCTCAGTTAAAAAGATACACAAAGGGGATTTAAAAAAAGGAAGGCCAGAAGGCTGCTTGACTGAACTGTTGCCTGATGAGAACCATGTAAAAGTCACCATATTTGATGTCTGCTACCCCATCAAGACCACGGCCATAAAGCCCCCTCTGAAGCATCAAATTCCCCCTGCGAGCTTAAACTGTGCCCACAACTGCTGTACAGAATGACTCCATCCAGCTCAGCAGATACACAGCAATACTCAAATACCTCCTCTTCCTTTCAATTCACACTCTCGAGGCGGGGTGTTAATGGCTTACACAACAGATGTTTAGCATGCTGCGTTTAGGTCCATGTGAGCCGAAGCCACCCACGGTCTTCGACATGCATGACAACCTGTGACTCTGTCTCCGAGGCAAAAAAGGAGCGCTGCATCACACTGCTGCTGCCTGCGTGGACCAACGGGGAGACAAACAGGCGCGCGAGCGCGGGCGCACGAGCACGCGCTCACGCGCGTGTGAGGCCAACGTGCAAAACGGCGAGTTTGGGAAAGAGAGTGTTAAACACGGGGGGGGGGGAAGAGAGAAGGAATAAGGCACAGAGGGGAAGAGAGCGATGGCAGCTTCCATCTGTCGGGGAGCCGCTGATGGGTTTTCCTCAGAGAGAGGTATCCACTTGGATCACAATGTATGTATACACACACTAATGCAGTAATGAGAGCTATTTGACAGAAGTGTGCTATATGGCTACAATTAGAAAGGGGAGGCAAGTTGCCTCATCGCGTGTGGAGCAGTCGATTTTATAAACAGCTGCAGTTCATCTTGACTGGGATGGAGAGGCCCTGATCAAGGCTGTCCTAAGGTGCCGGAGTCCGATGGAGCAACACAACCACACCTGAGGCAGGGAGGGAGAAGCACGGGTCTCTTTTCCTTTCTAACAATTAATCTCTCCAGAGTTGAGAGTGTGTGCACAAAACAAGTCCAAATGCAGGGAGTATAAACACTTCAGCCCTGTAAATTATTTATATTCTTCATCCCAGGAAAAGGCCAAAGCCGCCGCAAAGGCTAAAACAGGTGCGATGTGTTCATCGGGTTGACACTTTGACCCCGAGGTGTACACGAAAGGCCGCCACGTTCTCTAATTTTCTCACGCAAGAGTTGATCTTGTCGTGGGTAATATTTCCACCTATAACTCGCTGTGCAGTCATAACAGCACATTGATTCTAATCTGATGGGATTTTTCCCTACTGCTGGCATCTTGCTGTATGTGTGCAAAAAGCCTCCAGGATGACAGTTTAATGCTGTATTCATCTCATATGGGAAGGATGGTAGAAAAGTACCTGTCACTTCTGCATTCAGCTGCGAACAACACCGTTAACCTCAGCTTAGGAGAAGTTACGGTATCACCACTGTGAAGCTGGGGGTGATGGGATGGATCCTGACATGTGAGACTTTACAATTACAATTCTGTTTTTATTGATATATTTACATATAAACAATCACACTTTTTATGTTTCAGGGCATGGCTTTTTTTGTAAAAGGAGCGGATCATATCTACAAAGTTAAGCTTTTCGAAGCATTTTCGATGCTCCAAGCTAAATCTAAATCTTCAAGTGTTGTAAAATATGTAGCCCTTTCTTTTCAGCTCCATCCGCAGCATGGCTGTAGGGATGGCAATATCTGTGCGCTGTCTGACACTTTGCTGCGGAGTGAAATACCAAAACAACTGTTTGATGAGTTACCATGAGGGGAAAAGGTCATGGTGGCCTACAGAAGACGAGCGATGCCCTGAATTTTAGCTCTCATGTCACTGTGAGGCTGACACTTTTGTTTCTAGGGAAATGTCTCAGCAGTCAAGTAGTTTCATTTATTTCTCTCTCAAATGTGACGCAAACAAAGCCCTCACAATCAGTACAGTGCGTCCAACCTTAAGGAGCACATTACTTTATATTTTTCAAGCTGCAAACTAAATTACATCACTGGACTTTGAGAAAACAAATCTTTGGGTTTAATATTTATTTATGTTTCCAAATTTATAGAAATCTGCATTTTGGTTGCTTTTTTTAACCATCTCGCAAGGTGGATTCTGAGTTGGACTGGGGACTAATCTGCGTGATGAAAGGATGGAACGCTATCGGCTTCCAATCCGACCCCCTCTCGGTAAGCGCTTTGTGGCATTACAATCATTTAGTGGCTAGCTGTATGCTAGTTAGCGTTAACTAGCGTGGCCTGTTGCGCTCTGCTCCCCGCCACTAGGGGGCGACAACCGAGAGGCGACCGAAGGGTCTGTATCTCGATGCCCTCCTGCCTGCTAAGTAGTGCGGAGGGAGGTGGAGTACAAATCAATCTCATGTGGGATCTAAAAAACAGTAAGTCCATCAAAAATAATTTATTCTGCATGTAGCTATTTTCTAAGCGACTGCAGGTAGCTGTCATCTTCTGAAGGCCACGTCGTTTTTTCAACCCCCCCCTCCTCCAATACACTTAATCATGTCATGCCTAATCTGACGCACGATCATGCCTGACGTGACACTCCACCCGAATCAAGCGGGGCATCTTTTTTTGTCTTTAAAATGACGTCACGGTCGCGAGGCGCTCGGCGAGCAGGTCGTTTGTCAGTCTGAGAGACGAAGGGAAGCAGCAGGAGACGGAGCAGCCTCCCCTCCCCTCCCCTCCCCTCCTCTCCTCTCCAACGACACAACTCTCATTCCCGCTCCCTGCAACTCCCCTGAAACAACTGCCCACCTCCAGGATTCTCCGTCGTTCCCCCCTCCTCATTTTGTTTTTCAGTTGCACCTATTTTCTTTTGTATCTCTCTCACTTATTCTAACCCCTCCGCACCGCTCAACGTCACCAGAGATGTGATGTGTCTAATGAGGACCCCCTGTCAGCGGTGACTTGTCTCCTCCGTGCTTCGGAGAGCCAATCATCATCCTCCTCCTCGTCCCCCAAATTCTCTGGACTTTCATCTGCCTTTTAACGATGTAGGAGAAGGTGCGCTTTTATTTCATCGACGAGGATGCCAACTACATGTCTTTTTATTGGGTTTTTTCGCTCGCCGCATCTCACGCCTTTTTGTCCCTCGAGCCGGAAGTAGGATATGAGAGATTTCCACCAAGGCAAAGTTTGAGGGTCGATTCCCCCCCCCCCCCCCCCCCCCACACACACCCCCCCACGCTCCTCACCTGTCCGCGTGCGGGCGCGCGCGCCCTTTTCTCCGTGTGACAGAAAACATTATCGCCATTAAGGACAAGTGACGCGCAATTCGGAAAGAGACCCGAGTGTCGATTCCGCAGGTTCGGCGGCGTTGTTGGAGGGATTTGACGTGCGCAACGTTGAGGGATATGGCTTAAAGGATGGTTGCGTTGCTGACAGCCGGAGGACGGTCCGTCACTTGAGTGTTTCCATCAGCTATTTGTCGACTTTGGAGGAAACCTGACCTAAATGGGAGGCTACCTGGAGGACTGAGTCGGACTCGGCTGCCGAAAAAACAATGTGGATAAAACGGAGTGTTGCGCGCAGGTAAGACGCGAACGTTTATTTTATTTCAGGGCCGTGGAAATTCCAGTGGAATTTGCCATTTCTTGGGGGGTGGTGGGGGGGGGGGACGAAGAAACGTAACATTTCACACTGCACACCGCTGTTAGACAACATGTTGTCTTAGTGCTTTTTTCGTCTTTTAAAAAAATCTGCGCCACTGCAAGTTATGAGTCTGCTGGAATAGACGAGGAGATTTATATGTATCGATAAGTGTGGGGAAAAAAAGTGCAAACGTATTTACGGAACCAAAGTTTTCTACCACACCGACTCTTTTTCGTTGTAGTGTCGAGCCTAAGCGACGCCGTGACGGCGGAGCCTGTCATTCCGTCGGTTTTGTGATGTTTGAAGCGTCGAATATGATCGAAAATGTCCCACCCTGAACGCTGGGGGTCGCCAACAGTACGGTGCAAGACACGCACACACACACACACACACCCCTCACGAGCGCTCGCTCTCTCTAAACACACGTGTACGGACGCACCCGTTTCAACAGCCTCGAGGTCTGCCGGCTCTCGCTCTCGCTCTCTCTCTCTCTCTCTCTCTCTCTCTCTCTCTCTCTCTCTCTCTCTCTCTCTCTCTCTCTCTCTCTCTCTCTCTCTCTCTCACTTTGCGAGAAATAAGCACGCGAAAGAAGTTTCTCATGCAAAAACGCCCCATTCACAAGGTAATTAGTCGGTGAAAAGACATCACTTCATATTATGGAAGTGAAAGGGGGGGGGGGGGGGAGGGTGGAGGAGAGGATGGTGCCGCTTTACCTCATTCCTCACATTTAAATGTACATGTGCAAATGTGGGACCTAGGCTCAGAACAAACAAATGAAAGGATGCTTTATTTGTTTTTGTGATGAGTAAAATGATCATCCCCTTTATATAACCAGCATCTGCAAAAAAAAAAAAAAATGAAATGGAACTCACAAATTAGCCGTAAAATAGATTCAGAGGTGATGACACGCTGTGAAATGAGACCGAAGCTGCCAGCGGCGGGATCCTTCTGGCCACCTGCTGGATGTCGTTCCCACCAGTGGCTCTAATTCTCGCCCCCCCCCCCCCCCTTTATTTTTTATTTTTTCAACCGTTCATTTATTATGCATGACACACACTGTAGCTGCATCTTAGAGCTGACCCTGGCAGCGTAATGGCATTGTAAGGCGTAGTCAGAGCAGTTGCATAAGATGATGAAATGAAATGCATTTATGTTTCCATATCTCGAGATTGATCGTTGAGAGGCACGGAGAAACCAATTTCCATCCTTACAAATGTCCGTGTTGCAAAACGGGATGCGGGTCGAGCAGCAACTGAGGTTATGAACTTTTGTAATAACGTTTGTAATAATTCACCTTGTTCCAGATTGTTTTGGATCACAGGCTATAATACAGTATTTGTCTGTGATTGCTCTTCATCATGATGGCAGTGTCTGCTTTCTAGCATTCAATGTGTGGGATGAAGCATCGCTTTCCACTGGGTTTTCTTTCTTCAATTATTAGCTTTTAATAACAACAAGAAGAAGCCAGCAGTAATCTGAGTGCAGAGACGGCTTCTGTACCTGTTGGAACAAAGAATACAACACCTACAGCAACTTGACATGTGGGTGTAAATGCAACAGCACTGAGCCAGCAGCCTTGAGAGGAGGAGGAGGAGGAGGAGGAGGAGGATGGATGGATTCCTCATTAAAGCTGCAGATTTTGAACACTGACATTGGTTATTGTGTAAGTTTTCTCTTCAGCAATGTTAAATAGTGAGATACTTGGATATTATTGTGTTTTATTTTATGAGTAATTTGTAATACATTGACCACAAAGTGATTTAGTATTAGGTGATATGGGAATATAACTAGTTTAACTCTACAGCCTAGCTTTCAAACGTCTCATAGAAAAGAAACGTAGTAGCTGTAGTTTCTAAAAAAATACAGTTTGAATTATCAAAGATATCAAAGGTATATTTTTGAATGTCAAAAGACAATGAAACATGCCAATCAAAACCTCCCACAATGTATTTGATCCAAGTAGTTGGCCCCTAAGAAGACATAATAATAAACATTACTTAAATCAATGTTCAAAATAGGGTCAATTATTTTCTATGAATGTATGAACTTCCAAAGTGTGGTCGGAGCACTTGAAATAAGTTGGTGGAACACAGTCACAAACCTCAGAAAACAACTCCCCAGTCAACGTAATGGCATGTTTTCATTCATGTGTATGCGTCTCAAAGGAGATCAAGTCACTTTCCCGCGGTGGGCCCAGGGTTGGAACCAGCCTGAACCACCACGGGGGGGGGCTGACGATTTATTCCCTCCCAGGCTCGCCATCTACGGGCTCAATCCCTCGTGAACGCCATCAGCGGTTTTAGGTTTCCCCGCGGTGAGCCCTCCGCAACGCCGACGCCATCCGGAAAACCTCGGCACGCCGCAGCCGCTGCGTTAAAGACACCAGTTGTCTTTCAGCAGGGCTTAACTTGTCACTTTCCACCCGCCGACGAGCGCGAGACGTTAAATCCACGTGACCCCCACACATGTGTCTGACTTCCTGTAAATGATAGGGATTGGACCAGAGAGAAATGAAATGATGTTTAGTATGCTGTGTTTTACACCCGCTTGAAAAATGAAAAAAATAACTGCTTTGTATCTGAGTAATAGTGTGATTGGGATTACTGTCACTGGCTTAATGAAACAAGGTTTCTAATGTATTATACTATTACACTCCCCACGAGGTGCTATCTCCAGTGAGAAACAATCTCTCTTGCGCAACAGCCATCAGTCAAAAGCAGCGGCGTGCGACCGGCCGCTGTGGACGGGTCCATCAGACACTCACATATTCCTGTGATTTAGGTGCCATCTTAATAGCCTCTATGAGGGTTATTAGCTGGGCCTCTCTGGAGCGTGATTAACCTAATTTGCAGTGAAATAGGCTGCGTTGCCTCCCCGAGATCGTAGCCTCCGGAGATGTGTGTGTGTGTGTATGTGTGTGTGTGCGTGCCGTAAACACCCTGTGCTCAGCAGTCTGCTTAATCCAGAAGGACCAGAACAGGTTGTCCCCGTGAAACGGCGTGAGAGACAAAACAGACATTTTACAGCTGTTTGGAAATACAACCAAGCCGATGCTGAGTTCGGTCGCTGAAGCACACATGTGATGTGAAGTAGGAGGCACAAGGATGTTTAGCCTATGTTGCTTTTGGAAAACTCACAATTTGATTTTTAATTCCTGATCTGTTGGCAAATGGTTTATCATATGCACTGAAAACTAAAATATCTTTTTGGAACTTTAAAAAGGATTCAGAGCATTTTTGGACAGTAGATCAAACTGATTGTTGTTCAGAGGAGGGCTAATAACTTGTTTTTGTGCCACTGACAACTTATGAAACCGCAATGATGGGCCTTGGACAAATTAGTGTTAAAAATGTGTTGTTTGAGACGAATCAATGAGCTACTTGGGCCAACAATGACACTGCTGTCTTCCGTAGCTAAAAGCCCCTCATTCAGGGCCCAGCAAAGTGCCAGCATCCCTCAGCCTGATTGGGTTTAACGACCAGCTTGTCCAGTTTGGGCAACGTGAGAAAGTGTGTGTTTCTATCGCACATCCATCCCACTGGGAAGGAACTCACAGCCCATAAACCCACCGGTACGCGGCTCATACTTGATTCACGTAGTGAGCCTTCTGCTGGATCGATACTGCCTCTACAAAGGATCCGCTTTATCCGTCATGGCTCTCCCCGCTAACCGTCCTTCTCCAGGCACCGGCAAGGCGCCTCTCAGAGGTCCACTTTCCACAAAAAAAAATACTTCATAAATGAACCAAAGAAAGCTCTCCCCGGAGAATTGGGCCCAAAATGAAAAAGTTGCTGGTGAGAAGCTGAGCTGATGCAGCCATTGTTCTGCTTGTCTGATGCTTTTTGTGTTGTTGTTCTTTATTTCTTAGTTCACACTATTCCCTGTGCTCTTTACAGCCCCTGCTTATCTTTCTGAGCATGTGGGTCATGTACACTGCAGTGAGAGTAATTAATGGGATGATGCAACACCCTGGCTGTTACTTCTAAGACCCCCTCACACCGCACACATATCTGGAATCGCATACTCATTTTCTATTCATGCCAACGATGACGTCAAATTGAGTATCTAGTGCGTCCCGACTGCACGGTTTGTGAAAATGGTGTTGAAAAATGAGTTGAGACATTTTCAGAGACTGAGTATATTCTCTGTGGTAATGGCAGACTTAATCATTAATTTGGTATACAGGAAGTGGAACGTCGGTATGCGATTTGCAACGCCACAACTACCCTTCCTATTGTTTTTACGTCTACCACTTTGTACGATGTTCAGAGGTCAGCAATGCAACGACGGTTCGTACATTTCAACCAGAGAGGCAGCTGCCACAGCTCAGCCTTACAGGCATGGATGGAGTTTGTGTGTGTGTTGCACAGTACCCGAAGCACATTGTAGATTTCATCGAATATTTGCCTCCCATGGGCCTGCCACACAGAAGCAATCCATAAATCTCCAGATCTCTTTGGAGAGTCAGCTCTATCTCACATACATATATACAGTATATATACAGAGGAGAGCTAAACTCCTACACCTCAAAGCCAAACACCTGCCCAGCAGCTTGTATTAAAAAAAAAAACACAACCAACACACAGAGATAATTGAAGGCAGGATGTTGTTATGTGACAAGGTGAGTCCAAGGGAGGACAGGTGGGCAGTCGGATTGCAGCAATTTTCTCAGCCAAGTCACTTGTCTCCGAGGTGACGTCTAAATTAAGGAGTTATGGATGACTACTGTACATTTCGAAATGCTGTATTCTGTTTTGTCAGTCATAATAAGAGTTTATGCAGGTCGTTGTAAAGGGGATAATGTACCTGAGAGCAGCGCTTGTGAACTCAAAGTCACGCCACTTAGCGCTATGTGTCTCTTTGTCGGAGCAGCATCTGAAGAAGATTAAGCACCCATAAATCAGCAAATAAGGAAGTAGGAAACAGTGAGAATAAGTCGTTTTATTCCTGTGTATCTTGGCCGTGCAGCAAGCCTTCTTGGCGCCATTGGCGTGTGTGCGTGTGTGTGTGTGTGTGCGCGTGTGTGTGTATACATGCTTGTCTGTATTTGCCATGTCGCCTAGTCTCAAAGCTTGAGCACGCAGCCCTCCAAAGCTCCAGCGAGAGGCACTGCATATTCAACAGGCTGCAAATAGAGGCTCAGAGGTATCACGGCTCCAACGGAGGACGGATGAACCCCCTCGGCTGTGCTGCCTGAAACGCAAACACTCGCAGAACCGCGGCGCGAACACAAACCCACAAGGAGGGCCAAATCCTCCGCCTGCCTGACTGTCTGGTCCATGAATGCGAGTGGGAAATGATCAGAAAAAGTGGAGCACTTTATTGTTGGTCATTATGTGAAATATCACCGTAGGGCATTGTAGTTACAGGATAATGATAATCATCATAATTATCTCAGAATGTTTTTTCTTCTTTTTTTTTTTTCTCGAGGGTGACATTGTTGAATTCTTTTCTATTTATTCTTGCAGACCCTTCTCAAATATCATGTAAATGCCCCATGAGCTGCGGAGAAATATGTCATTAATAAACACATATCCTAAAAATAATTATATAATCTTATGTAACCCTTAAACAATGCGGCTGGTGTCAAAATCAGATTTATAGCCTCCCAATCTGCAGAAATAAGAAAAAGGTAATGTCTGTAAAGAAATTTCCTTCATTTTTATTGTAAAAATATTCATTGTAGCGAGCGAGCGTGATGGGATTTTGATAATCTGCACATCTCCACCCTGTGCTGCCAAAGGGACCTAATATGATGGTGATAGTGTGCATATAAAAGCACAAGGTTTATCAGCCGTTAGCATTCAGACGTCACGGCCATGATCTGCCCCCCCCCACCCTCCCACTCCCCCCCGTGAGCTTTTCTCAGCAACGCAGAGCCTTATCCCTGAAAAGTGCTTTACGCAATGGGAGTTGTGAGACTGGGAAGAAAGGCAAATGGGGCCAGAAAAAATGGTCGGAACCGGATTACAATAACAATAGAGCTTTTGAGGTAATGGTCCATTTTGAGCTGTTGCCACAGTATGATACAATCTGTGAGAATTATGGCCGATAAGAAAAAGGTGCTGCTGTCGGCGTGTAGAAGTCCTTAAGCGCTGCACGTCCCACCGCGTGACAACGCCACCTTGTTAACGCACATCATAAGCCCGCAGACAATCAGGATGAATGAGGCTCAGCACCTCACGTCGGGTGAAGAATTTACCTCTAGGTCCAACAATTTGCGAGGCGCTGGTTCAACAATGTGCCGAAGGTGGCCTTCGGCGTCACAACAGGCTCCATTGTGTCCAGGACTGTGGCCCAGGTGCCCGTAAAAATGAGTTTCAAATGAAACAATGCAGGAAGCCATATAGCCTCATAATTCATAACTGTCCAATATGCAGCGCCATTCATCAACACCGCGGCGAGCTCCTTTCAGCGTTTTGTATACCTTCTGACATCTTCAATTTGCTTTATCATTAACAGTTTATTGAGTTTATTGGACTGGAATGGCAGCGCCCTGCCATATTTCTCCCATTAGTAACACATTTATCTGCGAAGTTGGGCCATTGTAATGGTTGTATGTTTTCCCAAATGACGGTAGGGTGGTTGTTTCAAACTGTTCGTATGATCACAACCCGAATGTGTGGAATTTATATCCTGGTGCAAGTGGAGACCATTCCACTCAATCTAAGCGGCACCTCTCAAAACACAATTGGATTGCAATGTAGTGCCGCTATGCTAGATGGACCCGTGCAAGTACTTCTGTAGCGCTGTTGTAGTCTTCCGGCCACTCAAAGCGCTTTAACACTACATGTCGTCATTCAGCCGTTCACACGCATTCAGGCGGTGGTGACTAGGCGCACCAGGCCATCAGGACGAGTTACTCATTCGTACTCATTCACAAACGGCCCACGGGAGAAATTTGGGGTTAGGTGTCTTGCCCAAGGACACATTGAAATGGACTGTCGGAGCTGGGGATCGAAGCGCCGATCGTCTTGTTGAAGGACAGCTGATCCGCGGTCAGCACTCCTCTATCTTCATGTGTCAGTGATCAATGCGTCACACGGTGGGAGGTGAAAGTAATCGTCACCCCCTGGCTTCAGTAAATACCATGGCCCATTAATAATAATTAGAAAAACATGACTTTTTGCTATGTAACAGACATTTTGATCCATGCACTTTTTTTGGTTAGAGACAATTATCAGCAATTTCCCCTCAGCCTTAGGGTTTCTGAATGACAATTTAAGAGCATGTTATATCTCCATTGAATTTATTAATGCAGTAATTCACCTGATTAACCCTTTAGTGCTGCTCATCATATCTCCAAATTAAAATGTGTGATAGGTTTGACCCCTGAAAGGTCAAACGTTCAACAAAGTTCACATGGTTTATTCTCTGGGAAGCTGTATTGTCGCTACCAAATTGAATGGAAATCCATCCAAAAGATTTCCAGACACTTAAAATCTAACACACAGACGCTAGTCAAAAAGCTTTGCTTGGTTAAATATCTGAGATACAAAATTCAAGTGCAGTGATTATGTTTGTCACAAAGACATGAGGCCTTGCCTGAGTGAACATAAAAGAGGTTAAAAAGTTGCAAACAGCTGGCTTTTATACCTCCAGGTGGGATTCTCTAAATAATGTGGAGCTTTTTATGCCAACCCGGGTTGCATTTGTTTGTTGTCCCCAGTGTGTGGCAATGAACAACGCAAATGAGGATGAACACCTGAGAGACAGGTGTATTAGGAGGAGCATAATGGTCAGGCTGTGTGTGTGTGTGTGTGTGTGTGTGTGTGTGTGTGTGTGTGTGTGTGTGTGTGTGTGTGCGTGCGTGTGTGTGTGCAAGCTCCGTGCAACTAAAGAGCTTTTGCTCTATATACTAGAAATGTCCCCAAAGTCCCCGACACATGGTCTCCCTTCGCCCACACACATACACAGTGAAGATGATCATAGCAATACAAATAAAAACACTTTGTGACAAGGGAGGAGGAGCTTTGTTGTCATGTGGGATTCAATCAAGATGTTCACAATGTACAACCATACGCTAGGCTACACACACACAGCATAAACAAGCACCCATGATTACAATTACATTTATTGTTCGGGTTTCATGTTGCACCACTTAGCCCCTCGTGGCAGGGTCTGTATATTTTGAACCATATAGATTACATTTCTGTAAAGTTGTGGGACTGTTGTTTAACGATGATTAAAGATTTTGGCCTTCAGAAGTTGCGCCATCCCTTACTCTGAGGCCCCATCAATCTGAGTCATTGCACTGAAGACGTCTTACCCTGAAAGCCAGTCACTCCACAGACAGTTTGTTATTAGCTGACAGCTCTGAGCTTCATGGTTGCATATTAAACAGGGCTCGTGCATGGCGTGTACTCGAATGACGGCCCATTCCTCTGTTCTTCTATCTATACAAAAACAGTTGGAACTAGAGGATACTCAGATACTAGCTGCTAATGTTTAGCCAAACACTCCTTGACGGCCGCTCCGCTGTGTCAGCAGTTATCACCAGCTGTACTAACAATTGTCAATGAGGTCAATGGCAGCATAAACCAGGCAATAAAAGGGCTTCTGAGAAGTCACCGCAATGACGAGAAAGCCTTTTGGCATGCGGCCATCTCCGGCCTCACTAAATATTGAGCGGCTTCAAGCAGCGGGCCTCAAGCCGTTATTATAGCGCCACAAACAGCTGTTTCTCAAAGCCTACCCCATGAGATTGGAGAATCATTCTTTAATTCAAAAAAAGATTGAGCTCTCTTATGGGAGCTACGGCCCCGGTGAATATTTTTTCTTTTCTTTGATTAAGAAATGGTAGCCTTATGATATTCCTGAATAATGGATCATCATCCAGCGTGTCCTCGCTGTTTCCACCGCCCCCCCCCCCCCCCTCACAATGGCACCGTTGCTGCATCTCGTGCAGGGTACCAATCTCGGTCCTTGTCGTTCCCGCTCAGAATCTGTCCGCCCGGCTCACAAACCACGCCTGCGCCGCGATCAGCGCCCTGCAAGCCACGACGTCACTCGCATTGCTGCGTCCAATTGTGCCGCTTCCCTGGAGTTCTGTGCCACTGCCTTGCGCGCTGTGTCGGGCTTTCTCCCCGTGTATGGCAGGCTCGGTGGAACATACGCTAGAGAGAGAGAGAGCTGCTGCTCTCTTTCACAAAGAGAGCAGCAGCTGACATGTTCAGAGCTTCCATCTTGAGGCCGTCTCCGTATTACAGTACATCTCTGCCGTCCTCCTCTTGGAAGCCGTGATTATTCTGGGTCAGACTCTCTTAAAGCCACATGGGGGCTTAATGGGGCTGGGAAGGGCAGAGAAGGACCGCCAACATGTCCTCTTTTTGTTAATATGCTGCAGCAAAAAGCAACAAAAGCCCCCCCCCCCCCCCTAATCCCAGAGGGGTGAGAGTCATTTCTATAAGATGTGAATTTATGTTTTCCATAAGTCAGCAAGGCAATTACCAGCATATTGGAGACGATTCCAATGAGTGAGAATGATGCAACCATTTACTGTGCGTCAGCACTATTCATGTTTATTTTAGAGGTCGGTTCTAGTCTTTAAGAAGATTGAGCGGCGTTTTTTGACTCCCCAAGGCCTCACGCACTTCACGCACGATAACACGGCGTGAACCCTCCTGGATTGTGCAACGCTGTTATCGTAGTGTGACGGTGCATGATGTCATTGATGTACTGTACGTTCATCAGTCCCAGCTGACCAGGCAGTGATCTGTGGAGCAGAAGAGGGATGCTTTTCCCCTTGGCGGCAGAGAGGTGCACTTACTGAAGACATGGAGAGCTCACATGGGATTTTCCCGGGCTCAGCAATAATATCCTGACAGGTTGTAAAAGCTCTCTGAGCTGCTGACGCACAATAACACCATCCCAT
The DNA here is from genome assembly GCF_949316345.1 of Pungitius pungitius. Lineage (NCBI taxonomy): Eukaryota > Metazoa > Chordata > Actinopteri > Perciformes > Gasterosteidae > Pungitius > Pungitius pungitius. Next base: position 24,793,263 of record NC_084900.1, read on the forward strand.
TGTCATAGCCATGTGCTGAGTGTTTGGGAGAATTGAGGCGGAATGCAATGTCGTAGTGACACACACTCGGCTAAATTTAGGGGCTTGGAAATAATTAAATATTTATCCCTTTCGGTGGAATCATGTTTTAATGAATGAGATAATGTCATAAAAAATGCTGGACACTTTGGTGGTTCTGATCTCATTTGAATTAAAAACATACTGCATTGGTAAATAAGGGGTTTTGTTATATATATATATATATATATATATATATATATATATATACACATACAACAGAATCTCTCTCTCTCACACTCAAGGGGCCATTGTCGTAATTTGATGAAGCGGTGAAATGCGGCTTGCCTTGCCAGTGGGGGTCCATCTGCCCTCCCACTGAGTCATCTGAAAGGAGAAGTGTCCTTGTTCTATGGCCTGGATGTTATCAGTTTTCTCCCCCTAGAGGAGCTAGAATGCCAAACTTGCTCCTTTCCTCCGTTCACTCTCTCCTTTCTTCATCTCTGCCACTCTCTTATTGGGACGCAAATCCCATCTCTATTTTAAGAGTCTTCTCACCGGTGTGAGCGGGCCGGGCAGAATCAGGGAATCAGGGATGAATGGAAATGAATGTATGAGCTTTTAGGAGCATCGCTCTGTCTTAAATGTATCCTCAATCCATAATCCTTTCACATTGTTCAATGTAGCAGCTCAGCTACTGGACCTACTGAATTGTCCCCGTCAAAATGACAGTGTGCCCCTGTGTCTCTAAGGTTTTTTTTTTTTTAATTCTCCACTGCTTCCTTTAAAGGAAGACATAATCCACCCACACTTCCCCCGGAGGGATTTCAGGAAAGCCGTGACATTATCATGTGTTTCAGACAACTTGGCTATAAATAACGTCTGATGCAATGATCTACACAGGCACTGAATGTCCGAATGAATTTTTTCAAGTGGAAACATATCTGATTATTCACTCAAATTCTCTCAATGAAAGGATCAACATTAAATTCCTTCAGATTTCCCCCCCATGGACCATGTACAGGATATGGTGTTAATATGCAAAGCTGCTTGGGAAACATATTCACTTACTAATGCTAACCAGATGTTAATATGCAACAGTGATAATAATCGCAGGGGCATGTCAAAGAAGTATTTTTTATCTGAGGATATGTTCATGTTTTCTGATTGGAAGAAAATACGTAAAAGAGCAGAAATTATTTTTAAATTGGTGTATTTACAGTAACATTACAGTGCTGAACTGCAGTAGAATAAGAAGATTCACCATGTAAACAACCTTTTTGTACACTCTGGAGACGCTGACTGGGTACAGTATTTATTGTGCTGGAACCAGCAGCAGAAGGTAAACGTGGTTGTGATGCTACAGTTCCACAGAAGTTCCTTCTGTAGTTTGATCTTGTAGACAAGAGATCCTCCCCCTTTTCCCAAAGGAAATATTTAACATGAGAGATGACTTGGGGGCAATCTTTGATATAGCAGTGTTTCCTCCGGGTTTACAGCCTCAGGGGGGGCGGAGGTTGTCATTTGCAAGAACCTTTATCACATCAATTGTTTGATTGTACAAAGAGATGCTATTTCTACCCCTCCCCGATGTAATGCGTGGGGAAACACAGTAAAGTATATGTAGACTGACAGCTGCAATTACCGACTACAGTGAAATTCCAGAGTTCAGTGGCAGTAGACTATGTCACAGAGATTTGGGTCGGGCGATGTTAACCAGCTTAGCGCATTATTGTAGATGCCATTAAAGCTGATTGAATATAAAGGAGGAGAAACCCACTGGATCATGTGAGAATATATTTGGATGGGTCCTATTGGGGATCTTCCAATAACTCCCGACCCATTGTGGTGATATTTCTGAGACTGAAGTACACTGAGGACTCTCCCTCCAGCCAAGACTCTCTAGATCCCCCCCCCCCCCCCCCCCCCCTCCCCTCTCACATTGGACATTACATTACTCACAGTTTAACACTAACCAAAGGTTTACAGCTTGGGGGGGGGGGGGGGGCTGCGGGCGGACAGAGACACATTTTCCGATGCGCCCATGTGCACAGAGAGCAGAGTGGGCAATTGTAAGACTTTCTTGGGGGGGGGGGGCATACAAATGGTACAACAGAAGGGAGTGTCAATGATCTGCTGGTACAATACTCGTTTCCAGTTGCTTTTCTCTGATGTGACGCCGGTGCGTCAATCGGCACGCGGAGAGCAAAGGTTTGGTTTGGTTATAGTGCGTGTTCAAGCTTGTATAAATCCCATTGTTTTAAAGGAGATACTTTCACAAGAGATGAACTACTGATTTGAATAATGGATAATAAGATTTGTTGTTACCAATGAAAATATCATCTTTATTTACTAATCGTCTGAATAACTTTAAACTTCGGGTAGATGAAAAAAAAAAAAAAAATGTCCCCGCATGGATCATCTTAAAATATCATGCCTGGGTGGGGACAAAAGGCCCCCCCGCCCTGGGTGTCTGAATATATATCGCATGCACTGACTGCATTTACATACATTGACTACATTTACCATCCGCACTGAACCACACAAAGGTGGCGGATTGATGGCATTTCCTTTTTATTCTAATGATTCCAGACGACATGCTGCGCTCCGCACAACACCGGCTCCATTCAAATGTCAAAAGAAAGTAGAAATCAAGTCGATGAAAACTAGTCTGTTGCTGAGATGCAGCCCTCCTGTGCGGCTCCCAAAGCCTCATTTTAACCTCTCGCCGTGTCTGTTTGGACCCACCAGAGAAAACCACCCACTGTAGTTTGAAACTTCATGAACTGCAGCTGATGAACCTTTCCCCCCGGTGGAGCGCTCTCTCACTATTTCTTCTCTTTTCTTCCTTTCTTCCAAGTGCCGTTTTTAGAAGTGTGTGTGTGTGTGTGTGTGTGTGTGGGAGAGACGTGGATACCACAGTTCATCGACTAAACGCTCCATCAATCGCCAGTGCGGCCGTGAATAAAACCGCTGGTTATTTTTTGCCACGGGGCTGAATAGCGGCACCCAGGGGAGAGCAAAAAACCCCCACTGAAAGGTCGAAAAAAGAACCCAGACTGACTCCTCCATAATACCCAGCTTTCCCTCACAGCTGGACTCACCTTCCGACGTGACACCTCTCAACGTCTGTGTTGTCTAGAAAGATAATGCGCGTTCGGCGACGGGGCCGCAGAGCGCCGCTTCCTCTGATGGCGCCGTGTGGAGGCACAGCGCGGCATGCCTTTTTTTTTCTTTTTTTTCACCTCCCTCAGGTGGGCAGCCCATCTGCTGGCTGCAAACTCCCAACAAGTTCTAATTAAGACCTACTTTGCACAAGGGATCGCAGTGTGATGGTGACACAGGCAAGTGGGCCAGAGATACGGTGCATGACCCAATAATTAGGTGCAGCATGTGATTGGCCGCGGAGATAATAGTTTTGTTTTACTGTGTGCAACATGACGCTAATCCTTCATTAGCCCCTTGTACTCTCATGGCAATCATTTACACACACTGTAAGGAAAGAAGCCGTGCTCTAAATTTAGACATTTTTAATTGCCCTGTGTGTAGTGCTTCTTTCATGCATTCTGCCCTGTTTTGCCATTCAGTGTCAACCTTGACTTCTAATGATGACGAAAAACATCCACTTTCAAAAGGGGCTTCAGAAGAGATTTTACAGTTTATTACTTTTTTTGCAGCGACGACACCCTGCCCTGTGTTTCATCCCCTTATCTGCCACATAATAGCCTACATCGCACTTGACCACTTTGATCCCTGCAGGAAGGGGGGGGGGGGGGGGGGGCAGCATCATCAAGCACTGGCCATCGCTCCCCTTTTTTCTATATACTTGACATGTTGGAAGCTTTAAGTATTTGATGAGTGAGCTCCTTCTGGGGGCTGAAATGTGGACCATCGGCGGATACGGGGGGCACTATCTGGCTTCTGTCTGACACGTGCGACATTTACAGGACTCCCTGGTAGAGTCATTCTAATCAAAAAAGGGGAGGGGGGGGGGGGGGGGGGGGTGTAAGGACTTTGTCCCGAATGCATTAGTTATTGTACTGCCAAAAGATACAGAGAAGCTTCAAAAGTGCTACGGCAGAATTCATCAATGGTGAAAAAGGGGAAAACATAACGGGCGGTGATAAAACAGCGCAGTCCTCAGCAGAGCGCCCCACAGCAACGCGGCGCGTAGACGAATTGTTCCTTCAAGGAGTAGCCGCTGTGTGAATGGACCCTTTCTTTCACTGCCCCCCCCCCCCCTCTGTGCTCGAGCATTTGATTCAGTCTGACGCCGCGAAGCTTTCTCGCCGACTTCAAAGGGCTTTTCCTCATTCATTTGGGTCTTTTGATGGCATTGTGTCGGCTGCACCAAGTGTCCGGTTACGAGGGCAGGTAAATTGCATTAAGTGCCCGTGTGTGACGGATTACTCGGCCTAATGTTTGCAGAGCGGTGCAGCGCTGCTTTTGAAGAGGAAACTGACAGGGAATTAAAACCTGAAAATAGAAAATAAGACATATATCATATAAAATAGATCCTCTTTGGTCACAGCTAGTGGTTTCCAGTTTCAGTGCTTCTCTGCACTTTTTGACCATAGACGTGTTATAAAGACACAGAATGTTATTCATGCTTTGCCAACTCTTGAATGCGATTGGCCTGCAGAAATCAACTTGAGTCGTTTTGATGTTGGGGTAAAAACGGGAAACCCTACTTATGTGCTGCTGCAGAGCGCTGGTGGCAAGCACGAAGATCATGTGTTTAATTTGGAGAGCCAGTCAGGGCCTAATCCTAACCCCCTTGACATTTGTAGGAAGCTGCAGAATAAGTTGGAAGTAGATTTACCGAATGTAGTTCATCTTAAATTGACACAGAGGGGTGAGGAAACTGAAGCTTGGTGAACTTGACCTCTTGCGATTTTTCTGTATTTGGCACCGAGAAACATAATCCAAATATATTGCCCCGAAATATCACATCTCGCATACCCTGTTACATCACTGGCTCTCCATTGCCGCAGGTGGACGAAGGACAGCCAAGGTTGGGATCCCACCCACACACACACACACACACACACACACCCACCTTCGCTCAGTTCTGGCAAATAATTTGTGTTATCGAACATATTGAAAGCAACATGGTCAGTGGATCAATACAAGACACAATGGAACGTGCCATACACAAATGGATTTATATAAGTAGATATTATGTTTGTGTTGTGCTCCATGATTGTGTGTGATAGAGAGATCAGAGATTCCTCTTTCACCTGCTGTCCGTCATGTCCTGGCCAAATTCACCGTTGCGGCGGGCCTTTTGCTGACCTTCAAACCCGACTCCTCCAGGCCAACCGAACCAACGCCACGTCAGAGTCGTCCCATCCCCCCCGCGTGTCCGGCTGCAGAATGCACTCGTCGTGTTGAGATCCCGAACGTGAAAGTAGCCGGTTTGGTTTCGATGAATACGGCCCGGATGGTGCGTACGAAGTGGCTTACAAACACGTGCGCCGGGGATGTGTGCTCATCCTCCACCGACAGACCCGTTTTTCAATTTTTAAGCTAAATGCAGTTCTATGCTGAAAAGCCATCTGCCGTGTGCCCCGCAGCCTCCGCCTGTGCTTTGTGAGAAGAGAGACATGCGAGGCGCCGGACAGCAAGGGCTCACAATCGGGAGCCGTCACAATTTCCACGAAAGGGATTTCCTGCCATCTTGTTGAGGCTTAACTATACACCGAAGTTAGGAATGACGGCATGATGGAGCATGTGCTCATAAAATAGGACACCAGACACACATTCCCACCAGAAAGCAATCTGGTACGTTCACACTGTGAATGCTGCACTTTATCAGCCATCTGTGCACTGTACTTCCAAATGATACTTTCATTATGTGGGATGTCAAAGAATGTTACACAGTCACCTGTACTTGATTAAAACTTCATATCATAGAAATTATTTTCAGTCCAATTCATCTGCAGCGCAAGCTGTTCTGTCTGTGTTTATAATTGTGCTCCATGTCAACCTTGAACATGCAAGTACCAGGACATACTTCTACTAGTGTGTGTGTGTGTGTGTGTGTGTAGACAACACATGTGCTACAATGGTACAGAATGTACCAAAGTGAATGCTGCCTGATACTGATATATGTATTCAAGAAACTATATCAATAATGTAATGGCTAATCACGGATTAGTACTAGTATTAATACTTAGTTATGTAAGTTATGTGTACATCACTCACAAGTCTGTGGACTATAGTTTTTAAGCATGCTTTTGGCATTTTTTCCATCTTGGTTTATTTCAAATCCGAAGTGACAGGAGAGGCCTTTCCACTGGACAAACATGTTTACTAAAATCAGTAAGAGAGTTAATAATGTCATAGTGTACTGTTCATGTCAATAATTGAATGCAGGGATACGTTAGGGAACACGCAACTGTATCCCGAAGGGGGTCGGCGAACACGATGCCTCAATGAGACCCGAGTGTGTCCCGACGGGCCCACGGTAAACACAGGTGGGACTTACTGATATAAATGATGGTCCCTCTCTATTTAGCGTGTCACAGCCTTTCTGCATGCGCAATGCCAGGGCCCACCTCATGGGACAGGGCCATGCTTATTGTTATTAATAGCACCTGTGTCAAAATGGCTGCGGTCAAAATGATCAATTGCTTTATCACGTAACACGGAAAAGGTGGACAGGAAATGTTCGTCTTCCGCTCTGTTTTCTTTTATTCAGCTAATTAATCTCTAAATATGGCAATGCTTCAACAGTAGGTATAAAGTGTGAGAAGGACAATGACGGTGAAAATACATTCATACATAAACTTACAAATAGTTTATTGCAACTAGACTTTTAGGGTTGGGTTAACCTGGGTATAATCTGGGTATATTATATATACATTCATATATAATTACTCAGAGATAAAGTTGACATGGAATTAGATCCTGAAACATTTGAGTGACAACTACACCATTTGGTGTGTCGAGCCTTATTAACTGTGTGTCATTTTAGCCTGAAGTTTATTACCTCAATCAGTGCTCATGCTCATTAATTAACAAATAATTAAACACAAATCAACTAATTATTATAATCTCTATCTCTACAGATTATTTACAACCGTCTGTCTTTATTGATTGTGGTATTAAATATGATGTTGTTGCCACTATAAAAATAGCATTCTTTCAAATTGTTATGTTTGGAATGAGTTATATCATTCTAATGTCTCCCCTAATGTATTCAATAGTAACGTCCCTGTTTTGTATTAGAAGCATCCCTTTTCTATAACAATCTACACCCAGCTTGATTTCAAAGTCAGAGATCTGCAGCCCTTCATTCACTATGAAAGGCTGCACTATTTCACCCCACATAACTCCATTCAGTCGCCTCTTGGGCAGATCAGGAGCAAATCCAATACCTTGGGAGTTCTATAATTCTTATGAATAAACATAACTCTGGGTGTTCAGAAAGGCATACTAATGCAATGCCATGTGCTTCACACTTAATCAGTATCTACTGCACACGCCCTCCTAAACGAACACTTAGTAAGATTTTATCGGCAGACTTTGGCCACTTTTGACTCAAGCAATGGTGACGGAACTTGTTCCCTGAAAGTATATCGAAACTCAATAAAGTTACATGTTGACAGCTCATTGCCCTAAATCAGCTAAGACGAGGGGTCTTGACGCACCCCTCCAGCAGCCTCATTCCTTATAGAGAGAGATGTTGTAGGGTAGGCTTTCCCAATAGATGGATTGAGATCAAACGCTTGGCGCCAAGGCAGTGCTCGCACATCGCCTGCCGTTGGAAAAGGTGAGAGAAAAAGTGTGGGCAGCCCGGTGAAAGGGTGTGAGTCCCTTCCACCGGTAAGTAACTTGGAGTAAAAAACCACGACGACTTCAAGACGTCGACACTCCGCGTTCTGACCATCTACACGTCTGTTTTTTCCTCTTCACTGTCCGTCTTGTGGTAATCGCATAACCAACTCAACAACGTCACGTCACAGGATTCCACACAGTTCTGGTTCATTGTGGATTCTCCCTTATGGACAAATAACTCTTGTTGCCATGGCTGCTCTGAAGTACAACTCTTTGTTGTGTCCATGTTTGAGCCCAGCGGGGTTTTAAAGTGACCTGCAGCCTATTTCCTCATGTCTTTCTGTCTAAGTGACTCTTTTTGAAAATGCTCCCGTTTTGAGGACTCTCGCTAACATCGGTCAGGGAAATGGGCTGCGAGGGAAAGTGGGCAGCGTTGATGTAACATTCCGTTAAGAGCTTGTTTTTGTTTTTGTTTGATTGTTGTTATGAGATTCTGACAACGTTACGGAAATGACCCTACACAGGAAATAAAAATGTTCCCTGCCTTTGTCTCTCCTACACGACAACAACTCTGCCCCTGGTTTCCACTGTCGTCTCCCGGCATCACGTAACCTTGCCCTAACACTTCCACATGAACAAGACTCTCTCCATAATGTCAAACCCATATAGATGTACCAATAGGGAGCCTGTCATGGCCCTCGAGCAGCTCTGGTCCAGGTTGGAAAAATACCCACGTTTACCCTTTAACAAACATGGCCATCAAACATTTTACTTCTCTTCTTCTCTGCCCCAGATCACTTTATGTATGATCAGTGACCCCCACCTCCCTAATCAGAAATTGCACTACCGTGACATGGGGAGTTAAACTTCTCCTCAAGTGTGTTGCTTTGTGAAGTGCCAGGATTTCAGTCTGAGGCTTCACAGCCAAAACACTCACACGACAAGTTATTGCCCATATTTCTAACTGTCCTTAATACGCTGACCTTGTCGCTGCTCTTTAATGGCCGCATCAGTCACCATTTATGGCTCACTCAAAAGGCCATTCTGGATTATTCATCAGTTAGTGGTTTGCTGGTCCTGCACAAGTCAAATGAAATGTGGGGTAAGTAAGACAATAGTAAAAACATTTGAAGATGTTGACCCGGCGTCACTTGGAGTGCCTCAAGTCCTATTTTTCTTTCATTAGAATGCTGAATTATGCCGGAATTTAAATGTAGCAGCTTTTCAAAGAGGGATGTGAGCATAAATCAACGTGCTGTGACTCGTTCTGAAGGTCAACACACTCACAAAACCACTGCATAAGAGTAGTACAATTGAACAATCCACTTTGAATAAATAAGAACTATTGTGAATATTGAATACATTTAAATTCCGTCTCACTTGAACAACATTCACATTTCTAATTGTCTAGATTTCCCAACGGTGGCGTGTCTCGCATTATGCGTTGTCTTGTTCCAAAGTCACTGCGGCTTACGATGCGATAGTTTGAGAGCTGCAAGAACATGACTGGGTGATAAAACTAATGACGGACATCTTTGTGTCGCTTCTGACAGGCGATGAACCCTTTCACACTTTTCCGCCCGTCATCACCTCGGTGATGCTTCCAGAATGAGTCGTCCGTGTGGGCTTAAATTGACCAAGGACAGCAGAGATGAAAGATAGCCCATAATGAGGTTTCTCCCTTAGGAATCAATGTGTAGCTTTGTAGCAGGGGCCTCTGAAGGTTGCCTGTAAAAAGATTCCCGGCCTGAGCAGCCGGCCTGTCTGTCACCTCGTCACCCTGTTTCATGGGGTTATACAACAACAAAAGAGGTTTTGGGGAGGGGGGGAGGATTCCTTTGGATACATTACTGCTCTATCTGTGCTTCGTGCTGTGTCTTCTGCTTGCATGTGACCTCCCGATCATTGTGCTGCATAATCAAATTGCCCTTTGGGAATCCGATGACTTTGTTTCTGAGGGAGATAATGCGGAATATGATGATCAGCTAAACCAGGCCTGACCTTGTGTGTCGGCGTAATCACCCCCCCCCCCCGGATTGATATGAATCTGTAACATCAAGGATAAGTCATCGCTGCTTTTGACTGCTGAGAGCAAAGAGTGCACATCCATAATCTGTCACATGTTGTACAACATTTCCTTTGCGCCCCGACTTTTGAACTGCGATTCAAGAGACCCGCGCCCGAGAACCTAATTATTATCAAAGCTCGTTTGAGGAGGAGTTGAAGAAGTTGTGGAGTAGAACTTTGCCGGCAGTGCACGGTGGAGGGTGAATGCTAATGTGAGTCTGGAAGGGGCGGCGACAGAGGGAACCTCATTGGCATGGTTGGAACACACAGTGAATAAAAGGCCTTCTCTCGTTTGCTCTCTCTCCCTTCTCTGCAGTCCGTCTGCTTCCAGGCCAGGCAGCTGTGTGGGCCAACGGGTGTGGATCCTGCTGGCCGTGACGCACCTCACCCTGGACTTCTCCGCGTGCAGCCCCCTCAGCGAGAGCACGGGGGTCAAGCTCACGGCGCAACCGGCGCCTCGCTCTCGGCCTCGCTGGCAGCCGGTGTGGGACGCGCCCAACAAGCTTCACTGGAGAACAGCCGGCCCGTTGGCCCGCCGCCTTCTCAACTCCATCCCCCCACCCCAAGACGGCAGGGCGGGGATCGGCCCCAAGGTCAAGGGCCAGAAGCATCGGAAGCCAGCGCAGAAAGAGCCGGCGGCGTGTAAGGAGTGCCGGCTGAGATACTCTCAGATGGAGACGAGCGACCCTTTGGCTTTAGTCGCTCCGGCGGTTCCGCCCAGCGGGAGCAGAGGAGGCGCGGCGGGGTCGTTACTCAGAGCCAGGAGGCAGCTCAAATGGGGCGGCCACGACAAGTCCCAGGAGGGCCGGACGACCACGGTGGCCGGATTTATTGACTGGGGACCCACTGGGACCGATGGCGTCGATGACAACGGCAAGCCCAACGCAACGCTGACCACGAAGGTGGTGGCTACCATGATGGCCACGAGCCCTAGCACTACAACCAGGCTCTCCCAAAGGACGTTCACTGTGGTGACTACCCCAGAGCCCAGGAGGCTCAGCACCACCAAGGCCACTGTCAGCACAGGGGAGGCGGAAAAAACCACAAAGCCATATGTGGACACACCAGGTAAGACGTAGAACAGCTTTTCACCTGTCGTGAATTTCATTGGTTGCAATGAGGTCGTCCAGAAATCCTGGTTCACGCTGCGTTTGTTGCATCTCTGTGCTTCAGTAGCACTTAACAGACTCATCCATGCCTACAATACAGAACAGGTATATGGAGCTGTTAGGAACTTAGTTCTCTTCTGCAGGTTGTCATTAAAAAAAAAGAATAGCGCACTTCACCTTTAACTAGAGGCAGTTTACAAATTCATGAAATTGGTACCGATAAGAGATCCGCATGGCACAGAAATGAACACCGGTAGTGTGTAAAGTGTTCTTTACCCAGATAAATTAGCTTCTGCTCTGCGAAGTTAAGATGACTTCATTTGTTTCATGCAATGAAGTATCGAAGCAGACCTTTGCACTCAACATTCTTAACAGGCCTTTTGTCTTTGCTTGCCAACGTGCATGTATTAAACTAATTAAACAAAACAACCGGATCAGGAATGTGACGAATAAGGTTTTTTAAAAATCCTCTGCTTGCGAGGGGAAAAAATATGTGGCATCAAGATGACATTTGGTTGCGGCAAAGGTCACAATGCATACAGAATGGAGGATTTTAAAGTGGGTAAATTGTTAAAATTACCCCTTTTTTATTCTTTGTAGCACAAGACTAATGATCCACCTATAAAATGGGAGAATAGCAACACATTTACGGAGTATTTACATAATTCACACACCGCTCTCCTCGTGCCTGAATTACCTCCATTAGCCCGCAGGATTTTTATGGACCGTCCCTCTGTGCAGTGAACACACAACCCTGCAGCCAGACATATCGGATTTAGCATTTCATTAAGCCCGCGAGGAACACCTCTTTTTAAATAGACCATACAGGTAGCCATAAAGCATAAGTCATGTTTAACAACTTGTGAAGCAAGCACTATGCTAATTGCACCCATTTGGTGCATTAATATAAATGTCATGAAATGAGGCAGCAAACAGAAACGGTGATCAAAAGTCCTTGGCAACCTCCTACTCAATTACATGAAAAAGGTCTTAAAGCACAGCGGAACAAAAAATTGCACTCACTCTAAATATTGATTTTTGGCTTGATTATGGATTATTTTTATGCAAGAAAAGTTCCCTGTGCTGTTTTCTCACTCCAAACACTTGAGTCACACTGTTTTGTGGAGCTGTACTCGACCTTACCGACCTCCATAGTATTGACAGTGGTGGTTTTAACCGTCGGTCCTGTGGGTTCAATATGTTCAAAACCAGTCAAACAAATACAGACGTTTGTGTTCCAATAGAACAACTATTGCCCTTATTAAAACAAAAATACAACCGTACGCCTTCTGAGTGTCATCGTAAAACACTCATGTAGGAACACAAATGATCATAAAAGTAGGTCTTAATGTCTGCGGTATGAATGTATACTGCCCTGTGGTGACTGAGGTGTACATGAAATGGCAGCATGTAATTGTCTTGTCAACAATGTTGTGATGCTTTTATTTTTTCTGGCTGGGAGGTTGGTGGGAGACCGACCAAGTGCTTCAGGGTGACAGCTTGATATTCCATCCGAGGGGAAAATGAAAAGAAGGTTCTCATTTCTTAGAGCGGGTGCACATTATTGTACCAATAAGCAGAGTGTGTCTCAGAGCAGATGAATAGAATCTCTTCTCAAAGCAAAGCAGAAAACTTTTGTATTTCCTTCACAACCCATTAACCCGTGTGAGCCTCATATTGGCCCCAAGGCAAGACATAATTACCACACGGACAGCACAGCACTGGATGGCTGATAAAACAAAAGATTTACCAAAGGAGAGGTGCTTCACTTGTTCTCTTTCTTTTATCTTTCCTGCTTTGTCTTAGAACATCTTTATGGATTCTTTACATTCAATCGAAGTCTGAACTACACACAAACGGAGACAGGAAAAACTCGAGTCAAAGGATCTTAATCAGGAGACAATTCAACTCAAATAGATTTCAGCTTGAGGCTTGGGATTTCTTATTGCATGGATTCAGCTCAGTGTTTCCCCTACTATTATAACAGACCCCTCCCCCCTCAACAGTTTAATATTAGGACTACATTGTGGTTTTATTGTGCAATCCGGTCTTTCTTCTGACAGCTCATGTTGGTGTGCTTGCTACATATTCATATATTTAGGTGGAAATCCTTTTAACAAGCATCATTTTAGTCTGAAATTGTGTTGAAAGAAATGAACAACATGAAATAGCTGCCGAGGTGCAAACAAAGCCCGGATAACAACACACACAGAGGGAGACGAAATGTGTTCTCTGCTCTGGAAGACATATCTCCAATAGGTCTCATTAATGATGATGGCTGCATGATGGTGTATTAATGTCGTATCGTATAAACAACCCCATAAAGGCTGACTTTGAGGGCCGGTGTAAACCATGTCAAGTTAATGGAGACGTATTACACTCACAAATATGTAACCGGCTCAAGTACTGCTCACACATTCCAATTGCGATTGTTCAAATAGCAGCGTGGCAGTGTGTGAAACGTGCAGCTCCATGAACGCCAGGTGATCAACCCCCCCACCGTGTGGTCGAGGGAACGTCGAACAAATGCTGATGTAATTCTTCAATATTTGATCAGAGAATCATTGTGCGCGGGAGGTGCTCTCCGTCTCGCTGCGTCATCCGACACCGTCGACTCAGACAGCACCTGGCCAGCCCGACATCACAGTTAATCGTTAATTGTTAATCTAAAAGCATATAACGGGTAACTAAGAGACGTGTCCAAGTCGTGCGGAACAAGCCACTGTAGGTACGTTCGTTCTTTTTTACCGAATGGAAGTGTTTGCTCACATAAAATGACAATTCATATCAAAGGCACAGTCAGATGGAACTGTTTAAATGTATGGAGCCTAACCCTGCACGTTGCGTCCCTTTTATTGCTAACAAAAACATTGTTTTTAGAAAGAATAATACACATAATCCCTTCCACATGCAGCTCAGAGAATGCGCGTGGTTGTGAGAGCTGTGGGATCACAGCAGGAACATAGCCCCCTGCAATAAACGATCCGCTTGAACTGCTTCAGTCTGACTCATGAAGGCAGCAAGCACACATTAGTGTACTTTGTCTCAGCCACATAAGGCATGTGATGTGAGTATCATGACCGGAATCATCTCACGCTGTTTCTGGTTGTGTGTGTGTGTGTGTGTGTGTGTGTGTGTGTGAGAATAGAGGGAGGTTTCTTGCTCTAATGTCAAACATAGATGCAGGTGGTTGTTTGTAGAAGGAGGCAGAGGAGGAGGAGGCCTTTTTGCCTCACATGGATGTGGCGGCGGTCTGAATCTCCCACTTTGCCTGTTGACGGTGGTCTGATGTAATCGTCGATACATCACGGGGTGATGCATCTTTGACAAGCGCTGTTGGATCCGTCTCACCGCGATGGCAAGGCGGCAGGGCTCGGCAAAGAAAGCTTCCAAAGTCTCCCCGCATCGAGTCAGATGTTTGCACCGTAAACAAACACACCCAGAGTCTCCTCATTAAATTACTCCTTTCTGTCTCTGGCAAGAGGAATTTTAACATGGCCAGACACTCACTCATTCACTCTTTTTAATTATCACCAGGAACGTGATGCCAGCGAGGCCCAGCGGAGCCAATTCAGCTTGTGTTGTTGGAGACCAAGTCAGGCAATCTTTTTTTTTTGCCCATGTTGCTGTGATTTGATGTTTTTTATTCCCTTAGAAGGAACATTTGCAATGTGACTTGAGCTTAAAGTATATCTTAACAACAATGTGTTATAGAACACTGGATTCTGCGGAAAAAGAAGTGTCTGCCTACTATGTTCAGAGTGGTTAGTCACAAACAGCGTTTCACTTAGCTTGTGACTCTCTGTGACATTCTGCCTACCCGTTTGGTTCGGTTGGACACCTACTGTGCAATGACACGGAGAACATGACAGCTCGCCACAGCCCGCCTGTGTTGCACTTATTGACTGCGGGCTATGTGTCTTTACTCCCACTCAGTGTTGGCACCGATGCACTGGACAATCAAAGGGACAAGTCTTTCTGTTGTTGCAGAAAATCCAACAAGTCCCTGTGCCCACCCCGCCCCCAACTTTCCCCGGACAAAGGATGCACAGCTTCACAATGGGCCGCCGTCAACTTTGTCCTCGCTGGGAAACGCCGAAGGTGGGGGGGACGTGATTCTGCAATCAGCCCAGAGGCCACGGGTCGTGGCTTCCATGCGGCCCGGGAGGTTGATAGCTTAAATGCCGTTCTAATTCCCGGTGTTGAGATTGTGTCACACAATCGGGCATTTTCAGCCTCCAAAGGCTTCTCGAGCACATCTCGGCCCGCGCGATGCAGCACTTAGAGGAGCCCTCCTGTTGATCGTGCTCTCACGGCGCTCTGGACACGCAGAAGGTGGGAGGAGGGTAACTGCGACCCCCCTCCAGTCCACGCAGATGGAGCTGTCACCTCCATTATGGCAGCGAGAGGATTAAAAGTACAGTTAGTAAAGCCACTGCTGGTAACTTTGGTCTCGTTCGGAGGTCTGAGGGTCGCAACTTTATGTTGCTAAAAATGCAAAAAAACTGTTGCCTTACTTTAAATAAGAAGAAATGGCATTGTCACATATCTGAACCATTGACAAAGGGGGGCTGAAACTGAGTAATAGAGAGCTATCACTTGATGGAACCAGAACAAACAGCGCTGTGTCTCCCTCCGTCCCCTCTGTCTCCCACACACTCATTGCTTATTTTACATTTCAGGGAGAACAGAGACACAGATTGATATTTTGTATCCAAAATATGGTTTATGGATTCTGAAAAAAAATGATACAAATCAGATTTGTATTTGGGTTTGAGATCCTAATAGTTCTAATCAGTCTACAACTCCAAACGCTGGCAACTGATTTCAAAGTGCTGAGCACAATCCATATGTTTTGTCGTTTTAACCGATTAATGTCTGCTGGAATGCGGCACACAAGCTGTCTGTCAGAGAGGCCTCACAGCTCTGTCCCCGTGGCGACCTCTCAAGTAAAAGACGGTGTCCTGTGTCGGAGCCAGCGGGTGTTTTCAAATAAATACATCCATCTCGTGGCAATTCATGTTCACCCTTTCTGGTTTGTGAAAGAACTGTGGAGGGGCAAATGAATGGAGTGAATAAGTAAGTCTACATGTACTGTAGTGCAAAGGGTGGACATGTAAAATGTATGTTAAGTGTCCCAGGAACCTATTTCTGAAGAGGAGAGCATAGCGCACATTGTAATGCATCATTTTGACCCGCGGTGGACCTGTAGAGGCGTGCAATACAGCCTCTTCAGCAGCGAAAGACACACCGGGAGACGGAGAGAAAGCACTTTCCCCAGCCGTTACCATGGAAATCCAATGAATTTGCCATTGCTGTCTGTATTGACTCCCAATAAAACGGGTAAAAATGAATCTGCTTTTCTTGACCATTAAATCGGGACATAAATGCTGATGCCTGGTGGCAGGCGTGCACGGTCGAACCCCCATTTCCCTGTTTCCTTAGAAAAAACATACGAGCCAGAAGGAAGGGAAGGGGCCAGAGCGAGAAGTACCGCTTCACTTCAGACACACCTGCCCGAAGGAAGAGAAGCACAGACGTTGACAGAGATGCTATTTGGATGCCGGAGAGTTTGGCACTGGCAGTCAGGGAGGTACACGGCTGAATTTCAACACCACCTGTTGTTTGTTGTAGCCTCGACTTGAGCAAGTGGGGTTGGACAGAAAAGACAAGCGAGGGTGCCGGAGCGGGCTTGAGAATTGGACTCGGAGCCATGCAGAAGCACTGTTTAGTGCTTCAGGAACGCTTTTGTTTGCTCACCAAATGACTCGCTTCTCGAGAACGGCGTGACGGGACACAGAGTTCGGGGACAAAGCCATTCCCCACTTACCTGAAAATGACGGTACTTTCCATTTGTTTGTTGCCACCATGAGGAGCTCAAGACCAGCGCATGCTCCTGTGAGGGATGCCGTCATGGAGGCTCAACGCTCACTTTTATGATTTGGGCCGATCATTTCCCAGCCAGCCTGACCGAGTTATGTGACAACGCGAGAAGTAGCATCCAAGAGTAATTGCTCCTCTTTCTCTCTGTCTGCACCCTCTTCTTCAATAAGCGTTTTAGATTGCTCGCTGACTCAGTGGAAATCAGCCCAGATTTACACTTTGACTTTTTGACTTTAACGTTAATTGGAAATTCCTCACCGTAAGCTCGCCACCTTTGACAGAAGTCTTCCAGCCCCCCCCCCCAACCGTCTCATGTCCCACTTAAAAAAAAAAAAACAAACATACGTGCTTGGTGCCATGTGGGAAGGAGGTGGCTCAGCGTCCACACATGGGGGGTGGAGGGGGGGGCCTTTCCCACATTCCTCAGGAGCGTATAAGCCAGCAGTGTGGGCGTAGGCTAAATGGCTCTTTGCAATGGCTGCCTGGTAAGGCTTCCACTATAACTCACACATACATGAATACTAATTAAATAGTCATTCTCTCTCTCCCCCCATCCTCTGCCCAGTGTTGCCTTATGGCATTGTTACTCAGAGGACAAACTGCCTGCTGTCACATAATACACCATGTAAATTGCAGAATTCAGCAAGGTCGTCTAAATGGCTGCATGCAGAAGCTGAATTGGTCCACGGCTACTTAAAGTTACGACTGGCTGTAACAATATGTTGTCATTTGTTTACATGGAACACATGTCCACAAGTGCATTCACGTTGGTATTCAACACGTAGATCGTTATTATTGCAGGATGCACTCTGTTATGACAACGTGGCATGTCACAGCAGCAAAGTTTTACGATGGCTGAGTTCCATTTAGCGGCTTTGAGCCCTTGTGACTTGAGGCCTTGACACACCTGGGTTGCAACGAAATAAGAGGCAGAAAAAATTCAAACTTAGTTTGAGGGATTTGCCTTGTGCGTGGATTTAAGAGTTGCTGAACTAGAAAATGTTATCTTGTGTCAGGAGAGGCGCTACTAATATGGGTTATGTTGTTTTTTTCAGCAAATCCCACCATTAGCTAAATTACAGCTGAGGGGTACTGCATAGTTGCTTATTGATATATTTACATTCTGGGGGTTTGTCACTACATCCTACAAATAGTCATTTAATACTTCAATCCGTACTGAGGAAAACATTATATCACTAAAGAGGATAGATAGCTGTGATGTACTCGGCCTGATAATACAGAGGTAATGTGATGTGACGGAGGTAAAAAAGCCATTAAGAAGGTGCTCCGAACCAGCTCGGCACATTTATTGACCTCACACTGAGTATTTGTGTCTGAACGGTGATCCTTTTATTAAAAGTAGGTATCTAGGATATATTTCATCTCACCGCCTTGCTTTTCTCACTTGACGTGTTCATCAAACTGTCATGGCCTCAAAAGCAAAGCAAGGAAATCTCATTTCTTTCTGGCTGGAAGCAACGATGGGAGCTCAAATCCTGCTGCCACCGAGGTCACAAGCTAGCTGTCCTCTCTTCTCTGAATCCATCTTCGTCCCCTTCGCGCTCCATCTTCGTCCCTCTCAGCCTCCCTTTGTCTGGCTGTGATTTGACCAAATAAAACCGAACCGGGTATCTCCAAAGCGAGGGGACTGCCAAAGGTGATTTTTCAACCTGACTGCCTGGGCTCAAAGAGTTTCACATGGCCAGGCCAAATCTCCTTTCCCTCCAACTGGCAGCCGTGGATGAAAATATAACTGGCCTCTGAGCTCCGATTTGTCCCCAACGCCATTAGCTGCTCCATTATCCCTTTACCCTTAAACGTAATGCTCTGAAAATGAGGTAATGGTGATGTTTGTTTTGCTGGACCTCACTTTGTCGGGTTAATTTGTTTCATTCGAGAGCTTTACAAGGAAAGGCTACATATCTTTGGCTTCAAACGCTAGCTTGGGGGACTTAGCATGTCGTCAATTAACTACACGCAGCGCAACCGTTTTTTCGGGTTTCAGACAGGGGGAGTTGCTCAACGTGCATGCGTTGCGTTGACTGACAACATTTGCCATTCCATGGTTAAATGCATTTTTTAGTCTCCATTGGCCCAACCTTACGTAGTGCCATGGTGTAATTTAATAAGATTTGGTATTAGAGAACAAATTCAACAAGCGCAGCTTTTAATTAGAAATGTCCTGGCTGTGAAGTGCATCCTTTCACGCTGACACCTCGGCTATTGATCAAGGTCACGGGCAAGCTCTATTATGCCTGGACTCGGGACAGATGACAATTTATAACCGAACACTTCCAGCCGAACAGCCTCGACGTCGGCCCGGAGACGAGGACAGAGAGGGGAAATGGGGGGAAATGCAAATGACTCCTCAGAGAAGTAAATGTGCCTCTTCTGTGGCGCTGGGAAGCCAGTCGGCGATGTTATTATTAATCCGAGGTTGACCTGGCCCGGCCTTTTGCACCGCCGGGGTTTATCATCCACAAGGAGGCGAGGCAGAGTGGAGGCCGCACGCTTTCCCCTAAAAATGACCGAGCAGCACTTCCTTCTGTGCCACTCAGGAGACAAATTGTCTCAGATCAGCAGCTAGGCAGCTGTGTGACGGAGAGGTGAGATGTACAAGGAACACGTGGGCACTTTCATCATGACAATCATTCTTTTTTTTCCCCCTCCTTCTCCCACTCCTGCAGCGTGTCACCTGCTGCAGTGTGTCACTCTGTCCTCAGGAGCCCCATGCTGCATCACTCACCCACACACATACAGTACAGTGGAAAAGGCTCCCCCTAATTGGACGTGTAGGGCGCAGTTGGGTCTCTGGATTACTGTTCTCTTGCAAAAATGAGGGATCAGCGCACACAGAAGTCTTAAGAACAATGCTTTTGTACTGTAGTCGTACAGAACAAAGGGAGCAAGCAGAGAACCTGTCCTCCATATTCATAAGATGCAAAGGGACGCATATTTTAAAGGCTAGACATAATTGTATTGCTTTGCAACATCCAAACCAGCTTAGTAAAACAAAGCAATAAACCAGATACCTGTGACTGAAGTGGGCTCTTTGACTATACAAAGGTCGATGGGTTTATTACCCGTCTTAAATATGTGAACAACATCAATTCTGTTTGCTCCCCATTGACCGTTGAGTGTGTAAAATTTTGATAGCCCTGTAATATAATTTTTAGAAGTTCAAATATATTCTCAAACAGCCTGTGCATTATGAATATGAAGTGGCAGGTTCTATCTGTGCTTTACAAGCGTACTGTAGAATGACTGTGGTATTCCCCACCATCATGTTGGGGGGGGGGGAGGCACCCCCAAAATGAAAGTCACATAGGTTTTAGAGTGCCAGATCTCAACTAAAGTATTTTCCTACATAACCTTGTTGTTTTATTAAAGACTGCCTTATGTTATTTATCCGATGTCATTTCAGGCTCACACATAGTCGCGTGTTTACATTTCTGCTCTCAAACACACGCACACTCCCCCTAAGTCCAAGTTCAAGGTCGGAGGTTTTCATTTGCCAATCGTGCATGGACCAACAGCCGCGATACATTGGAATTCTCTCTCTCTCTCTCTCTCCCCAGTGATAAAATGCATTTCTCATTGCCAATGTCACTTTTTGGGCAATCATGTACATTTAGTCATTCTGTCTTTGTACTTTGGTATTAAGACGTATGGATGTGTTCATTACACATTTAATTCAAAGTGTTAAAATACGCTCTTTAGAAAATCATGAACCAGCTTTACGGCTTGTGCCGCCCCTTCACCCCCTCATTAACATGCCTGACTGCAGATGAGAGCCACCTTTTGATCAAATATGTTATTTGATACAGCATATCAAACAATGGCTCTCGCTTTATTATGGAAAGCCTCGGGGCAAAATGTAAAGAAGTAAGTTCCGGTGAGAAAAGGTTACAGAGCTCGGAGTGGGGAGGATTCATTTGGTTTGACGAATACAAATAAAACTGAACAATGATGCAAGAATAATACTTTAGTAGTCGTAATCCATTAAAGTTGACTGTACTCTAATGGAATCATTCATATCACCCTTAAATTATGAATAGCAGAGGGTGACAGTGTCATCAATATTTACTGGAGAGCAAAATGTCATCCTTTACTTTTCAAGAGGGCCGCCCTTGGTCCTTCGTCGAGTACAGAGAAGTGGAGTGTGTAGCTGGGTGCTGCCGGAGCAGAACCATTTCCTCAACAAAGCTAATCCTCCTCCTGTGTTACTTTTTCTTTTTTTTTTCTGCAGGTTTGGCAGTTCACCAGATAATCACAATCACTGTGTCTCTCATTATGGTTATCGCAGCCTTGATCACAACACTCGTCCTTAAAAACTGGTAGGAAAGATTCCTTTACTGTCAGGTGCATTCACTTTAGACGCCCACGCGGTTTAGCAGGGTTCCAGGTATGATTTTATGTTTGTTTTCTTGTCTTTGGTGCGTGTTTTTGTAGCTGTGCGCAGTCGGGAAATGGCCGCCACAACAGCCATCAGCGCAAGATCCACCAGCAGGAAGAAAGCTGCCAAAACCTGACAGACTTCACCCCGGCCCGGGTGCCCAGCAAGGTGGACATCTTCACTGCCTACAATGACAGCCTGCAGTGCTCACACGAGTGCGTCCGGACAGCCGTGCCCATCTACACGGACGAGATGATCCAGCAGACGCCCGTCTACAAGAGCGCTTACAACGGGAACAGGTACGGCGCGGGGGGCTGCGTACGGCACCATGTGGATACAGCTTTTACAGCGGCAATCGTCACGTTGTTAGGGTTTAAGGGCAGTAGTGTGAAAATGCTAAATAAAAGCACAGGCAAAAGAAGGGTTTGTGTTTTTAAAAAACAATGATGGTGAGTAATACATTCATCCATTCTTAATAGGATAGAATAGGCATGCATCCACATTTTCAAAGCTACTTACAGACTGTGTGGAATCAAATGCACCAGAAACTCTGTTTTATAATGATTCACGACGTAACTGTTTATACAGATGTAATAATGACATTAGAATGTTACAAAGGCCTCAGCCTCCTACATCTGTTTGCTTTTCAAACGCCATGGTGAGCATCTCTTCCTGCCTCCTACTCACAGCAGTTTTGATTCAGGCCTGGTCAAGATGTTTTTTTCTAACAATAACGGATTTATGGATGGGATGTGATAGGATGCTTGTTTTAAATCACTTTTGCATTATCATATACTGTATAGCATTAACCATCTTCATGAAAGGGATAAGGGATGCATCAAGCAGGTGTGTTTTCCATAGAAACCAGGTGTACACTTTCAGGATCAGGAAACGTTTATTGCCATAATATGTCAGACATACATGGAATTTATCTTGGCGGTTGGTGCATGACGGCAGACAGTACGACAATGGACAACAAACAACGTAGTGCAGGAATAAGTTAATAATATGTTATATGGGTAAGTAATTTGAAGCTATGGGTTAGTTAACAAATGAAGATTAAAAATAAAAATAAAGATAAAAATAAAGTGCACAAGCCAACAGAAAGTGACAAGTGAAAGTGACAAAGTATATGTACATGGAGTAAGAGTTAGTCAGTGGGGGCCCCGGGCTCTGTTGATGAGCCCGACTGCCGACGGGAAGAAACGGTTTGTGTAGCGTGAGGTCCTGATGGGCCTCAGCCTCCTGCCAGATGGAAGGGGCACAAACAGTTTATGTCCGGGGTGAGAGGGGTCTGCTCCTGGAGAGACGGCAGATTGCAGCCAATCACCCTCTCTGCAGAGCGGATGACACGCTGCAGCCTGCCCTTGTCCTTGGCTGTGGCTGTAGCGTACCACACGGTGATGGAGGAGCTGAGGATGGACTCCATGATGGCTGTGTAGAAGTGCACCATCATCGTCTTTGGCAGGTTGAATTTCTTCAGCTGCCTCAGAAAGAACATCCTCTGCTGAGCCTTTTTGGTGATGGAGCTGATGTTCAGCTCCCACTCGAGGTCCTGGGTGATGATGGAGCCCAGGAAATGGAAGGAGTCCACAGTGGTGACGGGGGGAGTCACACAGGGTTGAGGGGGGATTTGTATGTAGCGTAACAATACGCTTTGTAGAGTGTGGACGGGGTGTTCTGTCTGAGGGGATAGCAGTAAGAGTCACCTGAGCCTCAGGGCCTGCAAAGATGGTCACACTTAAGCCGTGTGTCCAGGACCATGGAACAGATTCATCATGCTGCCAGCGAGGGGAGGATCATTCATCTCTTCAAAAGTGTATTTAATCATTTTATCTATTTATTAGTCAAGGAGGGACGGCCACATTTTCAAGAACATTATTACTGATAATCTAAGGATTCTGGAGTCTTGAGTATGTGATTATCTCCTCTGTGTTGGTCTGTGACAGATGGTACAGTGTTCACGGTGGCACTAAATATTCGATTATTACAGCAGGTGTGTGGAGTCCTTGAAAAAACAGCTATCAGCGCGCCTGCTCAGCAATAATGTACCTTGAGAATATAAATATGAACCAACTCGAATTTGCCATCAGTATTAACGTTTCCACCTCTTCATCCCGCAGGCCCTCCCCCACTGAAAGACAACTCATTCCTGTGGCCTTTGTGTCAGAGAAATGGTTCGAGATCTCTTGTTGACAAGCTGAAGGCCGTTGCTCACTTCCTGTGGGTGAAAGAGACTTCCCGACTTCATGCTCCGGTGGGTACGGCGCCACTTCGTCCCCTCACCACCCCCCCACCCTTGATTGCCGTGCCGATGCTGCCCCACTTTGGGAATAGACGACAACTTGCCATATGTTTTGTTATTTGTGACATGATTATGCTGATCTCCATGTTCTGAGCAGAGATAAAAAATGCAGTTCTTTGCCGTATCAGAGGTCTCGTTTACAAGAGATATTAATTATGTATAAATCAGTATTTATAAGCTATACACTCCCAATTAATCAGTTCCCTCCTCATCTCTGGATCACTCTCATTCATATGTATGCCGCCACTCTCATCCTTACATCCAAAGCATATTGTTTTGAACACCCAGAAACGGAGTAAAGGGGCACTTTTTTTCGTGTTTTTGTGCGCGGCTTTAATATATGCCCGACCAGCCCGCATTTGAAATGCAAAGCATGAAAGTTAAACACATGCTCCCGGCCCACGGTGTTGCTTGGAAGCCCGGGGGGGGAGGTGCAACGTCTGCTATTGACCCAGATTTTCAGACGGAATAGATGGTCCGCAGGTAGTGTAGTGAGAGGACAGCGCCTCGCCGACGTCTGGACTCACTTTAGTCTCAGTCGGCTCGGCGCTACGCACAGAGTCCCCAGTGCGGAGGCCTTGAAACGACATCACATCCATTATTGTCGTGCTGCAAGCCCAACGTATGTGTTACACTAGAAATTTCAAAAAGGCCTTTTCAGGCCAGAGCTGGATAACAATTCCCCAGGACATAAAATCACAAAGTAGCCCTTTCTGAGTGTTTGTCTGTGCTGGAATATGAGTGATAATTGTGATTTTGTTCTCCACAGGCTCCGGTTGGAAACGACAAAACACACAAAAACAGCTTCTTTTGTAAAATTGTGTGATCACTCTTTGGACACTGGTGAAGATATTTATTTTTCTAAAGATGACAAGCAGAGCAGCCACAAAGCTGCCACTCCATAAATTCCAGGAAACGTACAGTCATTTAGATATAGATTCTATATACGTATATTTACCGGATGTGTGGGACGAGATTGTGGACGTCACAGGTGTCTCAAGGAAAACATTTGATGTTTGAAAGAGGAACCCAAGGAGCTGCGGTGGGTGGAAGGTGAACTGTATTTCTGAACAATGTGCCAATAATGCCACTATGTGCCACAACCTGGATAGAAGAAAAGTTTCAACAACAAGTGATGGACTAAACGGAGAGTGCTATATCAACCCTGTATCAACTACATTTTTGTTTGTTTTTTTTAACAAATGTGAAAGATAAAAAAATGCTACCAATGTATTTGAAAATGTTTTGAAATAGTTCTAAGAAATGTGTTGCAAAAATAATGGAAAAAGATATTTATAAGACGCACTATTCTATTAGTTTGAGGCGAGAGAGGAAAGGTGGGGGATGGGTAAAGAGAGACGGTACATGCTTTAGTGAACAAAACATTGTTTCTATAGGTCCCATTTTAAAAAAAGAATAGTTACGTCTATTTTTTTACTCAGTAGAGTCTGCCACAGCCCTAACAGTGGAGCACTCGGGATTGAGCGCTGTTAGCGAAACAAAGAATCACGACAAAGAAACCCATCTGAATCCGCCTGGTGCCAGCCGCTCCAATCGCTTCGCTTGCTCCATTCGTCCCCGGTTCGGCCCGATGGAAAGAGAAACCACGCCTTTCTGTGGTGCTGGATCACAACGAATCCCACAGCGGCAATTTGCCCCGAAACAGATGGGAGTAAGGAAAGCCCCAGCAGACTGCATGGAGCTGGACAGGACATTCATACTGCCTCAGGTCTGTCGAGCTCTTTTGCACACTTCACCACGGTCTCACTTTCAGTAGATGTTTGGGATCCATTCGAATGATTGGTTGTGATTTGGCGCTGCAACGCAAAAGCAAAGTGGAATAGATTTAATTTGGGCCTCAAAAATCAAACCGTTCATGCTACAATTTGCATGAATAGGAAAGAGATTGGAAAAAATTAATCCCCTTGGCAGAAAGTAGATGAATATCCCCACGCAACTCCCGGATTCACTTGATGAATTAATAACACATTCGGGAAGCTACAAAGTCTGAATCTCTGTCAGAACGTCAAGAAGGGCATGCGCCAATTTGTTGAAGACAAATTTCCATTTTTTTTTTTTCCAATCTAAGAATGTAAGGAAGCTGTGAAAAAGGCGTCCATCCCGGGATCACAGCGACCTGCATCGCGAGTTTTCAAAAAGGCGAGGAGGAACTCCTTCGAGGAATGTGAGGTCGAGGTCAGCCGGTCCGATACTCGAGGACAATATTCCCAGCATATCAGAACGCCAAGCTATCACGGCCAGAGAATATTGGGGTTTGTGCACGAATAGATTGTTTTTTAATTTGTGCCGACACGGACATATGATAAAGGGGTGGGGGGGGGGGGGGGGCATGCGTTGGTGGAAGGTTGGAGGAAGAGGATTATGACGAGCCATTCAGCCGTTGCCAAATTGCTTTAAACTGTCTCTTGTGTGGAGGGTGAGGGAACTCCACGGCCTCCACGAGGAGACCTCTCCCCAATTATTAAGTATCGCCCTCCGGCTCTGAAACACAGATTACCGTTGGGCTGCGAAGCGTTCCACGAATCTACTTCTTACCGTGCTGTGGGGTTTGTTCAAAGCACAAATACAATTCTGTAATTGTAAACCTTTTTTTGGAGGGGGGGGGGGGGGGGGCTGTAGACAGCAATATGTACAGGTTTCAAAAATGGTGGCGGATTTCCACAAATTTGCTTCGGCCGCTACTCCTCTCCCGAAGGATTCAAGGGAAGCAGAGCGCCGCGGGGCGGGACGAGCGCCTGTACACGCGAGCCATTCAGGGGGCGCCAGCGCGGCCCGGGAGCAACACTGAAAACTCCCCGCATCCTCCCCCCCCCTCCCTCACGAGCGACCCGCACCGATTCAGCCTCCCGCGCGGCGCCGGCCCTGCCGAGTTTGCGTCTTTGACATAACATATATTTTTTTGACCGAAGAGTGTTATCTTAATAGAAGGGTGACGGAAATCTTACTGTATATTATACACGTGTAAATGTATTTTCTATATATTTGCTTCTATTTGTGTACAGGTGTGTTCTATTTTTCGGGGCCGACCCGTTTTCGGGGGAAGGTCTCAGCTAGATCGGGGATAGTGTCTTTGTTTACATGTGTAACTACAGTATTGCTTTCAACAAAACAAAACTAACCGTGTGCCAAGCTTCCTACCTGCACTTTCAAGCAGTACGTGTATTATATCCTTAGCTAACCAGTATAATACTTCAGTAGAGGCTGCAGTAGAGACCGGGCAGTGATTTCCGGGTGGGACGTGGTTCCGAGAGGCGTCGTGATCGCACCCTGCTGTGTTCACGCCCAGAAACCAGCGGCTTTCTCTTCTTAAATATCATTTCCACATCAACTCTGAGTGTTTCATCACTAGAATAATTATGAAACTATTATTAAAAAAAAAAAAAAAGTCTAAATCCAACAGCAGCTGCCAAGTAGCCAACTAAACTTAACCTGGACTCGGTTGCATTCATTTGTCACATCTTCTTTTTGTAAATAAATTGCTACAACTGCCCCAGACAATGTATGATTTGCCACATTGTAATCGCTGTGTAAACTAACCGATGCGAGTATTTACGAGCCTTTGAAAAGGATCAGGGAAAGCTGCCGGAGGAAAGGATGGGGAGGGAAGAAGGTTTGTTAACCTCTCGATGCTGAATTGACCGGTTTGAGAGTTGCGCACAGTGACGGGAGAAGCCATTCACTGCTGTCCATTTATCAACGTTTTTAAAGGATAATTCTGGTTCATTTCAACACGAGCCTTGTTTATAATCTTTCTAACCCAAACAGAAAATGTTGGCGGATAGGACATTTCACTCACGAAATAAACAAATGAAGTCCAACTGGGTGAAATACAGCTCATGCCAGCACAGTTTGTCTCTAAACTGTGTAGTCATTTTACAGTTTGCTTCTATTGTCCCCTCGGAAAAGGTAGGGCTAAATTGGGGGTTTGTTTAAAACCTGACTGCTCATGCTTTCGTTGATTTTCTTATAATTGAGGTTGGGTAAAAAGTTTACAGAACCCGAAATATCCTTTAATTTTAACAGACCAGTGTGTAGGATTTATTAGCAAAATGCAATATTCACAAGAATATTTTCACTGATGTTTAATCAAGTGACACTAAGTTTAATCAAGTGACACTAAAACTAAATGGCCTCAGACAGGCCATTTAGTTGTTAAGGACACCATAGTAACAGGTCATATGAGAGAGTTAGGCTCAAAATACTGAAAGGTTAATAATTCAACCTAACATTCATGCTGTAGATTTCACCAAATTCTACACACTGGCCCTTTAAATAATGGAGATCTGTGCTGAAGTTTCAGGGGACTAATTCCTCATGAACCCCAGACTTTCAGAAATATGGGCGGCTGACCGTGGTGATTTACAAGAGAAGGTCTCTCCATTAGTAACACTGGACTTGATCAATGTATAACATCAATGTGACCTTATTGAAAAATGTATTACAAGGCCGACAATGATTGTGTGAGATTGATTCTTTCAAACATACAAAAACCAAATTGTTGAATCCTTTTGACATTAGCGAGTTCTTTCTCTGTTTCCTACGGTATGAAAAGGGGTCGGCCCCAAAATACTATTTGGCACATTAAGCCCACGGGGAGCTGCTACCTAATAGCAAATTCAATCGGGCTTTTTGAAGGGCTTCTCGACGAGGCAGCGGCTCTGACGTGTACCTTTTCCTCCGGAGAGACTTCGGCATAGATCACCCTTCCTCCTTTCACCTGCGTCTGAACTCAAACTGATATGTCAGGAAATGCCTCGCTGCTTCTTTTCCTTTTCGGTTTATGTTTCTGGATGGCTGATGAGCAGCGTTGTATCATAGCTAAGAGGGAGGAAAATGATTCCACTTCGCTGGTCAGATTCGATTCAGGAAACATTATTTCAAGCGAAGGCAGATGGTGGAGAAGGGATGGAGGAGGAGGGGGGGGGGGGGTTGCAGCTCACAGAGAAAAGTCTTGAACAGACACCAAAGACTTGAAATGCCTTTTTTTTTTTTTCCTACAGCAAATGAATTTTTCGCAGCTCCCATTTTTTTTTTTCTTCTCCCTTTTTTCTTCTTCAGCCAACGCTCCCCCTCGGCACAAACAAGCTATCAATCAGCAAGCCCCCCCCCCCCATCCACATGAGGGATGCGCCGCGCACTCGCTTGCAGATTCCTGTTTGCATGTCAGACATGCAGAGCGCAACCTATTGACATATTTGTTTTGAAAATGACATGAAGCCCGAACGTCACGAAGGCCGAGATTTGTTTTTTTCCCCGTAACGCGGGAGGAGAAGGATCGATGGACAGGCTTGTTTTAATCAAGGCCTTCAGCTTTGAGTGTAGAAAGTGATTTTACCATAAATGTCGGCCGGGTGAGCGTCGACGGGAAGAAGGAAATGTTCAACACGCCCGTTAAAAGTCAAATGCAGCGACAAAGTGTATCTATGTAGACTAATACGTATCGTACCGAGTCCTTTTTTTTTCGTCGTCAGGACACCGTAGCTCCTCACTCACGCTCCCCCCCCCCCCCCATCCCTCGTCGCTTCTCCCCATTGTTTCAGTAGAATCACGTACTGTGCGCTTACTGTATTTAAAGCGGAGGGCTCTGACTCTCCTCTTGAGTCGTGTTTTTACTTTTCTATTCACAAGAGCTGAGGCACAGTCGCTGTCAGTGCGGGTCAATACAGAGAGAAAATCCCCCCCCCTCTCGCATTGGGCCCCCGGCTGGATGAGGACTGGCTGCGGGACGCGGATCGCCCGTTGGATTTGCTTAGTTTGCCTCTGACACAGCAGTAAGTAATTATGGAAAAAAATTGAAATAATATATATATATATACAAAAATATCACAGTTTCAATTTCTAGCGTACATGGGGTTGTGTAGATTTTCAGTGGGGGGGGGGTCACATGTGGGCACACGTTGGTCTGTTCATCGAAGCTGACTTACAATCACAATCCATACCTACCATGAAGGAAACCTGACTCGAGTTGTGTTGTCGCCATAAAAATGAAGAGTTTGTACTTTGTGACTCTTAAACTTTTTATATTTGTGTTTAATATATCAATGAGTACCTCTGTTAACTTTTGTATAACACCTATGACTATAGTAATATACAAACACACACACACACACACAACACACCTCCACAAAAGGGACTCCAGTCTGTCTCTGTGACGGCTAAATGTTGTGTGACTTTTATTTTTGTGTCTTATGAACCACATCTCTTCCTTTTGTAGTTATTGGTAAATGTTTCGATTTCCAGGTGACTTTGATTTGGTTACTCTTGTACTACTAAGCTCTGTATTTGCAAGCACTGTAAATGCGATTCTCATTGGATTCGTCCTCTGTACATTTAGTACTCTGATGTTGCTATTAATAAAATGTAAAACAAACATGGGTATGTGCCAATACCAGTTTCTTGGAGTGAGTTTAGAGGTCGGAGCCAACAGTTTTCAATGTCATGTCAATTTCCTTTCTTCAAACCATGTTCTTGTTGGATCAGGAATATCATTTCACTTACTACGAAACAATGGTTCAGCCACAGAATCTAAACCACTTCATTTTTTAGGTGAAGCTGAAATGTCAGTAAATGGTAATGAGGCAGAGCCACAGCTGGAAGAATGTTGGGACACTTTGTTTTTAGATCTCATTTAGCACTATTTTATCATAACACACAGAAATAGTGGCCATTATTCAAAACCAAAGCTGTAATCAACCCTGCTATCCCTCGCCTGCTGATTCATACTCCCATTCTTAGCTTTCGTATTCAGATCCTGGTTTTAACATGAGACAAGAGGTTCTGTTCTTTGTTTGGCACTGGCTGTGTCCATGAGTGATGGTTTTAATCGTCATTATTACAGTCATGCAACCGCTTGAAAATATCATTTTTGCATAATAATACATATAACATATTTGCAAATTCACTACCTTGTGTAACTTGATGAAAAATTATACGAGGATATTAATTATCATATTATTATTCAATAAATATTATGAATGTTACAAGCTTCTATGCTTCGCTGCTTTAGGTCTGCAAACATGTAAAATCACATAATTCATACTAAGGACACAGTAACATTTGTTATATTACTGACAATATTCTCATGGTCATTATCATTGGCTCACATGCACTATTATTAGTAGATTTACTAGTTAAGTGACAGAAGCAGCTGTGGTACTGTGCTCGGTGTGAGTAAAAAGCTCCAAAATGAGCAGAGACGTGCTTGCAGGAAGAACCTTAAGTGTTCAAACCGCTCCTTTCCCACTGAATTAAGGTGTGAAATGCCTTCTGCGCTGTCTCTCCTTCCCATCTCAAGCAGTCAGCCTTTAATAATAGCATTGATTAGAGCTTAATGAGGACAGCGCCTTTTAGTTTAGTATTCACTTCACTGTGTTTTTTGTCGGCTGGGTTGAGAATCCTGCTGAACATTCGATCAAAGTTAGAACTGGATTGTTCCAGCTTACAAGAAGAAGCCAGTGGCATCTCCTTCACTGACTACATTTCTTTCAGTTAAGTTTCCTCATTTAGTTTTTGCTCTTAGTTGCGTTATGTTTTTCGGTTAATCGGGCTGCAAGGCATTGTGGGTGTGTTGGTGTGTCGGCTCAACATTTTGATCCTGACTGAAACATCTGGAACATCATTCTTTCTACAGACATTCATAATCCCCAGAGGATGAATTCTGGTGACTTTGGTGATCTCATCACAGGCACCACCACAACTTTCACAATGTTGTGTTTGCTTGAAACAAAGGTTTGAGATGTAAATGAAAATATGTTATATTCTGTAATGACCCCTGGCTTTTCATCTTGCTCAATCAATTTGTCCATTGATTCGGTTTTATAGGTAAAATATCAACACAACTAAAAGCAATCCCACTAACTTAATATATGTTTAGTGGTAATTAGCAAAGGCTAATGCGTACATTTACCCAGAGGATGAAGCCTACAAGCACTAGGGGATTTCTTGCCTCTTTCTTTGACATCAGTATTAGTGTGAAATATCTTCACTATGCACTATACGATGTCAAATTCAGATCGTCCAATACTTTGCTAGTATTTACTGTAGTTGTACACCAAAGAATAAATGTGTCATCAGCTGTATGTGTTTAGCTCAGGCACTGCTTCAAGAACCCTGTTTAGCCACTAAATTACATTCCAGATGTCGTCATGTATTCCTTGTTAGACCCGAACGTAAGAAAAAAAAGGCTTTGCACAATTTCAATGTCAGCTAGTATTTCTTGTTATTGCATTTATGTTAACTTATAACCTTTAGCACATTTTGTTTGATTGATCTGGTAATATCCAAAAGGATAATTGCTGTTGATTAAAACTTGATTGACTATTTGGGCATTATTCTTATTGATACTAACAACATTATTTCCAACAACAAGTGATTGCTGAGATTTGGCAATGTGGCAACACTGTTAAGAAGTAAAACAGGGAAATAAACTCATTACAGAAGCTGTAATAACCAAGAGTTTGAGTTACAGAAAAATGACCACACTCTATTTCTCGCAGCTTATGACAAGACATCTGAGGTTGTGTAGTCTTCGACCTCGTGGACTCAATTAAATTACTTATTACAAGGTAGACTGACCTTGGTTTTACCACTGTGCAAATGTCATCTTTAATGGTTATTAAATGTGAACATGGAATAAGTTCAGCGACACATAACTGTATGTCGGATTTGCTGTTGAATCTCTAAAAAAAGGGATGGGATGCTGATGTCATTAGGGGGTCAAAATGAGAAAAGAAAATCTGAATAATTCAGATGGTGTTTTGTGGAACAGTATTATGTAAAAGAAGTGGAAGGGTTTCCCAGTAGACTGCCCTACTGCTTTGAAGAATTTACATTTCTTTTCAACTCAAACATAATTCTTCTTCTGCATAAAGATGCCACTTTCCCTTAGTTTCACCAGTTTGATTAATGTAAACACGTCACACTTTAAAATATATTTTTAATAAATCCTATTACTTAACTCTGCTGAAACGTAGAGGTTTGACACACATTGTGCACAGGTGTTGATGAAATGTCTGAATAACAAACAAATGCATTGAGGCATTTCCCAACTCCTTGCACGCATACACACTCAGCTGATTCCATCGACGAAGTAATTAATGTTAATTTCAGCAGAGGCCATTTAACAATCCATCTTCTGATCAGAGGCCTCCCTCTCCTCCTCGTCCTGCGTCTCTGGGTTGTCGTATCACCTCTGCCTCGCCCTGGCTTGGTCTTTCGTGCTGTCTGGACGTTTTTGGGGATCACCTGGAGATACAGTCCTCCTCTCCTGTTTGATGAATCGGCCTGGGCAGAATGAGTCCGCCTCTGTGCTCCCTTAAGCCAGGCTCTGTCCTCGGGGAGACCTGGCAGGCCGCATTAGCATGAGCCCAGTTGAGTCGGCCCGCACTGTCTGTGACAGGCCTGCAGCCCGCCTCGCTCCTCATACATTAAATAGAATTATGCAGTCCTGCTCGCACAGACGGGCGCGATCAATGGCCTGGACGACACGTGCCAACAGCTGCCAGGGAGAGATATTTCAGTGTGATGAGATTAATGCCCGCTGCAAACCTACACCCATCAAAGAGTCGCCCCCCACAGAGTTCAGACAGCACAGTCAGAGTTTATTAGCTCCTTGGTTGTCCGGTGTGGAGTGGAGGGACCACTTCTGACTGACAGCTGGAACGCGTGTGGGCAGGGCTGAGCAGACTACCAAACAGGTTCGTACATGTACAGCGACTACGGAGGTGTTTAGTTGTATCCAAGTCTAGGAACTGTAACTGCGCATTTCCCCAAAAAATGTTGCTGCTTCCATTGGTACTTTCTGTATTTGTGCCATGAAGTGATCGTCTTCTAAGAGAGCGTCTGTCAGGATCCTTCACTGTGTGTTTTGACTCTGTTCCCCACCCCCCCCAAGTCTCCTTCCCTCATGTATCTGTCCCCCCCCTGCTTGTTTTGCCATGTGCTCGTTGTGGCCGTGTTCTTGGTCCCACCTCCAGACGCCGCCCATGGCCACGTTCCTGAGCGGTGCACAGCTGCGACCAATGAGACTCGTCACTGGCTGCATTTCAACCCTGGTCCTGCAGGGCCGGGCTGTCAGCCCCGTTTCGTCCTCTGCCCCGAGTTCCTGTAGTCCACCTGCCTCCGACGTTGAGCCACGGGACTCGCGTTGAGATCTGCCTGCCCCGGTGTTGGCTCTCCGGGCTCCACACTTCCTTTTGGTGCTACTAATAAATGCTGTGGTCCTAATCACTGGTCTCCTGTCACAGAGTCAGCAACTCTCGCTGCGTTTAGGTTGCACCCGGAGTCTCAAACACCTGACCTCCTCGTGATCTTCTTTGTGTCATGTTATGGTCTCGCGTCTCCCCAGAGCACCCTTGATCGACCTCTGGAGCTCAGTTCACTTTGAAGTCAAAATCTTAAACCCGTGAAAGCCTAATAAGTCATACAGTTAGGCCATGTCTTCAGCTAACGTAATAGCTGAAGTGCTGAGCAGCAACAGGACGAAACGGTCCTTATTGTGGTCTTAAATTCCACTATTGACTTCCCAGACAGTCGGGTCTCTACGCATATCTAGAATACTCTTGATTCTTAGCAGAGTGCACAGTCTCCAGCTTAGCACATTGCAACCTTTGCAGATGACCTTTTTAGACTTTTCCCTGTGTCCACAGGGTCTCTACCCACAGGTGACACCTGTCCAGGTTGTTACTTGACTCTTGCCCAGTGTGAGCTGTGACAGGCTTTAGACGCAGCCCCAATGTTCAATGTTTTGATTCTTTTTTTTACCCGTATATGTGTGTCGTAGCTACTTTGCTGTCAGTAAAGCTCATAGAAAACTAGCGACTTCTACTAAGGTGAACCAAAAGCTGAACAGTGTTGCATCAGCATCAAGGCTGCACCTTTCTCCTTGTTTCCACACCACGAGAGATGCAGAAATAGGGCGGAAGATGATTGAGAATGGTTTATGAGGCGTATTGATTAACACTAACAGGTCGAAGTCCCAACAAATCTGCCCTGAAGCTTTTAAGCTAATATGCTTTCTTTAAAATATATATGATAGAGTTTCCAATGCAGCGAAGACAAGAAGAAACAAAACCATGGATTGTGCAGAAGCCTCTGGTCGCACACTACTCATTTATATGGAAAGATTCAGTGATAATGGTCACGGATGAGACAATTTCCAGAATGCAAAACAAATATAAAACTATCAGCACAACAGAAAAGACGGAAAAATACAATATTCTACAAAAGGGATTGTTCACTTAAGAAAAACATGAGCATTAATTGTTTCTCACAAATGCCCCAGAAATATATTCTCTCATGCTCAAGAAAACAAAGCCATCTAGTAGCTGTAGTAATTATGGCTCACAGAGCCTGAATGTCATCAAAGGAAGGATGGGACAATAAAACGCCTAACTTTCACACGTTGAACCACTCATTTAAAAGGGTTGAAGCCAGTTAAAGGAGAGATAAACATTATTATGTATTACAAATTTTAAACTAAAAATGGGGAGCAAATTTTTAGTTTCCAGAACTCTCTCGGGTTTTTCCAGCCGTGGCAAACTGGTAAATACACGAAAAACCTGAAGGTGACATCACAGTCGCTACCTTCATCTTTTTCTACAGTCTTTGATTAGAACTTAATCCTCAGAGAGAGACCCTTCATTGCTCTGGTAGGGAGCTAAAAATGCACACACCGCACTAGAGCATTACGCAGCGCTTATGGTCAAATGCCATGCGATAGAAACCCACTCATCCTCAGTGCCTCCAGTAATGCATTGTTGAGTCTGCAAATGGCAAAACACTTTCGGGTGACACATCGACTTAATATGTCCCTAAAAAAGGGGCTGTGAGATGCCAAAAGGCTGAGAGAGAGAGAGAGAGAGAGAGGGAGAGCCAGTATGGAGAGAGAGCTTTGCACAGCTGCGGCAGTTGGGACGATTTCTTTAATAAACTTGAAACCAGACGAGACCGCCCCAGGTAAGCATAAACATGACAATTTGGTTCCTCTCGCAACTGGAGGAAACTCTTGAAAAACAGGATAAAACCCAGAGCCTGAAGTTGCCAGAGGTGATTTGTGATGATGTCATTCAGTTAAAATAGCTCCTCATTAGGACCTCTGAAGCAGGTTGCATGATTAATCGTCAGCAAAGATTTACAATCTAATTAGAGAGTGTCTGGGTGTGGAACAAATTGCTCACCTTTGAGGGAAACACATCAATGAAAAGACCCAAATGGGCTGTTTTGAGCCATTTTTGCACCCCGGGCTGATTGATGCTGAAGTGGATGGGCGATGTCTCTGTGGACTTTGACGTGTCCATCACTCACCGGGCCGGCTGGCTTGTCATCAAAAAACGTGGCAAGTCAGTGAATTTAAAAAAGTGATTTTAGATTATATTCTCTCAGAGACCGGAAACAACAAAAAAAATGGGCCACAGTTTATGAGCATGCCATGTGCCTGCGAAAGCATTTCTGTGAGAATGACTAATTTAGCAGCAAACGCTTCCCAGCTCTCCAGCCTTGCCTCAAGTTTTAATCCCCACATTTGCATGGCTAAACATAGATCAGCCTCCACACATCCGCACTGGATATCGAGTCGAGGAATTTAAGGGCTTGTTTGGACTGCATGTTGAAAACGACGATAAAACATCAGCTCTCTTCCGTCTGAGTCAGACTATATGAACTTCAGATTAAAAAATAAATTAAAATATTCATCGTTTTTGCAGCTACACCATTCTGTCTTCCAACGAGTGATTCCACTTCTCCATGAGCTTCTTTGCTAAGTCTAAGGAGAGAGATCAAAGATGCGGAACGGATGCAACAACCACCGACTTGCTAGCCAATAGAATTGCATCATCGCACACTACTTGGGCTGTGGTATTCTATACCACAAAGAGCTAAATAAGATACGGTGTCATGTGTCATTGTCTATGCATTGTGATTAGGCAGATGTCAAGGAGTGCCTGTGTGTGTGTCATGTGGCTGGTAATAGTAGCTGACACTGAACACACCGCAGCAGCTGCCTGGACCTCCTGTTTGGCAAGGCTTCTTTTAGGACATCGGCCTTCGCAGAGATCGCGATGAAGAGTTCAGACAAACGTAAAGCCAACCGGTTGCGTGCTCATCTGTTTGTCGCTACACAATGGATGGCTCAAAGCTTGAGGAAAAGAGTCACGGCTACTAATTAATGTTCAGGGATATTAAGAAACCATTGGGTCAAAAAATGATGTTTGATGTTGATCAACTAGGTTTGAGGCCCTTGCCAGATGTTGGTATTGGAAGGAATTGTATTTTGTTTTTGGATCCTCCCCAAAAAGTATAAAAATGGACCATGCCTGTCTCATCGGGAAATAATGACCACAATGTGACCAATTAGGACCGGATAGTTTCATCAATTCTTCTGTCCATTTTTGAAATGTATACGACAAAACCCACACTAACTATGGACCAAACCTGAATAGGAAATCAATGACCTCATTAGTTGTGATCAACAGGGTCCCATCCTTACAGTACACAGCTTGGATGGTTCCCTGTTTTTCCCCTCTTGAGGTTCCAGGTTGTCTTCCAGAAGCACTTTGGTGCCGACCAAAACTCCTTCTCCGTAGCGAACCCCGAACTGCTCCCACACTCGCTGCTTTGCCTCCTTCATGGTCCATCTATACCCCCCTCTTCCCCCTCCACTGTCACTGCCACGCTTGCAGCAGTCACTCCTTTAGTAGACTGTGCCGGGCCGAGCGCCACGGCATGTCAAACAGGAAGCGGAATCATTATTTTCTGAACTTAAGAGTAGCAGCTTGACTCAAAATTAGTCTGACTTCTTGATTGTCACTGACACATCCCCCACTAAGCCTGTTGTCCGACCTCAGTCAGGTTTTGTAACGATCATGGTGAGTCACTAAAACACCAAAAGAGCACAGGCAAGGAAAAGAAATTGCTATTTTGTTAGGGTGCTCCTGACAAGAATGCCACACTTCATCCCACTTCACACGCACCAAAATCGAGCCTTTTATGTGTATAGAACAAAAAAACATTTAGATGTGATGTAATCTGAGAATTCCAGCAGGCTACGAGGTTTGTTAAAAATAATCAACACATCTGAAATCTGTCCTTGAGAAAGTTCCCAAAAAAAAGGGGGACTTCATTCCCGAGAACCGTTCTTATAATGATGAATACCATTGTTAATGGAATCGTGTGCCAGTTGATCCTAATTAGCTCTGCATAAAGACTGCAGGGCCGTGTGCATGGAAAAAAACCTTCAATGGTTCTGTGGAGTGCAGGAAGTGAACGCCGTCGTATGGATCATATATATATATACAGTATATATTAGAGGTTAAATAAGTAAACATTCACGATTGATTGCTGCCATATATACATTTTAAGAGGTCAAATACACAAGAGTAGAGGTTCGTAAATGTTGTTTTTTCAACTCAGCAGACACAAAATTGAATAAGAAAAGTGAGTATATAAAAAAAACAAATCTTCATCACATTATAATCAGATTGCAGACTGCAATGCTTAATATGTGAAAACAACCGCCCCCTCATTTGTGGGACAGTATGGGTACGGTTTCCTTCGAGTTAATCACAAAGGGATGTTTATTAACTCAAGTTGAACAATGCGAACATTTATTCTGTCACTCTGGAGAGTTGAGGTGAAATGGCTGTTTACTTTTTATTGCAAACTTATGCATGAAAGACAGAACAACATATTTAACTTATAGAGATGTCAAATTCCTCTATATCGACCAAAGCACTTGATCTGATTTATCTCCACATGTGTCGGTATAACAAAAAATGAGAAATCTTTCATACTAGCACATGTGACTGCACAGTGTCTCCTATTACCAGCGTCAGGAGACACAGATAGCATTACGCCCTCCGGCAACTTTGCTAAACTATCATCATGATAGAGATAAGGAACATGTCAAAAAATAGTAAACTCTATATGAACAATAAAAACAATACTTTACCAGGGACGACGGGTAATAATAATAATAACAGCCTGTCAAACTGAAAAACGTCTCTTATGCTGTGGGATTGAATATACTAAATAGATAGAATGATGTAAAATATATCTATTGCTTTAGGAGTGTTTCATTAATAATCAACCTGGTTATTTGCCATTCACTCTTTTAATTGCTTTGTCCCGCTCAGCTTCTGCATTAAGAATTTAGTTTAGATTTGTTTTCTTCTAGATGCAGTGATCTCCTGCACAAAAGGATGATGCTGTGGAACGTGCGTTATCATTGGTCAATCACGTTCCCTGCAACGAATCCAACTACTGTTCAAGCACTTGGATTGGCTAATACTCCTACTTATGGGTGACCCAATTTGTTGGCTGTCTCGACCTTAAGGTCCCCTCCCGACCTCAACCAGCTATGAGGGCTCCACACATCTTCATCCTCCTCAGTCCTACTGACTTTTGCCTTCATCACATAGAAGTTTAAATTCTCCGTAACATATCTGTACTTTTATTTTGTGGACAATCCTACCCACACCGATGCCTGGTCGCAGAAACATGTTCTTAGCCAGTAGCAGCAGCTCTTGGCCACACAGGGAAGTCACCTCTTCGGGGTATTGATTTTTTTTTTCTCGCTTCAAAAGTTAAATGTTTATTAAAAGAGGTTCAGCTGCGGCTGGAGAGGCGGGAGATGCCCAGAGGTGATGTTCTCTCTCCCTGAGTAGGCTGCCACACACGCTCTCCCCACACCACGCCACTTCATTCTAACCAGAAGACCGCGCACAGATTGACTTCAGGGGAGCCCAGATCCGCCTTTTCCCATCTACCTCCAGGATACGGCCGCTTTTCTCATCGCCCTGATGTTCCCCTCCTCTCGTCCACACAGATCTTTGATTACCTCCCTTCTCAGCCCAGTGGGTCTGAATGGCCGTACCAGCAGGTCAGGAGTCCAACTAACAATCCGGGGAGTGGGGAAGAATAGGCTGAGAGAGCTCCAGCTGGAATTACTGTTCGCCTTTTTCAACTTGTTTTTGTTCGGCTGATGGAAGATTACTTATTTCTCTCTGGCTGAGTTCTATTTCAACCAGGCGGGAGAAGATCAAAGAGGAAGGAGTGACAGCGGGAGGGAAACTTGTCTACGAATAGACTCGAAAGAGTTTATATGGCACCTACTTTATAAAATAGTTCTATTATTATTATTCCATTATTCTATTTTCTGTCATTATTTAAGGTAATTTAGGATTTTTTTTTTACATATGCACCGGGTTATGAAAATAACTGTATATCCAGTTAAATGTCCTAACTAAATCCTGCATGCTCTCTAAAAGTCAATGCCTTTAACAGTAAAACATTTGATCCTTATCCACAGGTTGACCCCAGTCACAACACACAAGATCAAAGCTGCTTCTGATAATTTTTTAGAGAGCATGGAAGAGAAACTGCATTTTGCAATAACCCAAAAAGGTTTTTGCTCATTGTAATGTTAGCGCCTGGTCTTGGGGGAATGATAGAATTAAGCAAACTGAAGCCGTGCACTTTGATGCAACAAATCCATAACATTGCATTTGTCGGAAAGAAATGCAAGACTATGGGAGGTATTAACTGGACGAGTGGAGGGAAGTTGTAAATGCTGTGTCTGTGGATCAAACTAAACAGCACAACTAAGACAATGTTTTCATACATTTTTACAGTCATTTCATACGCATTTCTGTCTCTGACTGTATTTTGAACTAGTTCTCCATTAATCATGTTTGATTATGAAATGAATTTGCTCCATATGACATATTCCAATCCAGATGCTAATTGCCTGCAGGCAACAGATGAGGTGGCTCACAGTGATTATAATCGCAGATAAGTTGGAGATTTTCATATTTTGTAGACAGCGTCTCGCCGACCTGACCTTTCAGCTGTTTTTCATGTGACTGCCCTGATTGTGATCAATAGAGCAGATGCCCTTCTGAGGATTGCGACCTGTGCCCCAAATCGGCCTTCTGCTGTCATTACAGCATCATCGACATTATCATCATAGTAATGACCTTCAGAGTTCAAGGATCTGTATTAGAAGGCTGTGTTTTGCATTGTATCGAATAGAGCTACAACCATTAAAAAAAAGAAGATTCATGTCGCTGCACAGGTGGTTTTCGGGAAGTGTGCTGGGCCTGATTTCTCAAACAGGTTATTGGGTCCACGTAAACCCAATGAATGGAATCAGTTTTACCAAGGGGTGTCTCTTACAATTTTGCAACTTCAAAAAACGCAAGTCCGAAAGGAATTGGTAAGAAGAGGTTGCATTTTTAGAGCGTATTTAAGAATGCAATGAGGGATCAAGTATAGGAAGCTAAGAATATAATCCTCACATTATTTTACAATGAGTTGTAAACCAAACAATACAGTTTAGGAAACAAACACTTGACACAAAGTCTTTTTGCAGGCGATATGTTTCTTATAGTTAAGTCGTTGATGACAGGGGCGTCCATTACCACCAGCGTACTAGAAATACCCCGAACTCCAGAGTCAGTGTGACTAGGAAAGTTAAAATTTGAAAGTCATTTCAGCAGCTGGTGAGAACATTAATTGCCAATCAGTTGATCCCAGCAGTTTGCTGGGGTTAAGACCATCGCATCTACTTAATGTCTTCTTCTGCCTCTCCCTCCTTGCATTGATTGAATGTTGTTTAATTACTGGCCAACTGTAGAGACTCAATGAAGTATTAAATAACTTAATGATTTGGCACTCTACCCCCAATAGTTCGGATCCGGTGTAGCGGCTCGATGCACATTTATTACAAATGACTACCGGCGGAGTGTATCAGCCTCGCGCTTCCGTACTCACACCAAACACGTTATAATTTAAGCTGCTATGAACCACAGTGGATATGTAAGCACCTCAGAGATTATAAGCACCGCAGTCAAAGTCGTTATCCTAGATTAGCTTTTATTTGTTTTATTTTTTTTTTAAAGGCTTGAAGACACAGACGCCATTAAGACCGACGTCATTGACACCATCTCGGGCGCCTGCCCCCCCCCCTTTCATCCTCTGGAGGTGCTGTTTATAACTGCAACGTTGCAGCCTTTATGGCACGGCGAGGAGCTGACTGCCATCGAGCC
The DNA here is from genome assembly GCF_949316345.1 of Pungitius pungitius. Lineage (NCBI taxonomy): Eukaryota > Metazoa > Chordata > Actinopteri > Perciformes > Gasterosteidae > Pungitius > Pungitius pungitius. The sequence continues at coordinate 24,834,864 of NC_084900.1, forward strand.
CTCAGGGGCCCGCTGTGTAAACGCTTGCAGGCGGGTCTCCCAGCGACCGTTTCATGCCGCTGCGCCCTGCTCTTACCAACAGCTTCGGTGGGACATGGAAAGTTGTGGATTATGAAAAGGCAGCTGTAATGTAAGTCTGTACCACTGGAGAGGTGTCAACCCGGAAGATTCATCCTGCTAAAAAAGGGGTGATCAAGGATCCTTTGCTGAGGCACAAATAAGGGCAATTTCCCTTCTCACTGCTGATCAAGTGATTGTGCTCTTTTTTCGCTGGTTTGACACAATTTGGTTATTTCAAGATAGTCTAAAAATAGCCAAAATAAAAATTATCTTATTGTACAGTTAATTTATTTTTTATTAATTTAATTGAAGATACCAGACATTGGAATTGAAAGGTTTATTACCACTATAAATAACCTACAATTCATGAAAAAGACACAAAATGAAATTGAAACCCTGCACTGCAAAATCATTTTTAGCAATAAGGTTTTTAGTTGCACTTACTATTTGTATCCAAAACCGATGAATGTTGGGAATTTTCGCTCTGCCAGCTTGTGACGGAAAGAAAATGAGAGTTGATTTGAAAGCGAGCGCTGACTGAATAGGTCCAACGTAATGTTGATTAGGATTGTTTGCCTCTGCATCGGTGACTACCTCATCCCATTATCCATTTGTGTGAAATTGTTATGCCAAAACAATGTTTTGTAGTAGTTCCCTGCGGGCGTACATCAGATATCATGTTCACAAGAATGGAATGAACTACACAGTTATAATGAGAAGGAGCCAGGAGGATATTTATTATATATTGTCTTTTTTTAGCTGACTTGAAAAAGACTCCACTGTGGCAAAAGGTTAGACACTTGTGTTTAAAATAGTCATCACATAAGTGTCAGTCTTTTGGACACACACATTAATACATGTGTCCTGTCTGCGCCAAAGTCCACAGAGACAGTAAAAGGTGAGTCATCCATCCTGAGACCTTTCCCGGATGCTGTGGAACCGTCAAACCATCCATCGCTTCTTTCCGCACAGCTGAGAAGCTATATCCATTCATCCTCACTACGCTTCAGCATGACCATCCATCTTCTGCTAGTTCTGACGAAACATGAGCCCCATAAGTCTTTGATGGGGTCAGAATACAAAGCTTCAAACAATCTCAAGATGCGAATAACCAACGAGAGTGTTGAGGAAGGTGCTATTTGAAGTCCTGGAAACCAGGAGAAAAATGGGAAGAGTAAAAGTGTCCCCCAACTTTTATTGGCAGAGATAGATGCCTGTCCGAGGTTTGGGGAACTGTGAAGGAACCAATGACCCAGGCAGCGTTTTCTGGTGCTCTATACTTGCACTGCTATTGGAGATATTTAAGGCCTTTGAAAAATATGTTTCTGAAAGTGCAAATCAGTCTATTTAAGAGGGAGCTAATATACTTAGAGTTTATACAACCTCAGCTCTGTGATAAAATACTTTGTATCTGCAGCAGAAAAAAGAGGGGCAGTAGTTGTCAAACACTCACAGAATATTAGTAGTTTTCTGAAAGCAAGCTACTATTAAAAAGCGACCTTTTAAATTGGTAATCTAAATCATTCAGGGGTTGATCAAATGAATTAAAATGAAAATAATTATAATTTGCAAAGACAAGATGCACAAATGAATTCTATACACAGGTGAGGCTTTAATCAGGAACCCTGCTTCATTATACCATCAGGCCACCAGTACTGCAGCTCTTTAGTTGATGAGCAAGGAAGTAATCCTGGGCCCTCTTTGATTGTTTTTTGATTTTGCAGTACATGATTTTTATGAATATCAATAGACGATACCTTACTGACTCAGAGTAAACCATATTCCTACTAACGCTCTTGTTAGTTCAAGAGCAATGTTAGTCCGATTAAAATACAAATGTCACAGGGATGTTCGGGACCAGGAGACAGGAGGCTGATCTATAGAGGTTGCATGATGCAAGCAGGTGCAAGCAGCAAATGGGCACTGCAGGAGTTCACAAGGTCAACACAGTTTGCAGACCTCGATGTGACACAGATTCCACAACAACACGTTCACATGAGTGAAAGTTGGAAGGACCTCAGAGTTCTGATTGTTGTCGCTGGCAGTGGTGTTCAGGGTCAACAACAGTTTTCAAAGAAAAGACTCTGCTGTGTCCCGGAACTGAAATGTTTGAATTAGGTCATTCATGGCGAGACAAGCAACGTGACCATGCGGCTTGATAAAAAACACTTGAAATCAGCCCAGAGGGTAGGACCATCAGTGCATTTAATACAGATGTATCCCATGGTTCTGTTCACTAGCCTGTAGAGTAATGGGCAAAGAACCAACAACACACATATTTGCGCATCAACCAAGTGAACAAATTGCTTGAAGGAAGAAACGCGTCTTTGTCCTAGATTGCTGAAATATGTCTCCTTTTGAATGGCCTCATTATCAGTTTTTTTTTCATACCCACACTGAGTGCAAAGCTCTACCTTTGTAGCCAATGCTGCCAATTTGCTGGACAAAACCAGGCAAGCCCTTTTGCCTCTAAGTGACACAGGCAGGTACATGTCATTTGAAACTTGCTCAAGGTAGCGTGGTGCATGAAGGTTTCTGTACGTCATCATTGCCTAAAGATGTCCTGGTAGTACCTGCCCACCCTCCCTAAACCTCCTCCCAGCCTTTTGCTATTATAATGCAAGGAGGGAGAAGTGGAAAGTATTGAAAGTCTTGTTTTTTAGCATCTGCTCTGTGTCTCTGTAGAGTTTTTCCTAATTACCTCCCAAAGGAGGCTCACTGCTGTCAGGCTGAAAGAGAGGAGGGTGAGGGTGAGCGAGATTCAAGACGGGAGACAATGTAGGAGATGGAAAAGGAATAAAGCAATACACAGTGAAAGGAAATGTGGTAAAGGCTTGCATGCAATATTCCATTTAGCCTTAGTCTGCTGTGTTGACTGTCACTTCAGTTCTAAAAACAGGTAGAACGCCTCCATTGCCAGTACTGGATTTTGAAAAATGCATGGAGCCACATACATATCCACGGGCCAAACACTAAAAAGCTGCAGAGAGGAAAGTGCTGCTTTCACATTCTATTTAGTGTACACCCACAAGCAAGTGTAGGAAAATATGCTCAACAGCTGCTGCGATGGCCGTAAGTGGTAAGTACCGTTTGATGGCAGGCTTCATAGGGGAAACCTGACTCCTAAATGTGTGATTCACCTCGCAACATTTCTGAATCCGACTGCTATTTCATGGAATCTGCAAATGATCTGTCCATTTAGAAATTAGCTGTAAGCTAGCTAGCAATGGACTCCCTGACTCCATTCAGAGGGCTCCGTGACTATGTGCTGGAGATGGCCTTGGCCAAACTATGAAATTGCAGCTTCCAGGTCCAAACATTATTGCAGTAAATCCACTAGTAGTCATTTACAGAGTTGCATTCCTTCCCCTGTACATCTCAATAGGCCAGTGAAAATGTTTGACTGATATCTCCAAGTCTCCTTGTATAATGCATTATAAAGACTGCGACTAATTGGTTGGCCATAGTATAGCTAAAAAATGCATTTGCTTGATCATTTGGTTCCTCACTTATGAGGTGAATCCAAATCGGTACATTTTTGTCAAGACTACAGATCTTGTGGGGTTTTTTGGATCTTCACTCAAGATAAAAGATAACCGGGCTCAGTTTGAGTTAAGTAACTTTATTAATACAAGGATCTTGAATGGTCCCAAGATCTCTACAGTGGGATAAAAAGGAAGGTAATCTATACATTCACGTAAAATCCTATTGTCCTATTATAAGTATTACTGGTTAGTAGTATGGTACCAAAATATGTCTTTATTTATTTTCACATATTCTGCAAAAGACAATAAAATGCATTTAACATGGAAATAACCAGGTTTGTCAGGTTATTTTAACCCACTTATTTGTTCATGCATTCAGCCAAAAACCAGGTTACCAGAGTAACCAGGTCATGAATGTAGTTTCTCTGAAGTGAATTTAGGCCACTCAAAACCACACTTCATACTTTGCACAGAGAGCTGTTCAAGCTAAACACACACACAGAATACTCTCAAAGGATGAAAATCAAAGTTTCCCCAGTTATCATGAACCAGGGGTTATCGCAGATAACAACGATCCGGAGTAAATAGGGCCTCAGAGGGCTACATTAAAACACATTGCCACTGGAATAAACTTTACAGGGAGGACCTGAAAGTGCTACCACTGCAGGGAATAATGTGTAAATCATATTTGAGGTTGTGGAGAAACTTCTTTGCTTAAAACTGAGAAGGAGAAAGTTTGTGCCGGCCATAAAACATCACTTATCTTGTAACTATAACCCTCTATCTCAGAGAAATACTTTGTCGATATTTAAATTGAAGCTCTTGAAAGTTAGTTTGCTGTCTCAATGTAGCTGTCCATTGTGCTGAAAAGTAAATGTTTGCCAACCTTCAGTAAGAATAACAACTCAGCAATCGGAGAATATTTTCTGGTTGATTATCCCACTGAGTACATTCTGAAAGAATAGCCTCCCTCCCGGGCTCGTCTATAATACACAATCCTAATGAATTTAGTTGTGAGGGCTTTTTATGAGCTTTACGGAGCGGGCGTCTTGTCAGTGAATGCAGGTGATGTCTCTTTGTCATCAACATAACATTCCCATACACAGCATGTGTCTGTAGTCGGAGAAAAAAAAAATTGCATCCACACCTACAGAGAGGACGGAAAAGTCAAGGAAAGTGATAAAAATAATGCAAATTAAGTTTCCTCAATTGACGATTCATTTGTATCATCTCTTTTCAGCTCATGTCTGTATCAAGAACAGGCGGAAAACTAAATTTACCCTCAAGACGATGAGAATGAATTATAATTTGTGATCTACTGCATGGTTTTCTGAAATATAACATTAATATGCATGACAGAAGTTTTAATTTGTGTCAAAGTCTCTCTATATTTCATTATTTGTGCTTTGCTGACATTCATCCCGCTCCAGCCTCTTTGCAAAGAGTGCACGCAGATACCCCAGGGCCTGTATTTATCAAGCTTCTTAATCTGAAGGGGAACACTGGACTAAAAGACGGTCCTACCTAACACCCAAGTATTACTTTAATCAAGTAGAACGTGTACTCCTGCAGGAGACTGAAGCCACGCAGACTGCAGCATGAATCGTAAAAACGTGATTAATCAAATACTTGAATCCTCATAATGATACACAGCAAAAAGACATTTCTTTGGTAGGCTATAAGTTAACACTGACAATAATAAAGACATTTTCAATCCAATCAATAAAAAGCGATTTGACACTTCAACCTATGCTAACTTTCATTTTACTACATATGAGGGTAATCTTTTATCTATGAAATGTATTTGTGTGTTTAGAAATATTCATTATAATACGGGTTGATGAAATCCAGCGTTCTGATTGGTTGAGAGTGAGTCACAGGGCGTACATCATTTAAGCAATAAGGTACGAGAGGCTATACTTTATCGTCCAACAATGTAACAGTTTGGGGGTGTTGTTAGGCCCGACATGTAGGCCCACAGCTTAAATAAAGTAAATCTATGGATGTATGAATCAATCTTTTTATCATATCCTAAAAACGTATGAGTTGGCACATTATCTGAGGAGCTGCACATGCAATCTGAGTTTGGTCAGTCGGAAAATGGTCCACGCTTTCTCTGCAGCTGTAAGGTTGCTCCGTCTGCAGTTTGGGCTTCTTTTGCATCCAGTAGAAAAAACATTCATTGCAGTGAATATCTCCTAGCAACTCGCCGGATGCCTCTGTAGGTCTTTTCATTGTCAGTAGATACGTCATTTTTACAGTTGAAGAAAAAATACAAATCTAAAAATGGGCCATTATTAAAAGTGTAACAATGATTTATTGATCTAATGTGAACTAAGGTGATCTGCTCCTCTGATCAATATTCCCATACTCAATCAATACTCATTGCAATAGGCTAAGGAAAGCAAGGAATGTCCAACAAAGTAAAGTAAAGTGCCCACGAATCCAGTCCAGTATCTTAGCTTAAAATCATTCATTTTTAGTGTTACCAAATTTTTTAGAGATATATTCATTTAAGTGGGATTTACTGTGAAATTGCCATGGGAGAGTTATAATACCAAATGTGCAGCCTATAGGAGTTTATTGAAATTTACATGAGCGCTAACTAGCAGCAATCCCCCCGTTACTGTATGAATGAATCCAGGGTGGGATTCTCCTTTGTGAAATTACTCGTGGAAATGAAATGGGATCAGTGCAAGAGACATATTTTTTTTTATTTTTTTATATTATTTTTTGAAAAATCAAGAGGGGCATTACCTCAGTGGCGTATTATTTTCTCTTCTCCCAGTCCCCCCTGCTCCCCCTCGACAGGCAGCATTAGTAAATGTGTGCTGACAGCAGAGGTTACCTTGAGCAGGCCGCTGGACCTGGGGGCTGTATGTCTTCATTTACCCCGGTATCTGCAGATGCCAGGGAAAAGAGAAAGTTATTTTCTGTGTCCGGCCCGCGGGGAAAACTGAGGCTAACGATCTTGGCCATGTTGATTGTTACCTTGCGCCAGGAATAGCACTATACTTTTCGGATGAAGCAGCGGGATGAGAAGGGATGGATGTTGTGTATGTGAGTATTAGAAGCAGAGGTGAGGGTTTGAGTTGAAGGTGTTTGGGACACCGGTTGGACACCCACCCACGCAGGGTTGTTTGTATGTGTGCGTGCGTGTGTATGATAGGTGCGGGGGGTGTAAGTCAGGTGTGTCAAGTGATTGTAAAAACCTCTGTGTGCACCCATTTTAAATGATTTGGGTCAACTTTGTTGTAAACACCTCCCATGAAGTCACAATACAGTGCCCTGTAATATTACTCTATAGTTTAGCAAGGCCTGAGTCAGCCAGAGCCGGTGACATCACTTAAAGGAAATAGCTTTCTAAAAGCCCAAATGACAGTCTGCTGGCTAAGAGGACAGATTTTGCATACAAATGACAGAATATCCAAAAAATAAATAGATGGGACACGTTTTTTTATTAGAGTCGCTGATCCAAAGTCCACTGTGTGTGTTGCCCGTGGTGATGAGGATGAGGTTATGTCTAAAGCAAGGGGAAAAGTGGCTTCCTGCCGTCTGGCAGGGGAGCAAACGAATGCTCCGTTTTAGAGATGGGCAGCTCTCAAAGATAGAAAACAATAAAGGAACGAAGGGCAGATGTGTAGAGGAGAGGAGAGCAGCTGTTGCTCCTGTTGCTGTACAAGGAGGAGCAGAGGCGGAAGGAGCAGGGAGAACAGGGCCAACAACAACAAGACCAGCTGCCGCCAGAGCACGCCTGAGTGGGCGTCTGCAATCTGGTTTTGATGAGGTGCATGAAGCGCCCTAGATGCAAGCCTTTGGGTGCACTGTATAGCTTTATAGAGTACCACATCTAACATATGGAGCACAATTGGGCCTGAGGGTCTTCGATGTTGGTTCATCTAAATGGTTCAAGAAGGATGAACGGCTGCTTGGGCGGTCAGCATACAAGCAACGAAGCATTGGGTGCCCCCACCGCCATTTATTTGATTTTGTTTAACCACCTGGAGGTAAATAATGCCAACACACGTGGTTGACATCTTATTCAGGATTTCATTCGGAATTATTATATCAGGCTTAAATATACAGTAATTCTCCGCACATTTTACCTTGGTGAAAGGTCTTCAGTAATTGTTGCCATCCATGGACCCGAAGCAATGACTTGCATCCTTGCAACCCCTTAAAATGGTTGTTGTCAGTTACATGTGCAACGTACTGTGAGAAGGCTTCCTCAGGAGCGGTGATCAAATCCAAAATGAAGGCAGAGAAAAATAAACATAAGAGCCCAATGGGATCAGAATCACACATGTATTCGCTCCTAAACAATGACATTAAAGGAGATGGAGCAGAAACAACTTGTTGCAATAACATTTACAGCCTGTACATGTAGTTCTCTTGATAAAAATGAAGAATATATTATTCTTGCTTTTTTGGGTATGATATTTGGGTACTTAAAACGTGAATGAATTGAATTTAAAGCTGCAGGACAGTTCAGTTTTTCTTACATAGGGTGTGAGTTTAAGACTATTTATGCTGCATTGGTTGGATATTAATCAATTGAACTTTCTTTATTTGATTTGACAGTCAGCTGTTTTCATACCGATGTTAATACTTTGAATTGTCTATTTGATGCAGACTCATTGTCCTTATCTACTTTGAACAGAGCTGTGCCTTCTAGCTCTTTCGTTGTAATGGAATAGATTAAGAGTGTATTTGGACGGCAGGGAGCGGGAGTCTTAGCCACAGAACTCAAATGAAGGGTTATTACAGTTAAATACAGGCTGACATTCTGTCGACTAATCCTCGGGGCCACTATTACGGAGGAGACTAATAAGCCCATCAGTAATCACGGCCACATTCATTGTCTTACCTCAGCCTCAAGAGCTTCTCTAGAAAACAACATAACCCTCTGTGCGAGCCCTCCCGACGTTTCGTGCAAAGTAGTGGTTTGTGACATTTCATAAGGGTAATTAAACTCATCACATTCAAAATGATGATGTTGGTGCCGGACCCAAGAGCAGAACACGGTTCAACAGTGAAATGTGGCGAGCAGACAAGAGAGCGTTAAGAGGTGGCAAGACTGCAGAGCGCTTCGGCAGCAGCATTAGTTGGGGGTTTGTGAGCTGACGATGTGGCAGCGAGTGAGTGAAGTGCCGGAGAATATCGAGCCCGGAGCCTCCTGATCAGTCAATGAACTCCAGCTGCAATCAGTGGGAGGAGCAGAGCCCAGACCAAGTCATTTTCTAATTCTGTTAGAGAGGCATTAAAGCCACTTGTTTTGGAATGACATGTTAATATATGGTTGTAAAGTTTAGTAGTCCATCATTGGCTATTGAGTGTGTATTAGGGCTCCAAATGAAAGCGATATAATTGCAAAAACAGTCTGTCTCACTGGCCCAACATACTATATCTCCTTCTGATAACGATTTTGGTTGGCCATGTTTTCCTGATTTAACTGCAAGTTGCACTGACAATAAATCCTCACTGTAGAATCCTTGTGGCGAGAATAATGACATCTGAAAAATTGTCTATAGAAAGCGGGTCAGTAAAGTGAGGAGGGACCAGGCATTTCAATTTGGTTCACTGACAAAAAAAGGAAAAGATGCTTCATTCTAATCAACCCGGATGCTCCGTTGTTAAGGCACTCTATTGGATTTAGTTTATTCATTTGCATCCTAATTTGACCCTTGGTCCTCGGACTAAAGATCCGTGTGTTTCTTCAGTAATTCATGAGTTCGCTGAAAAACAATATTCTTACTCTTCTTACTGAGAGGTGGAAACAATTCAGATTATTGTTTTTGTCTACAGGAAATTAGAAAAGTTATTTTTTTTTTAACTAGAACAACCAGGGATGAACCTCAGCAATCGATGCCACTTTTCTGATCGATGTACTGTCATTCCTCAAATGTTTTACAACACAAAAGCAATGACTGAATAACGGGTTAAAGTCAACATTTGAATTTTCAAAGCACTATAAATGAAACACTGATATGTGCCTGTCCCAGTTGTAAGATTTTACTGTTACTTTGCGTGTAGTTTTAGACAACTTTACCTGACCTACTTTCCCCAGAATGCCCTTTGGCAAACCCCAGAGAGTGTGCCTGAATGAATAATTCCTACCTGAGGTACAGGATGCAACAGTGCTGCTGTTTTGAACATTGTTGTAGTTAGAAAAGCCAGAGTGAACATCTGCGATCAACAACTCTGGCTACTGTTGGTGGGGAAAAGTAAATTTTTGCTAACTTTCTTAATGAGTTAACATTAGAAACCAGTCAGGCCACACGTGTGGTGTTCTTGACAGCAGGTTGAGTCATTCTACTGCTTTGATCGAGAAGGGTCCAGATCAACTTTTACTTCTTTCATGGTTCCCACATGATGTAAACACAACCAGCAAAAATCATAATTACTGTACATCACATTTTGTCTTCTTAAATAAAACAGCCATTGGCCATGAATCTCATGGTCAAATGTAACATTTTAAGCCTTGTTATGTCCTCACACTCAATAAAGTATTATGGATCATACAACCGTTCTCACATGCTTTGTATTACTGTCACTGAGGAATTAACTGTGTTATAGATGTAAAATACGTCTGTAAACATTTTAACGATCCACCATTATTCTCAATGGATGCCAATGAGTATAAAAGCTTGAGCGTTGATATATTCGATATTGTTAACAAATCTGTTTTGGATTATTCTTTTAATCATGTTATGATCTATGTGTCCACAATTTCTCAGGGTCTTAAAGTAAGGTTCACGGCAAAAGTATTTTCAATTTTCAAACAAATTCCTTTCCATTATTGCCACTTAAATAATAGATTTTCTGAAGCTTTGAGAAAAACTTGCTAAAGTCTTTTCTTTAGGATATGAACCAAACATGAGTCAACTTTGTACTCATATGTGCATATGGTCTTTGGCTTGATGGACAGGCATCCAGTGGCATGATAACTCATCTCAAATTACTGTTACTGACCAAGTGAAAAACCCAAAGGACGGTCCCTTCTGCTGGCACTGCCATCTCCCTTGGCCATTTTTTGTTTTGCATTTCTGGCCTCTTTTCCTCTCCGTGCCTCTCTCTGGTTCTCCATCGGTCCCCTACGCAGTGGCAGGTGCACTTGGGGGGCTATGAAGGGTCTTTGCCAGAAGCTTGAATGAAGCCTTTATAAACTGGTTCTCAATGCCCCCCCCTGTTTCCCCCTGTGCTATCATAGTAAAACCACTATCATGACTGTTATGATCTACAGGCCTCTGATGGAGGCTTCTCCCCTCCCGACAAGGGGCTTATAAAAACCTCCTGAGGTGGGGGTTGTGATGCTCCATCAGCGCGCCCCCCCCGCCCGCCACCCACCTACTGCATCACACAGACATAAAAAGCATGTAACGTCGAGGCAGCCAGGCTACAGTGACAGAGATAGACGATAGACGCACAAGTCTGACACCCCAGCTTTCAGTGGAATTACTGCAGAATTAAGCTGGTGAAATGAGAGGAAAAGTGAGTCAGCACAGCCCGTCATTGTCACTAGTCTAGCCCAACACCAGGGCCCTTGTAAACCCAGAGGTGCCTGTGAGCTCTCTAAAAAACTGCAACATTTGATCCAAACAAACAGGTTACGCAACCATCTCTGATTGCTACGCAACAGTGATTCAACCTATTTCAGGTTACATTTGAGATTCTCTGTTCCAAACATTCAGTTTCTCTACGGAGGAGGAATCACCACATCTGCGGGATTTAATGGATTCAACACATCTGGTTGTATTTTATGTGAAAATACTGCAAGAACTGGAGTTAGTGTGAGCAGGTTCAGTCAACATGCCGGACGCGGGCCAGTGTTCACTGGATGGTTTGAGGTCCACATCATGTATGGGAGCCAGCACTGTATCTCCTTGCTCTGCCTACCGGGTGTGTACAAAAATAACTTGCTCATAAAACAGACGGCTCGATGACGGACTGAATATGAATCTGATTCTGCAGCACAGCTCTAGGGATGGCAATGTCAGTCTGTCAGTCCACAGTTTTGGTGTAGGCTCGAACATAACTATCGCAGAGATAACCATCAAAATGTGGCACGGACATTCATGCAGCGACCCAGAGCCATGGTTCTCAACCTTTTCTCAGCAAAGCAAAAAAAGAACGTGATGCACAGAACTGTACATCACTGCATCAGTGTCTGATTCATTAAACTGTCAACACTGAGAAAACAAGAAGCCTCGGGCGGTTTGCAACTCGTGGACATGAATCCCATGAAAACCACACTCTTGTGAATACTGACGGAAGTCTCCCCACTTTGTCCCTCCGTGGGTTCAGCAGCATTATTGCTACGCTTCAACCACGGCTGCATGGTTTGAGTTTTCAACGCGGTTGTGATTGACAGGTGATGACAAGTGGCATGCCAGCTTGGGGGAGACAGGGTTTTTAGGATAATGAGATTAAATGGCTACTCAATAGAAAATCTGTATTATTAAAAATATTATGCCTACTGACTTTATCTTGTGACTTTTCCTGTAGGATCACCAGCGGTTCCCAAATCCAGCAAAATATTTCAACATTCATACAATGGCTTCTGGATTTTGCAGTGATTCATTTTTTTTTTTTTACTTTGGTCATCGCCTGACTCAGCCATAGAGCAGCATGGCTCTAGGATGGTGATGTCATTCTAGTCGGCCACTTGTCTTGGCAAGTTTCTGATGGACAACAATAACAATTGACATTTGTGGTCCCAGGAGGATCGCAGCATCAACTTTTCCTATAGCAGCAATAGCATCTGGATCACACCACTGCAGCCATCTCAATATAAAATCAAAAATTAGTGAATGTAACAGTACTCCAGAGATCTCATGCAGCCATGAAACCCAATAAAACAGGTGCACCTTTACTTAAAAGGACACCAAATCAGGCCAGCACAGGCGAGAGGTAAAATGGTAAAATCACCGCTACGAGGACAAGGCGCTTACCAATTTAAAAACCAAATTGCAGACAGATCGGTAAAAACTCTTAAAACACCGTTCACAATCCTTTGAGATCAAATCCACCCATCTGTTTGTCCACCTCTACTCCGACCCCTGAATGCCTCTCTCCGTCTACCACACCGGGCTTTTTTAAAGGGGAGGTGCGGCAAACCTGCAGAAAATCTTGAGAGGCGCAACTGTGGACAATTGAAAGACGCATCATTATACATAGGCAGGCAAAAAAATAAAACCTTACCTGCAATAACACGACAACAACTCCACAGCGCACACAGATAATTAAAACATGCAAACAATTAAAACTAGAATATGCGTTTCCTGCTGAAAATGCGTTGGAATGGAAAAAGCTGAAATTAATTCTAAACATTGCTGAAAGAATAGAAATAGGAGAAGCTGAAATAAATTTAAAATATGCTGAAAATACAGAAATGAGAAAAGCTGAAATGAACCTGAAAGAATTGCAAAACAAACATTAAGAATTTTATTTAATAATTCATATATAAATGATTAAATACAATTTTTAATTTTCCATATTATTCATCAGAAATCATTGCTATATATGTATATGTAAAGTCATTATGGAACAAGTAGAATAGAATATCAACAAGGTGTTTCTTTTATAAAATAGTTTAGACTTGTGTCAACATTTTAACGTTGAAATGGTGTCTCTAGCTGAAAAAGTTGAAAGAACAAACTCCATTTGAAAACCATGTTTAAAAAAGTTGATGATTTTAATTAATATAAATTAAATTATAAGAGCTAGAAAGCTGAAAATTCCCTCTCTCCTGAATGACCTGAACATTTTAATATTTGAATGGTTTAAATAGCTGAAAATGTGAAGGAGTTAAAACGTGCCACGGAAGAAATAGAAGAAAAATAAGTTGATTAAAGATTTGAAGAACAATACTTGGGATGCATCAATGAAATCCAACAATGACTATCATGAATGGAATTAGAAGCATGGAAATACACATATCTAAAATCCAATGGTTGTGTCTAGCGGTTACATTTACACGCAAAACTAATATTGTGAACATGGCAAATATTCCACCTGCTAATAGCATGCAGATAATAGCAATTAGCTCAAAGCACCACTTTCCGAAGAGCAGTGGTTTGTGGAAACAGCCGCTGATATTTATTTCATCAACAAATCCAATTTCAGCATTTAAGCACTCTACAAAACATTTAATGGCACCTTTAAAAGCAATCAGCTGTAAGTTAATTATATAATATTATACAGCATCCCCAAGATAACTCTAACCTTTATGAAAGTTATAATGTTCAGCATTTGTTAAAACCATTTTAGAGAATCCGCTGAATACAGGGGGCAGCGTCAGCTTTTATAGGGTTGTGGTGGCGGGCGTGGTTTCGGCTCGGCTGCAGAGGGAGAAAGAGGGGGAGTGGCTCGGGGAATGGTGACAGCTGGAGGTGATGAACCTCCAGCTGAGAACAATTGAATGAATGCTTCCCGGTCTACTTAAGAGGGACGGGAGCGAGTGAGAGGGTGGGTGGAGGCGAGAGCAAGCCGGAGAGACAACAATAAAAACGATTTCCGACGGTGAACCAGTGTCTGTGGGTCATTCCGTTCCCCCCTATAGTAACCCAGTTGTTACAGTGGCGCCCAACGGGGAGGGGGGACAATGATGGACGACAAAACGCAGGAGATGCCGACCCAACCGTTTGTGGCGCTGGGCCGGATGATCGGGGAGCTGGCGGCGGTCCAGCGCGACCAGGCGGAGACCAACCGTCGGTTCCTGGGGGCGCTCCAAGCCCAGGTGGGGAGACAAGCCCAGGTGTTGGAGCAGCTCGTGGGGCGGCCCGCCGCACCCCCGCCGGCGCCCGGGATGGCGGCGTTGGCCGGGCTGACACTCCACCGGCTGACAACGGAGGATGACGTCCAGACATACCTGGAGGCCTTTGAGGCGACGGCGGAGGCGTGTGGCTGGCCGGAGGACGAGTGGCCGGTGCGGCTGTTACCGCTCCTGACGGGGGAAGCGCAGACGGCGGCCATGGGACTCCCACCGGCGGCACGACGGGAGTATGCGGCCATCCGGAAGGCCGTGGTAGACAGGCTGGGACTGCTCCCGGAGGACCACCGCCGTCGGTTTCGCGAGGCCAGGCTGGGGCCGGAGGACCGGCCGTTTTCATACGGACAGCGGCTCCTGGACGCCGCGGCCAGATGGTTGCTCCCGAACGGGCCGGGGGGGGCGCAGGCCGTAGTGGAAAAGGTGGTGTTAGAGCAGCTGATGGCGGGGCTCCCGGAACGGACGGCGGCGTGGGTGCAGTGTCACCGACCCCCGACCGTGGAGGCGGCGGTTACCCTGGCCGAGGACCATCTGGCGGTGCATCCCAGCGGGGGAGGAAGACAGCCGGGGCCAGCGGAGCGACCCACACCGGCCCCGCGACAGGCCGCGTTCCCCCCGGCATACTACCCACGGACAGGAGAAGACGGCGGCGCCATTCCCAACCCACGGGGAGTGCAGCCGGGGCCAGCGGAGCGACCCACACCGGCCCCGCGACAGGCCGCGGTCCCCCCGGCATACTACCCACGGGCAGCAGCAGACGGCGGCGCCATTCCCAACCCACGGGGAGTGCAGCCGGGGCCAGCGGAGCGACCCACACCGGCCCCGCGACAGGCCGCGGTCCCCCCGGCATACTACCCACGGGCAGCAGCAGACGGCGGCGCCATTCCCAACCCACGGGGAGTGTCTCAAACGCCAGGGCAGGCGTGCTGGAGGTGCGGGCAGCCGGGACACCTCCGGAGAGATTGCCCGCTGATGGAGGTGGGGCAGGTGATCCGGGTTGCCGGCGCCCCAGCACCCTCCCCCGGCCCGGGAGCGACGTACCGCGTTCCGGTAAGAATCCAGGGGGGTATACGCCAGGCGATGATTGATTCGGGCTGTTCACAGTCTATGATCCATCAGAGCCTGGTTCGGCCCGGGGCATTGGTGGAGGCATCGCGGGTGAGGATTAGGTGTGTGCACGGGGACATTCACGAGTATCCCATGATATCCGTAGAACTTAGGTCCAGGGGAAAAAAATATAGGATAAAGGTCGCGGTTAGCTCCCACCTGACGCACCCCGTAATTTTGGGAACGGATTGGGAGGGATTTAACACACTAATGGGGCAGGCTGCGGGGGTGCGTTCACGGCCGACAGGGATATGCGGTACGTGTGCGGTGCTCAGCGGTGACGCGAGGTCGTCCGACGCTGCCGAGGGGGAGGGGGAACCGGCGGAGCCTCCCGTGGAGACTCCGGCGGTTCCCGAGTTCCGCTCCATGGAAGATTTTCCACTCGAGCAGTCTCGTGACGATACTCTACGCTCAGCCTACGACCAAGTGATAAAAATTGATGGTCATCTGGTGCGCCCTGACGCAGCACAGTCGTATCCGCACTTTTCGTTGATTAGGGACAGGCTGTATAGAGTGAGTCGTGACACTCGGTCGGGGGAGGAAAACACCCAGTTGCTGGTGCCGAAAAGCCGCCGGGAAATGATTTTCCAGGCGGCTCATTATAATCCGATGGCGGGTCACATGGGATACGGGAAGACACTAGACCGGATAATGACCCGATTTTATTGGCCAGGCATCCGGGGAGACGCGCGCCGCTGGTGTGCGTCCTGCCCGGAATGTCAGTTAGTCAATTCACCAGCCATTCCGAGGGCCCCGTTGCGGCCTCTGCCTTTGGTGGAGGTTCCGTTCGAGCGAATCGGCATGGATTTAATCGGGCCATTTCACCGGAGCTCACGCGGATATCGCTTTGTGTTGGTCCTCATGGATTACGCAACACGATATCCGGAGGCAGTGCCATTGCGCAATATCTCTGCAAAGAGCGTCGCGCAGGCTCTGTTTCAGGTCATCTCCCGGGTTGGAATCCCGAAAGAGATTCTAACAGACCAGGGCACCTCGTTCATGTCGCGCACACTGAGAGAACTTTACGGGTTACTAGGCATTAAGTCGGTCCGCACAAGCGTTTACCATCCCCAGACTGACGGGTTGGTGGAACGTATGAATAGGACGCTGAAGTCTATGATCCGTAAATTTATTAGCGAAGATGAACGTAATTGGGACCAATGGCTTGATCCTCTGCTGTTTGCAGTTCGGGAGGTCCCCCAGGCCTCCACCGGGTTTTCTCCCTTTGAACTTTTGTTTGGCAGATCACCAAGAGGGGTGCTGGACCTTATTAAAGAAAGCTGGGAGGAAGGTCCGAGCCCCGGTAAGAACGAGATCCAATACGTCCTGGACCTGAGAGCAAAGCTCCACACACTGGGTAGGATGTCACGGGAGAATTTGCTCCAGGCCCAGGAACGACAACAACGGCTGTACGACAGAGGAGCCAGGCTGCGAGAATTCACACCGGGAGAAAAGGTACTTGTATTACTTCCTTCTTCCAACTCAAAACTCCTGGCTAAGTGGCAAGGGCCCTTCGAGGTCACACGCCGGGTGGGGGATGTCGATTATGAGGTGGTGCGGTCTGACAGGGGCGGTGCTACACAAATATACCACCTGAACCTCCTGAAAGCCTGGAGGGAGGCGGAGTCTGTTTCTCTGATTTCCACAGTATCGGAAAGAGAGGACCTGGGGCCGGAGGTGCCAAAAGCGGCCAATCCCACCCCGCTCCCGTGTGAGGCCCGGCTCTCTGAGGACCAGAGGGCAGACGTGGCCCAGTTGCAGAAGCGGTTTGCTGATGTGTTCTCCCCCCTGCCAGGCCGGACCGACCTGATAATGCACAGAATCGAGACTCCCCCGGGTGTTACTGTGAGGTCACGACCCTACAGACTGCCCGAACACAAAAGAAAAGTAGTTCGGGAAGAATTGGCGGCTATGTTGGAGATGGGAGTAATAGAAGAGTCCAACAGCGCCTGGTGCAGCCCCATCGTTCTGGTGGCCAAGAAAGATGGGGCCGTGCGGTTCTGCGTGGACTATCGCAAGGTGAATAACGTATCACGATTCGATGCCTACCCAATGCCCCGGGTCGACGAACTCCTGGACCGGCTGGGCACTGCACGTTTCTTTACGACCCTGGATTTGACTAAGGGCTACTGGCAGATTCCCCTGTCGTCAGAGTCCAAAGAGAAAACGGCTTTCTCCACTCCGTATGGTTTGTACCAATTTACCATGCTTCCCTTTGGCTTGTTCGGTGCCCCGGCCACATTCCAGCGCCTCATGGACAAGGTGCTGCGTCCGCACGCCGCATATGCAGCTGCGTACCTGGACGACGTAATCATCCACAGCACCACCTGGGCGGAGCATGTGCGGCGGGTGGACGCGGTGCTGGCGTCGCTGAGGCGGGCCGGGCTCACCGCCAACCCGGGGAAGTGTGCAGTTGGACGGAGGGAGGTACGGTATCTGGGGTACCACTTGGGGGGGGGGCAGGTGCGCCCTCAGGTAGACAAGACGGCAGCTATTGCGGCCTGCCCACGCCCCAAGACGAAAAAAGAGGTGAGGCGGTTTTTGGGGCTGGCAGGTTACTACAGACGGTTCATCGCCGGCTTTGCGGACCTCACCAGCCCCTTGACCGACCTGACCCGGAAAGGTGCGTCAGATCCGGTCCAGTGGTCGGAGCAGTGCCAGCGGGCGTTTGAGACTGTGAAGCAGACTCTCTGTGGGGAGCCGCTCCTCCACACACCTAACTTTTCTCTCCCTTTTGTCCTGCAGACCGACGCATCGGACAGAGGGCTGGGGGCCGTTTTGTCCCAGGAGGTGGGGGGGGTCGACCGCCCCGTGGTTTACATCAGCCGGAAGCTGTCGGAGAGGGAGGCCAGGTACAGCACGGTGGAGAAGGAGTGCCTGGCCATCCGGTGGGCGGTGGACTCCCTGCGCTACTACCTCCTGGGACGCCCATTCACCCTCTGTTCGGACCACGCCCCGCTCCAATGGCTCCACCGCATGAAGGATACTAACGCCCGGATCACTCGGTGGTATCTGGCCATGCAGCCCTTTAACTTCAAGGTGGTCCATAGGCCGGGGACGCAGATGGTCGTGGCGGACTTCCTCTCTCGCCCTCTGGAGGGAGGGGGGGGGGAGTAAGCTAGGCCGGACGGCTCCCCGGCCTAAGTCGGGCGGTGGGGGTATGTGGTGGCGGGCGTGGTTTCGGCTCGGCTGCAGAGGGAGAAAGAGGGGGAGTGGCTCGGGGAATGGTGACAGCTGGAGGTGATGAACCTCCAGCTGAGAACAATTGAATGAATGCTTCCCGGTCTACTTAAGAGGGACGGGAGCGAGTGAGAGGGTGGGTGGAGGCGAGAGCAAGCCGGAGAGACAACAATAAAAACGATTTCCGACGGTGAACCAGTGTCTGTGGGTCATTCCGTTCCCCCCTATAGTAACCCAGTTGTTACAAGGGTATACTTTATATTTAATAAATACTTCAATACCACGTTTAGCAACAGTATGGTTAGGAAAGCAAAATTTCGGTACAATTGAATGATCTGGTGTGCAAATCATATTTAAAACTGTGTTTCCCCGTACTTGAAAACACATAATGACTTGATCAAGTGCACTTACGGTCTTGCTCATTAGGTACAGTGAGCTAAAATTGTGTAAAAGTGTAATTTAGCAGCCAAGATCCACCGAGTTTTATCAAAATCAGGGTGTTTGCATTAAACTATCAGACTTTTTAAAACTCAATGCCACCTGAAACTGCAAAATCTAAATTAAAAATAATTCTAAATCATTATAATATAAGAAGAATGTCTAAAGGCCTTTGTAATTGCCCCCTTTCTGTTGCATTGTACATGTCTATGAAGGTGTATTGACTGGCCTGGCCTGGTGGCAATCAAGGGACATATCGCTCATCCCGTGTTGATATCAGATGGAGAGGGTTAATTATTCAAGCTGCTGCCAAAGTCCCTTTCTCATTCACTTAGAAAACAGCATTCCCCCTTATCTTTCATTCATGAAATGTCCTTTAAGCATATGCCGGGACCACTTCTCATTCTATCCTCACAGGCAAGTCCATTTGAAAGGAAACAAGGGCATTTCTGGTATCATTAATTGAGACATGCACTTATGCATGGCAGTGTCTCAACATCATGCTTTAAATTACTTGCATTGTATCTCCTAGATAGAGACAAAACGCAAGTAAAAGCCACATTGCTGAGGTGCCCTTTGCGCAAACACGGGGTAGGAAAACATATTGAGTTGAACCTTTTTGGGAACAAATGGCCCGCACCCTCCAACGATGATTCACAGTGATTTTTGATGAAATGCCATTGCCCTGTGTCAAACCGCTTACCCATCAGCCATCACTCCATCCCAGGGTTTTTTAGAATTGGAGCTGCCACTGGCACTCAATCAACGGCGCCTCTCTGGATCTTCCAAATGTACTAATCCTGCCAAAGACTCCATTGCCTTATTAAAATGCAGTCAGTCAGTGATGGTTCGGCGAAGGGTGTAGCAACCAAAGGGAGGGTAACTGAGCAGGTTGTGCCCGGGTGAATTCACAACGCTACTTTTGTGGATGGTGTTGTCAAATAGAGTGTGAGACGCCACACAAAGGTCACCCGCTTGAACGTTTTTATTGTTGGGGAAGGACTTGAATCACTGAGCAAGCTACTGACGATGTCTTGACATTTACTTGGATCCAGCAAAGAGAATCCTGTTGTGTTTGAACTAGTAGCCCAGGTTATGTGACAAGCACATTAATGGTCATGCTTTGTGTTTTGAATTGCAAGATTCATTCATTCAAGCTGATGAAAATTTTATAATCGAAATGCTTTCACCCTTTTGTAGGATTTATGGTAGTACTAATGTGCCATGGCATTGTCAGTTTATAAATAAGCTTGTTTTATAGATTGGACACACACTGACACCTGTAAACATTCAAACTTGGATTTATTTTTAAAAACAACGTATATACCACATTCGTACTGACCAAAAATATTGGAATCCACAAGTTCATATCTGTCCTTTTTCATTCATGATAAAAAAGGTTTTTTATTTTCATAGATATAGTTACCAAAAGTGTATGAGAACAGCATCATGAAAAAACAATTAAGGCATTTTTTATTACTTCCCTGTTACATTCATTTCATCTCAGTAAGTTTTTGTAATTCATTGAATTCAGCGTGAAAAAAAGAATCAAATGTGTTTTCAGTGTCTATACGAGTAGCACTTAGCCTGTCTCAGGGTAGTGTGTGTGTTTGCATGATTACGCTAGGTTCCAACAGTGAAATATGTTACTATTTGCACTTTTAGAAGTAATGTGCAGTCTGCCAGAGCATTATTCTGCAATTACTCAAAGCACTATAAATGTGCTACTGTAGACCTAATAAATGCACAGGTCAAAAATAATTGGTACAAAGACAAATCAATAATGAGAGACAAGTCCGATAAAGAAAGATAATTGTTTATTATTAATAAACTACATGATAAAGTCTTCATAGTCTTTGGCACTCGACTCTGATTTCTAATCGATGGGCGTCCGCCTTCAGCAGCAGCAGCAAGATAAATCCCCCCGTGGAGTTCAGATATGGTGTTGGCTGCTAGAATGGTGAGTTGATGAAGCGGATGGGGAGGCGGTAGGTGGTAGGTGCATGATAAATAAGCTGCGGGTTTAGGCATGCTAGAGTGTAGTCTTCCTATCTGAACTTTATTTGGTCATCACGCCGTGGCTGCAATGCAATGCCCATATCTGCAAACTACAGGGTACTTTCTATGTGTTTCTAACCCTGCAAGAAATAAATTTACTTCCTCCCTTGTTATACGCATTGGTGAGCTTTCGTGGTTTGCAGAAATCATATTTTCCCGGTGACTGGGCTGACATATCAGTAAAATGTTTTGCATTCCCGCTGAGCATAGTGTAGCCTCCTTGCATAGCACATTAAATACAACTCTGCTATCCTGAAGTATTTGACAATTCGATCGACATTTCAAGATTGTACAGAAAGCAGCATGCAAGCTGAATATTCAGATACACAATTGGTAAACATGAATATGAGCTTTTTCCTAATACTTACATAGGAACGATATATAGGAATGTTAAATGAACATTATATAGGAATGTTAAATGAACAGAGTCACATCCTCATGCTACCACTTCATGGGCTACTTGAGGACGAGATTGCAATGTACTACAGTACATTGTGCCTCTGAACTCGTAACATAACGATGCACAATGCAGTCATTTAAAAACACACGCTTTAAAGGATTTGTAGAAGGTACAGTATGTTGCCATATTCAATTGAAAATGGATTAAACAATCTGCAATTGATAAAACTGCTTCTGCTCTACCTCTCATTATAAAGCAAACAAATGTTGACATTTGCAACACACAGCACAATATAAATAACCAAGGGACTCATTACCAACTTTAAAATAGTTAATTGATCCCAGAGTGGGGAAAATGACTGGTTGTTCTCCTTGTTCTTTAATTCCTTGCACAAAGTGATAGCGCAGCAGAATACAATAATTGCTGGGCAGCTGCAATGCAATTAATGCTTAATTGGTTCATGTTTGCACCATTACATAGAATCACATATGACATTCCGTACAGGGGTGCCAGTTTGCCGGGAGCCCTGAGCACAGCAAGGTGAGAAAAGGTACCAGGCAGCAATCATGGAGTGAACTCTTTACCTGTGCTCTCGGCGTAATGAATGTCCCTTTAAAGAAATTGGTCATGAGGAGGTTACACATGCTTAAGGATTAAAAGTGACCAAGTATCATCCAACCCTGACCTTGTTTCCTAGTGCACGATTAAACCCTTAAATTACACGATCCTTTAAAGAAACTCATTTGTGAAATAAATTGGCTTCGCACCAAAGGTTTTGCTGCGCGTAATCTTGTATTCCCACGGTTTGGGGTCGTGGAAACAATGTTGGTTAATTTTGCTCTCAGAGTGGGCTTTGCATGACGCTCCTTCTGTGTTTTACAAATAGAAGCAGTGGAGAGGTGTGCTGCAAACACCCAAGCATGCCAGCAATCTGCCGACAAGAATCGTATAGTAAATGCTCAATGCGGGCCACGCACAATGAAAGCTGACAAGTTTGTTGATTGGATGAATGTGCATAGAGTATTTTGTCATGATAATTAAGATTCATGCATTTGTTGAGTGGGCAGGAGGGTAAACCACACACGCACCCTTAAGCATCACAAATAAATGGGAAGTCAGGGAAATTCGAGACGGTACATTGCTACGTCAAAACGGATATCAGAAGCTGTCCTTTCAAAGTAAACAGAACATGAATTCTGTATTGTGAAAATTAACATCTGCATAATTAATACAATTCAGTTTTTTGAGGGGAGTCAGCTGTAAATAATGCCTGGAATCAAATAAACCAGCAGAAACACAAAGAAACCCAAAACATTTCTGTTTGTCTGGCGTGTGGCTTAACAGAGCTGGTAAGTAATGCTTTTAGGTCAAATCAATACTTTTAGTTTTTACTTAGAATGCGGTTTACAGGGGTGCTGCTGATACGTTGTTTCATTTTTTTGTATTGCAGTTGAATGAACTGGGGTCAGATTATGCCAATTCATTTAGAAAAAACATTGTAGTTACTAGTGGCTAGAGGACCAAATCTAACAGCTAATTCTGCATTGTGTGCCTTGACATCTTGACACAGACATGTATTTAACAGCATGTCTGGAATTAGTGCAATTAATTCACTTTATTAAGTCTCAGAAGGTATCAAACTTTCATCATTCTGCAACTCCTCCTGTAGGACTTGTATGAAATAATTGAGCAGGATACTAAATTAGCCTGATTGACACTGAGGTAGAGCACATAATGGCCTTGACGTAGGTAACGAGCTATCCGCAATTACTCTTAATATTATTGAAAGCAGGCTTCCTCCAATTACGAGCCTGTTTAATACATGTCTAACTTTGATAGGATTAGAGACACTACCTAGGCAGAAGGAATAATCAGAACCCTAATTTGAACAATCTCACAAAGTCTGAGCTGTTGTCTCTACATAAAGACATGTAGACTCTCGGCAGCAGGACATATATTGGACAGTTATGGGTATTTGGATTGTTTACATATGCACGCAAACAAACAAAAGAGGGGGAGTTGAAGTTTCAGAGCCCTCAAGTTATCATCTTATGATGGATTAATGATTTGCTTACTGGTGAAACAGTCTGGCAGAGTAAACAATAGGCAGTGCAGAGATGTACATTTGGCTGAGGAATATCAACCTTCATCGTATCCTGGGCAAAAACGTACCAAACCAACATTTGTTGTGGCAACATCCTGAGACCCGATGAATCAGTGCCTACCAACATCCAACAAATGCGCTTTTCATGTGCCAGTGAGAGAAATTTCAAACTATAAGTACCGTTGCAGGATTGCTCTACCCAATTTTCTGTTGTGGAATGGGAGATAAACAATTCCAGTCAGTGACACATGTGACCTGCATGACTGTTGTGATGAGCTTCGGATGTCAGTAGAGCACCTAAAAGACTCTCCGGGGCAGCACAATACTACTTTAGTGCACAATTTAAGGGCATTTTAAATCCCACAAATGAACAATCTGTGATGATATTATGGGTGTGAATTTGTGCCCACACTCCCTCATTGCAATCTTTGTACTTGAGAGTTAGAATTTAGAAGCAATTTGATTTCAATTTGACAGTAAGCACGACTGACTGCAAGCGTTAACCATAAGGGAAAATGAAAAGAATATGTAATTATTATTTATATGAGGCTTCTAAACAATAAAGGCAAATTAGATCAGCCAAAGGTCTGTCTGTGCCTCGACTTTGCCGGCAGAGTCTGGCTCTCAGACTGACTGACAGTTTGAATTCGGTTGATGGATGTTCAGGAGCTTCTGGAGGGGATTTTATGAAGTGCAAATCTCAGAGGTGGTTTGACAGCTCTGCTGGGAGTGCTGGATAACATGGCGTCATTGAAAATGATTCTTGTAGCTGAGTGAGGGAAATATCTGCAGAAGGGGGCCAAAGACGAAAGCCTGACCTTCTCCTTCTGATTGCTAAGGGGAAGACCAAGGACAGGGTGTGATGATGTGTTGACCTTGTATGACAAAAGGATTAGCGTTGTACTTTTTAAAAAACACATAAAAAAGGGTGGTCTTGTTTGTTTCCATTTTTGTGATTCAGATGTGCCAGAAGTTTCTGCTGGTATCAGGTGGGCGTGAGCTCAGGAATTCATCATCAGAATGGAAGACTTTGCTCCCTGACAACATAATGTTTTACATGACTCAGCCTTTATTCAAAAGACAGTGATAATGGCTCTTCATCAGATGCATAAACTTTGTAATGATGTGAGTGTTAATTGCTCTTTTGGCTTGGGTGTTACAAACGCCGTTACTGTACAGCATGTCTGCCGAAAGGACAGCTGCTTGACAGGAAGTAAATTCTGGTCGTTTGAGGATGATGAGAAGCCCTGAGTGTGGAAGAGCCTTCATCCGTCTCTTTGGTCACGTTTGCTGAGCTTGGGGGTTTTAAGCTCAATAACTCAACTCTGATGTAAAGAGAACGGGACCTCCCTGACAGGGATAAGCTTCACTCCACACAACACCCAGCCAGAAAGGGAGAGGAAGTGGGGAGGGCAGAGAATAAAGAAATCATTGAGCTGTAAAAAAAAAACTAACCACCAACTTGCCCTGCACAGTGGCTTTTCAACACTGGGTTGGATTTTCACAAACAACGGTTAGTTGTTGCAGGTCGTGTTGCTGAGCTGTAATCCATACAACAGCAGAAGAAAATATGAAACACCACCACACATGAAAGTGTCATGGGCAAAACATCATTAAAATCCTTAAGGCCTAATGGCTGAATTTGTATAATGCCGTGCTTATTTATTCATGTGAAGTTTGTCGTTGCAACTAAAAAGACTGTTAGAAAAAGGTTTACACCCACCTGGAGTTTGTATGTACACAATACATCTTATTGTTCTTCTTGTTGTATTTGGATCCTAAAAATAAAAAAACTGACAATTATTCCTGAGGAGGATGCTGCAAAAAAATGTCTGAAATTGAAATGGTTAATTCTCGGGAACTCGAGCAGGGAACTCGAGCTGCGTAAAAACGCGTCATGAAGCACGTGTGAAATCTAACCAATGGGAAGCTGGTACGTCATAGGCGGGGGACGCCGGGACCAGGGCGCTATAAAGGGACCTCGTTTCCGGCATCGGAGGCACGCTCTGCGGCTTCCTACACCCCGGACGAGACGCCGCTCTCACGTTCTTCCGGCTCCGAGGAGCTGGACGTGGTGAGCGTAGAGGCAGCGGAGGCTGACGCGGAGAGGTGGCAGGGCGCACCCCTTCGTCGAGGCTGGGCTGCAGCATGTTACGCTCGGAGAAGGTTCTCTCGCGGCCGGACTGGTCTTAGGACGGCCGCCGCGAAGAGGGCTTCGTCCAATAGGCCCTGACACCGTAAGGGTCACGGCCCGGAGAGTGACCCCACCGGAGGGGTTAGGGTGCCACCACACTTTTCGGTGCTCCCTTCTCCCCGGTACTCTACGGGAGTCGGTCCATTGTCCCTGCCGCCGCTTCGGGGCACGACCGGGTCCAGCGAGCGTGAGCCCGAGGGCCGTTCGCCCCCTCTGAGGAGGGTTCCGGCTCTATTACACCAGCGCTTCCCTGCCAGTACGCTGTTACAGGGCACTGTGTCTTTAGACCCGAGGCTTCCAGATACCGGAACCCCTGAGAGACTTTTTGGGTGAGTGGCGAGCCCTCCCCAATGTATGTCCTGCACACAATCGACGTCAGCCACGCCATCCAGTTTAGGTGGCGGCCGCCTCGATTTCGGGGCGTGCTACCCACGGTGGTAGACCCCCAGCAGGCTCTGATGTTGGAGCAAGAAGTACAGACCCTGCTGCGGAAGGGAGCCGTAGAACGAGTTCTCCCCCCAGACAGAGAGTCAGGCTATTATTTCCGTTACTTCATCTTTCCGCAGCACCTAGGATCACCGTCCTGGGCGCTATTTGGGATTCGATCACGATACGGGCACACCTGTCTCCCGCTTGAGTAGTTTCGATCCTCTCTGCAGTTCAGCAGGCTAGGCTAGGCCAGCCACTCACTGTGAAACAGTTTCAGAGGTCTCCTGGCAGCGGCATCCAATGTGATCCCTTGCGGCCTGTTACACTTGAGACCGTTGCAGTGGTGGCTCAAGACCAAGGGGTTCTCCCCGAGGGGAAACCAGCACCGTCTGATCGAGGTCACTCGGCGCTGCCTGAGGGCCCTGGTCATATGGCAGTGCCGAAGTGGACTTATTTGCCTCCAGAGAGACAGCTCATTGTCCTCGGTGGTTCTCCCTCACGCACCCCGCCCCACTCGGGTTGGATGCTATGGGACAGGCATGGCCAAGAAGCATTCGCCTGTACGCTTCCCCCCCGGTTGCTCTGCTGCCAGGGGTTCTGGAGAGGGTCCATCAGGACGGCGTCAGCCTACTGTTAGTAGCCCCGCTCTGGCCGGCCCGAGTATGGTTTGCGGACCTAATGTCGCTCCTCGCAGGTCCCCCGTTGAAGATCCCCATCAGGTCGAACCTGCTGTCTCATGCGTCGGGGTCCATTGTTCACCCCCGCCCTGAGCTGTGGAAGCTATGGGCGTGGCCCTTGAGGGGGCCCGCCCCTTAAGGTCCGGTCTCCCGACCGAGGTCGTGGAGACCACCTTCCACTCCAGAGCCCCCGCCACTAGGAGGGCGTATGCCGGTAGATGGTGCCACTTGGTGTGGGAACGACTGCGGACCCAAATTGTAACACTTAAGTTGTACTTTAATGGCTCTTATCTATGGCAAGTTGTAAATCGACTGCGGACCCAAATTGTAACACTTAAGTTGTACTTTAATGGCTCTTATCTATGGCAAGTTGTAAATCGACTGCGGACCCAAATTGTAACACTTAAGTTGTACTTTAATGGCTCTTATCTATGGCAAGTTGTAAATCGACTTATTTGATGAAATTGCAATTCTTGTTCTTCTGAGTTTGTATCCTTATGGCTGTAATGCACTTATTCGCATCGGAATACAGCGTCAGCTAAATGACATGTAATGCAATAAAAGATATTGATGGCCTGTGTCTGATTTGACCAAATTTTGGTTAAAAATAAAGAACCAGTGGGTGATCAAAACCCTCATTTTAAGAAGCATGAAGATGCAAACTACCTGCAGTCTGGCTGTTTTAAGTAGGCCAAGTCCATTTGACTAATCTCAGTCAACAGTATTAAAAAAGAAGGGGACAAAGTCTGCATGAACTAAAGAAAACACAAATTGTAGCCAGACTATTTTCCACAAAAACGCTACAAAGAACCGCACCAAACACATGCAGAACTCTGTAATGTTGACATCTTCAGTCTAGCATTTCGGCAGCATGGCACCGGGCTTCAAAAACTGATGACAGCAGAGTCGAAACAAATTGATGTACTCCTAATCTGCATATTGATTGGGAACTTCATCATCCATCCCTAATGAGCCCACACAAAAAATATTTTGAAGATGAGGTTGGTGATTATGATGAAGTCACCATTCACATTCATATGTGGCTTTCCAAATCAAGATTCACACACATTTAAACATGACCAATTACAATGTCGCTCCTTCAGACCTACAAGGGGGACTGCTCGCTGCAGATGTTTACGAGGTGGATGTTATGAAGCTGATTTAAAAGATAACAACCTCGTGCCATGTTCAAATAAAGTGCATCAGTTCGTTGGAAGTATTACTAGTATTTGTTGAGGTTGATCAGTAAGGCGTGATAGCACGCTAACATCAGCTGATTTCAAAGTACAGGTGAGGCTGATGGAACATTTTAACCAGATCGTTACTGAGGAGAAAAATTCCTAAAAATGAATATGTTTTGGAACATAAATGGCTGTCCCAATCTACTCAATGAAAAAGCACTTCAGGAGAATTTTTTTTAGGTCAACTTTGAGGTGGCTCTTGAGTAAAGGTCATTGGCTCAGAAAAGCCCAAGGGATCACGATTGACTATGTACAAGTTTGTTGAGACACTTCACTCTGGTTTGAAAGTTGTTGACTGGACCAAACTACTGTATATTGCCACACCAAGAGCCACGCCGCTTTAATGGCCTAGAAACTGGGACAGCGTTACCTCATTATACCATAAAGCCAACAAAAACACGTCAACAACCTATCAACGACAAATCCCAGAGTCCGTGGGGATCCACTGTAGACCTTTTGTGAAGATTGTAGGAATTTCTGCCATAAAATGTTGTTAGTGCATCCTCATCCCCTTGTGTGTTGCAATCCAGTACCTAAGAAAAGCTTGTTCTCCCCGGGAATATGTGTCCCTGGCGTGCCTGGGTCAATAATGTCTGCAGCAAACAAATTAAGTGCTGTTCCATCCCCGACCGACTGTCAGCCAACACGCTCCCTTAGCACGCCTTCTCCAACAAAACACTTGCACTGCATGAATAGTTTGTTCACACTAAACACTCGGGTCTGTTTTTTTGTACAACACTGAGTGGACCATCACTGTCATGGCTTCCTGGTAATGGCTACTTTGCTAATCGAATTAATGTACACTGCATTTTTAAACATACTTCATTACCTTGAACAGCAATTAGCAGGTTTGCTATTACAAGTGTAACGTATGGATTAAATGGGTATTTGAGTATTAAGGTGAAAAATAGAGAGATGAGAGACCATTTATAAAGACGTAGTCACCTCGTTTACTGACATTTTGAAGCCTGGATTTTTGTCATTAAGATGTGGACATCTTTTTTTTTGCAACCTAAAGTGATATAAATATTTGGACCAAAAGTTCCTATAAACTGTTGTAAACCAATTTGGGAAATGGAAAGAATTAATTTTGACAATGAACTAATGTTTACATGAAGTATTAAATTAGATGAATAATAAGTGAGGCATTTTCCCATCAACTTGTGGCTCTTCCCAAAGAAAAATCCCAAACGGTATTGAAAATATTCTGAAGCCTAATCAGTTTTGAGTATACTTGAGGAGGGGCTGTGGGGGAGCTTTTGCGATTAGGCACTTTTGAATTCCCCATAGAAGCACCCATAGTAATTGAGAGGTTTGATCGTGTTTCTGAGAGTCTTTGCAGCTTGGTTTAATGTTTGCAAATTTAATGAGATAGTAAGTTAAAGCGTTTAACATCTTTATGACGTTGAAATTTAACTGGCTCTTGGTCCAAAACGTTTTATTGCTTGAGTGTTGATTGAGAGGTTTAATATGCTTGAATCCATCTAATCCTAAATAGATACGAAAATCATAAAAGAAGAAAATGATAAACTGTTTCTTTATTTGATTAAAGTGTGTACAACTTTGCTTTAGCTATTCTGTGGTGGAGAAGACGCAACATACACAGGCTGAATTTGCTCAGTTTGTGCTCACAATGTAACCAAGAAGAAGACAGAACAGAAAGGTTCTTACGTGTTGTACAAAACCTCTGATAGTGGGTGGTGCATTGATTTATTAAGTTAAAATACTTTTCAAAGAAGGCCTTCACCTGGACAAATAAAGGCTGCAGCTTTTTCATCAGAGTTTGTGTCCCTCAGCTGTATTGGTTGACAGCGCAGATGAATGTGTTACTGGGTTTATGTCGTCTTTTTATAGAAATATCCAGCTATATTAAGGCTTTTAGCTTAAATGTTTAGTTTTACTTTAATACCAGCACATTCGGTCAAAACAACAAGGAGAGGCCATTGGCACTGATATTCAGACATGGGGTGAATATTTGAGCTAACTTGCTTGACAAAAAAGGCTTAAGTTGCCATGTCCATACGTGGCTGTAACATAGCAGAACAGGGAAGGCTGGAGGGGATTTTGTCTGATAAGACGCCCGAATTCTCAAAGGGGCTTTTTTGGTGGTAGTACCGACAGAAATTACACCCATTATTCATGCAAGGTATCGTGGGGTTATTAACAACGTGGGTACTGTAAAATTTCCAATAAAAACCAGCCCAGCTGAAGTGTTTGTTTAATGCCATTATTTCTCTGGATGTTCAGAGCACCTGCAGGAAAGAAGATGTGATGAACTCAAAGGTTAAACGGCTGAAAACTGCTCCACGGCCAGCAACTGGGGTGGGCACAATGTCAAGAGAGCAGAGGTTTTTTTTTTTTTTTTTTTCATACAGAGATAATCTGCTCACCATGGCAACAACACTGCTGTGTAGCTTGCGGCTGGCTTACTGATTTGGCTTCACGGTGCCAGT
The DNA here is from genome assembly GCF_949316345.1 of Pungitius pungitius. NCBI lineage: Eukaryota > Metazoa > Chordata > Actinopteri > Perciformes > Gasterosteidae > Pungitius > Pungitius pungitius. Next base: position 24,865,458 of record NC_084900.1, read on the forward strand.
GTAGTCAGCCGCCACTCATCGCTTGGGCAGAAATATCTGTCACTGCAGCATCAACATTTAATAGCTTTCTCAGCCTACACTCATTTCCGGCTATTCATATTTATAAAATGTTGTACCAGCACTTGGCAACTGTCAACGGCATTTGGATTCCATGATAGCTGCCTACTCCAAATGAATTAAGACATATCCCAATAAGTCACCGTCATGACCTACTGCGATCCATTTACCAGATTAGGGTCTAGTTTCAATGGGTGTGCTTTTTAAATCAATTTTATCACAACCCTAGGGCCTTTTTTTCACTGTACAATCTCAAGCATTATTTAGCCCTGAGAGAATGTTGGGCTATGATTCATAACACACCTGTTCTTGTCTAAAGCTGGAAAACCTAAAGGAGTCAAGCAGACTCGGTTATAAACCACAACCCGGACGGCTCTCTCTTCACCTCAAGGAATCCTCAATGGGTCAAGTTCAAGTGCAGCAAGGCACCTTTTTTTACATTTACATTTACCACTTTTACTGGGATTAAGTACTTGGGAGATCTAAGGGAAGCATGCAAGAGATGACACAGAACCATCAAAGAATGTAGCCTCTCAGTAATGCTGGCGTCTGCCGCTATCGAAATGTAATGAATTATTTTAGTAACAAGGAATCTAACATGTCTAAGATGTCAACATTTTCATGCCACATTTCTTAAACAACCAGATAGGACAAAAAAGTAATCTTTTTTTTTTATACCCCTCAAGCAATTTCTAAAGGAATATACACGCACAGATCAACACTGTGTGTGAGTACTGGCAGCATCTCTTTGGAACATGCAGGAAACAATACGCATCCCTCACAACATCCATTTACACTGGATTAAGAAGGTAATAACTCAAGTCAGGACTGAATAATACAATATACTATTGTTCCCATTACATATACTGTACATGAGCACTAATATGTCTTTGGAAGGAATCATTTGGATAAATCATTGAGAATTGTGAGAGCAAGTAGTAAGCAATGATTTCAAGTCTCATTCTTTCTTCAAATAACTATATTATATATATTTATATTTATAACTTAATGTGTATAATTTGAATTAGATCATGGTCTTACTGCCGAATGTCTTTTTTCTGAATGTGCAAGGAGTTGGAATTCAGCGGTGAGTAAACCCTTTGAATTTAATTTGATATGACTTTTATGCACCCAAGCAGATGTGTAGTGTACGTGCATTATTTGCAATGGTACCTTGTGGTCCTCTGGTGATAACTAGATCAAATATAAACTTTAACCACCTTGTAAATTATTTCTACAACACTTCTTGTAATGAGGTTGAACTAACACAGTCCACGAAATAGAAATTGAGTCTTCATCCCTGTGGCTTTGTGACAACTGCTGACTTAATAACAGCAGCGGCAAAAGCTGCAGGCAGCATTGAAGAAAAGGAACGTTTTACAGCTCCCATTGTTATTAATAGAGCTTTATTAATTACTCACTGAGGTATCAAATGTAGCACAGACAACAGGCCCCGGCTCAGCTGGAGAGCGCTGGAGAGGGCTGTTCGTGCAGCGCTGCTGAGTGGGGGTCTGGCCCTGGAACAGCTGCTCAGGCCTCGAGCACCTGAGTCCACAACAGGCCCGAGCAGACGCAACTCATCCTGCCTTCAATCAGCTGTGGATTAGTTTGGGATTTGCCTTCTACTTGGCTCTGCACGATTCAATGGCGGCACTTAACTGAGATTCTGAAGATCCACGAAGAACCTCAATCTGATTTTGCCCGTTTAGGTTCTTACGGTGGATTTAGACGAATTTAGCTTTCAGTTGGTGTTACCTGCAATGAGGGATTACTTTGTTTTAGAAATAAAGGCTTCAGAATTCTGCTTCAACAACAAAACGTAGAATACATGTGAACATCTGAAAGAAAGGCATTTCTTTCATCATTAAAACAACATATATAATAAATATCTATGGGTACAATGGATCCCTTCTCACATAATGTTATATTTTCCTGGGGAAACCATGGCAAGAGTCGTTGGCTTGTTTTCACAACGGCTGTTAAAATATAATATTGGCGGTGAGTGTTACTCGGGGAAAGTAACACACAACAGGATGCAAATTGGCTTCCCCTTACAGGTTGACTGAATAGCCAGACATTTACACATGCGATAGAGAAACACAACAAAAGAGCAACTGCGGGCGTATGTCTGTCCTGGAGAGAAAGAATTGCTGTTAAAGCATTGGCTGGAGCTTCCTCCACTGCAGAGCTACCCAGAGCGTTTCAGAGATGGAGAGAAAATGTTTCTAATGGTTTTCGTCTGCAAACGGCAGCCAATACTCACGGCTCAGCAGATGGCTGAAGAATTAGCAATCTTTTCTTACCATTTCTCCAATACTTTGGCCCTCTGTGTGAGCTGTGACTGCAGCAGTGCAATAGCTGTGATGGCTACGCTGAGCAGAAGGCACAGCTAAACTCTCAACAGATATTGTAGTTCACTAGAACAAAATCAGTTTGCCAAAGATGTGTTGGAGCCATACCTTTTGGATCCCGGAACCCAACGCGCCATTTTTAACATGCAACTTTAGCCCACTGAAGGGAAGTGATTGTCGTTTACCTCCAGGCATAAAATGGCTCTTTTTTCCTGCTGAAGAGATCTAACAGATCTGATTATCGGCAAATTCATTGAGTGAGGGCAGTTTAGATAATAATCAAAGGAAATAGTAAATATAGGAGTTCTAAAAAATAAAATAAAAACTATACAATTTTAGCATTAAAAGACCTCTGGCAGCAAAACTGTGTTTTAAAGACACTGATATGTTTGAACTTAGTAAAGAAGAAGCTGATATTAACTTTTCTTGATTCTGCTTGGTGGAAATACTGCTTTCTTCCTTCATTTAAACCATTGCGGCTAAATCCACGAAATAGATATAAAGCAGACATTGTGACATCATTTCCAAATAAAGGTTTCGTGCTTACTGCCCAGTGGGCTTTTGTTTAAAAAAAAAAAAAGGATAAAGATTAGTTCCATCCAAAAGAATTGTAGAAATGACGATGTGGTCAGTCAGAAACAGGGCTGAACCGAAATGTCACGGAGTACCCCCGCATCCCCCAGAAGCACTTTATCGCTTGTCTTCGAGTTCATAATTCTTGCATGACCTATACATGTTGCAATCAAAATGCTGTCAGCAGTGACGGTCAAAAAAAGGCAGTAGCCGGCTATAAATACACATCTTGTCTCTCAGCTACAGCAAAATGCTCTTATGCTGCGACAGAACTGTACACGTTCCTCTTTTTTCGTGGGGCGACCACATTAGAGCCCCTTAACAATCCGCATGCCCTGAATATGCATCAGCCGGAGGAGGGCATGCGCCGTGTTTACACAGCATCTGTGTCTTCTTTGTTCCCGATGAGTGGACCATTTTCTGATGCCCAGTGACAAGCACCACGGTTCACGTCACAGGCAGGTTTCCAGCTGCATGGCGTACAATGCAAAACGCACTCGTTATGCTGTTGAGGGACACAATGCTCGCTGTGACACGGAACAACGGGGCAATGTGTCATACTTGACCTCGGAATTGGACGCTTTTAATGTTTGGTCTGTCATTTATTCCAAATGGTTACCTCTGTCAGTAGTTCACAATACCTCTAAACAGCAATGTGAGGGTTAGGATCTACACAACAATGAAATAGTTCACGTAATAACGCCTCCATAAAATGATTGAGGGGCTGAGTGCAAATATGCAGTGCGACTGTTTGAATTAATCCGCACGGACCACACAAAAGTCCTCCCCCGGGTATCGGAATAGCCTACACGTCGCAGTCTCACTAGCTTCCTCAGGCTTCATTTATGTAACCTTTTGTAGAATGCGATGAAAGATCAATAAAATTGAAACGGCTGTAGAGCCCTCACATAATGACCGTAGGTTGTCCGTGGCTGTAGTCAATATACCTGTAGATCTAACTGGGGGACCAGGGCCGAGACAATCAGCAAAATCCCATAAGGCCTCCACAATGTGCTTTCCACATAGGCTCGCCATTAACAGATGATTGCATGGCTTGTGAAACGCTCAATAACAAATCTAAAAGGCCGTAATGACAAAAGTTACTTTGTAGCTCTGGTTTCACACTGCTGAATGCCTGTAAAAGGGTCTTTATGCAGTCTATGGAGTCTATGAAATTTATTGAGCTGTTACATTTATTGAACTCTTATAGCAGCAGATGGGAATTGCAAGCCGCTTGTTTCGGAGTGTGACATTTTCACAACATGTCTGACGACAAAGACCATTCGCATAGTGAACACGGTGATAATCCCGCCCGTAGTCAATTGTTTGTTCTTAAATTGGAAATAAGGAAGCATTTTAGTTGAACTCACATTTTCATATTAATAGCTCAACACTTACTACTTTGTTAGAGTAAGGCTGGGTGATTATAACAAACTCAAACACTGAATATAGATATTAAAGTAAATGCAAACCTTATTGGCTCGAGGATTGAGAAATATACGGCAATGCACCTGCACATGACGATGTTAAAGTACAGACTGCTTCTTTTTTTCAAAAATGTTACTCAATATATTCTCATAGAATTTCTGATTTGATACAAAAAGGGAATTCTGTGAATGTCCAGCAGAAAAACAAGACTGGCTTAAGTTCTGATCTGAATCTGGTTTTCATTGTGTTTTCCTGTCTGTTTGTTGTGTGTTTGGTTTCTATAGTAATTCTTGCAATATTTCATCACTCAATGAGCATATTCAGGTATTTTCAGATGGCCACCATATGTTGTACGTACACTCTTGGAATAATTACAGCAACAGCTATGCTTTTTTGTTTCTGGCCACGCTAGGTGTGACTCCACGGATCACACTTGTACAGATACTGTAGACGGTTGTGGAGGGAGGCTCCTACTGGGAGTAAAGATGGCTTTAAAAAAACTCACCTTTCCAGTATAAGCATTGATTTACGCAACCCTATCAATCTTTCCAGAAAACATGCAAATCCCAAAGGTCAACCATCTTAGCCCCTAGTGATTTTGGCTTGTACAGTCTGTCTATTTCTGTCAGCACGCCGAGGGTAATGAACCATCAATAGATCATCTCAGAGTGGCTTTAAAGCTCTTGTTTGTCCTTAAAGACTTTATCTGGAGCCCCTAAATATTAAACCGACAACCAAATCAGAAAGCAATAATCATTCTTTGGCTGTGAGCTGGTAAATCCTCTGCAAGTGGCCTGACAAACAAAAATGCGGCCGACTGCTCTGATGCGGTGAGCAGGTTTTGGCCAGAGAAACCGTTTTTTTTTTTTTCATGACACACACATTAACCAACTGGATCACTTTAAGTTAATTAGACTTCAGAATTCATTTTTAATCGCAAATATGATCTCTGAGTTGTTTATCGTCACTCTTTACCCCTAATTATTATGTAGTATTGTTTGTGACTCTGTGTTCAACAGTGGGTGCAATTTTTTTTCACAGGCAATTATCTCTCCAGTGTGTTTATTTATCTCAGTTTCTCCAAGTTGAGCCTAATAAATATGTATGATTAAGCAACCAAGTCTTTTGTTTCTTCATGTAGAACTAATTAGAATTTAATGACAGCTTTTAATGTTGCTGAATCTGGTTGGCAACCAATTAATCACAATTCTTGGTTTATCACGTTCATACATTTGTGACTTTTTTTCCCCCGCAGACCACCCGATTGCTCCACTGATGGCGTGTGACTTGGAAGAATGTTTCTGTCTGGTCTACTTCATCATATTGGTTGAAATTGAAATCAGTTGGACCCAAGCTTGACATAGAAAGAACCAATTTAAAGACAAAGAATGTGTTTTTTAAACAACAACTCACTGGGTAGAGTGGTTGGTATCATTGTGCAGCAGAACAACTGTCCATTTCATAAGTTTTACACAGCATGTTCAAAGAATTTGCCTTAACTTACATTTTACATACAACAAAATACTTGATCATGTGTGACATATTGGTCAATGACCCTGGTTGCAGAATCCAGCATAGAAGAAGTGTGATTCACCTTATCAAGCATTGTAATAGTTTTTCTTGGTGTAGGTCTTTTTTATATGTAAGATGTATAGTAGAGCTCAATACGTTTTGTTTTGTTTATTACACTGCACCATGATTGAAAAGAGTGAAGGGCTTTTAAAGTTTCAGAAGTCCATGCGTGCATCAAAACAACCTAAGGTAGAAACCTAACCAGACTTCACTTGGAACATAGATTTCAAACACGAGTCATGCCTCAACAAGATGGCACAGGAGACCCTCTGGACGCAGATATGAAGCATACATAATGTTTGATGTAACTAAGCATCTGTTTTTTTGTTAACCTTATGTCTGCTGTAGGTCGAGGTTCCCCCCCGCAACGACCAGCTGTTTCCATTTGACCAGGCCCAAAGTCAGCAAGTCCCCAGGTCAGTTAGTCAACAATATTTTAGGAACATTTCAGGCATACCATGAACCTGAAATGGGATCCTTTTTAATGTCCCCTTGTCTGGCACCTTTCACATTACATGTCTTAATCACAGACAGATTGAAATGATGTATTCCAAAATTTTGTTCATTATGAAATGCAATGTTAAAAAAATGGTATTGAGTAGAGAAATACTTCAAAAGTGCTATCATTTAACAAAAAAAGTAGGGAAAGTAACTAACATTGCGATCATATTTCACATGTTTTCCATTCTTTGTTTGGAAATGTTTTAATGTTTTTAGTTTAGTCCTAAAAACGGTTGCATACTGTAAGGCAAAACTATTAAGAAACCAAGTGTTCACTCTGTGACAAGTCAGGGATTCCCCTCTGGGTGGATAAAGTTTTTCAAAAACCATAAATCCATGCACAATGATTTTATATAACACCGGCCCTATGCTACATACACCATCATGGTGTATGACCCACAATGTGGTTTAAATGCTCGAGAACTTTACTTCTTGAAGGAAGTGTTTACCTACAGACACCTGTGAAGTCATTTATCGGTTAGATGATTACAAATGCTGCTCTTCGATTTGAGTTGTCTCAGTGCTGTTGTTTACCTCGTCTAGGCCTTCGGGGCGCAGGGTGTGGGGAATAGCAGAAAAGGAAGAATCTATTTTTCTCCATCAGATACCACTGTTTCAATTTGGAAAGCTTTGCTGTCATTTCAGCTATCTGAACCGCTTCATTGGCTGAGGGAAAAGTTTTTAAGTCTGTGTTGACGAGACAATTCTCAGGGACGGAACAGAAACTACCAACTAAAACCTCTCGATAGCAAAGAATAATCACTGATGTAAGTGCTGTTAGTTTTTCCCATCTTGATATGCAGTCCGGGTGCATCGAAAGTATATCTCATATTTTGAGATGAGTGGAAATGTTGCTCCCCAGTGCACATTTACCACACATCCTAGCCTCTGAAGTTTTACAATTAATTCCATCATGATAGCCACGATACAGTAGATCTGTTGAAGCTTTGCAGTGTGGCCCAGGCCTTAGTGGCTAAATTATATTTGCGATGCTTCGTGTCAGCCATTATCAGCTACTTGGCGCAACTGGTGCAGTGTAAACAGATTGAAAGTTAAGCTAGTTCACTTAACCAGGACTTTCTGCCAGGGAACAGCTGTTTGTGACTAAAAGTCAATGTTTTGATTGTTTGTTACCGTCACAGTCTTTGGGATAGTTCCTGTTTTATTTCTTATTTCCCTGACTCTCGTGTCCCTGGGTTTACTTCACTTCCTTCCCTGCTTTGTTATCTTCCTGGTTGTGATTGTATTCAGCCCATGTGTGTTCTAGTATTTGATTTAGTAAAACTTTTTACTGGTTGTGGGTCCTACCTCCCACCCCAAACGTCAGTTAAGTAAAACTACAGTATAATGTATTGACTAAAACTGTCTTCTTGTCAAGAAAGAAGTCAATCGTACGAATCCATGCAACACCCACAACCGAAGGGGCAGGTAGAGAGTCAAGGCAATGGAAGTACTTTTTGTTATTTATCATTATTACTAATGAAGAACCACTCCACTCACTAACTTATGAATCCAATCCAAATAAATGTATTGGTTATATTAAACAATGAATAACCAGATGTGAATGAGCTCCTAATCATATTAGCCTGTGGTTGCTCCAAGTCTCAGTCTCATTTGAACGTCTTTTTTTCATTCTTTATGCCACAGCTTTGGCCCTGATGCATTTTTTTTCCTTCTGTCAGAATTTCTATGAATGCCTCAAGGGAATTTCTTCACTTTTGTCACCAACGTCCGCCTGGACTAAAGGATTAACTGATTCATATTTGGTGTCCAAACCTCACCAAAACCAGTATGCTTTTTAAGCTGAACTATAATTCACTCCAAGTGACAAAACTGCAGTAATTGACATGTTACATTTGTTTTTTTTTAAGTTTTAATAATTTCAATGACACTCATGCGTTTTGGTTCAGTTTTTTCCACCCTGAGCTCATCTGTGTCCATTTGTACCCACTGGTGTTTTTCTGTGGATTTTAAAATTCACCTTACGTTGACTAAATAGTTCTTCACACTGCCATTCGGCTCATTCCTTGAAGACCCCTAGGTTACTACCATTTTAGCCAGGTATTCTGAGATTTAATGCACTGTGTAATTGCAGGTGGGGAGAAGTTGCTGACATGGATCACTTGCCCCGGGTTTGCAGGTGAGATGAAAATGCCCAGCAAAGCTACCGCATGACATTATAGCTTCAAATTTATTGAAGTTGTGTTTTGGCTGAATTGAACATTTACAAATAGTTTGATTGCCTTTAAGATCTACTGTTGCTTTTTCCCTTGACCCAACAGATGTATTGTTGTATTGGGCGGAACTTTATTGTTTTGAATCCTTACAAGTTTGAATGGTTTCCGCTTAACTTTTTTTTGTTTGATTACTTTTATTTTTTCTGGACCCCCTTTGCTGCATTTTTTCCATTTTTTGTTTTGCACAATTAAAACGTCTCACACCACTTCGTCTTTGGGTTGAAACACAATATGATGTAAAGCCTGAAAAATGAAACATTTGATCAAGCGACGTCGCAAAAGAAACAGTGAGCCCGGGAACATGTGTCAAAATCAGTCGAAATATAATTAGAGCTGCTGCATTGCGTAGGGCTTGCTGACATTTTCAGACCCCACGCTGCATTATTGATACATGTTATAATTCTCGCCCATATGGACGCCATTCTTTGGCAACGTAGATTATGCCACTTTCCCCATTGTGGAAGGGACGGTGATATTTCACTGATAAATTAAGTGGCTGTGTCATTTGCAGATTATAAATGGAATGAGCCCCAGAATAGAGAGGTCTTTCATCTTCTTTGATGGGACCGCCTGATTACATCTAAATGTAGAGCAACATTTAGAGGCCTATCAATCAAGTGGAACCATGAAAAAAGGGGGTGGGGTCTGAAGGAATTATGCCCCAAAATGGCCTCCCGCTGTAATATCCTGTGACAATATGCATTAGCTCATCACCAACTCCCTGCCATTAGGATGGCAAATGATTATGGCCACTGCCTCCACCAACAGTCAAGAGGGAACTAATGTAGCATTTTCATGGGGCTTTTGTCTCATCACACCTCGCCCCTATGATGCAGTTTTTGCATCTTTTTTTTCTTTTTTAAAACTTTTCCAACTGTATCAGATTCCATTCATTTTCACCATTTAGATCGCCCTCTGCCTCCCTGGCCCTCAGGGAGAGCCTTTAAATAGCGGTATGTTTTTTTTTTGTGTTCACATACGAGACACATATCCAAAAAAACATCTGTGATGCTATGAGCTATATCTGAAATTGCATACACAGTTTGTTTAGATCTCCAACTGGTTTGAGATGCCATTTACTTCCTCACACACCCATATGACACTCGCAGAAGACCATTGTGCATGAGATATCTTTAGTCATTGCAGTCATAGTGTACTAATGCTTGCAATGATGGAGTACTACAGTCCTCTTACTGCATATTGTGTTGGTACCAGCACCATACTGGGTGATTCACGGCACATTTTCCATGACAATGACCATACACTGTATCATGTTTATTGGGGGCTTGACGCTTTGTTTTTTCCGTGGGAAATGCATTACATTACATGTCATTTAGCTGACGCTTTTATACCTTCACTTGATTTGTCAGTGTAAGTGTCTCCAGCCAATGTGAAAAGACTGCATTCCTTTAGAAAGCAGTACATCATTTTCAGTTACGGGTCTGTACATGGATATGTATTTTAGCATATTAGCAGACATAATATGTTAGGATTAAATAGCCCCTGAGAAAACAAATCAATGAATAAATTCCTTGACTGAAATGTTACAATCTGAGGAAAAAGATTTTGTCAAATAGATCTTCATGTGTTTTGTAATGCAAGTACACCCAGGTTCAAGAATAAAAATCAATGAAAGAACCTCATCGAAAATGTAAGAAATAAGAATGTTGAATACTTTTTTGACAAGCTTTACATCGGTGACCTCCCTCTATTAGAAAGATCACTCTTTCACAAATGTTGTACTACGCACTACAGTAGCAGAGCACCAGAGGCAAAGGCTTAATGTCACAGCGTCTGTCATTGAGCGTGAGCCACAGTTGTAACAATGCTGTTCGCCGTGACCTGTGCATTGCAGTGACAGCTTAATGTTCTCATTACAATAGCAGGGGCCATTCTGATCAGTCAACACTGACAAGGCCAGTGGGCCTTGTAGCGCGTAAGAACTGTCTGTCCTGCTGAAATGAAGACATATTTTACTCCAAATCTGAACATGACAGTCAGGAAAAAAAGGAACCAGAACAAACAAACAATACTTTTTCTATACTTTAACACCTTAAGCTTTACACAAAAACACCAAACTTTAATAAATAAAGTCTCTCATACCCAAATGCATTGTAGATAAGGAAGTTGGAAGAGCTTAGCGCCAGCTTGGTGGCTTCTGCTTTCATAAAGCCTCGCTTTTGAGAAATGGGACACAACAACCTCCATTCGGTCTGCCCACACAAGGATTAAAAAGTGTTAGACGTAGCATTATGTTTCCCAAAATTAAGACCACATTTCACCCGAATCCCATGGCCCCCTGAAGCAAAAACAATAACGTTGTTATTTCCGTATTTCCAGTGGAAATCCTACTTGGTGGCACAAAAATGTTTCTCTTTGCAGCAAACATCGAATAGTACTACATTAGTCTATTGAGTTGTTTTTTTCACTGTAATGGGGAAAAAGGTTGACTTCTTCACTCCCAAAGCTATTTTACTAGTGTTTCATACTCACGTTTGTGCTACCTAAAATGGCTTACCTAAAATTAATATGTATGATTTTCATTCAGGAATCAGGAAACGTTTATTGCCATCATATGTTAGACATACATACAGGAATTTGACTTGGCGGTTGGTGCATGATGGAAGACAGTACAATAATGACAACATAGTGCAGCAATAAGATAAAAATAAAATAAAAATATAATAAAATATATGCTATGGGTTAGTACGCTAAAGCTATGGGTTAGTAAGTTGAGAAATAAAGATAAAATAAAAAATCAAAATTACCCAAACTTTATCAATGTTAATAAGTAGTAAAATCAAAGTAGCTGCTTAAAGTAATGCCAAAAATATTTCCCCGCATATAAACCGCTATTTGCAAAAGAGAAGGTGTGCACCTAACATTTACTTTAGATCACGGTTCCACACAGTTCCACCTGAGAGAAAAACCTTGTCTATTTAGGTTGCAACCTCAGATTTTATTTAAATTTGCGGCCTTTTACATTTATTACATTTGTTGGACATATTGTTAAAAAATGTCAGACTTTACTTCATTTCAATGTTTGCAATTGTTTTCCCTTTTTATATTGCATGGAATATCACACTGTAAGGGCGAGGCTTGTATTGACTATATCTTTGATCACAGTGGTTCGGAGTTATGTAACATGACAATTGTCAGAGTGATTCACGTGAGTCTGACACTGGGTTACACCATCGGACTTTTCACAGAAACAATATCTATAAATATAATGGGCTCATTTGTGTATTTATACATATTTACAGGACGTGGAACTAGGGGCCGGTTAAGTGTGTCTCTTTAACTGGATGAGACACGTGTGCATCTCGCATACTGGGTATATTCCACGCAGGCGCAAAGTTGTGTCTGTTCCATATATTATGAATGTGTCAGTGCAGAGCTGTGCTTTCCAACCATCATCAGGCTGACAGGTAGGGGACATCATCATCACTGGCTTCAAAGGGGAAAAACAACATCGCCTTTGAAACGCAATTCCACTGGCGGTCAAAGTGACACCAGTGAACAGAGACATTTTAATCATCATATCCCATCTCATATTGCCTGTCATGTATAGCAGATAACATTAATAAAGAAGGCCAACAGCTGCCCCTAAAGGGCATAAAGTCAAGCTCGCACCCTCGAGCGTGTTGGGAGCACGAGGAAAACCGACTTCAACGCATTATACGAACCTCTATTACAGAAAAGGTGTCCGAATGGGGCAATAATGCTGCCAGCGGCCACCAACCAATGACTCTTGCTTTACCCTCTTTGTTGTTCAAACCGTCATCCATCCATCCATCACTTATCCGGGGTCGAGTCGCGTCGGCAGCAGGCCCAGCAGGTTCACCTTGACTTACCTCTCAGCTGTTACATTTCCCAGCTCATTCTGGGGGATCCCGAGGCGTTCACAGGCCACCCGGGAGATATGATCCCTCCAGCGTGTCCCGGGTCTTCCCCCGGGGGCTCCTACCATCCAGTGGGAAGCGTCCCAGAGGCATCCCAGTTAGATGCCCAAACCACCTCTGCTGACTCCTTCCGAGACAAAGGAGTAGTTAACCCCCTGATGTCCGACCTCTTTCTCTAAGGCTGAGCCCGGCCAGCCTACAGAGGAAACTCATTTTGGTCGCTTGTATCCAAAACCTCAATCTTTTGGTCACAACCCAGAGCTTGTGACCGTAGACTAGCTGGTAAATAATATACCAAAACACGTCAACGGACATTAAGAAAGGACAGTAGAATAATACAAGTCAGATACTAAAGACGTTAGCATTATGGCAGTTTCTTTCCCTTGTAAAAGCCTATGGATAATAGAGAGGCTACTGCAGAAAGTGGTGAATTCACAGAATGTGTGAAATTATTTTGAGGGCACTAGAAAATAGCATTTCCAGCCAGCAAATCCCTGGCCACCATTTGTCTTTGGAACAAATTGAATTTACAGTGAAGAAATCTGCCACGGTGTCATTGCTCTATTTGCATGTGAACCTCTCTAAATGAAAGAACCTTAACATTTCTTCACTTTATAAAGCACCTTCTTGTCAGTGTCCTCGTGTGTCACACAAACTGCCAGCCTGGACCCTTCTGTTGTGGAGATGCCTCTCGTCTCCCTGTTAATCTCTGGACTCGGCCCCCCGACTGAGCCTTAATGTGGATTTTAACTGTGACCGGGGCAGAGGCCTCTGATTTCACAGTTCTGTCAGCCCATGTTACAGCATTTCTAATAACTGTCGTACTTGTAACAGACACACAGTGTATTTTATTTTAGGTGAGACGCCAGCTGTGAAGGCCAGTTATATCAACCATTGATTTGAACAAAAGAGAACATTGCTGCTCATGTGAATGGTTCTCCCCTCATTAGGTGGCAAGGTAATGATTCTTTATGAGGAATTCCATTTTTGATTTCTAATGAGAAAATCTTTATCAGAGACAGACAACTAAAGTATTGACTAAAAAAAAAAAACTGGTATTTGGACATTCATCTTAAATCTGTCTGTGTGGGCGGGTTGGGATGCCTGTTGCCATGGCGCCACAAAATGACCAGAGTAGCACTGGTAAGTGTAGCTCACAAACCAAGGAATGGTTTTCAGCAGTACAGAGCCATGCGTCCCAGGCCATCTAGCATTTGGCTTCCGAACGGACCGCTCTTGACATTTTCATAGAAAGTTGTTGTTCTATGGCTGCCAATGATTTATACAGATATGGTTTACAAATGAATTTGTTTAAATGGCTGCATGCAAATCAATCCACAAAGAGCAAAGCTTTTAGGATTAAAGATTGGGTTCAACTCAGAATTGCAAATAGGAGGTATAAACTCATTTTAAATCCATCCCTGTTCTTTTGCTGCGGAATGTGTGTTTCTCAGATGCATTCGGCAGGTTATTTTGTTTAGTACCCTTAACAGGAACACCAACTGATGTTTCTTTGTGTTCGAATCATTAAACATGAATAAGGTCTGAAGCTACCGACACCTGTGAAACTGCTCATTCCACAGACTGACAGTTCAATATGCAAAAATCACCCAGTTCAGCCTGGCAAAAGTTCATTTTTTGATCATATTCCATTGATATGACATTCAACAGCAATGTTTCTATCATTTCCGTCATCTATATGACTATATGAGCATTGCATTCCTTTACGTTGTGTTTTATTGTATCTATGTCTATATGTAGGCTTAAAAAAACTCACATTGCAGCCCTAAGGGACTCCACTGTGAATGTTGAAGAGGCGTTATTTTGGAATCCCTGCTTCAACTGTATCAACATCATCTGAACTATAGAGTAATTGTGTGACTTCAAGCCTAGGAAATAATTCCAGACATATACAGAATGATTTAAAGTAGAATAAAAAATCTGTAAAACACCTTCCCAACCCCCCCACGTCCCCCCATGCCTGATTGAGGAACAAGGGGCCGATTTAATCATCCAGATTGAGCGGCGTCCGGCCAGGTATTTGACTTTGTCTCCTCTGCCCCCTGTCAAGCTCCCGAAAGATTTCTTTTCTGCCCTTCCCAGAGTGGCAGCTACTTTGCCTTCTGCCACATGCTTGTCAGCGGGCCGAGACTCGCTGTGTCAATATCTCTTAGTCGCAAGCAGATAAACATCTAAAGGGCAGCACTGTGAGCTTGGGAGGGTTAATCAATTTTATCTGACCATAATTTATACAGAGTAAATAATGAACTGGGCTCCCTGTAATAAACATTAACAGAAAAATCGTTCAGCGGTGGGTTCAGGTTCAGGCAGCATGGGGATTTGCTTTGGCTTTTACAAGCATTGCAAAGTGACTTAGAGCAGTTGTTTCCAAAGTGGGCTCCCAGGAGATAGCCAGGGTCAACATGAGCAATATGTCATGTTCAGAAACCGCACCTCCTTCACATGCTCCCGGAAAAATACAAATTCAATATTCTACTTTTTTATTTTTATCTTGAACACTACCCACATGCTTTTGAGCCCTCAGTGAAAATGCAGTGTTGCATAACTGTAATTGTCACATCTATCAAAGGCAAAGCATTAAATTACCCTCTTCGTAGTGTTTTTGAGGGGAACCAAAATTAAATACAGTGTGCAAATTGCCAGCGATTTTAGACAGACGACCTTTCATTTCAGACCTTTTCTCATGTAGGGCTTTGACTCGTCATGCCGGTTATCTTTAATAATATTAATAAAAAACAGTTTAAGAATCAAAATGAGAGAACTACCTATTCTATAAGTAATTACAAATTGGGGCGAATCAAAAAGTGGCTTGCACGATTCTTCACAACTATTTATTATTTCCATTTCATTATGCGGTTACAAATGTAATGCAAGTTAAGTTTAGCCCATGTGAACAGGGATAGGATTTATTTCTACTCTTTCATGATTATGCACACACAAACATACACATCATTTAAATTGTTATGTTATTTCATCCTCTTTGAATGCCAATCTTTTTCAGTGAAAATCACAGTATTTCATGACTGTAAAGTGCGTTTTGGGATCGCTCAACACCTGAAGATACTGGGATTGCAATTCTGATCGTATCCATTATTGTGAAAGTCAGTCAACGCGTTTCATTTCACTCATTAGTGGGAAAAGTTGGCAATGTGCAGAGTTTGGACTTTTACTGACAGTAAACAAAAAAATTGGCAAATTGCTCAATCTGAGAAAGGTTAAGCTTATCCTCTGATGTGAAGAATAAGATATTTAAAAATAACTTAAACTTCGAATCCAAGCTATTTAGTGACATGGAAACATTACCGAACGATTCATCATTGCAACTCATTTCAGAAGAAAAGGGGAATGATGATGAAATCACAAGGAAGGCTGATTTTGTGTATGTGAGTGCCTCCCAACTGAAGGATTTGGTCCTGTGGCCGACATGTGGGGAAAAACCAGCCTGATGTGTCCTGTTTGTGAAAGCAGCCTTTAGGAAACCATGCAGGCGTTGCATATTTTTCTTTTAAAGGAGTGGCAGTGTCGCTTTGGCCAAACACAATATTTCATGAGAGCAAATCAAGTGATCCATGCAATCATTTGTAACACCCTTAAATAAAAGGCTGCAATGATGCTACTGCATTACCAATTCCACGACCGTGTGGCAGAAAAAATTAATTATTGTCCCTTTTGCTTTCAAACTTAACGTATTTTGCACATAACAAGTAATCCTTCACATTACGTTCATTAACCTGATCATAAACTGAACAACATCAATGTATTATTTTGCTATAGCAGAGTTGATTTTTAAATTACAAAAGGCTATTCTTCTAGCAACTGACGGGTAGCAAAATGGGACTGTGGTCTGGCTGTGCTTTGAAAGCATGAATGCATGTTAAGGGGGCTTTGATTGGCCTCACTGAGAGCTGTGTTGCTGTTCCACGTCTACAAGATGAAAGGGTGGAACAAGAGGGGTAGAAAGTCAAATAGGACAGAGAGAAATGGGTAGAAAACATCACAAAACACAGAGGAACAAATAGGGCACAACTTTGAATTGGGTGGTTTGACTCCGACGGCCTTGATCCATAATTTAGCATTTTGACTGTCCTGCAATGGCCGGTCCTGTGTGTGGAATTGGATTTCTGTGTGATATCCGCAAGAAGGTTGTAAAATGTACCTGAAAGTCAACTTGTTTGTGAGACTTGGTAGGGTACACACTCAAAAATAAGCACATAAAGGAATTTTAGCACAGTGTATTTTCCATTTATTGAACTGTGGTTTCGACTGATAAGGTAACAGATTCTGGTCCTGGAATCCTCTGTTTGCTGAAAAAGCTTGTTTTATAGCTCGTTTAGATTCGGGGCAGGATAATAGCTCATAACATTAACCTCATATCAGTCTGCGGGCAACATTCCGCCTTTGCTTTAACACCACTGCCTTTACAGCTGAAGTAGCAATAACTGTGTTCAACTCAAATACTTAACAAATGGCACAGAATGGTGTTGGTAGGAGTACAAACGATCAATACAGATCCTTTCAGTTTCCACAAAATTCAATAACGCGGTTAGGCTGGCTGCAGCATCCATGTTATCAAAGAAAACTCTCCATGAAATACAAATGTTATAAACCAACACAAGTGCATTATAGTCTGATCACGATCAGGCAGGACCATTCTATCTTCAAGGGAAGCAAAGAAAAAGTCTCCCTTGTATTGGTCGGTGTCGGAAGTTTTCTTATCCTATCTCTCTGAACATCGGAAAGGCCTGGCTTCAGTGAGGACCAAACCAAATGTGGGCAAATGCCCGAGTACAGGTGGCATTACTGTGTGTGTAAAGAGAAGATGAGAGCCTTTAAAAAAGGTTTTCATTTCATAAGTGCTCATGGCTGTAATTTCCTTTTTTTCTTTTCATGCACGTGTAGCCTGAGCGATGCTCCGACACTCCTCTTCTGGCCCGCCGCCACTGCACCAGCCTCACGGAAGGCCGGCCGGATGGCGGAAACAGATAAGCCCTGGATTTGTACTCCCCGAAGCCAGGACTCTGCAAGTTTGAACTCAAGTTCTATACTTGCTTGGGAGAGATAGCGGGGGGGGGGGGGGGAAACAGGCTGCACAAAGACATTTGTAAAGCAGATGAAAGAAGGCAAACATCCAGCTCCCTGACCGGGGTGTCCGCGAGGCGGTGTGCTGAACGGGTCGAAGGCTGCCAAACGACAGTGGTGCTCGCCCACGCTTTGGACCCGGCCCCCTCCACCTCTCCTCGTCCCTCATTGTCTCAACCTGTCTCATCAGGGAAACGCCACCAGGATGTCAGAGTGATAAATAAGGTCTGGTTACACGCCAGGAAAAGCAGTCTGCCGGTGTTACTTGCAAGCAGGCCGCATGACATCCTGGTTGTGCAGCCGAAGAAGCTTGCTGCTGCTTGTACACATGGCAGAGTTTTCTCCATTAAGTTAGGGAAGATAAATTGGGATTCATGCAGGCTACAGTACGTGGCGGGAATGTTAACTATCTATTAAACAATGGAATTCTGTCTTGATGCAGTTGAGATCGATGAGAAGTTGAAGTTCTAGTTGCACAAAAGTCAAGAATTTGTCATTGTTATTTCTCTACCTTTCTGTGCGTAGCTCAGCGTTTAGTGTTTGTCAAAGTGAAATGGAAGTCGGGGGCATAGACGTGTCTATGACTACATGATCTCAGTAATTACAACATCCCCTTTGTTGTGTATTTTTTATGTATTATTGCGTTAAAGAAAAGTGGGGAATATTAGCATTTTGCTAGATTCATTTAAAGAATGTATCATACAATTTCTATTCTCAATAGATGATATGCATTTTGCGTTTTTTAGCGATTAAATCTTGGGAATGGAAGAGCAAATAGAATTACAGAATATAACAGTGAACAGTTAATAGAATAATTATAATAGTGGCCATGCAATATAATTGAATATTCAGGATTGGGCTGAAGCGACCTCAATATTTATAAAGAAGTTGACTATAGCTGTGTCTTTTCATTTTTTATACTTATGCAAAACTATTAACGCTTTCCCCTGCAACCATGCTAATCAGATAATCATTTACACAAATTGAAGCTTTTACAGAGACAGATGAGATCATTTATTGATCATAATAATGAGATTAATTAACTAAATACATTTAAACAGGGGACGGTTTCATCCCGTTTGCACCTACAAAGACTAAATGCTCAAAACTAATTACAGATGAAAACTAAATAGGAGGGATGTTTATTAAAGGGTACACTGCCTGAACCTCCTGCTGTTCACTCTTAAACAGGATTGGGTGAGCTGGTAAGGTTATGTATCTATGATAACAGGACAGCATGGTGAAGACAATGGACGGGGAATAGTAATAAGGGCCAAAATCAAAGGTTCACTGAACACATCCTTCTTCAAGGTGGTTTACACGTCAGCCCGCAACAATGAACGCGACCGCTGTGCCCCACACTCACAGGTCCACTACATCGTTAATCATAGTCAGTTAAAATATTTAATAAACATATTGGGTTTGGCATTTATCACATGAGACATGGCCCGCACCACGTAGCAGCGTGGTAGTATAAAAAAATAAAAACTTGGAAACATTTATTTACAAAAGCCTATATGTTGGGGCTATTTTTTTATCTTGAACCCAAGGATAAGATAGATAAAGATGTCCTTTAATTTGACGAGAATACGAATGTTAAACCTTAATAAGTTTGAAGTTCAAATACAATTCACTGTCACGCCCCGTCCCTCTATGTAGTTTGTCTGTGTTTCACCTGTTCTTTTGTTTTTAGGCACCGCCCCGATTGTCCACCACCCGGGTCTCGTTGCTTGCCCTCCCTTGTGTATTTAGTCCGTGTCAATGTGCCAGTTTCGTCTCAGTCGGTTTCTAGTGAGCTTGTTTCCGTGTCCTCGTGAGTTCTGCCTGCTGATTCGGATACCTACGTCTGTGTGACTGGTTACCTGTGCACCCAACCATCTTCAGTAAAAGACCATTCTTCACCTGACTACATCTGGCCTGTGTCTACTTTTGAGTCCTGCCTCTGTGGTTGCCCGTGGCCTAACATTCATAATGCTGTCAACGGACCTCTGTAATGTACTTTTCTCAGGGTTTTTTTTAATCCTAGTGAGAATGATCTTGAATTAAATTCCAAGAATATATTGTGCTTGACTTGCCATGCTAAAAATACGACCTCAGAAATTCAATCTTAAAGGCCACATTTATCCTCTTTGCACAATGAAGCCTTGGGTTTTAGGAGGATCATTTTTCTGCTGACTTGGAGACATTTCATACATTTTTAAATCCTTGTTTACAGCACCATGAATAACCTCAACAATCTGTTTCAGTGTGAAATAAAGAGCAGACCTTTAAGCCTATTTGCTTATTTGACTTGAGCAAAATGAGGGCAGAGAAGAAGAAGGGGCGATGGAAGTGGAACCACAGCATTAACCCCGCCCCCATGAAGTCCTCTTAACCCAAAAGGCTGCCCGTAATAGCCCCTCATCCGTATCCATCAGGAGGGAGTGACTTAGAGGGCGGGGTTAACCCAGGTTAACCACGGAGCCTTTCCCCTGAGGTTAACTGTTCTCACCCCAGACAACACCTCCCAATTAAGGAATCTACTAGAGCCGGCTACTTTTTACCCCCAACAAGAAATCCCTGCATGGTTCCGAAGGCATATCGAGTTCCTGGGAGACATATAGATGGTATAGTGAGAGGTCTGCCCGTTTAATTTATTCAACAGCAGCCTATGTGTTTAAGGGATGATTATGGCTCCCATCAGACTATTGTTTGCACACTGGGATCCACTAATAGCAGCAAAGGTTGCTGAAGAAATAGCAAAGCATTTAGCTCTGATGCTGGTGTGTGGGGGATAAAGGAGAAAATGAATAACACGCTTCTGCTCTTCAAAAAGTGCCAATTGAGCACCAATTTAAGAGTTTAAATTAAGAGATTCTTGGTGCGTCAAATGAGCTCCTAAATAACTAAAGCCCTTTAAGTTCTCCATCACTTGGGTCCATAAATTAAGGGCAAAGTACATCTTCCTATTTTTCCAATGGCAGAATTTAATTCCTCTTTCCTTTATATAAAATAAATGACCCTTTTCTTTTCTTTTTTTTTAGATGCATGCTTGTCATCTGGCTGATGATTCATACATCACTAGCACACAAATGGATATTCCTGGCTTTCACATCCAAAATCACAGTGCTTGACGCCATATCAGCATGTGATCGGGCCAAAGAGGCCGTCTCAATTAAACACTTTTAACAATTCACTTCAACATTCCCCTCAAGGGAAAACAACAAATACATGTAATGTGCAGCAGTGTACTCCCACCATTCAACACCCAAGATATTCAATATTTTGATGCATCATTACCCTTTTGCAATAAGAAAAAATCTGCATATGATGCTCTGGAGCCTGTGTTGCTACTTGGTGTTTTTATTTGAGTGATAAATCCAGAGAACATGTGGAAACACGAATATCCATTGATCAGGAGCGTGTACTGTAGAGTTAGTGAGGCTACCTTGACTGTGTGGGGCATTCATGCCAAGCCAGTCAGGCAACTGAACATTTTGAGATTGCAGCGAAGCAGTTTGAGTGTCTAATTAATTTCGCTAAAATTAGTTTGAGAACACACCTAACAACTGTAAAAAACCCAAAAAGTTGTATCAATAAGAAGTATCCACACCATACGTCACATTCACATCAAATAATGGTGCCATTATGCAGTAACTGGCTGGCACGAGACCAGGTCCCCTGCTAACCGGGTCGCCGGGTACCTGATGTATCTTCAGGTGGTCCCTCTCCCTCTCCAGGTCAACCAGGCGACCTGCTTTGATTCTTTGCTGACTCAGATTTAATTTAAAACGGGTGGCTGAAGTTCGTCGGTGCAGACGCAGAATGTTGTTGGGGAGCATGAGTCGGTAATGCAGGGCAAGCATTTCTGAGCTGAGAGAAAATGAAACACAGTGGTGTGATGTATGGGTTATGTTTAGGTCGGGACAACACACGGATGCAATTCACCACCGGGGACGGAGGGGGGCAGGTCCTCTCCTCTCTTAAAATCCTATTTTCGTCTTATTTTTTCACCTCCAATCTCTTTCTCGCTAAACAATCAACATCCTTTAGATGCTGCAATTTAATATGGTTGCTTTGAATAGACTGAAAGAAATAAGCTTTATGCTTGCAGCAGCCATTTTTTTTCAAAATTAGGTCGCATTGGGCAAAGTACAGGTCACCTCCTCCTCTTTGATTGGTGGAAGACTACAGACACTTCTATGCATTGTATTAACGTTGCTCTTCTGAAATAAATATAGGTTTACTCTAGAATTTTCAATAACCAATGTTCTAATGTGGTATTGGATAAACCAGTTGGAATACGTGCTGGGAAACAAGGCGTTTTTTATTTTAATTGTTTTATTTAGCCACACTACTTAATTTAACAATGTCAGCAATGACCAATGAGGGGTTTAGCGAGCTTGGCTCAGAAGCTCTTTCTGTACTGCAGCTGCATGTTGACGCAATTTGTTAAGAGACAAGGTTGGTCATCCATCTCAGGCAAACATCTGAAATGAAACGAATTGTCCCTTAACTTGAACATTGAAACCTGCCATTGCCTAGCCAAGCTGCATTCATTTACTTCTGTGGGTGCAATGCAGAAACCAACAAAAAGACTGCAAAAACAATTTACAGCTCCTCATTCATTCCCGGGCAGCACTGGCCATTGTAAATCCTAAAAGCTTTAATTACACCCAGTGCAGGGGTATGGTAGTGGTTGCAAGTCAACGAAGGACATTACATAGGAATCTACCCCTCTGTGAGCATCGATGCAACACACGTGTGCTTTTGGAGGGAACTTGTGCGCCGTTAATCTCTTTGCGCTCATGAATCTGGGATTATTCACCACAGATGACTGACCGATACGACCCGACCTTGATTCTGTCAAACTAGCCGCTCTCTCGCCGAGGTTTGCCGCGGCACCGGCGATGGCCGTGGCTCATTAAACCCCCGTCCCATAACCACCGCCCGGGCATGGAGCAAACGCATACTAGCACACATTTTGGAGTGAAATTGAGGTTGCTGTGTCAGTGGGCAGGCGGTGATGCAGCCCTGTACGGGGGAGTAATTGAGATGGCCAGTGAAAAGGGGAGCGAGGCTTAGACAACCATCCACACAAGTTCCCGGCTGCAGTCCAATTATACTCAGCAGCCTCCACAACCTCCTGAACTCCAATTACGGCTGGCAAAGCTTGGCTGGTCAGAACCTGTCAGCCCTCCCCTGCAACCCTCCTCCCCCTCTCCCAGCCACAGACGCCTGAGAACAAATAGCAAAGTCAAAGCAATGTGTCATGTCCTCTGGGGGAGAGACTAAGAGAGGGATGAACGACAAAACATGAGCCCCTAGTTTAAGTCTAAAAAGCAAGTGATGATACAGAGATTAAAAAGGTACACCACAGAAGGCGTACTAATATGCAAAGCCATGAGGGTGATTGAATGTACTTTGTTTGAGTGTTTCCATTTTCTAATTGATATTACAATTTAAACCCATATCTGTTAACATACTGTGCGTGTTTCCATTACACAAAGACAAGTGATTGTAGTTATTGTGATTGTCTGCTCATATGGATCACAAAACATTGGACAATATCATTGTGACATGAAATCTTCTAAAATGCTTTCATGTAACATGTATCTGTGAAAGGCTGAAATACAGCATGACTTACTAGCATATGTTGTTTTGGGTCATTTTTGCCATTTTTCTAACTAAGAAGTTGTTTTTGCTTCCAACCTTCTAAAGCAGGAGAAAGATATGTGAAGTTGTAAGAAGAATAACTTGGAAAATTTTACTGTAAATGAATATATTTCAATAGTAGTACCCCTCTTGGAGTAAGTACTTACGAAGGTTTCCTTTTTTAATCAGCAATCCGGATTGTCTTTCCGACAATAGAATCTTGCTCTCCGTTTATATTCTAACATTCATACATCTTAGGGCAATTACATTTCTAATCCTTCACGGTTAAGGCCAAGCTGACCTGATGCTGCAGCTACTGAACTGGACATATAAATCTAAAGAAAAAGGTTTCTGCAACAGGTCATTCCTCTGCTCTGCAAATGGCAAACCCATGATAAAAAGTATATTTACTCTGTCAGGATAAAGGGGAACACCTGTGAGTGTTCTGATGTGTACAAATCATGTTCCCATTAAAGAAATAAGTGAATACAAAAAAAGTCTTTGGAATGTAAGAATTCCCAGAAAAAAACAGCCCTAAATTTCCATAAAACACAAAGATACCAGGCTCAAAACACATCTATAGCCCAATGTGTGGACAGTAGTCATTAAAGGTTTCTTATTGATACATTACTGATAACTACTCTAGGAGAGGCTTTTTGCAGGCATGGCGAAACGGCAGGAGTCAAAAATCTGGATTTCTTTCCTAAAACAGTTTCAGGATGTCCGATTCACACCCTACCACTTTCTTTTTGATCGTCTGATCGTATTGGATCTGACTAACACCATGTGGGAAAGAGAGAAAAGTCCCTTAGCCACTTAGAAGTCAAATCAGTTCAACAGACCAACACAACCACTGGGGACTTTTCACTCTGCACATCTTAACTTTATTCAAGTGCATTAGCATGGGCGGAGACAGGAGCTACATCTGTCCCTAGATGTCCATCCTTCTCTGCTGTCTCTCTCCAGGGTCCAAAGGGCATGCGGGTTTGAAGGTGCTCCTGAAAGTTAGATGAAGCTAAAGTAACTCCAAATACAGATCTACATTTATCGGTAGTCCACACTGATGGGTAACATCATGCTGTCTATCAATAACATGGGATTAAAACTTTAAACATTTAATGTCTCCAACTACTTATGAAAAAAGTACAACTCGACCTCATCAAAGAATAAAAGTATCTTGGCAGCTATCAAAAAAGCAAATAAATTAATCAAAGCTGCACATTTCAATATATTTATGTTAATGTTGGATTAAATATTTATGTGAAGAGTTATTTGCTGAAAATAAGAAGAAAAAGAGGGGGAATGACAGAATTAGATTCCTTAGGTGGCCTGAAACACAAAATTGCTCCCTGCGTATTTCACTCAAATATGTGATAATATGTCCAATGTCCACACAATGTGTAAGAGTGAGCTGGTCTGACCGTTATCTATAAAAGTCCTCCCATTTGTGGATAGCAAGGTAGACAACAGTAGTTTTCCCAACACTTACAAAGGGAAGTTTGTCCCGTTTCATGTACAACATTTTGAAATGAAATGGCAGCACCAACCCTCAGCCACAGTTATGTGATGAGAGCTATGATTGCTATGACATATACTGCAAAAGACAAACAAACAACTATATACACGGCACAGATCACAACAGCAACCATCAAGATCTAGCATTTTTTCAGATGTAAATGAGGCCTAGATGCAAATTGTTGTATCCATATCCATACACGGGGGAATTCGGAGGGAACTAGATGAGTCAGGAATTCACAGCCACCTTGCAGATGTTTGATTTTGTCATTAACATTTGCAACAATCTATTGTTGTTCTTTGTTCTATTACCGCGCTTCCTTCCCCGATGCCTGGTTCCTTTTATTAAACAAAGACTTTTAGTCATGGCCCGAGGAGGTTTGAGACCGCCAACTTTCCAATCAAATGTATCTGATAGTCTGTGGAGCATTTTTTGTTTTAACGTGTGCTTGTATGGCTTCTTTTTTTCATTCCCCTGTTGAGGGTTTCATTTGTCTTTTGGGACATCTAACCGACACCTACATTTTGATTAATGCATTTATTTCCCAGTTTCCGCATGCCCCCAGAGAAATACTTGTACTCCTTTCACACTTACATAAAGCACCCTGCCATCAGCACAAACCATAGCGTTTGTGACTCAGTGAGAAATTATTCAAAACAGGTTGTGGTAATGTCTCCAATGTGGAAATGAATTGCTCGGCCTCAATTTTGGAAAGTGAAAATAGTCTGATTCTCTGTTTTTGAGTTGTTGTTGTTTTTTTTATTCTAAATGGGGCAAAATGTATATATTGTGCAGCATACATCTTAATGTTATTGACCATTAAAATAACAGTTTTAACCTTTTGAATTTCTCGCCTTTGTTTGTGGAAGGGTAGTAGATTGAAATATCTAAGTCTTCGTGCATTGTGCTGCAAATGAAATGCCATGGACAGTGCTGCAGCCTCACAATATGTTCAGCACCTTGGACAGCTCCACTGCACCGGCCCCTTCACTCTTAAGTACCAAGGACCTTTGGATAACTTTTGACCACACTGAGCAGCGCAGGCATACCTAAAGAGCCATGTAGGACTATTGACTTTCCCCCCTTACCAGGAAATGGATAGCAGCTATGTTTTTAAAAAAAATGTTTCAAAATAAAGCATACAGAGACATCCAGGTCTTGGATGGCTTTGAACTGTTGGACACATCGCCCCTAAGATTACACAATTTTCGGGCTTAATTTAAGTAACCCATTAAGTTTGTTATTCATGCATTCATTCATTCATTATGGGTAAAGAAATGTTGCTAAAACATAATTGTCTCTCCAAGAGCAAAGCTAAACCATCCATTGATGTGTCTCTCGTTTCCACTAGCGTAATGCTCTTGCGTCAGCCACTGGCTCTTGTAATTTTTTTTCAGGTTTTATCTGACCCGAAGGCCACCACCAGGTCTCTGATTGATGTGTGATTACTGTTAGATGGCACCAAATCCGACGCACTGTCACTTTAATGCCGTTCAAATCTGTTCACCAAAGAAATGAACGTTGAGAAAATATATCCAAATATCAGGTCACAGTGGAGTGTTTTCAGATACTGTCAGCACAGTGCTTGTTGTTTATGGTCTTTGCAGACCCAGCTTCCCTGCTAGACGTCCCAGCAGGAGCCTAAGTGCCGAGTTTGCCAACTGCCATGTTTCTGCTCACAGCCTGGACTGCAGCCTAATTTTGCATCTTAGGTTCTTTGTTTGTATGTTGAGTCACTGAGTAAATTCTCCTCTCAGTTCCCGTTTTCGTTTGCATTTTGCTGAGTGAGAATGGCAGGCCAACTGGCAGGAATCTGTATTCATCTGTCGTATGGGTGTATGCATGGATATGATATTCTCTCGCCACCCACAAGGTGAACTTAACCCACCATACAGGCAACAGAAGGTAGAGCAAGTTGTGTTTGAGTTGTGCAGCTTGAAAAGTGCATGAAACGCACATTTATTTTTACAGCAGGGAAACATAGATGAAAGATCCGTCTGCCACTCCTTTGATGTCAGACCATCGTCAGACACTTTGACAGTCCAAAAAGCGTATTTTGTGTCACTTCTGGCAGAATGCATTCTCCTGATACTGATGGCTTACTATTGGAGAGGTTCCGCTGTGTCATCCAGGCTGCTTGTGTCCTGCAAAGGCAACGCCTGTTTACCGCGACCTTTTACCATGCCTCAGCGTTATCCATTTTCACCCATTGATGTTGTGGCTGTTAGTGTCAGCGAGGGTGATGCCTACATTTAATGAGGCTGATTACCAGCAGCATCGCTCGTTGGCTGTTAGTTTGAATCCCATGTTTGAAGAAAACAAAAGAAGTTTGTTTGAGTTTCATCTAGAGAAGCTGTAATCAAGGGCAAGTTCAGTAAAACCAACCTGCAAATGTTCAGCTTAAAGAAAATAATAATCAAATATAAATTATATTTAAAAATTTCAGTTAACTCATTTGAGTTAACTGTACAAAATGAAAGCTAATATAATTATGAAGATGTATTCCTTGCCTTGGAAAGAGCAGTCTGGGTTAGGGAACGTGCGCACCACAAGGTCCACTAGTTCCTGTCCCATTTTCTAAAGTGGAACTGGTTAAGAGATCATTTTGCCAACTGATATTTTCAAGGTCAAGAATGAAGTTTCATTTGGAGCCAATTTGCAGTTTAATTCCTGAATGAGCGCTAAAGCCTTTTTGTGTTTTTATACAACTCATGTATGAAGACAAAATAAATGATCATGGTGATGGTTTACTATTATTATAAGAAGTATTTTGTTCTAATTAGTGGCAAACGTAATATAATCACATATGTGACAACATTGGAAAAACAACCAACATACTGTATAAACCTGAATTCAAAACTGGCCATGAAATGTGTTTATTACATCTAGCGTTACAAGGTGATATTGTTGAAAGCGTTGGCCCTCAGGCTGAGAAATGATTGATTTGGTCAAACTGACATCGACCTTCACCCAGGATACTGTTTGTGTCTGGTGAGCAACCAATCAATCTTTTCATATTTGACTTTTGTTACCTTAAGTGCTGTAGGTACTTAACTAAGCCCACATGTCATTTAAGTAACAGGCATGCTTATTCAACATAACAAACACTGAACCCAAACCATGTTTCTTTCCTTCACCTAAACACGTAATTGTGTTGCCTATAAGTATATAAACCAAACTAAGTAAACCTCAATTTACGGGGTGGTAAAAACTGATAAGCCTTCCCTGCGATGTCCAAAGCTGACCCTAGAGGGGGACGTGGAGCGGGAGTTGGAAGCACATCGCTTCACTTGTTGGCTGGGAAGATGAATGAGGATACTTTCAGATACAGTTTTGAAGTTCAATCACATTTGTTATTGTGCCTTTTTTCTTTCCAGTTACATTGGGGACCACAACATTGCTTGAATGAACGAATGACAATAAATGAAAAGAAGAATCAGAATCTGTTCATGCTGACGGGAACTGAGCAAACACATCATTTAGAGCTGGTGGCTGAACAGGGGGTCACAGTAGACTTAGGGAAAGGTGAAAATCAACAATGGAATCTAAGTTTAGAGTGTTATTTTAGCCTACGGTAATGCATCAGTGTGAGGCTGCACTTCTTCACCATTAGCTAAAGGTAAAGGTCACAATCTAACAGCGAGGCAATTTATTTTCGCAAATACCAAGTCTTAATAAGCTTCAACTTCTTGCCGCTTTGCTTAATACAACTGGGCAAGAAGCCTGTGTTGTATTCTGATTTAAAAAAATGTAAAAATATAGTGGGAAACGGGATAGGATACTGAAGAGCAGCAGCTTCGGGGCCCCCGACAATTTCCCCCCACTTGGTCGGTGTCCCCTTTACAGGAAGACATTGCAGTATGCACAGTGGATCAAATTATTTAACAATAACTTTATTGAAATAAAAGAGCCCAGTTAACTGATGGATTTGCAGTGTTGGAAAAGTATTTTTTCCATTAACGCATTGACCTTCTTCTTGCAGCAGCCAACCTGACAGCTCAGATAAGCACAAATCTAGTGTTGAAAAGTGGATAAATAAAACGTAACATATCTGGTAAAATAGTATGGAGACCGCATCATCTGAACAACTGAACATTTTTTTTTTCCTTCTTCTACTCAGACCGACTGTGTCTTCACTTCTCTCAGTCATTAGTTCTGTTGGCATTTCCTCATCCCGTACACCGATGGGATGAGTATGGGTTTTGTCACTTAAACACACAAAAGCCAATCACCAACCACTTTCCATTTAATCAATCTAATTAGCTCCACCTGCTGCATGCAGCTCCTGATCGAGATTCTAATCTACAGTAGCAACCGAGCGATGAGGGTCACGTGTTTATCACCAACATTTTGCACCATTATTTCCTTAAACTTTGAAATGCACAGCAAGTTCAACCAATGCATCATTTTTAAATCCTGTCCCGTATCCGAGGAAATTTTTTATTCTATTCCTAAAAAGTCCTCTCTATTTAAAATAGAAACATAGCGAGACTTGTGGTCAATTGCAATACAAAGATACAATACAAAGATGGCTTTTTGGGCCATTTAAAACAGGAAATGCTGACTTTTGACATTGAAAAGACATGTCAATTGAACACCACAATGTGTGTCTCTCAAAGAGATTTGATTTTGATTAGTTTAAATTTTGTGCAATAAAGCAACACTTTGTAAATTACATACACTAAGCAGTATCGTCTCTAGCGCTTTGATTATGTGACCAACGTAAGCTAATGGGCTATTTCTTAAGAATATTGTGCCTCTCCAGTTCAGTGATCTGATGATCATCTCCTGAAAGTCACTGAATTAAAAGTGTCTTCGAAAATCCGAGAAGTTCAAATTTTCATTATCCTTTAATTGTAAATGTGTTGTTGAGCTGTTGAGGAAAAAGTTAAACAGTCTTGCTCTAACTTGATTAAAAGCCATGTTAAGTCTGGCACTGTGGCTGGAATCTGCAGTGGGTAAGCCTTTTAAAAGGTGTTTTCATCAAAATACAGAAAGATAACCAGACCCCAGGTGTAAGGTTAAATCCCAAGAAATTAATACAAATTATAAAGAACAAACAATATCCAGCCGCATAGAAGAAATGTTTCAAATCCCAGTCAAGAGAGCTGAATAAAAAAGTTGAAAGACGGAAGTCAGATAAAGATTGCACAGGGATGAGATGGCTCTAGGCATAATGGGAGGAAAGCTGTAATCATCTATATCAAAAAGAATCCCCTCGGTAAAGTGATTTAATCGGTTTGTAAGAAAATCATCATCAGTGCAGACAGCTCAATGCATTATGTGCAGCAATCACTGCTTCCAAAAAATCTTTCAGTCTAACGAGACAACTGGAACAGTGGAGTCGGCAACCAGCTTAGTATTGAACACAAAAACGACTAAATGAACTCTTCCTAGCAAAAATAGACACTTGGCAGTATATAAATCGTCAGGAAATTCAGCTCAAGGGTAATCTAGGATAGAGCACCCAGTGACACATCTTCAAGTGGTGCACTAATGCTTATTTAGTCATCTGTAAACTAGCTGTTTTGTCGCAGCTCCGTTATCATGTGCTCAGTGGAAATAAACAGCTTTGCAGCTGACGGCTGTGGCAGCGTATGAAGTCCTCCATCCTAAACATTAACATGGTTACCCTTTGATCACGGGCTCTGACAGATCTGTGGCAGACAGCCGCCATCTTTTTAAAAACAAATGAGTCATGCAGCCGGGTCTCTCGTCACCAGAGCCCTGCCTTGAGGCTGCAAACTGCAATTAAAATTGCAACATGGGGGGGGGACCAGCAGTGCCTTTCTGTTTTATTGTGACTCCTGCAGAGCATATGGCATCACGCAATATCAATGCACATAAACGTTTTTTTGCTATTCAGGAAACCAGAACTTTAATAGGAGAAAAATATTTTTCATAACTTCCCTGGATTTTCATTATCACACACATTCTATTGTGGAGACATAAAGTGACACTTTACCAATCTTACACGTCAAGGTCAGTGTCCAGGTGTTGGAAGGTACCACTGTGTGTGCAAACAGTGAAGCTTGCTTTGGTTCCACAGGATGCTACATGACGTTTGATCAATGGACCATTGGTCGGGGCTGAAGGAG
This sequence comes from Pungitius pungitius, assembly GCF_949316345.1. Lineage (NCBI taxonomy): Eukaryota > Metazoa > Chordata > Actinopteri > Perciformes > Gasterosteidae > Pungitius > Pungitius pungitius. The sequence continues at coordinate 24,896,427 of NC_084900.1, forward strand.
TGGAGTAGGAATGAAGTCAGATTAACTGACATCTGTGGCCGGCTCCTCAGTGAGGAAAGCGGACGAAGCTGCAATAGCCGATACTAGCAGAGCAAAACACTCCAATTGGATGGCAGTTGAGTAACATTTTATTTAGAAAAACGTCATTTCACTGCAGTCTGAATCGCGGTCCTTTTGTTCACCTGTGCCTCCACTCCCTCCTGTAGGCCCTGCCATGTGACCTGGGCATCCCATTGGGGACCGTGGGTGCAGTGAGGCAGAGCCCTCGGCCTGAGACTGCAGTGAGTATGGTCCAAGATTTTGTGCTGAATTGGACCTGGTGAAGCTGATTATAGGACCTTTAAATAAATATATAATTGTTTAAATAGACCATTTTTTAAATAATGTTCTTTTATGTGGATCATATGGAGACATCGGCAAAAATGTTAAACAACAAGTTTAAAATCCTCACGGATACTTATACCTGCAAAGTTTTTCAGGTTTTAGAATCTGTCATGGATATATGCCACTACCTTCACCTCTTCCTATTTTTTACAGCATAAAGACAACCCCAAAGACTTGTATAATGAGAGTGCATAGCCGAATATACCCACTCTTGCAGTGAAACATTTGGTCTTTTGAGGATTGCTGTCAGAAGTCACATGTGGAGAGCCCGGCTGAGCATTTTCCCATCTTTCTTCGTTCCATTTTTCTCTCCTCTCCCCACCACCATCCTCTCCATATCCTCCACCGATTCTCCACCGCTGACCCTCAGAGACAGTGCCCTGTCCTGTCCGTCTCCCATTGTCTACCAGCACAAGAATACCAATGGCCAGCAGCTCAAAGCAATCAATTCCTTCGAGGTATATCCACTGTGTGGCTGACATCAGGCTCCCTGATTATAGTCTCCAAACGGCAGCCGATCGATAGCAGCCACCACCTCGCCTTCCCACCGCAAAAACTCGAGGATAGTACTTTAAGCCCCTGGTTTTGAAAGCGCTCCAAGTCAAATCGACCGTAGTTTGGAACCCAAGTCCCACAGAGACCTGGAATTGTTGCTTGAGAATGATTTTGATGCAGTTATTTTGTGAATAGAGTGGTTAGAAGGGGGATTATCCGTACTGTATTGAGGGATAACTTGACAGACTTAAACACATCTCCACAGGGCAAAAATAAAATGCTTAGGATTTACCAACTTCATTGGCAGATGGGTGACGTTGGCAGCGCTACGAAGGTGATGCCGAGACTGCTCAAACGGGGCATTAAGATTCTGCCAATGCCTTTAAACAGCTGCTCCCCTGTACCACGTTTCATATTACTTAAAAACAGCATGATTACCTTTTGATGATTTGCTTGCTTTTTAATGTTTTTATTCTAAATGATGTCTTGGCCTGAGAAATGTTCTCAAATATTAATAACACTAAGTGATGAGGTGAATATTAATGTCTGCTTCAAAGATCTGAATGTAGTGGAAAAAGAAAAATCAGCTGCATCAAACTGTAGTGACCATGTGCAATGCCTGAGGGAAAAGTGAAGGATTTATTCTGTACGAGCAATTTTAGTGAGTTCAGCAGTGGCAGCTGGTCCATAGAGGCAATGGGGCGAAGCCCCACCATGAGCGACTGAAAACAAAAAGATTATTTTTTGTTGTTACAAAATTACAAATTACATTAAATTTTTTTTTTTACAAATTTTGGAATACTTGTCAATATTTGAAATCTTTTTGAAAGGTGGATTATATACTCGGTAATATTTGTAAATTAAGATATCTGCACGTCCTCTCTGCTTGTCTCAGCTGGGCTCGGGCCGGGTCCCAAAGCGGCGGGTCTAACAAGCAGTAAGCCCATCACTGATAAAGTTCATGATCGACTATCGTATTATAATATTAGCATCCTAAAATACATTGGGTACTCGCCGGCCTACGCTTAGGGTTGCCAACTCTCCCAACCCCAAATCAGGGACACTTTCCGGGCTGTGTATCATTTCACGGTGTAAAAGCACAAAAAATGCTTTCTTTGCGTCGTCGGTAACTGCTTTCACCCATGGCCTTTTGGCTTCCAGTCGTGGCATCACCTGTATATATATATATATATATATATATATATATATATATATATATATATATTCTGAATTGTTTGAATAAGAATGAATGTCCTTATTATGTTAAACTGTTAAACAAAGTAATAATGCATGTTTGGATTCAACATGGATTGGATTCAATTCAAATTCTAGGTCCAGTTAGGGAGAATTTATCCATTTTGAGGTCTGTAGCATCACAAGTTTAACTTGCAAGTCAAATCCAAGAAAAATATCCCAACAGGTTTTTTAAAACCGAACTGGATGAAATAGAGTAGATAACAAATTTAAGTTTTTTGTAATAATCAATTGTTATTCAGGCCTCATTTCTCTTTCGGTTTATATCATTGTTGGGCAGTCGACTCATGTGTTAGGGATTAATCATATTGGACGTTGTGCTTTTTTTGCCCTCGTAGCGGCACTTTAAATTATTGCCACAGTCTGTGAACGTATAAGACATTTGCCTGTAGGAAGGTATTACATTATTATTCTGCGGCTACTCTTGTCTCCCCGGTGTGTGTCAACCTCACCCGAGTTGGGAAGCTTGTCAGAAAACACATATTGAATTCGACGAGTAGCATCATGTGATGTGATTTACAGTCGCTCTGTGTGCTTCCTGGACTGCTGAACCAGTGCCGTGAAATCTTAAATGATTTATTGGTTTTAATTCCGGGTCCGTGTACAATTGAATTCACAGGGGATGGATGGAATGCTGGTAACAGATGAAGCAGCCCGGCATGGGTTTCATTGCAAAGAGCGCAGGTGAATGCGATGCCGCTGCTTTGTACAGTTTTTGAATGAGTCACCTGTATTCCTCATTCAAAGATATTGAACCTGAGCTTTTTCCCTTTCACTGAAAAGGTGAAATGTGTGTATATGGGTTCAATTTGTTTGTATGTTGACTATCAGCAGCTTAAACAGGATTAGGCAAACCCCATCAGCCACCTGTTGGAGGCCACAGCAGCTGCCAAAATCAAAAGGTTAATCAAAAGGTTAATGATCTCAAGACCCCTGCTGCAACAGACTCATTGTGTATTCTGATATTTTGAATATGGTTACTGCTGTGCATGCGTTCACATTAACTGAACGGTACAATGTGAAACACGTTACTGACCTTTGTGCACAGATTATTTTTGTTTTCACGTTCACCAACACTAACTAGAGACCACCCTGCAGTGGCATCCCACCCACCGCTAAAATCGGGCCAGAAGTAGGGGTGGGGCAAAAGCCTTCCCCACTTCCTACCCCCCTATTTTCGGCAACCTTGATTGGACCAGCCTTGATATTGGCATGTATTTTGACTGCAAAGGGACACTTCTGAAGTGTCGTGGGAGTATATTGTACGGTTGAGGAAGATAAACACCTGGAAAAGTACGGAAAACCTCCTCTGTGGTAGTCCTGACTTAAAGAGGTGTCTTCGGGAACACATTTTCCCACAATGAATCGCAGACAGACTCCTGGTTGATAGTGTGAATGTATTCATTTTTTTGTGTGCGTGACGGGGAGCGCAATGGCCTGGCAGGCACATTGTGTATAGACCAGTGACATGCGGCTGGGTGAAAAAGCCCCCTCCAAATCCCTGTTTTAACAAGTGCATACAATTGCCCTGACGACACAGAGCGTACACAAACCCCGCGGGCAGCCGTGTCCAAACATTTCTCACTTCACACCCAGCCAAACTAAATAACCCTGCGCCGAGCATTGCTGAATAATTGGGCTGGCCCTGGATGGAGCCGCGCAGGGGAGCAGAACATGTATAACTCCAGCAGAGCAACATCACACTTGTGAGATGTAGCTGTTCATCATGTAGTACTGTTAAAGCAACTAGACGGACACTTTGAGCTGCATCACATCTCTTAATACCGGATGAATGCAGAACTGTTTGGCCACTCACACAGACAATTACCTTGAGTCGAGGTATCGGTTCAACTGCAAGCACAAAGATGTGCGGGTGAGATTTGTTAGTTCTGTCTGAAAGAGTGAGTGATAAACACCACATGAGACATGAGACAGCTATTGTGCTGTGAGCGGTGGTTGCATCTTTAAAGTTAATATTCATGGGTCTACAGTACGCTGTGTAATGTGTCATGTTTATCGGAATATGTTAAGGGATCATTCCAGTGGCCAGTATTTGTTTCCATTCGTACCTGTGCAAAATTAAAATGTTCAAAAGGAACGTTTGCTTGTAGTATCAGTTTGGGGGAAACCCAAACGCAGGTATGTGGAGAGTGAAAAGAAATATTGTCAAATGGCAAAAAAAAGGACATTGCATGCAACAACTGACCTGATGAGTGATTATATCTCAGATATGTCATTTGAGCTAATTAAGTCAAGTAAGCACATTAGGTAGCTGGAGCTAAATGAGAAAAACACTGATATGGTTGCGTGGGATGTAGAGGTTTGAACTGAACTCATTTACCTGGGTTATCTCGGGTTCGAAGTTGAGCTTTATTGAAGTTTTACTTTTCAATAACAAGCAGAAAAACATGGGACATGATAGGATGAAAATATAGAGGACTCCTGGAGGGGCTTTGAGGGTGAATAAGGACCCGAAAAGAAGTTGCAGTCTGGTACATATATCACAAACTACTTTTGTGGGTTTCAAGCACATCACCCTGAATTGCAGTGGATCATCGTGAACCCAAACTGTAAAAGCTAACAACAAAGTAAACTGAATTGGGAATGAAGAGGTGACTGATCACCTCAAAAACAGCCATTTGAGGAAAGTATCAGGGATTGCCTTGCCGAGTTTGATGCCTCCATCTCTTTTCAGACAATCATAACTACGAAGGCTTCATCAAAATGGCTTTTTTTGTATTCAAGCCAAGGTCTCAGGAACGCAAGTGTTCTGTGATGACTTTATTCAAACATTTTGGGACCAATGTGGATAGAATAGTTACTGGAATGGATTCACATGTCATGCATGAGAAGAACAATAAATCCAGTACAGTGCTCTCTTAGAAGGCAGCGTATATTGGGGTTTTCTTTTTTGCCCCAGAGCTGGTGATTGGTGGAACAGTGGATGGACAAACAAAAAGGTGGTGTCTTTTCGAAGGGATGTTTAATTACTTTTGTCTGACTGGGATCTTGTGGGTTTGAGAGGAGTGTATAAACAAGGAGGTTTCTTAATATACTAGAAGTGACTTGGATTACATCTGTTAATAGCTCGGAGACATTATTTGACTACTAGCCCAAAAAGTCGGTCTTATTTTGTTGCATATGACTTGAGGAAATGCAAAGTCCTTTTTTGCATAATAGCGCACATTATTACAGAAGATAGCAGTTTTGAAGTTGTAGATAACGAGGCCTTTGTAGATGACATTGTTTTCATGCCACATGGCAAAAAGACGATACCATTAAGCTCATCATGAGACAAAACAAAAGCCCTGAGAAATAATAAATGTGGTTTTTGGGGTAACAAATCCGTAGTGCTGTGATGGTAATTTCCTCTCAACCTCCATAGTAGTAGCTATATATTAGGGCATTTCAGTGTGAAACAAAGAAAGTCCTGTTTCTCCCCTCATTAAAGGAATAGAGTTTTGAGCATACAGGATATTTACTGCTTTCATTTTGTTTTGAGACAGCAGCGTATTGGTTATTGTGTTTCATTATTTCTACTTCCAACTGGGGGTAATTTAGATTAAACATCACAGTTGTTTCTTTGATGTCTTTTGAAACAAATATGATTGTTTGAGGTGGGGAATATACTGTTTACAGAGAGTATTTGGTCACATCATGAATACAGTTATTCACTTCACATCTCTAATAAAGCAAATTACCATCATTTAAAAAACAGCCTCCAGTTATTAAAAGTGAAGCCAATTTGTAAATGCCGTAAACTTGTCTTTTGATTGAGAGCCATACAAGGCACACTGCACTCCTACGCAATTCAAATAATGGTAGCTAGTGGTCAAAACCAAGATGGTGATGGCCAACAAACCAATGAGTGACATCCCACTCTTTACACACAGTCTATGGTCATCACACAGGGACGAGTATAATAGTGTTATTTCGTGATAAATAGTTAATGCGTGTAGACAGATGGTTGATGGACCTGTCCGGTGCTTGACGCAATTCCTCAACATACATAATTGCTTCCAGAATTGGCCCACCAAACTCTATTAAACAAGGAGGCAGCACACAAGCACATTAAGTTTAACAAATGAGTTACTGTTAACTGATGAGAGTCACAAAACACAGGATTTTGTATTATGATTTGTAACTGAAATAAATGGTTGGTTTGCATCATCGCCAGTGGAAACAACAAAGATGCAGCCATGTCTGGGCACTTCTAAGATCTCAAAAATAACAGAGGTTTGATGGTCCCTATCAATGTGTCTGAGATATAAATCACAGTCCACATTGCTAAGTGCCTGCCTTTAGGCCTGTGGACCGCCCCCCGCTGTCACACTCCTACAACACCTCTTAAAGTTTCATACTTTGAACCTTGATTCTTATCCCTTCTTCCCAGCTAGTCTCAGGGTTGCCTCCTGTAACCCCTGACCATGAATCCCCAATTTTCTGAGTGAACTAACAGCGTTGAGTACGTGACATGAAATTCAAGTCTGCACACACTCTACTCTCTCACCTCAGAGTTTTGCAGCTTTTCACTCTAAGTCCTATTGACTGAGCTGCTGGTCGCTCTCTTCTCATTGTGCCTTTTTCCCCCCCGACCCTAGACAGAGACTCGCTAACTTAGGTGCACTGAATATTACACTGTCAGTGAAAATAAAATGCAATGTTTTGTGCTTTGTCTCCTACTGGATAAAAAAGAAAACTAGGATCTGCTCTTCTTAGCTCTTGTTTTGTCCTTGAGTCTGAACCAGTCTTTGTCCAAACAGAAGGAAAAACACATGAGAATAATCCCTTAGACCGAGGAACTGCACACACTGTGCGGGAGGAGATTAATGATTCTATGTCATGAATAGGTAATGGAGGGAAAGAATCCCTCCCCACAATAAAACAATTCTTCCTCCTCCTGAGTAATATGCTGGCACTGTTCTCAGGCTTGGTCATTTCAATAAAGACGACAGACTTGACCGAATACTCCTAAATACACAAATTTTTTGAATTCATTAATTGGGATCAAGAGCTTGTTGCCTCAGCATATTTCCTTATCAAATAATCATTATCTAATTCTTTGTGCGCTTATAGTGGCTAATGATGAATAATGTTATGTACGTATGGTGGACAGCTGGGTTAATAGACTATATCTATAAGTGGACTGCCATCATAAAGCCTTGAGTTTGCTGACCCAGAACACTTTAAGTATAGAGATAGTGTCCAAATACAAAGCAAAAGTGACTGGGAATAGCAACACCTGGTTGTTCACCCTTGATATGTTCTCCATCTGTATTGAGGACTTTCCAGGCTTACCCCTGGGGCCCATTCAACCTCTAAAAGCTGTAGACATCCTCAGCTTTAGGCCATTTTAGATCCATGTTTTCCTGATGGGTTTAGCCTGTGAGAGGAGGAATGAGGTTGTTGCTACTCGTTGTTCCCACAGTGGCCACAGTCTCCATAATTACGCCATAATAGCATAGTTTTTCTTTTTAACAACACCCTGCCTCCCATTTATGCAGCTCCACCAGGCTTACTGGTTGAACATTGCCCCTCTAGGAATTGTCAGCTGGTGAGAGGAGTGCGTCATCAACCCCTCAGTTCTGTTCTTCTGGGAGGGGTTCGTGTGTGTGTTGTTCACCTAACTGAGCTGCATTGTTACAGGCGACCCATCAACTTTGTGCCCTTAAAGTTGCAACTGTAGCTGCTATCCCCACTATTTCTCCCAGGGGGGGGGGGCAGGATGTATGTGCACATCGGTATATTGCAAAGCGTCCTGATATTGCCTCGGCATATTTAGAATGCACCACCCCAATAAAGAAATATGAATGAAATAACACAGCAATAGATGTGCTTTGGTATAGACACAGGACAATATCCCTAAATGAAAGAACAGCATGAGAGAAAAGAAGTGGAGCAACATTGTACCAGTGCCAGACCTCAGGCACTTAATACTGGTGGGTGAATTTGGTTGCTAGGGCAACAGAGCACCCAGCATTGCAGAAGTGCTGAATACATTTTTCGTGAGATTTTATAAAAATGGGGAAAGAATGGGAACGGAGTGCAGTGGTGTCACAGCGCCACTACATGCTCAGCAGCAGGTGGGCGCGGCGGGTCTTACATCCTTCTACAATCCAGCAAAGATAAATAGATGAGAGGCAATGTAAACAGTAGGTAATTGTGGAAATTCCCCCAAGTCAATGTCAAGTGGAAAGGAATCTAATTGGCTGTTATGTTGCGTTAGTCTGATATCCTAATTTATATTCATGCTGGAAGTGTAAAGGGAAAGGATACTGTGACACATGGAATACAGTTAAAACTAAACTACAAATACAATTATTCCCAGGCAACTTTTTCCTCTCCCGCCGTGCGCCCTGTCTGAAATAATTTACAAGCTTCAGGAGCACATCAAAAGCCTGAGTGGGTGCGACTTAAATTTCACACTTGGCTGGCCATCAAATTGTGTGTATCAATGATGATGATGATGATGATGATAATGGTGGGTAATAATGGTTGTAACAAAATGCCAAAAAAGAAATGTGGGTGACATTTTGACATCCAAGAAAGCAGCCACAGCAGTTGGCAACAGCCTCTTTGCACTTATCTTCCGGCAAATTTTGAAATCTCCTTTGCTTTTTCAAATAGCTCCAAGGTCGAGCAGCAAAAGCTTTTGGTTTACTGCACAATGGTCCCTAAGTTGATCCCCAAAACTCCTCCGCTCGATGAAAGCTTCATTCAACTGCCACATGATCTGAGAATCCATTTCCAGCTCGCATCCAGCCGAGATCACCCCGAGTATCAAAATCACTCAGCCAATACATTCCAATAGGGGCCTGAAGACGTATCCCAGTGGCGAAGATATAACTGCTAATTCTTCTGCTCACAAAATAAATTGAGATTGCTACTCGATGCCGAAGGATAAGTATCATGTATCTGGAGTGAGGATGGCTGAAGCCATATGGTGCTCCACCATCCACAGGGCCCATCCTTCACTTTCACAGCGCAGGAAGATGGGCCCAGAGCGGCAATAAGTAGCCGAGAGGCTCTCCTGTGTCTGTTTGTGCTCCTCTGGGCGGATGGTAGCCCCTCTGGATATACAGTGTTGTCCCACTAATTACAACAAATCAGCCCTCACACCCACCGCCTGTCCTGCAGATCACACCCCCCTCCCGTTGCTGACCTCGGTCCTACCCTGTCCCGATTCTTCTGCTCCTGTCCTGATTTGCTCTCCCACACCCCTTGGCCATGACACGGCCGCTGTGCGACATAATGAATTTCCTCTCTCACAGCCTGGTTCTTTTCTTCTCCTTCTCTACAAACACTCCCACTTGAATCAGCACTGGTCATCGTGCGAAATACATCCACAAGTATTTGGCTTGGTCAGGGAGGAGACGTTTAATCTTGTTTTACCACTACGCGGTTTGCGTTGGCTGTAAGCAAAAGGCGGGTGACAAGTAATATGAACCACTTCAATTTTATTTCCTACAAAATGTGTGTGTTCACAGTTTGTCAGAAAGCTGCAGTGTCTAAATCAGAATGCAACTGTCGTTAAATTCAAGCTTCAATACATAATATTGATACATTATTATATATTTAAACCTGGTTTCTACCTGAAAACCAAACGAGATCTTCAGATCCTGCCAATCCAGTTAGAAAAAGTCAAAGTGATATCAATGTTTTTTCTCATATAAATGTCTTTTGGGTTAATATGAAAGACTAAAAAAAGCTTATGAAGTTCTGATGTATTGAACTAGTTTACTGTAATAGAGTTTGGCAGATGCAGCGTGGTGCCTGAGGGGCAACCGAACATCAGACAAATGATGTATCAGACCTAGGAGAGATAAGTGTTTGAAAAAGTTTCTGAAAAGTTCTAATTCACTAAAGCATTGCTCGCTCTCTGGCCTCGCACTACTTTCAAAACATATGTCTTAAACCAGGCCTTGGCATGCCGTATGACCAACCCTGCCAGAAGGTTAATAAGTCGTGACATTGCACAGTTGGAAAAGAGAAAACAGGTAAAAAAAAACGTTGTTCTTAACACTGCTCATGACGTATCAAAACCTTTTACAACTGACTTGGACACTTGAGGACCCATAAAAGGCAGAAGAAGGAGGAGATCAAACCACCAACCTTGTGCTTAAGAATATACATATGTGTATATATATAGATATATAGTATATACACACACACACACCGTTAGCATGTAGCTAACTAAACCTGCCGATGTAGCCCTCATGATGGGGCCATGCCTTTATGGACCAGCCGCCACTGCTCCTCATGAAGTACGTATCAAAGCTCAGTGTGTTATTGGTGGGTCATCCATATCCCCAGGGCCCAGCGTGTTAGCAGTACCACCACAGATTTGTCAGTCATCTCTGTCAGATGAAATGAACTTCTTTTGCATTCCTCCAAAAAGGGAAGATCTAAAGACGCCAGGCACTCCACGCAAAGATGCATCTACTCTCTGGCTACTTGTTTCGCTTTCATCCAGGATGAGAAAAAAAAAGAGAGACTCCACAATACATTCCCAGATGTACTCTTCTTTTCAACAGAGAGTCTGTCTAGCTAGGCAACAACTTGGGTCAAATTCAAAGAGCGGTGCACTTTTCTAATGATAATCACCTCGCAATGGTTTTGTGACGCCCTCCATCTTCTCCAATGGTACGGCTATTGAATCCAAAAGATGACAGATGCTATCTGAATTAACGAAATCCACCTCTAAGCTCAATGTCCAGCAGACGAGTACAGTTTAAAGTCAAAGAAACAGCAGCGACATTTTGTTTTTCCTTCAAGAGTTTTTAATAGACTGCCACTAAAGGATCCCTGCCCTCCACTGACAGGAGAGAAGAAGAGGGGGGAATCTGAGTGTCAGATTCAAATCCCTCTCTGACATTGATTCAATTGAGATCTACAAGAGGTGAACTGGAATGAGATTTAGATCAATCACGGGCTTTGGATTTGGCGTTTTTAAAAGAATTAATGGCATATACAGAGGATTCCCCACAGGAATAGCAATGATAGCGTGACAGACGGCTTTATAACATTTTTTTCACTGCAGGGGGTCACAAGAAGGAAAATGTGAAGTGTGTCTTGATGTATGTATATATATACATATATATACGTATATATACATATATGTCTACATGCCTAAATGCACTGAGTTGCCGCCATGTGATTGGCTGCTTAGAAATTAAGTGTTAACGAGCAGTTGGACAGGTGTACCTAATAAAGTGGCCGGTGAGTGTATATATATATATATATATATATATATATATGAGTCAATGACGTTATATCCCAGATATTTTTATTATACAGTAAAAATCTGCAAAGCTATTCAACCACAAAAAGGCAGGTTAACCAAGTGCATGGATACGTAATAACCCTTTTTGAATTAGCAAATGTTTTGGGCTACAATGGAGAATTGTACCATTGTTCTCGTTTTGACCCCAGCGGTTAGAATCCCCCTGTCTGAGACACTCAAAAAACTGTCTTTAGGGCTGTTACACACAGAGAGGATATTGACGTCTGTAACAGGTGAGGTGCGGACACAGATGCAGTACGACGGACAACAGGTCCAATCAGAGTATTTTATTCTCCTCAATGCAAACAAACAGTTCTAGGAGTCACTGGGCGAGACGGGGTAGTCCAGGCAGGCAGAGTCGTGATAGGGGTTCAGTTCAAAAGAAAGCGCTGGAAGGTCTGGCATGAGTGAGTGAGTGAGTGAATGAATGAGGGAGTGAATGAGGGAGCGAGTTGGTACACAGGTGAGTGTGATTGGGCTGATGAGGAGAATGTGACCTGCAGGTGTACAGGATGAACTGATTGGGTGGAGTGAGAGGTGGAAATGACAGCGCTGTAATCACAGCGTTTTATTTATACATACTTTGAGTTGAATTTCTTGAACCTGTCTTAATTATCATTCCATTTTGGGATTCGCAGGACGAAGAAAGCGATAGGACACCATAAAAAAGAGAGTCCCAATGTTTGAGCAGCTTTAGAATTGCATTCACCCGGCGATGGTTTGAGCTGGTCTGGTAGCACTTTGCTCCAGTTTCATACGATCCCACAGTTACCATAAAACTGGTACGATTGGACTAAAAGCTGTTGAGCAAGTGTGGACCTTATTCCAAATCAGAAACACATGTGTTCCCTAAATATTCCATTAAATCCATCCCTTGCTCTTTAATAACTATGTCTCAGACTTTGGCAGATGTCCAGCCCTAGTGAGTTAATACGTTCAACCTTTTCAATTACGTGCTCAGCAGGTTATAAGGAGAGAGCGTCCAAAGACTTTGATGGTGTAAGCCGATTTTCTCCTTCGCTTCAATGCTAATTGAGTCTCATCGAGCCGCTGATTGGATCGTGATAGGACTCTGCCATCATCTGATTGCTTGCCAGCTGTAATTTATTTTTGAAATCTAATTAAATCAATCGCCAATGTTACAGAGATTTATTACTACCAAGTCTTTTAAGCAATTCCACTGAGCTTGGGCCTTCATTCATCAAGTAAATGAACATGGTACAAAAGCATTATGTAAAACCCCCCTTCAAATTTAATTATCCTTTTTGCATCTATAAAAAATTATTTGAAGTCCTTAAATTAAATAATTTTTTAATTCATTTATGAGTGTTTCAGACCTCAGACAAATATTATCAAAACAGTGATGAAATGTCGTCCATTGTTTATTTCAATCAAATCTTACAACCTATTGGAAGTCAGCTGAATACGGGGAATCTCCGTTGTGCTGAAGGGCCTCGAAATGGTGGTTAAATCGGGAGGCAAACTCACAATAACAAAACAAAGAAATCACTTCGTTTGTCATGCTTAGATTCCTCTGGAACCATATTTCACATTGCCAAGACATGCAGGCTGTACACGAAAACTCATTACATGCATATTACCAGGCAATTAGACAGCAGCGGGCATGTCAGCAAGTTCAATATTTGGCCCTGCAGACTGTGGTATGCCTGTTTAAGTGTCTGCCTTTTCATTAAAAAGTCAGATTTCTGTGTGTCTTATCTAGACTTTGCGGTTTGACAACCTTAAAATAAGCATTCTTAGGCAGTCAACTTTTTTTAAAATCACTACCATACGTAGATTGTAATATTTAATGTCAGGAGTAATATTGACCAGATTTCAATGCATGCTACGACGTTTTGATCTTATTTTTGATCCGGCCACAGGAATGCAGGGCATGCTAACAGGTTGTGCAAAGATTAAAGTACTGCTACGCTTTGTTAGCCTTTCAAAATATGATGTCAACCAAAATTACGTTAAATGAAATGAGAAAGTGTTTTATTTTACAGTTGGCATGCAGATTTGAATTTTGTAAAAAATACAGACCCTGCTTAAAACCTTAAGGGTTCATACTCGTGCAACGTGTTTTCTCAGGCACCAGTGAAATAATCGGTAGAAAGAGATGGGGAAGGATTTTAAAATGTGGAAGGTTATTGAAGTCTATTGACAACAAAAAGGTTTGAGAGAGCTAAACAAAATAAAAATAATGAAAAATAGTCAAGATTTAAAGTCAAGATTTGAGAAAGCAAACCTCCCAAATTAGCACTAAGAGAATTGCAATCCAGGTGATGTTATAAAATTGCAAGTTGACAGGTGGTGTTAAAAGCATTTGTACATGTTTAAAAGCCTAATGAGCTCAAAATGGAAAATACCACTTTTGTATGAGGAGACTGGTGAAACAACACCAGTGTTTCCTTGTATTGTAATATTGCCATGCAGTATCATAACATGGTATTTGTAGTTGTAGAGGATACAAACAGCATTTAATGTGTTATGAAGTCTTTTTTTTTTAGTACTAAAATGAGCTGTTTGTCCTTGTGGGACTCTGAACGTACTGACCTTGACTAAGTATCGGTAAAAACAGATTTCTGATAGAATAAAACGGGGTCCAAAGTATTGCAGCTCTTTTCACCTATATTGGGAATGTATTGTTAAAGGACTCTGACTCTGCCGTTACTCAGTAATGAGGCCTCAGGAGGCTTTCAAACTGCAAATTCGTTCTCCCTGGGGTCCTCTCTGTGTGGCCCCTTCATCTCGGCCGCTAATCCCCCCTTTGCAGATTCCCAAGGTAAGGTAAACCGAGGGAACAGTGCAGTGGTTGCACTTCAACACTGCATGTTAAGGATCTTCTGGTATTGTGATTCGTCTCTCGTGGGGACTTCAGCTGACTTCAGGGTAGCGAAAGAGATGCCAATGCAGTTACGGGAGACAGCTTTCAATATTTTTTGAGTCCCATTGAGGGACATGACAAAAAAGTGGGAACATCTGCAGTACATGACTTTTGTGCACTTGTTGCAAGTTGTCCTTCTGTCAAAAATAATTGTTGTACTTCAGTTGAGCAAGAAATCTCTTCAATCTGCTGATTTATGAGATGAAGGGACTTCAACATTGCCATCCTATTCTTGTACAAATAGATCCTGCAATATACTGGAGATTGTCTACAAAGGAGAAATGTGGATACGCTATATCTACTGTTACGGTGCAGCACAGATGTAAAAAATGCAAAGGGCAGACGGGTAGCAAGGAACACTGTAAACAGCAGACAGCAATAATATAAAGCCCATGTTGATGCAACGGGCGCAAAAAAATATGGTGGAAGTCAAAGAGCTCATTTCTTGTTGCACGTATTGATATGAGCAACTTAAACCCGTAACGTCACGTTAGCCTCGTGGTGTCCCTTTCGTGTTTCCCCTGATTGCACTCATCCGACTCACCTGCCCAGTCCACCCAGCTGCCTCCAATGGGCTCATCACCAAACTCATAAACACTCCCCCGTCTGCCCCGCTCCAGTTGTTAGATTGTCATTGTTCTTCCCCGGTGTGCAGGTTCTTTTCCTAGTGATTTTAGCCACTCCCGTTTGGAATCATTTTGAGTTCTTTTGTTCGTTACTTTTGAAAAGACCGGTCTTTTCTATTTCATCGTGACGCCAGTGTTAGTTGTTGCTCGAGTCCTATCCCAACCTTGAAACGTTACAAAAGCTTTTGGATTTGTCCTAATGAAGTTGTCTGAACACTTTTCACGCCATTGGGTATAAATATAGTTTGCAGAGCTATGCTTTGCAGCTGGAAAATGCAGGGAAAGTTTACATTTAGATCATCAGTTTTTACTGAATTTTAATTTCATCAATTTTACTGAAACACAATTGGAAAAAAGAGTTAACCCTCCCAGTATAATATTGTTTGACCTCATGTTCAAAAATTACAAGCGGCTGCCCCATCTAAGTTCACAATACAGTGCAACTTTGATGATTTATAATGAATGATTGTGTGCTTTTGAGTATACTTAACTAAATCAGGCCTTGCCTTTTTTGAAGGAGGCGCAATGGGACAGTCCCCACATTACAAAAGCTAAAGCCAACTCATTCAAACATGTACAAGTGTGCAGTGCGTGTGGAGGTTACAATGGACAAGTTTAGCAAACGGTGCAGCAGGAATTTCAGGCACAGTTTTCTGATCTCTCCTCCCAGACAAATCGCTTTCATGGTGATTTGCTTGTCTGTTTGCATCCATAGCAACTGTCCCGAATTCTGTACAAGTCAATTTTCCCAGTTTGTGTGCATGTGGCACCTTTTTTTTTTTTCTTTGGTCTCTTTCCTGCCTCAAACTGTCAGGGCAGCATTCAAGATGTCATGGGTAAAATAATTATAATAAAGGCGCCATAAAGTGGCACGACGACTTTTAACTGTCACTCAGGCTTATGCTGATTTTATATTTTAAATGTTCATTTATGTTGCTCCTCTCCTTTTGTGCTTTGCTCCATTTTGTCATGGTAAGGAACAAAGAGGAGTGCTTTTTTTATATACTTCTGGTCACTTGTTTGTTTCAAAATCCTGCAAATCAACTTGAGGTTGATCTTTTGTGACCTACATAACATCCTGAACCTACACAATATTCAACTGTAAAAATCTGGTATGCAACAGAAAAGCAGTTCACAGATTTTTGGTGCTCAAAAATATGACTGCATGTTAGTGCATATATCTATATGTAAATGTGTATATCCAAAAATATACTGGAAAGTACGCCTAAGGCAAGTCAAAACACTATTGGTCATAGGAACATAGATCAGTCCCATAATTACAGTATTTGTCAAACACATTAGAATTTTTCTGCTATGTATTTAATGTTTAAGTAAGTTGGACATTAAGACATTTACTCACCCAAACCCTGCCTTTTTCCCTACACACTTTTGCTCTGACCCCATTTCAGTTGCCACTAATTCTTTGTGACGTTTAGCTTTACAGTGTTGGTCATCCCAGTCATCTAAAAATAGACAAAACACCTTCTAAAACGTGATCCAGAGCAAAATATGCAGCTAATTCCAAAGAGTGTCTGTAGAAAGGATTTAGACCAACTAAGTAAAGAGTTTCTGTACCGACTGCCAAAAATGTTTGGGAAAACAGTTGTTCATGTGGAATATAATAAGGAATGCTGCAGATTCCCAAACTGGGCCGGAGTTACATTTTTCACATTTCCATTACTTTCAGACACTATGGTGCTTGCAGTAAACAAGTGTTACAGACGATGCTTACACTTGGCCCTGTTCTAGGGGGAATGCGTTCCGTGAGGTGGTGGACGTGCAGAATACGGCTCAACTGGTGGCAAAACTCAAGCTCTGTAGTGGCCTTCATTGAGGACGGTGTAGAATGATGGCACAATTTAAATCTGGCATAGAGCCGCAGTGGTTGGGGTACGTCACCCAGTAGACAATTATTTAACATTGATGTGACCGCAGTTTTCATATTAAATTATATTTTAAAATGCATAAACAATAGCCCCAACCATCAAGCTTTTTTGATGGACTGATGGGAATCAAACTATTATAGGTATGGTGGATTTTGTTCGAGGAAATTCCATTGGCCCTTAATGTAAAAAAAAATAATTAAATCACAGTATCCATGACATCACTAACTGGTCTGTTTTAATGCAGATTTGAGGCCTCTGCTTTGGCACAATAGCAATTTAGATGATGATAATGTTTACCATTGTTGCTGTGGTAAATAATTCTGTTGGAAATGTATTTCTCCGACCTCTATGCAATCAGATCTTTTGAAACTAGAGAAGTCTCATCAGTGCTGGATAAAGAAGGCACTAAAGGTGCCACTTGGTGTTCTAACAATGTTTGATTCCTCCCCTTATTTCACAACTGCAGCACAGCATATCAAATTCATAATTGTATTCCCGAGTCGCTCTTCCTTTTCAAGAGGCTACCCTACTTTCAGCAGTTCGTATGGCGTCAGTAATACTACAATGAACCGAACAGAGCCTTCATTCATTTCCCTCGTCAGCACCACCCTTAATGTCAGTTATTATGCTCTGTCAGTAATAAGAAAAATTATGTTAATAACTCATTTGATCGTGAAAGTAAATTCTCATTTTCCTGGAGGTCAGTGGTCAGACTCCATCACAGAACGACTACCTGGAGCTGTTTGGGATTCCGTGTCTGGTGAAGGACATTTGTGTATTCAAAGAGGGGACTGAGCGTGTGGATTGATTAGAAATGGCGTGAACGTCAAGAAGGTTAGCAAGTGAAACGAGAGATCTTGTACACTATTTTATGTCTTCTTCTCTTGTGTATCAGCAGAGCGAGCGGTAGATTTTTCCGTATCCCAAACACAGCCTGTCAGTGGAGGATGGACTCCAAGCTGATCGTCATGGTGATGGTGCTTGAAATCTGAAATTACATTCTCAAACTGGATACTTTAGGTCAATTGTCCGGCATTGTGTAAATAGTGTGGCCAGCGCAAATACTGCAAGCTTTATTTTTATATTTTTATATTTTTATTTTATTTTTCTCTTATCCGTTTAGGTCTCTTCAAAACTCAACGGAGGGAGCATGAAGAATTAAGTGGTTTTAATTGGTACTAGATTTGCTTTGTCAATATTTTATTTTTAATAACCAACTCTCCTGCAAAATCCACACTATAACCACTGCCCTATGCTGCGGTTTCATAAATCGCTTAAACAACAGGTTCAGGCTCTCGCCAGTTGTGCTTCACTAATGTAACTTCTACCATCATAAGTCAGCTATAGGTCACAAACAAATCTCATTTTTAGTTTTGAGCCCTGAACCCAACTCCGACCTTCTCAGCAAAACCGCCTTCCCCTCTTTTATTCTCCCCACCTTGAGTGTTTTTAAACCGGAGTTGAATTCAAATTGGCTGCTCCATTCCCAGGATTTATTCGTTTTTTTACAACAGCATCTGGTAAATACCGATGTTTTTTTTGTTGTTGTTTTTTTTTTTTTCAGCTGAAATGGATTTTAATTTGAGGGTACATCTGCTCTTATGAGCAGCCTTTAGAGAAAAACAGACGGGCATGAAGAAGACTGTCTTGGCCTTATGGCTTCCTGTGGCAGGTCATTAGTCTGCCTAATTAGATAATAATGACTGCCTTCCATTACAGGCTGGTGTAGTACGCATGGCACGCAGCGCTTCAGACCACCTTAGCCATGCCAAGACAAGTCATCTGAGCTGACAAAGTAGTTCAGCGATTACTTGCTCCCCCATCCATCTTTTCTTTTTATGTCTTTGTGATTATTCACACAACCAGTAGTCTTTTTGTAGTTTTACATTCTCAGCCGCTGACAGGGTTGCGCTCGGGCTGAAATGCTATTCTGACTGACAAGCCGCCACGCTGCTCATTTGCAGCTGATGTGCTGTATATGCTCAAAGCAAAAATGTGTTAGGAATGCCGTACATAAAAGAGGGTTTTTGTCCCATACTTTATCCTCCTTGAGGCAATACTCTCATTTTGCAGAACACACACACACACACACCTTGAAGCAAAGATAAATAAGAAGGGTCAACTACGGCTTCCTTCCACACTCAGGTGTATTTTCAGGCAAGCTTTATTTTGTCACTTCAGGCGTCTTTTCTTAGAATTGAAGAATCCAGAAATTTGCTTTTTTAGCCACTTAAGCTTAGGCAGACATGGACCTCGGTTCTATGTATACATAAAAGTAAACAATAATTTAAAAAAATAACAGTATAGACATTTAACGAATACAAAATCTAATCAAATATAACTAGATGAAAAATAGGTTGCATCTGTATTTGTTTCTGTTCACACATTAGGATTCAAATAAAGGTTCAAACTATTTGGACCAAACTCATAAGAAAAAAGGCAGTGAATCTGACGAAACATTTAACTCTCAACGTTTCATTCCACTTATTGAACACGTGCTCCAGATTATAGACAGAGCCTAGGATCTGTGAATGAATGTTAGGGTCTCTTTTCATACAGACAAACGAAATGAAATGAAACCAAGGTGAACTTTCATTCTATAAGCTTAACACTTAGTTCCAACGGTTTTAGTATTCATGACAAATGTTTTCCACAACACCAAATAAATTTCTATACTGGAATGGAGGGAGACTTTTCAGGTAATCCGTGCAAAGCCATTGAGAGGATTACACTGTTTTTCAAGATAAAACAGGACTACCCCGATGAAAGTGTGAATGTTTGATGCCGGGGGAGCCGGTGTTGATCATCACAAAACAGCAGCCCGATCCATTGGAGCGGGTTTTAGATAACCTCTTGTGTCACTGGCTGCATCTGTGTGTGTGTGTGATGGAGCTCTTAAGATCAACCCTGTTTAAGGTGTCTTCAACACAGCACGACCCCCCCCTCCCCCCTCCATGATGCAGGTGTGACTGTATAACATAAGCATGAACTACTAAATGGCTTTGACAAGCCGTGACGGCAGATAATGTAAAGATCATAGATTAAGTTATAGTCTTGTCTAATGACACTCTTTAATTAATGTTTCAATTCTATTCAGGGAATATCTGTTGGTTAAACCTACCCCTAAAAAAGATAATTTATACTTTGGTTGCCATATTATAGGACAGGAATAACACCTGTCAATGTTTGCATTGTTTCTTATTTTACCAGAAAAATGGAATTGAATAAGTTTTGCAAAGAATCTTCGCTGTTGCCAATTAGAAGTTTATGAACTGATTTACTTTTTAATTTATGTATATTGTAAACTGGAATTTCGTGTGTGTGTGTGTGTGTATATAGATGCCTTTACATAGTGGGGGCATTGAGCATTGAACATTCAGTAATGTTCAAAGGTATGACCTCATCAACGCTATTGTTGAATAAATGTATTCAATAAATGGCTGGAAACTGAGTTTTCCTGTCACATAAATCCTAAGGTTTATTAAGTTGCAATTACCATTTCAAAGACACTGATAATAGCCACAGTGATATGGGGACCACAGAGGCCTTCAGTCTAAATCAAAACAATTCTAAGGGGTTGATTTCCCGCAATGACTACCAATTCAGCAGATGAAACAAACGTTCTGCTTCAGCAGCCTGGAAGTATGAACAATTTGTCTTGTCCTTTTTATGGAGGAAAAATCTCCAAGTGCAAATGTAACCTCACCTACCTGGCAAATGGGGTAGGAGGGGGTCTCCATGACTCATTTAACCAACGAATCGTAAAAAGACAAGGAGGGGAAGTGATCAATATGCTCACAAATCAGACTTTGCACAAGCCGTAAATCACAGCAAATCAACCTAGCTCAGAGAAAATTGCCCCCCCCCCACTAAATACTTTGGTGTTTTTCATTTAAATGCAAATTAAGTGACCAGTTTCTCTCAGGTACAGACCCTTGGGCAAGGCAATTAGTTTAATTTTTTTTCCTAAACGACCCTTTTACGAAAATCATACGCTTTTTATCAAAAATAAGTGCGTTTGGCAACGGCAGTGTTGTCTTCCAGGATTGGAAACTTAATGGCATCAAACTCTGCTGCACAGCTGACTGTGGGATTCCAACTAAATCCCGATTGGTTTTAGTTTAACAAGTGGCCTTGTATGCATCCAGAACACTTGTACAGAAATACAAGCGCATTTTGGATTTTTTTTTGCCGTGACAGCCCCTGCCTACCCGGGTTTTGTGTATGTTCGTACGTTGCCTGTATTGCGTTCAAGGCCACTGAGCCACATCTGGAGCTTTTGGGGCCAGTGCTCCACGGGATAAAAAGACGCTTTCTGTGTGCCTGGCTCTCTTCCCCGGCAGCATCTGTAACCCCCCCCCCTTCTCAGGAGTAAATTGTCATGGTTGTGCACGGCTGGACCCAAGAGCAAAATATACGGAGCAGGAGGAGTTCACAATTGAATGTTAAAATGTCAACAAACATGTATTCAGTCAGCAAGACGGTAACTTCTGATTCAAATAAAACAGTACTTTGTACTGGCAAGTAGTCAAAAGTGGTGCATACCTAGAGCCGCAGCCGACTTGACTTCCAAATCCTCAATGCAGCTCGCCAACTTCATGGCTAGAAAGAGAACACAAGGCACAAGGGATGAATGAACCAGCACAAAGTGGCTCTCTAGTGTTCCCCGTATGTATGCCGATGAGATATTAGCATACATATTTTGTACCAAGAAGGAGGAGAGCATGGCGACGCCTGCAGAGCATGAAGTCCTCCTGCCTTGCCAGCTTCCCCCCCCCCCCTCCCCTCTTTTTGATAACTTTCCTCTGTTGGATCCTCGGGAGATGTAATTACTGTGCAGTCAACTTGTAAGACCCAAAGTCCCGGGGAATGCATCTCCCCTATCGAACACTCCTGGTTGTTATTTTTAACCGCTCGCATCAGAAAATGGCTGTTGATGCAGTTTTTTTCTTTGCTAAAAG
The DNA here is from genome assembly GCF_949316345.1 of Pungitius pungitius. NCBI lineage: Eukaryota > Metazoa > Chordata > Actinopteri > Perciformes > Gasterosteidae > Pungitius > Pungitius pungitius. The sequence goes on from NC_084900.1 coordinate 24,918,203, forward strand.
GTATTATGAACGTGTTGCACTATGGCTGAGATTAGAATGTGCAGTATCACACATGGATAGAAATATTGATAGGCAAGCAATCATGCGCCATATGCTGCTTGTGCATTATATCAAAGCCTTCACTTTCCCAGCAATGAGCAGAGAGGTGACACAATCTCTTTAATGGTGCTGCAGTCAATACAGAACTGACGTCCCTAATAATTTGTGCCGCTTCATGCATCATTGCTTTAATATTGAGTTTTATAATTCTGTCAGCCATATGGCTGCAATGGAAACTGATTGTTCTGGCCACTGCCAAGTAAAGTACTCTGGAAGAGAAACCATGCAGCTGATCCTTTTTAAATGCTGTTCTTTCATCTGCTGCATTGTGAAAGCAATTCAGATTTACTAATCCTTAAAGGAACTGTGTGTATGATTTAGAGGGATTTGCTGTCAGAAGCCAAATATAATATTCATAGCTGTGTTTTTTCGAGTGTAACAATAACCCTTCGCTAAGAATTGTTATGTTTCGTTACCTCCGAATGAACCTCTGGAATCTACATACGAGTCCGCCATGTTTCTGCACTGGCCCAGAAAGGACAAAGCAAACCCCGGCTTAGGCTAGAGCCTTTCACATTTATTTCTATTATAGGCCATTTAGCAGTAGTTCTATACGTGGGGCCTGGGATGCCAGTCATGTGCAACTATGGCATTCCAGCAACGCCTCATGACGATAAACACGCTGCTTATACATTGTTTATTTGTGTAATCCAATCTAGGCGATCTGCAAATGACGTGTCAATTTTCCCAGTCATATTGAAGCCTTGTCAGTCCTAACCATCCCGCGCACACGTCATGCAAACAAACATTTACCATATCATATTGCAGAGGCTTTCTCTCCACGGAATGTTTTCGAAACATGTGTTGCGTTATTCTGATTTGCAAGTTGTGCCACGTAAAAGCTCCATTGCATGTTTAATTTATGAAGTGGAATAAATAAAGCTGCGGAAAACTGCCATAAAGATGAACCATAGACACTTGCTTATTAATTTATGCAACAAGGAGTACTTATGATGAAGAGAGCATTGTCTTGGTGGGGCAACATTGAAATCTAGCTCATAGACTAGTACTATCCATGTTTAAAAGCTCTTTTAGGCATCATCAGAACATTTATTGAATGAAAGCATGTGGAGGTAGAGAAGCTTTGGAAGACGTGGGCCACGGACACACACTCTGGGCCGTGCTTAGATGGAGGCTTTCAGTATGTTCCTTGATCTCGCAGCTTACATAATATAATTAAGCAGTGTAAGCTGGCTTTATTCATGCAAGCACCGAGCGTAGCAGTGTCACAAGCGGGGAGGGGGGGGCACCCACAACACACACCAGCCTTTCACCCATCACACTCTACGCTTTCCCTCCGCAGCATATGTGGATCGGTCAAAAAAATAGGACTCTTGTATCGTAGTGCTAGGGATTAGAAGGAGGAATCCCTGGTTGCGCTGCCGGCCTCCCGTCCGACCGGCTGCCACAGAGAAACTGGGGAGGAGGTCACCTATCGAACGGGGCGGCAGTTAACGCGGAGTGATACAAAGGCGGCGGATCCTTTCCATTTGATTATTGCGCCATTTGAATTATTTAACACAAAGGCAGAATTGCGGGTGGTAGTGGTTGGAGGCGGAGTATCGGGGATAAGTGAAGGGAGATGAGGAAAAAAATATAACTGTGCAAATCAAACCCGGAGTGCTGAATTTAAAAAAAATGAAATGCATTATTCATGACAATCACTTCTGGCAGTGATTGTGTGCACACAATTTGCAAGTGGTGGGGAACTGACAAATGCTCAACAAACATAACACATTTAAGATGTAAATACGTCTATTGAGCCACCAACATACAAGGATGAAGTTGAAATATTCAGAGGCGCTGTCGCTTGACTTTTTTGTATTTGAGACACTTAGTAGGGGCCTGGCGCGTCTCCAGGACAGTAGAGGCTCCTTATCTCTGCAGTGAAGAATGACAAATTGTGCAGAAGACACTGAAAGTCTTCTACACACGCATTAAAAATCGTTTTCTTAGAGGAAAATAAATCCTCATCATTAACCAAGTGTGCTCTTGCAACCCTATCTTTTACAAAATGTGCTGATGTATTACTAATTTGTTTTTCTGAATAAACTTTGGAAAAGGAAACTCATTGCTGATGTATCTTCTTTTTTTTGGGGTGGGATGGGTGGTGGGGCTGAATATTGTAAAAATTGTCCGGGCTGTCACGCTTCAAGCTGAATCAACTTTTTCTGCACATAATTAAACCCTAACCCTTTAAACAAATGCGTAAAGTTTCCTAAATCTAACTTGTCAGCAATTGATCGCAGACCTCCTACTTTGTAGCTCTTCACACTTCCTGGTTCAATATGAAGTGTATTGCATATTTTATGGATACTTTATATATTTCTACTCTTTGTAGGTGTTGCAAAACATGGCAAATGAAGGCAGCTTTAGCGGTGACAGTGGGCAGATTTAAGTTCAGTAAGGGAAAAATGTAATCCATCAGTATTGATTACTAACATTGTGATTACAACTGAAAAAGATTGATGTAAAGCAATAACAAACATGCAATCCAGCACAGTCTAGATTCCCTGGTGAATATATAAACTGTTTTCAACCAGTATCACAAACCATTCCATCACAACGACACTGATGGATTTATAAATCCATCAGTGTCGTTGTGATATCTTGTAGCTACTGGCTTTGAGATTGCAACCCAAGGGTGTTGAAATGAAATGCCTATCTGGGGCTAATGTGTCATGGTTTGGATGTCTGATGTCAGTAATCAGAGCAACGTGTGGCGGGACTGGAGGGGTGGATGAAACCTATTTTAGTGGGGAGGAATAAGCTACAAAGATTCAGTGAATGTGTGAACGCCCACGCCACCTGTCAGAGATAATGAAATATGTTCCTCGCAACTGCCTTTCTGACAAAAAGGAGCGAGAAATGCCTGCTATGTTCATGATTTGAAAGCGTTTTAATCATGTTGACTGTATAGGTGTCACTAGGAGTGGCTTCTGGGCCTTTAGTCAATGTAGAAAGTGGTTATTTGGCTGTTTTTTGTAGTGGTCACTTTACCTCTTCCACATGTGTCTCTGTGTGGAAAGTAGCATTTACATGAAGCGATTAAATTGCATGAATCATTCAGGTAGCAAAAATGTTTGATTTAAAGATGGTGGGGATCGTTCAGCAAACAATTCAATCACTCAGTGGCATTTTCCTTGTAGAGGGCACAGGAGATAGGCGGGGGGAGGGGTGTGCGCTCAGCTGTGGGAGTTGAGTAATTAACCAGGCCTCGGGGGAGGGCTTTGCATACTCTGCAGCATCGCAGTGGTCTCATTCCTCATTCACTGAAATGGCCCGCTTCCTTCGCAGTCATAAGGCTGCAGTCTAAAAATACCCCAGAGGTCATTTGCCAGGATTATTATGATCAATATTTCCTTGCTGCTCCCAGGTGGGGAGGGTGGCCTGTTCGCTCGAAGAATCTACGCACCCGAGGGGGGTCCGGTAATCCGTTTTGAATGGCATGCCGTGAAAGAAAAGATTACTGATGTAACACTGCAGAGGTCAAAGGGTTGCCCATTTTGAAACCAGGGTTAGACCAATATATTGTATTCCTGAAGTGGGACAGTCTTGTGTTGAATAGTAATTAGCGGCGTCTCGGCGAGTCAAAGCTGTCAGAACTGATGTGACTGAAGGGAGGATTTGATTTGACTTGACAGCATCAGGGGAGTCGTTCTGTCAAGTCTCGCCTTCAGGAGCTGTTAACCTACCTATCTACTTAACAAGAAAGACAAATCTTTGTCACACAATCCTTTCCAATAAACAAGAGAAATGATATAATTTGGCAACAAAGAATGTGAAAAAAATACTTTGCATATACTGTATGTATACAAAGGGAGGCAGCTCAGTCATGGGGTCATCGCCGATGCATCTTTCTGGAATTGTATTCAAATCCACAGGCAAGTGCTTTTCAGAGTGGGCGTGCTCCGCTCCAGCGGGGCTTCATCTGTGTGCAGGTGGCACTCTGGTAATTCATATGTTGGTAATAGAACCCCCACAGAGATAACTGTCCAGGCGTATGTTTCTCAACGCGATGCACCGCTCTGTGCTTCTGTGAGGCACCGACCATCAGGGAAGTGTGATTGTCAAAGGTTAGGATTCCTCAGCAAGCGGCGGGGGGCCGTCCTCAAAAATCCTTTCAACCGTCCCGAAGTTGATTTGCACCAGACTAATTAATTTTTTACCTTTGCCGACTAATTCCTTGTACTGAGGATGAACACATCGTTTATCTCAATGGGAGCTCTGTACGTAAGCAGGGACCAAATCTAGAAAGCATTATACAAATCCCCCACTTGCATATCTTTACTGAATGTTGGCCATTGATGATCAGCAGTGGGACTTTCTCAGATTGGTGGTTATACCGTTTTAATATGTTTACATTCACAAGCTATCAAAAGATCAATTATAGTCTGTTACTCCGCACTACTAGTCCCACCTCCTAGACCATTGTGAGTAAGTGTTGCCATTTTCCTGGAAAGGCAACTGGAAGTAGTCTAGTGAGCATCTGCTGTAGGTAAAGTGTTTCCCCCGTGCAGCCTCGATCCCACAGCAGCACTTTATACTGCCAAATTCCTCTAAAACCCATAGCTCCTACTCATTTACCTAACATTTCTGAAAAGTCAAATAACTCTTTACTATATTGCTTTTAATTTCAGTTCAGGTAGCACTGTACATTTATTTTTATTTTTGGTAAAGACACATACGTATTTTATCCGTTCCAAGCAATCATTCTGATTGTGAGGTTTTATACACACAAAGTTGATAGAATTCAGCTTCCACTGTTTCTTGAGAATAATAACTGTCAGTTATGGTAACTGCCTACAGGGTGATCATAAATGGAGTAAGGTTGTGAAAGGTCCCTGCGAGAGATAAATATTTGATGGAGATTTTAATAAAAGGCTTAACAAGCTGAATTATTGAGGGGACAAGTCTTGAGTGAACTGCATCCAGAGCTAAACGGGTGTATGTTTTAATTATTCAGCTACCCGCATTTAGCTCCAAAATCATCAAGCTAACTAGTTGGATGACCTCCTGACTCCTTTTACAGAAACCTTCATCAAAGAGGGAAAAACTCTGTTTGCTGTCAGGCATTGATCAGGATGAAACTGCCACAGATTGAGCCATGTTTTTAGTGTACAGTGAAAGTAAATTTGTCATAATGTTAGTTTTCCAGATATTTGAGAACAACATCACACATGTGAAGCTCATTGTTCAGTTTTTTTGAACAATTGTTTGCTTCATGTTGCTTATAATGTATCCAAATTTAAAAACGTTGAAACGAAGTGGCTACTAAAAGTAATGAACCAATCTTCCCCTGCATCTATCAAGCTTTTTGAATAATCTTTAGTTCATTGTTCAGCTGTGTGGCTCATTACTTCAGCAATAAAGTTCTAAAAACCCAACAGCAGAAAGGTACCGTTGGTAGCCAGCGGGCGTATAGTAGAGTTCACAGTAACCACTAAATAGTCATGCATCTCCTTTTTAGAGCTGTTGGACACCAACAAGAGAGCCAGTGCACAGTTTTATAGCTAAATAAGTACTGCATAGTGTACAAAATGAGACTTTCATTCACCTTTTTCTCCCAAATGTCTTGCAAGAGAATTCCAAGAACCCATTTACCAAAGTGATTTAAATTCAGAAACACACTTGCCATTATAAGGCCCTCTAGATGATGTCAACACAATCGATAATGCCATTATCTTTCAATTAGCCGCAATCATGCCACGTTTATTAGGTTTACACCGCAATTTTACCCCTCAATAGAATCAGGCAATCCTTTTTGAAAGTCGAGGGATGTACCTGCCTCCGGAAATCTCCACCTCAACGTGCTCCTTGCCATCGCTTTGAAATCTTTAATGACAGCTCAATGCATCAGTATCTCTTCCTGTAACATCTCTTGTTCCTTTTTGGTTGCCCCCTTTATTTTACAGTGATGAAGCTATGAGCTAAGAGACCCTGACCATATTTTTATTTCAGAGAATGGTATTTGGAAATCTTCCAGGTAATTCAGAAGAGCTTGGTTGTGGCACCAAATATGCTGCAGACCGACCCCCTTCATCCAATGTGAAGGTTTGCTGCGGTACATATTTGCTAATGGTTTACTACCTGTACTGCTTTTGAAATGTATATCTGAACCTTCCCTGTCATTTAAAAGAGAACTTTACCAAAGTTTTAAGGAGGTAAAACACATCTACTTTGATCACAGCATCTGTGCTGTGGTACTCCTGTGTCTTATGTCATGGGAGCAGCTGAATACTTTCTGTGAGAGCTTCTAACCAGGGCGGGGTGTTCTCCTTGTTTATCTACCACATTTTCCCGCTGGCGTGAAAGGGCTGCCGGTAAATTTTTAATTTCATCCTTTGAAACACATCAGTAAAGTGGGTTTCCTAATTAACCCCGTTGCTTATGCAGATTGAGGCGAGAGACGGCCTAAAACAACAGAAGCCCTTTACAGCGTTGTCTGTTTTACTGAGTCCTATCACCTAAATCACCCCCCCCCCCCCCCCCGCTGGCAGCAACTTAAACATCTTCCAGCAAAAACAAATCCAAACGTTGTTTGTGCCATTGGTCAAAAGCAGATAAACATCCAGAGAACATGAGCTGGTTTGCTTCAGTATTTCCTCCTTTTGGTCCCTCTGCAGGGAATTAGTCTTTTTCGTCCGCCTTCGCCTTCATGTACGACTAAATAACAGGCCTGATGAGTGCCGCATATCTGCACTGTGAATGGCTGACCTCAGCCCATTGACATCTGGTAGAAGACACCATGCTATTCATTATCTTGTTATCAGCTTTTTGGGAATTGAATCGGCTGATAGGACTTATACAATAATCATGCGGCCAGATTCTATTAATTTTGTGTTCCTGTGAGCATTCAACAAAGCAGCCTGTTGTGCTAAAAGATGACATTTAACCTTCTGGTTTTTACCGCCGGGAAGATATATCTCATCAGAATGATTTTGATAATCTTTTTTATAGAGTTGCTGGAGGATGTATTGCTGGCTGGAAACAACATCTTTACCCATTTAAAATTGCCAAAAAAACATGCAGATATTGAAATATTATTACATTCTCTTAACTATACAGTACATGATCTGATATGCACTCTTCGACTCTGAGGTTACCCCCTGCTGCTAATAAATCTGACTGCATTCGATAATCCAGGTTGTTTCATATTGTTCATCATCAGTGCACTCTTTAATGTATTTTCGATGTACGATGATCAATACAGCAAAAACAACTTATCTTTCAGTCCTTGAAATTATTGTTTGACTTGTTTTTGTTTAGAAGTATGCCTGCAGTAGAAATAATCCCCAGTTGTGAACATATTTGTCAATATAAGCTTGAGACAGAGGACCGGAGTTATTTGAAAGGTCAAATTGTGCACATACTCTATCCCTGCTGCTGCAATCAAAATCTCATTCTGATGATTCAAAGCCAACTAAGAAAAACATCCAAAAGTCTGTTATTTGTGGGAAGGTACGGTAGGTTTCATTCAGTTTAATGCTCAGTCACTGCTACAGACAGGCATACTGTTGCATCCTCAGCAGTATGCAATCTCAACTTGGTTTAAATATTTGGAAAAAAAGGAAAATGCATAGAGTACATTCTTTAATGTATTGAGGTGCTTGAAGTATTTTTGTACTTTCTTACTCCTCACAGAAACTGTCCCTTTTCAGATGAATTGGGTCATTGAAGTTATATCTGTACTTCAGGACTCATGAAACATTTATTGCCATAATGTGTCACACATACAAGAAATTTAACTTGGCGGTTGGTGCATAACAGACATTTAGACATTGTACAACATAGTGTAAGGAATACAATATAATGCTATGGGTTAGTATAAAACAGGAATAAAAGTGAATTAAAGTAAAGTGCACCAGCATGACCTTTTGCCTCTGTAGGCATGAGTACAGATGTCAAGGTGACGGGTCTGTAGTCATTTAGTCCTGTGATCCTGGGCTTCTTGGGAACAGGGATGATGGTGGAGGCCTTGAAGCAGGCTGGAACGTGGCATTTCACCAAGGAGGTGTTGAAGATGGCAGTGAACACCGGAGACAGCTGGTCAGCACAGTGCCACAATGAGGATGCAGGAGGAGATGCAGCGTCTCCAATAAAGCAGACCATATACAGTATATTCATGAAGATTCTAAATATGCTCATTTTCCATAGAATAATGTATTTAGCTGTGTTTCTTTAGGGTCTAAAGCGCCTTTGCTACTGTCAAAACATATTACCAACAAACTACTGATAAGTTATTTAACTAAAGAAATACAAATTAGAGACTGTCACGGTTTGGGTCCTCTTCCTGTCTTATTTTGTAGTGTTCTTGTCTCTCGTGTCTCTGGGTGAGCTTCACTTCCTGTCCTGTCCTGTGATTGCTTGAGTGTTTCCACCTGTGTCCAATCACCTGCACCTCCCTTGTGTATTTAAGCCCTGTGTGCCTGTTGTCCCTCGTCGCGTCATTGTCTTATGTCAGTTGTCATTGGTGCACAAAGAGCACCTTTTGGATATCTGGTAACTCCTGCCTCCTTCCGCCTGCACCAGCACCAATCCCCTGACAGACTCATTGATAGATTATTCAATAAGAATATCACAAAAACAGGACCACGCTAATTGTTGTGACTTTATTGAGCACAAATCCAAAAGGCAATTGCTCTTTTTGCCGACAAGAAAATCCCATATGTGAGAACTGGACCCTCGTTTATCTCGACAAAGTTCCTGTTTTCTCAGGTATAGAGCTGAGAATCGTTGAAATTTTCACCAAAGAAAAGGGAAGCCGTGGGAGAAATATTGAGTGACACCTGCCACAGAATGGGATCCCGACTGAGTGACATCTGAAACATCAACACAAACCAGGCACTGCATTAAGACTATTAGATGTTCACTCGACAACTTTGTTTAAGGTCTGTTCCTCGTCATGTTCTAAACAGTATGAGAAATTGCTGTGGGTTTTGTGTATAAGCTGGCAGGTTCTGGCAAGAGATTTAAACACAGTCTGTGTTCCTGGTTCAATAAATCTGATTTTATCCGTTTGGTTTAAAAAGAAAAAGGGACAAAGCATATTGAAAATCATCATTAATCCACATTCTGTTGCTTGAATGATACAACCTCAAATTGCTAAGATTGTTTTAGTATTTCCATCGTTTGAGATATTCTGCACCACAAAAAACAATTATGATTTGCATTAAGTAAAGAGCAGATTTTCTCAAACGACAGCAGAGATGCAAGTGATTTGGCATCACTGTCGTTCCTAAAAAAAACCTCATCGGAGTGCAGCCGATGTATGTTAGATACATATCTAACCCTGTTAACAGGCATTGGACGCCTGGAAGATGGTAAATGAAAAAATCCTTTTAGTTAATGAGAGGCCCCGACTGGTGATGACATGCTCGTCAGAAAGCTTTTACGGGCAAGTTATATATTGTATGATATCATTTAATGATGCCCCGAAAGAAGGTATCCAGGGCCAACCAGAATATGTCCGGTCACATACTGTGTGTAATTTCGGAGATTCTATACTAATGATTTGTGTGTGAGACTGCTCAACAGCTTGATCCCAACAAACTTATACAGAAAATATGAAATCGCTCAAACCAATACGGCCCCCAGAGTTTTATAATAAAAACAGTACGGTCTCCATTATTTATGTTGAATATGTGCTGTACCTTTTTAAATTGTAACGATACCTCATTGAGCTCCCCTGCTTTACTTTTCTTCCCTTTCCATGTGTTACAACCATGTTGTATAATTTATCATTCAGACTATTTAACCTTTTTAGAGGTGAAACTTCAGAGAATATTTGGTATTACTTGAGCTGGAACACCTGGCCCCTGTGTGTCATTACACTGCTACCTATCTCATCGTTGTCCTAATGCATGGGACTAATTTCTGGCTGCAGTTGACTGGGAATGTCATAGTCCAAAGTCAAACCACCAGCTTTGGACAATTCACTGCCGAGACCACAGAAATCCAATTTGGCCAGTGATTGATTACAGTACTTGCTACTTAATTGGGTGGGCAGCTCGGCTACTAACTGATGTAGATACATTGGAGCCATTTCCTTTGGCTTCGTGTAAACCTGCCATTGACCTTTGCAGCTCCTTTTGGCAATGTATTTAGCTTGTGAATGAACATATCTCCTAATTCCACTAATATGCAGATTGCCAATTCATTACCTATAGATTCCTTTTTGTAAATTACATTAAAACATAAAAAAAATCTCCTATACAGTGTAACTGTTCATGGAATCCCTCCTGATGACCATGACCAAGTGAAGAAATATGAAGAAGACAGAGGTCACATAAAGTACCTGGAAGCGGCCCTGTGCCCTGGATAATCACACAAGTCAAACTAGATGAATACACACAGCGGCTTCTAGTTCACTCGGAGGTGACGTAGCTTTTGACAAACCGTCAAACTGGCGTTTTGACATGGGATTAGCAAAAATGTAATCATTTGGACCAGATCGACGCAGACATATTTGTTATTAGAACAATAAGTAGTCTGTACACCAAGAGCCGGGTGTTGAAATGAATGCACCACTTTTAATATGTGTACACAGACTTATGACTCGGCTAAGTGGGATAAAGAAATGGGGCAGAGAGAATGAAACCTGAGGACCTTCAAACAACAGTGTATTTGGATCCTTAATCTTTTCAGCGCTTTGCACGTCTCAACTGACTGATATTTGTAGATTGTGTGTGTTGGTCGACATTTTGAATGATTTCATTCCATCGCAAATAAGCAATAGTTAAAGCTTTGACCCAGATTTTGTTTTCATGACCGAAAAGGAAAAACCAATCATAAATTGGACCTGCTCACATCTGTCATCAATCAACAATCTAACCTTTCTTAAATATGATGAACTGTTATTCTATTATCCGTTCCTTGATTGATTGGGTTTGAGAATACAATTTTATTGGTAGGGGTTCCACAAATAAGGACATCAAGTTTGAAAAAAGTGTCTTGCAAATGGAAAATAGGTTTTTGGCACTCTATTCATATCATGGAATCATGGAATAAAAGTATCTTGGCCTCTGCAAATTACCGACAGGTGCACAGTCCAGTGGTAGAATTGTCACATTAAAAAGTTCCTTTTAATGATATAATGAGCTGGTCAGAGTCATGTTAAAGTTCATCAATTCATTTTATTTTGTATAGCTCAAAATCGCCTCAGAGGGCTTTACAGTCTGTACCCATGCAACATCCTCTGTCCCGAAATCCTCACATTGGCAGAGGATAAACTCCCCAAAAAATGAAAAAGGGAAGAAACCTTCGAGAGAACGGAATGCAAGAATTTATCAGAAAAGCAAATAAGTTTTTATTTAGGTTTTACGTTCAATAAAAGTCATCCCACCACAGAGACCATGTGAGTGTCCGCTCTTTTGCCACTGAATGTTTGGAGTGCCCAGCGTGTTTTTTTTTTTTTTTTTCCTTCTTGATTTGACAAAACCATATTTCATGGCGACTTGAGAGCATTCGTTTATGCAGACTCTTGACTGATGTCAGCTGGACTGACTGAGGAAGAATGCGAGCAAAAGCCGGCAGCGTCATAGCCAGCAGCACCGAGGTGCCCGGCACATCAAAGAGCGAGGCGAAGCTTTGTTGATACAGGGGGGAGGATTGCAGGACAAGCCTCAACTCCGACAGTTGGCCACAGTGTGCTTTTTGTAGATTAGGGTTTGGTCTTTCCCAGGCGGACGCCGCGCAGAAGGTAAGCGGCAGACAAGCTGACGGAACACACATCAGGGCATCTCTCCGCGTTGGCTCAAAGACACAGCAGAAGACAAAACAAAAAGTTGTGTCAGATGTGTGCAGGGCCTGTAACTCGGGGTCAGCGCAAAGCAGAAGAAGAAAAAGTCTCCGACTGGGATAACAGCGGGGAAATCCTCACGGCTGCCAGGTTTACATCATGGCATTTTCTCCATATCTTAATCATTCATATTGGTTGTGCTGATTTAGGGAGGCAATATACATACACACTTTAGGTAAAATATTGCTTCTCATTTAGTTTTTGTTTTTATGTTTTGAAGGCTCATTACGCCACACTTTATAATGTCGTACTGGTTCAAGAAGTGTGCTGACAATCATGAAATTATTCTTTATCTTTAGCCTAATTGTTAAGAGACACATGGGGGCATCTCCTTGGTAATTTAGGTTAAGTTACTGCAACCGCTAACACAAATTTGCTTTATTGTAGTTCATCACTTTGAAATCACATTTAAGTACAGAAGAATCTATGACTTTCCTTTTTCTTTTGCCTGAAGGTCATATAAAGCACTTTAAGACCTGATCATATTCCCTCACTATGACTAATGGCAAAGCTGCAACTACGCTGCACAGCAGCTAATAATCAACCTGCATCAGGCAAGCAGCATTGTAATCATGTGTTCTGGAAAGGTCTGTCTGACCCTAACCCTAACCCTCCTCTGATTTTTAGCCTGAGACTTGCTATTTTACCTGTATTAAACTTGCCTGTAAATAAAAATAACATAAACCTAGATTCGGTGTATTCTCTGGGTGAAAATCCCAGAGTGACGTCGTCACCATTGTGACCGGGAGCACAGGCGCCCCTGTTACATGTAGTATTACGTTTATTTGCAAACGACAGCTTTATAGCATTGGTGATGGAGAACATTAGTAAAGCCGTGAGGAAAGTGTGCCTCTCTGAAACGTGTTTGTTCCCTGGACACAAACCAAGATGAAGTCCACCAGATGCACTGGAATAAAATACATTATAGGTTCAATACCATTGTACCATTTTTTTTACGAACGATATTATTCTTGTGATCAAATATGCGTGTGTATTTCAAGCCTGTGTGTACTGCATCCTAACAGAGTGTAAAATGTATGAATTATGATTAGTGTGTACATTAAATATTAACTGACTGTATTGGAGCAGCAGATTTCTCCCACGCCGCTTCTTTATTTTGCTGCAGTAGCGGTGTTGATTTTTTTTCAATTACTTGGTTCCTACTCGCCGTACGCTTGCATTAATATCTCCAGATCAATAGGGGTGACGTATGCCGACCGATTGTTTGTGGCTGTTCCCATGGTAATTCATACTGTGGTGGTGCTGCTGTTCTGAAACCCAGAGTTTTCCATCACAGGGTAAACCAACTCAGTTTGTTGAGTGCTGTCGGCTCCATTGGTTTCTACAATCTTAAGGTGTTGTACATCCTACAATTTAGGTTTTCGGTCATCAACACAACTCACAGGCAAAGAAAATTTTTTCCCCGTCATAGAAAAGAAGCTGCAGGCTACTGCCAAGCTAAACTTGTATCACATCAAGTTCAATCACTCAATCTGCAATTGGTTGCAAGCCAAATAAGTGGACAGATCTCTAAGGAAAACGAATGAAGAGCGTGATAATCTTATAATCTTTTATCCAGTTTGCTTATGAAGAAAGTCTGTCTGTAAATTACGATACTTAAAGAGTTGGAAACGACTAAGACTGACAGCCTTATGACATTGTGTATCAGTAACATAGAAGAATAGTCATATTTAGCCTAATGTTTAGAAATTTGAAACTTTTGTTCAAGTTAAGGAAGAGGGTGAAATGATGGCTTCATGGACACCGGCATTTTTAACCAATAAAAACAAGAATGGACAATACCTGATGTTATTCTTTGTCCGAGGTTCACAAGCAGAGTTTTATGCTCTGTATCACAACTTGACTATAACTTAATACAATCCGAGAAGTTCATTCTACCAGTTTGAAGATTATAAGAACACAAGCAAAGTAACGAAGTTGTAACTCTGACATGCAACCTGTCAATTAAACGTAACTGACAGGTTTTCCGCTGAGGGAACCCCTGACCTCCCTCTGCCTTATCTCAGGGCAGCATGTGTGAGCACACCAGCCGTCAATCTGAAAATAAGCCCTCTTAATTATGGCTAAATGTTGGCTGAGCTTAAAGCCACAAATTATATTCCATAACTTTGTTCACAATCGATTTTTGTTGTATCTCGTGTGATGGCGATCAACTGCCTCAATGCGAGCAGCCATCTCAGAAGCGGGGGCGCAAGACGGATGGCTTCATGAGGCCCGGATCAATACGTTTCCCAGAAAAGCTACTCTGACTTTGAAATGAAGACAAAGATGCTGATTGGTAAGTGTGTTTGAGGCAGCCCACTGATCACATCAAAACACCTTCTCTGACGCCTAAATTAGGCTGTGGGTGGGTCAGGACTAGGACATTTTGGAATGTTTGTCCCCGGAATGATATAGGAATATGATTTCCTATAATGAAGGCAAAACATGGGAGAAGGCGTTTTGTCTATAAAAGGACAGCAACTGTAGAAGTGAAAATTAAAATTTGTAAAAGAATTTTTGTTCCTTCGAACATGACTCAGAGTTGAACAAACTTTTGCTGAATATTTGCCTATTAAGGCTGCATTTAAAAACGTTTCCACAACTAATAAAAATATTTTCAGTTCTGGACATTCAAAACGAGCGGCTGTCTGGTATTATGGGAATGACATGCATGAGCGAAAATTGTATTTCACCGTGACTGGTCTCATTTTTGAGTCTGATTCGTGAATATGTTATTGCATTAATGTTGTGTTGTCTCTTTGTTGAGCTGCCCCCATGTGGCAAAAACCAAAATGAAGGACAGTCAGTGCAGTGCATCTCACATGTCAGTTCAATGTAGACAACACACTTCAGATGCAAATTCTTACTATAATCTGGTATGGTGCATCAAGTGGTGACATTGGTTTGAAGTGTACATGGTCCCTTTTAAATAAAATAAATAAATCCTGCATCCTTCAAACAGCAGCAATCTGACATTGTTCCTCAATTCTTCTAACTGGTAAATGATATAAGCTACTGCTGAGTGTGTGAATCCAGCCCTGACATTGGGGGGGGGCGGGGGCGGGGGCGGCGGCGGCATAATGCAGACTGGAAACAGTGACTAGCTCAACAACATCACCAACGCTTCGGTCTTCACCCTTTTAACTGCAGAACGTTTGCGGCGAAGAAGCGTTATCATCGGGACGGGATCAGCCCACAGGAAGGAGCCATGGAACAGAGGTTGAGATAAGGTAACATGCTTCTGGATCTCAGCTCTGCCCTCCAGTCCAAGCGTGGCCTTCCGCTCTTCCATCTGATAGCGTGTGCATATCAGTGTCAAAGACAAACAGCCACTCGCTCTGCCTACAGAGCAGACTGTGTGTTTTGGGTTGTCTTTGTGTCTCTCCCATGAGATTGCGCTTGCACTCGCTGCTAGCGCCCCCGAAAAGCCCTCCCTTCAGAAGGGATGATCTAATTTGTTGCAATTTTCCACACAGAACATTATCTTTTGTGAACAACACTTGAGCAATCCCTCAGTAATTTAGTACAGGCCATCCGGAGAGATTAAGGGAAACGCAACGATGAGTGTGTGACTTCTCCAAACGCTTAATTCACTTCGCTCCCAAAACTTGGTGCAGATTCCTGCTCCTCCGACCATTCGCGGCGCCTCAAGAGGAGGCTGGTAATCACTGCAATTAACGTTCTTCTAATTAAGGCTTGGTAGTGCTTTAATGGACCGCACAATACTGACAAATTAATCCATGCTCAGATAATAAATCTGATTTGACGAAGCACCAAATCATTAACCTCGTGACCATCTGACAGCGTGAGAGAGATGCTGTGATTGGTTGCAGCTGGGTACGCGCCCCCATTTGCCTTCAGTCTTTGCTTCGGAGCTACTACTTTATTATGCTGCTTTGTTTATGTGTCATCTGTGATGTTTGATATTTTTTTTAACGACTACTTATCCTTGATCTCGAAAGAAGCATAAATTACTTTCTAAAGATGCAAAAACAAAAATTAGTTGTAAAGGTGGATTTCGCAATGCGTTGCTTGAAATGTTGATGCTGTTGAGGACTTGTGGGACGGCACTATGTTCTGGCCTTCTGTGGAGGATGGTGTGGCCTATTGTAAAGGAGCTTAGAAAGGCTGCATTGAATGACCTCCCCTTAACATTTTAGGTAATATTGACTAGCTCTTATCACGACTGTCACTCAAAATACTTTGAGGTAATTTCACTGGTGAGAAAATCTCATTGATGCAACAATTAATGATATTTAAGGCAACAGTTTTCTGTTTGAACGAGGATAAGACAGGCACAGCTTTTTTCAAAACTCCATTCCATGTAAGTTGACTATTCCAACACATTGTTCTCTCCCCTTTTGCAGCACACAGAAGCTTTTTGTTGGAGGCAGTTAAAAGCCGTTCTTGCAAATTACTAACTCAGGCTAAAGTTGACAATGCAGGTTGAGGGAATAATGGCCACATAAAATATGCAGATTTCAACACTGCAGTTACAGAAACACAATTTGGAAATCAAATGATGTAATGTGGAGTTTTGTTTGGGTTTTAAAGTATTTTTCAATAGAGCATGACATGAATTTTTGAAATATGTTCCCATTTAGAACGATATAGATATTAGATTGTATGCCGCCGTCCAACCGTCTCATGAGGACATGATGGTCCTGTATCATACCGAACCTCATAAACACAGAGGATACATCCTGGTTCAGTGGGAAGACCAGCGTTTGTGCATAATAATTATTACCCTGAGATCTAGTCCTAAAACCAGACAGGTGCTGCTCATGATTCTTCAGACTCTCACTGCCCTGTGATGGTTAAATTAAGCAGTAGATACCGTGCTTTGTGGTGCACACGGCTGACCGGAACAGGTCAGCCAGAAACCGAATAGAGAACCACATTGGGGAGGCAGTCAGAAAGACGTACAAAGTTTCAGTTTTGTTTTGTGTGTGGTGAGGAAAATCAATTTATATAATAAATACAGCCCCTGAAGGCTTTCATTTCATGAAAAAATAAGGGTTACGAACTTGTAGAAATCCTACCAAAGTAAAACTTATCAAATAAAAATTGTCAAAATTACTCTAATTCTATAAAATGTACGTTGTGCGGTTTTGTATAGCAGCGAGGTACATATCGCACAAATGAGACAGATGTATGACTCAAACACAACACAGCCCCTTTAATTTCTCACATTTGGCAGAGGTTTGGAGCTGAGCCATTGTGTGCTGACATAATAAATGCCCTTTTGAATTAAAGAAATATTGTTAGCACACATTCAAAATAGCATCTAGAACTTTGCAACACTTTGGAAAAAAAGCTCCTATTTTGTGATGGTTGCAGTTTTATATTTTACAACGTGACCATTAGTGATGTTTGCTGCTGTAATCCGACGGCAGAGGAGCGCTCCTCTGTGTTCTACACTTGCACATATTCTCAATAATTCAATGTTCGCAGAGGACAATGTGGCCTGTATTGGGACCAGTACACAGTGCTCATCTTGTTTGTCTGGTGCATAGTCAATATGGTGGCAGCTCTATCTCTGATTGATGGGCACTTCAGAATGGGGCACCAGCTTTCAATTAGAGGAGAATGCCTCACACTGATTTATGCCTTTCCCTGCCTTTTTCCCTGCCTTTTTTAACGTTTGCCAGCACTGATGCAATTGGTTTACGGTAACGTCACCCACGTCTGGTTGGCCGGTACTACCTGACCCCGCCCCTAATCAGCTGGCCGTGCGCCCCCATGGAGAGAGGAAGCCTACCGGGAACGGCACAGCCCGTCCAGTCTTCCTGACTGAATTTTCGCCTAAGCTTCATTTAGTGTTTAGTGGTCATCTCCTAAAAATGCAACCATTTACTGTACATGAAGACAACTAAAGTCCATTCTGAACCAGCATCAATAACGTCTGAATGTATGAAAAGTGGTATGCAGGCCGGGTTCAGCGGCCGCCATGTTGGCAGTGACGGCAACAACTTGTCCCTCAAAGTGGATACGCCCTTAATAATGTGCACTTTTTGGGTCTTAGTATGATTCAAACACAAGTGGAATTGTCATGGACAGTTTATTTAATAATTGCCGGAAGAAAAAAATCAATAGACTGCATCATTATTTCAAGGCAGGGTATTACAAAGATGTAACTTCGACATTCAGTTAGGTATTTCAGTACATAATAAAAATGGGAGACTTTTGTCTCACAAGATCGAGATCCTTAGCAAATGTGAAAAAAATGTCGTTGATTATGCCAATCTGCTAATAATATCAGGTCAAGTTTAACCGACTGCCCTTATAGTGCAAATTGCATTAATGTACAGCTGAGTCCGGCAGGAATGGAAAACAATGAAAAGTTCCTTCAACTGCAGTGCCAACTAGTTTATAAAGTAAATCATGATTGAAAACCTCTCTTTTTGTAGAAAGTTATGAATTAAGTATAGAGTCATGAGAAGGAATGCACGTCTTGAAATCTTTTTCTTAGTTATTTTGGCACGACAGCGGCGGTACCCCGAGGGCGCCCTCGGGCCAGGTCTGCTCCAGCAGAGCTTCCCAAGGACGCCGTCTCCCCACCTGCTCACGCAGCTGTGATCTAGCAGCTCCAGAAGTCGTCTTTATTCTGCCATGGACAAGGAAGGCTAAGGCGCTTGAGTCCGGCTCCAGTTGTGACTGAAAAGGTACAGATGATAAAAGGGAATCTTAAGAATGAGGCTTATCGACAGGTTATACACAGTGCTGTGGTTTGAAAGGGTTGGGAGAAGATACTGAATCCACACATTGAAATTGAGGGAACTGCTTGATGTCAATGATATAAACCAATTTGGAGGTCTCACTCGTTCCCCTGCTGCCTTGTTGTTTCTCTCCAGACCCAGTCTCCTCTCCCACGGGTCCCAGTATAGCTGTCCACGGAACTCATCTACAGCCAACATACCCCTTCATGTTTGTTTGTGTTCTCCCATTTGGACGCGTATCACAGGTGGGAAAGTGCCTCTGCTGTGAAACACTGACACCTGACCTGACTTGCTCATTACAAGAACAAACATGAATATTAAAATGCTAGGATGAGCGAGAGTGCGCATGATCCATAACTTGTTTATTCTGACGAAGAGCTCGTTTTTAATGCACTGTCAAAATTGAGTTCCTGTGAGACATGATATGCATAGAAGGGATCCTGTGAGACACGATAGCAGGAATCCAGTGACCTCTATGTGAAAACACTGATTGGGTGATGGCTAATAAGCTGTTCTTCCAATGACATAAATGTGGAGTTCATGTGAGAAGCATACCCCTTGCATGTTCAGCCTGTTTATAATGCATTAGCTATCATAGAGGGCGTTTACACTTTCAACACTAGCTCTGAGCAGCTAATGATACATAATTCTAAATCCAATTAGTTTTTTTAATCCAGTCCTGGTTACTTAGATGGAAATACATCATTTAATATTTCAGTATAATTTCAATTACGTGTTTTAGTAAAGGAAAGGTACATTTGGAATTTACAATTACAGTGGTGAAAATTAAGTTTGGAGCCTTGATATGAATCAGTTCATAGAAAGAAAATCTGAAGGTCAGAAAAAATGGAATTCAACCATTTACAGTTCAGATAACCAATTAGGTGATGGTTTTGAATTATTTTCATTCTGTAAATGTATAGAAACAAATTAACGTCCATTTTCCTCCCCTTGGCTATGCATCAAGTTCCCTTATTATTGGTTGCACCGCCAACAATCCCCACAACATGCTTCGTTTTTACTGCATATAGTAACTTGTCAATAACTAGTGAATATTTCCTACCTTGACTTGAGTTACTGTATTTGGGCCATTCACAACATGAATCAACTCACACACATTTAGGAGAGCAGGAGAATGTCCACCCATGCAAAAGGGACAGAAAGTCGATGGAGCCCGAATGTCCAGCTTGTCTCTCTGGCTTCACACTTGCTGGTACAAGGTTGGACTTGGACCTAATGGCAGCTGAGGGGCCGAGTTTTGACATGCAGGGACACAAACCCCACGTGGCTGCAGAGAGCTGGCTGGTTATTGAAGACATTAGTCTTTCACAGCAGAATGCAGGTGAAACATCTTTTTACACCTGCCTCAGAAGTGTGACTACCTGGGGAGCAATTCAGCTTGTGTAGCCCCTGGGCCAAAGCCAACAGGGGGGGGGAGCATCCATGGAAACACCTGCTAGGTGGGAGTGAGGGGCTTAATCACAGGCTAAGAAAAAAAGACGTGGTGAATCAGTGCAGTTGCTGCCACTGAATCAGAGGAGGCTTTGGCGATCAATGTGCTTCCTGTCTGAAGACACCAAGGCGTCAGTCACAGTTCAACTGCAGGTTTCCTCATTAACATGCAGACATGTGCTCATATATCGAAGTGGGAGTGGGTGGCTGTTGTGACTTTTCTTCATGAAATAGGATAGCTATTCATTACTGTATGTAGTGACATAATAATAATATGCTGTCTTTACCACGATTACTCACAGAGCCCCAAAGAGGAAGTGTGAGCCCGGCAGGAACATCCCGTTCTTATCATTCTGCACACTACGTATCGCTTAATGCTTTGTGAATCTCACTGAAAAGCACATACATTTCTTTCAGTAGATTAGAGTAGTCGTGACCCCCATCATTGGTCAAAGGCTTCAAAGTACGGAACCACAGCAGATAGTTTGTCAGACCAAACTTAATGTATTGGCTTTATTTACCCAGATTTTCAAATTCTAAAATCTAAATGAACTCGAAGATCACAAGAATAAAGTAGTCATGTCTACAGCACCAAGGTGGATTACTAATCTCAAAATAAGGTCAACCGTTCTTTTTTTTTTTCATGGAGAGCTTTTGTTGTAGAATATTCACTCCTTCATTATATTAAAAGGTGTGACAAAGACATTTCAGGGTTATTGCAACAAGGCTTCGTAAACCTTGGTCCCTGAGTTATGATTTTCTCACCTGCTTTGAGTTTAAATCCTTTTCCCTATGGCCAGATGAACAGATTACAGTAAGTGGGACTTAATAGAAGATAACGCTGTTGACTTTTGTGGAACATACGGAAAAGATTAACCTTCCTAGCTCCCAGTTATTTTAGATATATCCAGGCTATGAGTTTTGCTTTGCTTAGTGTTTATTTGGGTGGTGTGCTGGTGAGCACTGTCGCCTCGCAGCAGGAGGCCCCTGGGTTTGGTTCCCCCCCCCCCCCCCCCCGGCCTCCTCCCACTCTAGGGATTAGCTGTTTGTACCTGTGTGAGTCCTGCGATTCACTGGCGTGCAATCAGGGGGGTGCATCCCATCTCTCTCCCGATGCCCCCCGACCCTGTAGAAGAGGACAAGCGGCATAGCAGATGTTTTTTATAGTGATACATTGTACACCACGGAAAGGGAGTCGTTTTGGGAGGGTTCAGCTAAACCTCAAGCTTTACTGGAGAGTATAAACATCTGTCTGCTACCCATTAGTTTTACATGTATTCCTTCCTATGAGTCGAGGATTCTACTCAAAACACTCTGATAATCTCATTTGTTTGAGGCACTTACACCAATGTCTCCAAATGAAAGAGGTTATGATTTATTCATGTTAAAACACATCTAAATATGTGTAAGCTTTAAAAACCTTTTAGGCTCAAGTAAACTCCGTACTATAAAATGAATGCAGTCGAATCATTCAAAAGAGCTATATGCCAAAACGTGTCAAGCCCAAGAGACTACAACCTTCAACAAATAGATGGACAAAGTTTGCAGTTAAGTTGCAAAGTCAAAAATCCAATTGTTTTATTCATAATATTCATCGTCACATGTCAGAAATGCTTCACAATCCAAAGATTAAATGGTGATAATGCTGATTTGGATTTAACTAATCCATATTGCAGTTGCCTTGGATGGCATTTGACATGTACGTACCTACTATGATCTTAAAGCCTGTTTGCTCGTTCATTATCGAGGAGGAAATGTAATTTATCTAACCGGGAAGTATTCAGTTCACCAAAATCATCACTTTGTTGTCACGGTTTGGGTCCTCTTCCTGTCTTATTTTGTAGTTTTCTTGTGTCTCTGGGTGAGCTTCACTTCCTGTCCTGTCCTGTGATTGCCTGAGTGTTTCCACCTGTGTCCAATCACCTGCACCTCCCTTGTGTATTTAAGCCCCGTGTGCCTGTTGTCCCTTGTCGCGTCATTGTCTATGTTACTCGTCGGTGGTGCACGTTCTTTGACTTCTGTTCCGAATAAAGAGCACCTTTGGAAGAATCCTGCATCGGAGTCCTGCCTTCCGCCTGCACCAGTACCCATTGTGACATTTGTCACATAGTGAAAACTAGGTGGCTGGCATTCCAGCCCTCCGTTACAGATATTTAAAAAATTGATTTGATAAGGATCAACAGACTTTGAGCTCACTCAAAATTGCACCCTGTAGATTGAATTTACCGGCATCATTTAGGGAAAATAACATTTGCTCAAAGAATCTATTCTTCAATTGAGTCTCAGAGAGAACAATCAATACCTTTTTTAAAGATGAGATATATCTTAAGACCACAAATTTGAAAACTTAAAGTACAATGAAATGACATCCAGATATAAAATGGTTATTTCTAGTTTTTAAAAACCAAACTTCACTTCATTGTTTCAGAAGTCTAAAACCGAAGGCTGCTTACACTGAAATGTAGTGCTTTTATCTTCCTGTGTTTTTCATCTTTTGGTGAACACAATCCTTTTGTACCAAACGGAAAATGTATAAAATGAACAGTACGATATCGGTACAGTCCAACTCAAACCGTCAGCCACCAAGGAGGCAATATTTATTCTCATAGATTAATAGTTTATAATAGGACAATGCAACATAGAATAAACTTTGTAGTAATACCATCTAATGAATATTAAGGCAAAATGACATACAAATCTAAATATAAACATTCTAGTGTGTATATTTATATATATAGTACACAGTAAATATAAAATTGAATAGATCACAAAGCATTGAGACCGCAATAGATCAAATGTCGGAACTATTTGTTCATCCAATTACAAATGCCTTGGGCATGAGGTACATGTGCCATGGGATCACAATTCTATGTTTTATGTAAAAACAAAACATTCCTACTCTGCAAAGTAAAGCAATACAAAATGTATATATTCAAGAAGCTACCTAATACTTTTTGATTAAAAAAAGAAGTAATTCATAATCGATACGAAAAACTAAGAAACCGATTTAACCGATTTATTTCAAAATGACCCACAGATCAATGAGACAAACAAAGAACTTTGCTGAACTTTCCACTAGTCCTGTCAGAGACTGTGCTTTCCACAGCTTTATCCTGGATCCTAATTTGATAATGAAGCAGAATGTATTGTTCATTTCACATGAAGTTGCAGGATGGAATTATCTGGAGGCAGTCCATGTCGGAATAGATCAGGAGGAAAATGACCCCCTTGGTAGATTACGTTAGTTTTGCCCTTACAGCAGCCTTCATTTGACTCCCTTAAGAAAGGGAAAATAAGATGACTTATTAAGTTGACATTGTGGAAAGACTTTTTTTTTTTTTTTTTTAATAATCCTCTAATGGCAGCATAAAAAACAAAGTATAATCATCGGTATGTAGGAATGTAAAAGACAGAAACACAACACATTTTTCCAAGGTTTTTACCAAATTATCTGAGTTCTGCAGTCTTACACAAACAAAGGGTAGATTTATAAAGATGTTTTCTCATGTGTACTACTTCCAGACTTATTGGATTGATTTGCATATTTGGACTTGAAGACGGCAGGAAAGTTTATTGCATGTTTGTTGTTTATCTATTTTCCTAATTCCTGCAGTGTGAAAGGGCCTTAAATCACGCAAGCAGTACCTTTTTAAATTAGTTCTAGTACCAGTTAAGTCACTGGCAAGGCTTCAGTTTGCTGCATAATAGCAAAGATGAACTATGAGATGCGATTTTACTGCGAGGGCTTCAAAATAAGTACCATTATTACATCTAAGGGGAGAGGCCAACTGTGCTAATTGTACAAAATGTAGCGGTGAGTGTTTTAATGATCTCTTTTAAATGAACACAAGAGCAGAATAGTAAACAGGATGCAAAGCTCTCACTGTGGAGACAACAGCTTGACTATAAATGTATTCTTATAATCCTCAACTACACTCCTGTATAACTGATATCGCAAATTATTAAGTCATCTGGGTAGAAAGACAAAGCTTGTGTTACTTTACAAAAAATACCGTATATGATATAAATAAACGTTATATGCAAGGCTATAATGTATAGCTCATTTATCAAAGATTGTGTGTGTGGGTATTTGATGGCTGGTTTTAAATTATTATTTCATCATGATACTTGTCTGATGTTGAGGAGATACATATTCTCTTAGTTACTATACGTCAGTGTGCAGGTGGTCTATTGACTGGACCATTTATTGGCTTGAATTCCTTTGTGTCTTTTATCGCATATGAAGATGGATTAGTCCCCACTTGAGGGCTGAATTCTCCTGGAAGTTGCATTTGATGAAGCTGTTGTTGTACTTTGGAGTGTGTGGTTTATGGTGCATCCTAGAAGTAGTGGACATCTCTCCTCCAAAGATGCATCATGTTCTACTGGCAGCTTGCCCATTATTCTCTCCGTCAGATCTACATTGAACTATAGCTCCATCCTTTGGTGAGGACCCCAGGGAAATTACTGCTGATGTAGCCCGCTGATCACTCACCCACCCATTTCCACTAAGGATCGTTTGGCTCCCATTACCTGGTGGTAGATGGTTAGCATCCCGTTTCACCGCAAGGTCAATGTAAAATAAATCCAAGAAACTGGAGGCTCGGGGGGAATTGTCCGAATCTTTAATGTGTGTGCCCAACAGCCCTCTGCTGTGCCAAGGTTGGGAAGCTGAGGTGACACTTTTTGTCTCTTGTTGAAGGGTGTCAGCAGAGTCACATCTGAAAAAGTAATAGTCATTGGTCGTTAGCACCTTGGTCACAGTCAACTCCAACCACCAAAAATATATGCAGAAGCAAATAATGAGCCATATTTCAGCAACCTAGCAACACACCAATCATCAGTTGTTAATAACAGAATTAAGCTGAACGCAAATGGCACAGTTCAACAACTTAGGTTTCCCCTAAAAACACGTACAGCATCTGCATTAACAATAAAACACTTAACTCAAAAGTCCACGTTGGGATTTACAGCGGATCCCACAAACCAAACCTGTGCGGTACGAGTAGTGGCGATACCTTTTTAACCCCAGCAGAGCGTTAACAGCTCCACCTGCAGTGCGCCTTGCGTGGAAGAGGCTTTAAAGGAGCCCCGTGAGACGGAGGTTGTCCGGCTGCACACAGTGGGCCCGCTGACCAGCGATCAGGTGCACACAGATGAGTCTCCTCCACAGTGACTAACAGCCCTGAAACATACTATTACCTCTGCAACAAACTACGCCGGCAATATGGGAACGTTGTGTGTGTGTGTGTGTAGCCACGCAGGGAAACACCAGTCAACTTTTGGCAGGTAAGGGCGATTACAACAATACTTTTAAAATAATTGAAAATGTTGTTGCCTTTCCTTTTGGTTTAGAGAAACTGGGGCACAAATAACAACCATGCCATTACTTCTTTTATTTCCATAACTTCCCTGTAGATTATTTTTTAAATGTGTTGACCTCAATAGTTGTGCATAATGTATGATCACGCATACGTGCCGGGCACTAAGGGGTTACTTGGCAAAACACAAGTGTAACATTTGTGAAGGAGAGGTGGAAGGGATTAATATGTAGAAATGACACGTGCTTTCCTCTGGAGCGTCACATGATGCAAAGTCTGTTTCTGATGAGGGCAGCAGCTGATCACAGCTGCATCAGCTGGCTTTAACCACCGCAGAGACTTTCACTGGAATGTGTCTGTTCACATGTGCACTACACTGACACTGCTCTCTATGACTGTATGAATGTATCCAACATAGACGTTAATTGGGCAAATAACAGATGATGAAATGACTAATGAGTCTGTTGAAAGTAGACAGTGGTCAGTCACGCGCAACTGCGGATTCTTTTAAAGTAATATTAACTGAGCTGCGACCGACTAAATGTAATTCAGTTTTCTGATTGCCTGCAGCTGCAAACATCTGGAACTGCTCATTCCTGAGACAGAAATTTCCACATGTTTAAAGCAGTGCTAATTCCAAAAGGCACTAGAATCATCCTGTTTACGCCCTGGACAACAAGCCTCACATGTCAGGAGTTCTTTCAAAGCTTAGTGTTAATTTAGAAACAAATAGCAAGTATTAATTGATGATAATGCTTGATTTAAATCCACATTGTATTTTTATGCCACTCCCCTGCCAGTTCATGTATAATTTTCCAGGTCCATCACTCGTTTAAATAACTGGCCAACAATATATTCTAGGTTTGAGACTTTATAGTTGGCAAAATGATTTGGAAAATTAAAAGCAGTTTCTTGAAGAATGCATGGGGGCACCTTGACTTGTCCTCTTGATTTCATTCATTGACTGGATAATATGTAGTAAATTCCTTAAATAGAAATTGCATTCAAGCATAAAATGATGCTTAAGTTTAAAATGTATTTAGATAAAAAGGGCGTTGGTTACATAACCACCCATGTTCCTTTCCTTTCCGTCTCTCTGGCAGGACGACACAACCATACATCGCTCCTGCCGTGCTGTTGCCCTGCACTCCAGCCTCATCTTTTATCACCACTTATGCATTAGTATTATATAATTCTGCGTTAGATAAGTAGGGGTGTGTAGTGCAAGTTGTCTTTATAATTGCTGCTTTAAGCATTCTCGGATCAGGGCCACTTACTTCATCATGATGAGAGTGCACTGACTGGAAGACTCAAAATTGGCATTGCACCCATTAAGTACTTTGTTTTCATCATGACGTCCAGTAAACCCGCTTTACATTTGTAATCAATAAAAACCTACAGGACTGAATTAGTTTGCATAATTGTATTCCACGTACTTTATCGAAGTATCTTATTTTTTCTGAGTTTGGGTTCAGTATCGCTAGCATTAATTTAATGGTTGTCCAATTGGGCACACAACGATACATGAGAGGATCCATTTAGCGCTGATGAAACTGTGCATATGTACTCGTCCATGTTAATGTGACTGCTTGTGTAAATGAATGTGCTAATTAAATGACAGGTGCTTTTGCTATCATGTGATGAACATTTAGTATATTGAGTTGAACTTCACAAAGCTAGTTGATAGTGATTCCCGCTATGTCTAAATCTATGGGTTGTTGTTAATTGAAACAATCAACTATCTGAAGTTGCAGTCTTGCCGTATGCTGTATAAACTACACAACAATCTGTAATTCAACACCACTCGCTACTGAGTTGAATAGCAATAAGCCCTCTCGCCCTTTTCTCTGGCCCTGATGTTATTTATAGCAGACATTATAGCCTAAATGGCCGAGGAGAGACAGGAGTGTTTGGTTTACAGTAAGGCAGGGAAGGGAATTTTAATTTTAAGGGAGGCCCAGGGAAGGTATGAGAGGGTAAATCCAATTGTTTTCAAATTAGCCCCATGTAGAACAGAGGCAGGCCAAGAAATAACAAACAGTCAGGTGGGATTATTTTCTCCATTGCTAAGTAGAATACAAGCAGCCAGGACATTAAAACTAATTTAATTCAAGGGCCGGAGATTGGGCATGAGGCGTAATTACTTACCACGCAAGCATTTCTCCGTTCAAAGTCTACGTATAATAGGAGCAGGAACACGCTGCGTACATAAAGTGCTTCTCCTGTGAGGAGAGCTTTCAGCACCACGGACAGCACCGCAATGGAAATATGACTCCCGCTCACAAAACAGCAGACATGTCTAGCTTTTTCTAGAAGTCTGGGCAGTCACTTTAATGAAAGGGAATGTGGTGAAGTGCTCATGGATATCCAGCATAAACAGAAATACCCTTTTGACCAGTTATTGGTAGATTTGCTAGCAATAACAGGCAGGTTAAATGTGTTGTCTTTTATGGAAATTATAACATTGATTCTCTCTATACAACTTTTGTATTGAAGGACTAGCACAGAATTTCCCGTAGATTCTTTAAAGCAGGGGTGTCCAGCGCTTTCTTTTAAAACAGACAGATTTGACAATGTGAAGATGCTTCTGACATTTTTTTAACCATAGAAATTACATGCAAATACACAATTTTCATTGTCATACCTGGAATACCTTAAACTTTGATAAAGTTGATAAATCTCTTTACCTCCATGTTATAAGTAATGGTCTCCATTGTCCAAGGAGGAATTGCAGGAAATGCATGGTTTAAAAGATGTAGGCACTTACCTTGTATGTAAGTAAACTATTGTTATGGGAATCCTTATGTTCCATTAATCCTTGAGACTAAATGTCAATACTTCAACCTCTCCTTTAATCTGTCTGTTGTGAGTCCATCAACGACTGCATGGATATGCAACACTAAATCAATGGCATACCTATTCAATACTGGAATTGTATGTTTTTAACATTTATTTTGAAAAAGCTACATTAGTATTTAAACAACGCCACACATAAACGCATTCCTGTGGAATTTGATTCCGACCAATTCAACAATATGTAATAATGACACATAAGTATGAATGTATGTGAGCGTGTCTAGTCTCAAAGTGAAACTACATTGTGCAGTTCTAACATTCAGCGAGTCGTTTGTCTTAATGTGGGGTCGCCTGGTGTTTTACAAACTGTGAGCTTGTCCAGACACATCGGATCATTTTCTGTCTGGAGGCTAGATGAACCACAGCTGACTCCAAGCTGTGCAGGCCGACCGGGGGGCTGTGGGTGGTGATGCTTGGTTCTCTGCCCAGAGCCAGGACATAGACTATGTGGGCTCAAGGCACAGAGACCTGGCTGACCTCAAGGAACACAAAGCACTACCGAATTCTATAAGTGCAAAAGGATCAAATACGGACCAAAGTGCACCATCAATGAAAGAGGCACTTGACGGCGAGAGATGTGGACGAAAGACGCTGCCGAGGTCACAGAGGGCTCCGGAGTTTGAAGGCAGCTTGTCCTCAGGCGAGGGGAAAAGTTGAACGCAAATGGAAAAGGACGAGTTGATGACAACACAGTCAGTAATGCTAAAATAATTCACATTAGACTATAGCCTTTAATGTCCACAAGGCATGGTTTACTTTGTCCTGTGGAGGAAATATTCCATCCCCTGGTTCCCCAAAAACTGTCACTTAATACTGTGTCACTGAACTTTATCGAATGCATGAAATAAAAAACAGACTTAAAACCTGAGAGTACTTCAACATGCCCTGGGAAACACTTCAGTGCTTAAGAGGTTAAGACGTTTTATGTAAATTAATCGAGGCACTACTCAGGTGATACTAAATGCAAATTTGGGTAAATTCTTCAGGGGTTGTTGGCAGTGCTGCTGATTTGTGATTGGTCAAACAAATGTACCATCAAAACGACTAATCAACAATGTACAGTTACAATCATTAGACTCACAATTCATTTTTACTAGATAGCCAATGTTTATAAAAGGGACGCTTCTCCTGTTATTTAAGACTATAATTATTTTGTTTGTCCACTTAACAGTGCATAAAAATAACCAAGGTCTTTTTCTTCTTTTTTTAATGAATCCAACAAACCAATTTGCCAAGTAGCCAGTGTTCCATGTTGAATGCGAACAATATTTGAATAACTACACTAGACAAAACCATCACTAATCCGTATTTTTTTTGTAAACGTGAGAGCAGAACTCTGCTCTACTTTTGGAAAAGTAATGAAAGAGGGGCAGTATAGTCAGAAGGCTCCGCCCACTCCCTCTGGAGGGCATTGGTTCAGGTGTGGGAGGAGACGCACCTGCATCTGATCTCGTCAAGGAGGTGTTTGTCAGACAAAGAAACTGATCAACGCGCAGGATGTGAGGACGGCTTCTTCATAAAGTCTCCAGGCTTGGAGATGTTGTGGTTTTGTGATATAGCTGGCGACTGAGCTGATGTTTTTGTGTTGCTTTTAGTTGATTTAGTTAAACAGCACGAAAACATGCAAAGTGCCTTTTCCTCCTAATTGCTGCCACTAAATTTCGGTGTCCTCCCAGCTGTTCTGTTACACTAAGTCGATCGATGCGTTGAGATGGATCCATAAAAGCCAATAAGTGAGGGGGATTTTGAGAACACTCCATGAAGGGAGAACTGCTGAGCAAGTTGATCATCACTATGAGTGACATGCAATCATTTTAGCCATTGTTTATAGAAATTAAGTGATCAGTGAAGTTCTGTATTATTTGTCAAACATAAAATGCATGCCACGCGGTATGTAGATCTATCTTTGGGTTTCAAATCATGTTGACTGAGAAAAGCAGAAACAGCAATCAGTCCAGTGAAACGTGACAGATGAACCTCCTGCAGGATTGGGTCTGCAATAGAGATGGAAAATCACCAGGGGGCCGAGGTTCTCCCTTTAACGAGTCCGAGCTGACAGCACCAAAAGGGGATTGATGTCAGGCGTGAGCTTTCCATTCTGGGGTTTTTGGGAAAAGGTTCTGAACTGCCTCCAAGGATGTACCTCAACGATGACCTCTCACTTGATAAGGGACGTCATGAATATTTTCAATTTTTCTAATGCGTTGCACTTAGGTCAATAGGACTGCACTTTGTAATCAATATTGAAGCTATAGGTTAATACCAGAAATGTAGTTTTTTATCATGCAGCCTAATCTGATTAGATGTTTTCTCAGTGTTACACGGTGCTTTTAAAAGCAACATGTGTAGTGTCTCTACATCCCAGCATCACTAAGCAGTTGCTCACTCTCATATGCAGCGGTCAAAAGGCAGATAGTTCCTCTTCATGGGTTTGAGTCTGCGAAGTCAACAAAATGAGACCAATAAAAAGGGTAGAGCTGCTTTGAACACAGTGCTCTCCATTGCGTTATCTAATGATAGCGGGCCATTCTGCTGACAGACCCATTTAGGACTCCATGTTCAATTTCCCTCCTCTCTCCTTTTTAACCAAAAATCTGGTGGTTGATTTTCAAAGAGAATTGATTAAAACCAGGAAATGGCTCATGTTTCCCCCTTTAAAATAAATAGCAGGCTAACACTTAATTTAAATCCCCTCTGCCAGTGGAGCAGTTGATTCTGGCATTCGGTTGGATAATTTCACCTTAACCGCATCAATTTGAAAGCAAGCAAAGTGGTGGCACCATTGTGACTGAGCGAGTTCTCTCAAGAACGACTCGCTGCTTGACCTTCCAGTTTTTTCCAATTGGAGTAATGAAGACACTTTTTGCACATTCATCCCCCATTAGTGTAAAAACTAACCCTTTCTTGGCAGATGTAGTGTTTCCTGATTAAATGGGGATATTGTAAACTAGTGGATCTGCCTCACCACGCCCGGAAAAATAGATGATGAAGCTGTGCTGCCAGATAACAATGAATAAGGTGAAGCTAATATAGTAAATACATGCACCAGTGCACTGTGAATCTGGCAATGCTAAGATCTACTTCTGCACACAGCAGTGGTTTTAGTCAAATAGTTTGAAAGTGACAGTGAAGTATCACAGGATCACTTGTATGAACCATGAGTAAAACAATTGTTTCCTTAAATGTTGCATTGTTGGTGTGAAGCAGAGAGGAATCTTCTAATCTGGATCAGACCTAAATTATTATGCGTTGGGATGCAGTGATCACAACGTACATGTTAGAATAGCCTTTACGCCGTTACCTTTTGATCCAACCCAGAGAAAGCAATATCCCTCAGGGCATACTTTATGCCTCCAGAAATAATCCCTTTCTACCTTTTTTTAATTTGATTTAGAAACACTCACCTATGCCACAGCAGTGAACCGCATTCAAATGCTCTCAATTTTAAGACATGCAAACTAGAAAATTAAACCGTGATTTTTCACCATGTTGCTCTTTGATGAGGGCACTGGACCGCACTGCGTCTTTGGTTAATTATTCCACAGCAAAAAGCTCTGCATCTACCTTTCCTCTCTTGACTTGACTTGATTTACACATGTAGCTGACGCTGCTAGAGTAATTAACAGTGAAGGGGCTTGTGAAGTTCAAATTGTTCAAGGACACTTGGACCGTTGACAACGGACATAATTTCAAGCTATTGCAGTTAATGAACCACTGACCCAGTTAAAAAACAATCCACTGGCTGAAGATCACTATAACATTATCTTTGGCATTTATTAGCAGCAATGAGCACAAATGACTTTTATGGAGGACATTTACTGTCCATTTAGGATCAATAAATACACAAGGTTTGTGAGATTCCTCCTGCCTCTGCAGGGATTCATTTTCCTCGAGTGGAAAACCGTGACAGTTGTAGACACAGCTACGAATCCACACAGCATTTAGGTCTCTTTTCCACCAACAAAAGCAATTGCTCTCCATAACGCTGCCGCATTGATATGGTCGGCGCTGCAGCAGGGAAAAAATCGCTGCATGGTACCACAGCCAAAGAAATGCTGCATCCTCTGGCGCAAACTGTTTGAGCTAATCAAACGGCCTTGAATGTGCATACCAGGTTGTATTCTGCTCATTTGCGGCCCCCGGAAATATTGTGACGAGGCTTTAAAGAGTAGGAGTTGGAAACACTGGGGGTAGTTAACACTGCATATCCTCTACGGTAGCCGCGTCAACACAACTCTGTGCATTTCAACCGTCTTGGAGTGCTCTTAGTTTACTTTAATCCAAGAATAATCTTCTCGGTAGAAAACATCAACTCCTCCAATGTGGAGAAGTTCTTTTATTTTAGATTATTAGATTCAATTAACCAAAGTTGCAGCCTTGCTCCTTCTCGCACCACTAATCAGACCCAGGTGCCCCTCCACGAGATAGAATGACACCGCTGTTCCGAAGAGTTTTCAAACAAGTTGTGTAATTAATAATCAAATTTCTCTGTGACTAACTTTTGTTTTCAAATGACCCCGTTTCTGTAATCCGCGTGTGT
The DNA here is from genome assembly GCF_949316345.1 of Pungitius pungitius. Taxonomy (NCBI): domain Eukaryota; kingdom Metazoa; phylum Chordata; class Actinopteri; order Perciformes; family Gasterosteidae; genus Pungitius; species Pungitius pungitius. The sequence continues at coordinate 24,950,993 of NC_084900.1, forward strand.
CCTCGGTTTATTTGTCTTCAGCTTGAGGTAAAAACGGAACAAGAAACCCAGTCTCTCTCCTCTCTGTGCATGGAGGAGGAGGAGGGCTGGTTGCTAGGATGCATATTCCTCCGGTTACAGAGCTCTTTGATACCCGCGTCGCTCCCTCCTCTCATAGACATGCACCCACTCACATGGCTCCGGCAAGGCACTTAGAGACACAAAAAGAACGCACAAACACGCACCGTGCAGGTAGGCCTGGTTGTTGTTTTTTTTTCTTCCAGAGCAGGGCAATAACAGCTACTCTCCGGCATAATGTCAAGGCAGGATCTCTGTTGGGCAGCTACTCGGGAGCTGTCTAACCACACTAACAAGGTGGGCAGACGGCGTGAGCCGTTGTCTGTGCTCCCTCAGGAGGAACCGACAACAAGCGGACTGGCTTCGGCTAATAAGGCCTCGGCGCGGCAGTGCCCCCCCACGCTGGGAGAGTGCGGCTCTGAAGCGGCGAGGGCTGCCGCTCAGACCGGGACGCGAGTGTTTTAAGCCGCGCACAAGACAAACGCCTCATCAGCCGCCACCAGGAGGGTCTCTGCTGTCCATGAAGGGGGCTGTTAAGTGGCACTTCCATTGCACACTGGACATTCAAAGGAGTCGTGGACCGAATCCACCGGGCTTACAAAGTTCCAGATTTCACCAGACACAGTCCCACTAGTTAGCTACCGGGCCACATTCATGTAAAATAGCCTTCGGTGAAGCCATGACTTTAAAAGACTGTTCTGTTATGCCATTGGGCGAGGTACAAAGATGGATTGCCTCGGACATTATTATACGTACATGTAATTCTTTTATCATATATTTCCTGATCATTTTAATTTTTAGCCTTTTCTTATTTCATGTACTTTGTGTTTCCGATACTTGAATTTTCATATTGTAAGTCTGGGATGGTGCAGTAAGTGTGCTTTTAATTAACCTGGTACAAATGTCTTTGCAAAAGGGATTCTCTCCCTTATTTCTTTAGTCTTCAGGCTCGAAAAGGATCACTCCAGGGCCAGGAGGAATAATCACCCACGTCTTACAAGTAACACATCAAGATGAAGCATCTGAGCATAACAACCAGAACAGGTTGTGGAGGTGAACAAAGCTTTAATATGTATTTCCGTTAGCTGTTAACATATAATAGAGGAGACAATGAGGCTTCTGCTTCAGACGAGACGTTTGAAAAAGTAAAGATGAAGTGCATCCGGCTTGGTTGCCATCTTTTTATTCGCCGTTGCTGCTGTGCAGAGGCATATTTTGCAGCCCACATTCTAATGAGACATAGAGCGAGGAGGGAGGGGGTGGAGGGGGGGGATTATGTAACTGTTACATAACACAATGTGCATGGCCCTCTCTCACTGTACCTCCAGACAGAGTGGCAGGGAGCGAGAAGATGGAGTGTTTTTCGGGGTGCTGGTGTTGAGGGGGGCGATTTTGAAGAGGCGTGTGCCTCATATCTCATTAAGGCTCCGTTTCTAATAACGCCGCTGATGAGGAGAAGTTGTTTGGGAGGTAAGGGGGACTCAGAGAGTGGACCCCTGGCTTGTCTTAGATTAAAACTCAACCATCAAGTGGCATTCAGGTGGGTTTGCTGGGTAATTAAAGTCAATAAAATGTTATTGCTCTCACCCTCAGCCCACCTGGTTGGTTGGGGATTGAAAGAGGACAGATAATAATTAGGAATTAGACTTGACGCTTGTATTGCTAATTACATAACAAAGAAATAATGTCTTTAAGTTACTTTAGCAGATTTTATTTCTTGCAGCCTCAGTTTTGCTTTTGTACATAAGATTGCTCTTAATGTAGTTTCTTCTGACCTTTGGTTTACATTTTGATGACCTCATGGTTTGTTTGAAGCTTTTAAGAGAAAGTTCTTTTCCTGCCTGTATTGCATGCAGACGGATGCTTTTTGATTTTTCATACACGTGACCTTATTTTGTTGAGGCGCATTAAACCCACTCAAAAAATTGTACAATATACGCTGAAAAAAGTTTATTCTCGTCTTAAATACAAAACACATCGCATCAGGAAACATTTCCGCTCAGCAGTTGGTTCTCATCACCACTTCACGAGTAGTTGACTTTCACACAGAACGTCTCTTCCGTCTTCTCCTCCAGGTTGTTCACGTAGACCAGAATCTCCACGGAGCCGGCACTCTGGCTGGGGGCGAAGCGTAGTCCGATGGTGTAAGTCTCTCCCCCGCTGATCTGGACAACGCACAACAACAGGCACGCTTCATATTCCCCTGAATGCTTTGTGGGGCAACTAATCCACCCTTCCTCTCCAGCTGGTAACCCATCCGTAGCAGGAATGTTAGAGAATCTTCTGCTTTTATACGATTTTGCATCACTGTCGAGGTATTTTTTTTTTTTTTACTTACAATTTGTTTGTTGATCAAATAGCTGGTTTCTTGTCTTTCCTTAATCTTTAGTCCAAATAAAGATTTGGTCAGTATTATTTGCCTTTTTAAAAGTTTTTGTCTGCGGGGTTAGAACACCATGTTCACTCTCTGAAGGAACGGTCCAACAGATTTGAAGCCGTTACTACAATAATCGTAAGAAGGCGGGGCAGCCTGCGTCCGCTGTGTGTAAAACACCGTATGGCTTCACAAAAAAATATACTAAAGTGGTGTATTTTTATCCGGTAAATAGTGCACAGCGTTCCTGTGCATCCTTATTTGGGTTTTGAATAAATGGATATCCATCATCTAATCAATAGTCTAAATGACATGTCTTCATCCAGAGTGCAACTTTGATCATTCCTTTCCCCAAATAAAGCCTCACACTGCCTTCATGGTTGGAATGTATTTGTAGTTAAGGCTCAAAGTTCGCTTTTGTTTTCGCACTGTCTTCCCATATTTTTCTGTAATAGCCAGCAATGGATGTATGGGTCAATTTGGGGGATTTATGTTGCAGTTTTTCTCCAAGAGCATAGCAGTATTGATCTGGGCTCTGCGCTCTGCCTCCTACCAGCTGGTTTCATCATGGTGAGGTAGATAACATCAAAGAGAAAAGCGTCTCCCCATTTGCTTAATACTGCGGGCATAGTAAATTCTTTATAAGACGCCCCGGCTCCTCGCTGACAAGACGGAAAAAAACAATGGGCTGTTTTTTACTTTCCCCACCTGCTTCTGTCTAATTGATGCGGTGTCTCCTGGACAGCGAGACTTAAATAGTTTATGTGGAAACAGGCGCCCTTCGGGTCTCATTCATTTAAAATGCTGCTTTTCCATTTGTTTTGCCATCTCATCACACCTGTGCCAGAGGAGGGCCATGACGATCTGTTGGAGACATTCGCTGAGGAAGACGACACCTGCAGTAATGACTTGTAAGGAAACCATTCACCTACCTAACAGCCAATAATACTCCAGATGACAGGAAACAACATCTTTTGACAATCGGCATGTTGATTTATAGCGTTTTCCAGTGTCAGGGATGTTTATATGTTGTGTTATGTGTATACCATGAAGAACAATTTGGGCTATTAATTTAATATAAAAAGGTCAAACTCCTCATGTCTATTGTGTTCTGGCTGCACTGCGGCTCCACCATATGTCGCCCAGGAACAAGTCTATATTTTTCCATTTTATAAGACACTTAGAAACTGATGTTTACTGGAGCAGACTAATCATAGTCACAAAAAGACGTTCAGACAGTGGAAAGCCACTGATGAAATTTGCAGCGTGTTCTGTTGCCTGATTGGAATATATTATGTGACCGGGTGGATTTGAATTGTAAAGCCTTTCGCACAATTAGTTAATTTTCAACGATATCTCGATGGCAGACACTTATTATCACCGCGGTTATGAGCTTTACAGACTGAAGAATGCTGAAGGTGGCCTCAATTTCTATTTTACATCAGGAGGAAGAGAGAGTAGTTCCTATTCAGAGTAGAAAAATAGGCATATCCAAAAAAGTTCCTATCATTGCTCAGCAGGATTTTCTCCTACAACATTAATGACAAGGTCCCGGTCTTAATTCTAGGATTGATAGTACTTAGTATGCATCTCTAATCTCACCTGGAATTTCTCCTCTTTGAACTGGAGCAGGTCTGGATGGTCGGAGCGCAGCAGAAAGGACCGGCTGCTGGTGTATGGGTTGGTGTAGGTGATTTTCCTGGAGCTTCCGCGGCCGCCGCAGACTGGGACACACACTTCAAAAGCCTGCACACACACAGACAATCAGTGCCACAACTAATTTGTCACTAAATTTAGATTAGATGACCAAGACAAGTGATCAAGATTGGACAACGAATCCTGAGGGTTGAACTGAGAGCAACACCAAGAGTATGCATCACATGAGAGAAAAAGGGTTATAATGCGAACATAACCTTCCATAGTCAGTCGTTATAGGGGATCAGCTGTGCTCTGCACCACTGTAATGTAATGTTGTTGGACTCTCGACGGACACTTTGAAAATAGGATCATAAATGATGCAGCACAACGAGAGATGACGCACACACATTGGCCCTGTCTAATGAGTCGATTTACAGTTTTCGGGGGCTCCAACACTTTTTCATGCAACCAGGACATTGGCAATCAACTTGCATTAAAAAAAAAGCTTAATATCTGTTTATTTGTGTGTATACGGAGTATACTTGTCATTTGCATTGCACACTGCCTTTAACCGGAAACATTTTGCCATGCCTATTACATGACTCCGTGCCACCTGCTTCTGTGGCCAAGCACGCGATGCTCAGTGAGTGCTGCTGCTGCTGGAGGCGCACAAGTCACCTTCTGCTTACTGACGTACCCAGGAACAGCGTTTTTAAAACGCGTTCAGTGCTCCAGCAGCCCTACTCACTTTGAAAGAAATGTATTAGTATATTTATTAGTAAGCAAGGATCGCTAATTAGCACAACCAAGTTTTTGAAAACCAGCTTTTTTTGGCATGTCACTGGACACCTGGAGGGCCACGGTAGCTCACTAAGCTGTACAGATATGTAAGGACCTGTATCTTAGACACGGTGCAAGATTTGTAAAAGATCAATGGATTATCCATAAGAAGGAGGGAGGGGGGATGGAGTGTATAGGAAACTGTTTAAAGTGTTGTACATGATTTAGAGGAGAGGCTGATTTTGGCTCAAACCATTTCTACTTTGGAACAGAACGGAAATGAGTGACCACATCGTGTTGCGTGGTAAGTCAGGGAGCACTACACATACCTTGGACAGCACAGGCCGGTGGACGTTGAGACAGAGCAGCCAGGCAGTGACCAGCCGCCGCTGTTCCACGTCGACGGCGTTCACGTACAAGAAGCGGCTGCCCGCCCGCCACGGCTGCAACTTGAGCTGAAGCTCCTGAACCGCTGCGGGAGGCAGAAGGAACACACCCTGTGGGTCCACCTGCAGGAAAGAAAAGGCGGAGTTTGGCAGCAATAAAAGCATTGAGCAAGCGACCGGAGCATGGAACAGAACAGGCGCTGAGGGGAGGGGGATACAGGGAAGGACAGAATTAATGGGAAAAGGTGGTTAACAGTCTCTTGGGAATATAATAGAGTGGGTGAGAGGGGGCGAGTGAGGTTTTGTGAAATGGGAGAAGGCAGAAGCAGAAAAGTGAGACAGAAAGTTGTGAGAATGAGATTTACTTGGTGGCTCTTTTTTTTAAAATCCGTCGGGGGAAAGCAAAGCTATTCTCTGGCGGAGAGCTTTATCCGCTTTTATAAAACTCCACAGATCAAAGCTGCACACAGTGTGAAATCTTTTTTTTTTTTTAAACATCTGTTCCTCTTTTAGTCTGTATCGGGGAGAGAACATCCCGGTCGGACTGTATAGGCGCCCACGGTGAATGTGACACTCCATCACTTGACCAAGGAATATTTTGAATGCACTTTTACTACAACTCTGTATGAAAAGCAGTAGCGGAAAGTAATGAATCACATTTACTCGCATTACTGTAATTGAGTAGTTTTTTAAATCTGTAATTTTACTTAAGTATTTTTTGTTTGAAGTATTGTACTTCGCTACATTTCATTTTAAATCATATCCGTTACAAAGTAAAAAAAAATCTAAAACTAACGTCACTGCAGTGATTGAGTGAAGAGAACGAACGCGCTAAACAAGAATGATGGAGACGGACAAAACAGATGCAAACCCAGCTGAAATCGAATAAAAATAGGAAGCGTAGCCGCTAAACCGGAAGTACGTAGATTTTCACAGTAAGAATCAACGCAACCGTCTGTAATGACAGCGGTTACCAGGGTAACAAGAGGAGAAAAGTTCATTAACGGATATAAATAAATAATCCTGGTCTGACGGGATGTGTTAGCAGCAGTAGTTGACTACACTCGCTGCTCTTGGCTCTGATATTTATTGTCCACGTATTGTTTTGCTTCAGTGAGCAGAGCAGAGACAGTTTAAGGAGATCGCAGAGTAAACGGTCCGCCACTGGAGTGCATACGTCCCCCCGTCAGCTGCACTAGAATCCTGCACCAATACTCAGTAACTTTTACTCTGAGTACATTTTTAATGAGCTACTTTTTACTTTTGTAGATTTTTAGACTGGTAACTTTACTTTACTAAATAGACTCAGCCAAAGGCAACATTGGTTTTGCCTTCAAGCAGACGAGACAACTGACAAATATATCATACATGTCATATACTGAATTGCTATTGAGGGTGACAAATAACTGTCAAATTTAGTGTCATTTACTGCTTTTTTTCATGTTGGAATGAATATATAACCTGGGATGTTTGCTGATATTAATTTGATCGCCCTAGAACATTCTCCACCAGCCGCCACCAATGAACAGGATCGTCAAATTCTCTCCCCTCTTTACCCCTGTCGGGAAATATATCTTCAGGGAGTGTACAAGCATTTTACATTTGGGAATTGTGTTGTGCCCCAACATATGACAGGGTGCAGAGAGAAATAGCTGAACTGAACAAATGAAATGAAAAAGACACATTATGCTGTCTATCGACATTTTGTACGGTCTTGCTTAAATCTAAACCTGGAGTTATTACAAAAGCGTGTTTATGTCCATTTATTGGACCAAATTGAAAACCATTTGCATAAAATTCATTCAGGATATCTGGCTTAAGTATTGCAAAGACTGAAAGAAAAAGAACAAAGCTCTCAACTTCTAATTAGAGAATTACGGTATTTTGATTCCACCTTTTCTCCCCAAAACAGAAAGCATTGCAGTAGCACAAAGGTCAACCAATTAACAGGCAGCTACAGCTACAAACACGTTTCATGCTGCAGTGGTGGTGAGCCTCACAGCTGCTCGGGGGCATGCTTGGATCTTCTTGGGCATTAGACCCAGAGGTACAACACAACAAGGCCCTCTCTGGCTCTGAATTTGGACCTGGCATGACAAAAGTGTTGTTTCCCTTGAAGATGTGTACCTCGATCTCCTGGGGGTGTGATGAGAAACATTTGACCTTGCGAACAGCCTGCTTCCCCCTCAGCACCAGGGATTGACAGCTGCGCTGGCCGGTCACGCAGCTCACATCCACCCGCTCCAGGAAATGCACGTAAATCTGCCAGATCTGGGAGGGCGCTGCCATCCACCTATCCCTGCACAGAAAACCACCATCAGACAATGAAGCAGAGGCCACCCAAGAGACGCAGCAGGATCAGCACGGGGTCGGAGATGATGAGGCCTGATCTACGGCTGTGCGAGCATTTAAAAAAAAAGAAACAGCAACGTAATCATAAGAGGGAGGAATGTATACTTCAGCTGTCTGAGAGCTGTAAGTGGGGGGCAATGTAGTCACCTATTCACCGCCTGCTCCTTGACAACTGCACTAAAGCCGCATTCGGAGGTTTTGGGAATGGAAGTCAAAAGGTTACTGGAAGACACGATATTATCTGTGTTGCATTGATGCTAAAAACCTTTTCTTTAAACAAAGCTGGTTTGAATAATTCTGTATAAAATATTAGTCACAGAAGCGCCTTCTTCAAGGGTTAATCAATTGGCCGTGTCTTGTATAGGACGTGTCAGATGCTACGTTTAAACGCTCCTATATTATTTGTATTGAGCGCGCATTTCTTCCTATTCCTGAATGACTTTACCACAAAAACCATTAGGGACAGGTTCGGATCACTCCAGCACAGGAGCACTGGATGAGCAGAGTGTCTTTGTATTTAATAAAGCTGCTAATCTCCGTCCACGGTGTGCAAAGATAAAATGTTTCTTGTGTTCTTAATATTGAGTCAATGTCCAGTGCGGACTTGTGCATGACTTTAATTTGCCTATGATCATTTCTCATTAGGAAAAAAATGTGGAGTGACCTATGGGGGGGGCTTCCGACCATTAGTTCTTATGCCTGCCAGGAGAATCGAGCGATTACCGGCTTGTGAGCATGAGTCCGTGCTACGGAGGCCACGGCTCATCTCCCATTCCACGGCAGCATGCTCAGGTTCCTCTCTAGGTGCGCTGCCCGTTTTATACTGCTGTTGGTTGTTTGTTACTAGTGATAACACAGCAGAGTGCATCGCCGGCCCCCAGCGGTTGCTATGCGCCCACAGCCGCGAGTGGAGGGATAACCGTTTGATCACTTTAATTATTTTGGATGGTTTGTGAGCTAAGAGCCAACTGAACTTGAACTACACACACGGCCGAGTACGTCGCCGCCACTGAGCAGCTGCTAAGGATTTCGAAAGCATTTACTTTGGATTTTGCAAAACTAAATGACTTGCCTTACACAACAACTTTGGTGCGACTGCCTGCAATCATTGCTGCTTGTTTGGGACTCTCCAGAATGGGGGGTGGGCCACATGTGGCTTGCATTAATTAAATCCCACAATATGACCCCCACTCTAATTAGGGCACATGTCTGGTTGTGAATGCATTTCAAAATGCAAAATCACGCAGGTTTGTGCAATTAATCTTCTGATGTACAATGATTTGCAAATGTTTTGAGATGTCCCTTTTGAAGAGATGCTATGTTCACATTAATGTTGTGGGAAAGCTCCTCAGCAAACTTGATGCAGATCAGTTCTGCACTAATATATATATATTACATGTCATTTAGCTGACGCTTTTATCCAAAGCCACTTACAATAACACAATTCCACATAGAGATACAAACTCAGAAGAACAAGTAACAAGAAAGTACATTTTTCATCAAATAAGCAGTTTCAAAACATGTTATAGAAAAGTGCCATTATAAGTACAATTTAAGTGCTGTCATTTGTCAGTGCTACGGTTTGCTAGTGTTTTAGTCAAGGTAGAGTCTAAAAAGGTGTGTCTTGAGTTTTCGACGGAAGATGTAGAGGCTCTCTGCTGTCCTGATGTCATCATCATATATGATACGCCCTAACTGGTCTCTGATGAAGATTTGAGGAAGAGTCGAGGACAAGTCTTGTAACTTTGGGCAGTCAGACCACCAAACCCCCATCTGATTAGTTCTTTAATTCAAGACTGCATGGAAAATGAAGGTAGTCGAAAACAGAAATATTCTGTGTGTGTATATGTGTATTAAATAGGGTTAGGGTTGTACATACGTGAAAACCATAACAAAGAACATTTTTATGTGTGGACTCGGACTCCCTGGCACCTTCAGGTACACGTCCTGAGGCTCCCCTGGCGCCTAGGCGGGAACAAAAAGAAAAGCCACATTAAAAAAGGGTAAAGTGCGCTTCTTGTGAATCACAACAGCACTTAGTTCTTGAGGTGAGCTCAAAATAAAGGGCTTTCCCCCTCAACGTGAAACATTCTGGTTATATAGCTCTGTGGAATTGTAGACAAATGTAAAAAAAAAGATTCTCACAAGCATCCTTGTCTGGCAGATGACGTTAGGGTCACTGCAGCGTACGGAAATGAGAGTCCTGACATCTGGGTCTCCAACTGCTTGACCCCAAAACACAAAGGTTAGTATACGTGTGGTAAATATTTGAACAAGACCTTTTATCAAACAGAGGGAAGCAGTTTAAAACCATTCGTTTGTAAGCGTGCAATATGTTATATTTACATGCTTATCTACACACATGTGCTATATTCTTCATATTGCATTCATTTATCCTTTTCTTGCTTTTCATTTCCTTCTCTATATCCTGATGCCTCCCTGTTGCTATTACCCAATTTTGACAATAAAATGAAGGCAGCATATGTTATGCATTCACAATACACCTTGTATACTGTAAATACTTGTATTTTTGCAGGAGTAAGCGCAGATCTAGGTGTAACACCTCTTCCTGGAGGGTCGGTCAAAGAACCAACTGATGGTGTATGTACAAAACTAACAGTAGATATGCAATTATATTCAAATGAAAAAGATACAAAGCCAGTTAGTTGAAATGTTCCAAGTAGACTATGTGTGTATTTGTTGGACTGGGAGCAATGGCTGATGGGAGATGTTATGTGGTGGTCTACCTACCTTCGGGGTCATTCCAGGGCGGAAGGCGGATGGCTTTTTTGAGGAAGCTGAGCTCGGGATGGTAGAGCCGGAACGTCTGGTCCACAACGTGAGGCGTCGGCTCCACGTTCAGCTGGCAGATGGCCACCGGCTTGCCGTCTTCTGCTCTGAACGTAACCTGTGGAGGGAAGGAGACAAGTGTGTATGTGAGCAGCGTGCCACTCCCCTGCAATGAAACCGCAGTTCATCATGAGTTATTGCCTACTTTTATCATCTTGTCATTTAGAGCCGTTTTGTTGACATTGTTAAAATAAAACATTGAAATAGTGCAGCGTCAGACACCGCTTTGCAAAATGATTTAGAACCATTTTGTGACCTGTTAAAAACATGAATGTCCTTGTCAAAGGTCCAGGCCATTCTGATCATAAACCGTAAGCCGTTTGACAAAAGGTTTTATTTTCTTTCTCAGCTGTATATTTAAAAAGATGCAGCATAGGGAAAAAAAAAAGACTGAATAGATTTGTGTCATTTTATTCTTGTATGAAACCTTTTCAACCTCTTGGATGTCCCGACCCTTGATGCAAACCACTTTTGTTTGGAAGGGTGCTACCTGAAATGTCGCCCCCTTGTACCTCAAGTCAAAGCTGAACCAAGATGTCGGTCTGTCGACTTAACTAGTTTGAGTGATTGTTTTTTCATTAGTTCACCTATGTGCTCTTACTATACCTGTCCCGTCATTAGACATTTAGAGAATTTCCACATTAGTAACTGTTGACTCTCTACGAAGCTGGTTTGGCTCTGTTTTACTCCCAATGAAGCCTTTTGAGGAAATTTATTTAAAAATTCCCCACAGAGTATGACGATGATGGAGCCCGCTGTATACTAGAATATAGAACTTGGCTTCAATTTGACTACTGAAACCACTACAGACTTGCTGAATGTGCTTTGAATTTAACCAGCCCTCAGGACTGGGTCTGTGTAAATTAACAGAATTCATACATGATCATACATATGCACTAATTACATGTGATAACTGACATTTTGCACAAAAGCATATGCAAATACATTTGAATTGCAAACCCTTTCACATCCCATCATATTTTCAACCATCTTGAGATGGTGTTTGCTCACTTGTTAATATTTATTTACATGATATTAAGCTACACGTTACTAGAGCGAAGAGAGTTTAGGTATTATGGATTGAATTGCAGGATATAAATTATAGAGAAGCTTCCAGATTAAACACTATGGTACTGACTACTAGAATAATATCAATATTCAAATATTTCATAATCAGAATAATAGCCCCAATTATTGTTTGTTCTCTTCCAAGACAGATGCTGCAGTGTTGAGATGACAGCATATATAAAGTGCAGACCAAACACACTGCAGAGTTTATTGGCTATTTGAAGGCTTTTAATACAGAGATTACTCAGAATGATTCATAGAGCACTAGTTAAGTGCGTGGAACCCCACCATAATAAAAACCCGCAGAATATAAACATGTTTGTCTCAATGTGGAAGAACTGTGACCTCCAGCCCTGCACTTGGGTTAAAAGTCTTGTGGAAAACCTTCCCAGAGGCGTGAAAGCTGTTAAAGCAGCAGATTCATGCTGATTAACAATGTTTGGTTGTCTACATGCTATAAAATGTAATTTATACTACACATAAAATGGAACTTTGTGCAATTGGCTCTTGCAGTGGTAATCAATTCTAGCTCCAGGCGAGGATCAAATGTAAACCTCTAGTCATCAGTGATCTGATCTCAACTATTGCTACAAATATAGAGCGTGACTTTCCACGTTTTGGTTGCCAACTCACAAACAACGAAGCTGGTCCCTGCCAAACAGCAGCTGTCCGAATCATTGATGCCCATGCTGACCCGCAATAGTGGCCCATATCTGGCTCTGGTGATGTGTGCTGGCACCATGACAGCTCCGCTGTTGGGGCTTGTCAGATTTAGCGGGACACAATTTTGATCCGGACCCAACCTCTTTGACCTCTTGACAGGATTTCTGCTCAGAGCGGCAATGCTGACGCTGGCGCGCGCACACTTGGCAGTGCGAGGGAGGAGCTTTAGGGTGTTGTACTCTACAAGAACACTATTGTTAAGTACAGGTCAGTGATAGATTTTTCTTTTTTTACGTCATAAATATGCCCATTAAAGACACTCAGTAGAGACAGGGCTGCCGTGGCAATTTAAACAGATTTGTTTGGGTGCAGAGGAGCAGGTCACATATGTTGAGCACATGGTCTTATCCGAAGTGAATGGATCTAGAACATTCACAGTGTTCCTCCCTCTAAACTTCTCCCCACTATAAATGGTTGAAAATGTGGAATAACAGAGCAATACTATTCGTGCACGCTTCCTTTAAAGTAGATTAGTTCAAGGACACTTCAAGCAGTGCTCCCATTGGAGATATTGTAGTTTAACCCTCTAGGCAGACTTTTACCAGTAGGAGAAGATAAACAATATTCGGTAAGATAAAAGTAATTTCCAGCATATAATTTGGCCTGACAATCTTGTCTGGCAAGTGTTACTTTTTTAAGTAGTTGACACTTCAAAGGTTTCTTTGTTTCGGAGTTGCGACTGTGCCGGAGAAGAGTGGAGGGAGGAGGCGGTGCAGCGCTACTCTGCAGAGACTGGGAGTGTGTGTGCACACTAAGGGCTGTACCAGAGAGTTAACCCAAATAAATTCCAGATCAAAAGCTTCATACAAGTTTAGGTAACTTTGTCTTCCTCTGAATATAACTATCAATTGAAGTTTGCAAAGATACAAACAATGTTTCCAGTGGACTATATTGAAGCTCTTATCACGGCAGAAACAGGATGAACATCCACATGGCATCTCAAATCCATAGCTTAGTATAATTCCCGCCTGGAGACAGGCAACCAAAGGGATTGAGAAGCAGCGGACTACAGAACGAGATAAGAATGGTTCAAATAATACACAACAAAATATTGTTCAAAGCATTAATAGCAGACTGCACCTTAATGGTCTTGGCAGCAACAATGTTGGACAGATTTTTCTTGGCCACCTGGGAACCTTTGTGTGTCGGTTGAAAGCTCGGCCCCTGTGAGGATTTGATAAGAAAAGGCGATAGTTATCAACATTGATCATCTATTAAAGACCAAATGGCAACAGAGAAAATATCACATGTGCACAACAGGCAAGAAAACTGGAAAAAGATCACAAAACGAAGAAAGTGTAGAAACCCCACTCATCTTCAGGGGGTAAGAGCGTACAACACGCCCGCTCCCCCCTGGCCCAAATGACCTATGGAGCCTAAGCTGCCATTGCCCGTGTAGAACTTGGCCCCGGGATAGATCAGTTATGTTAAACAACCCCTGTGGTGTGGTGACATTTATATCAATAATATTTCAATTTTCACTGCTCCACCTCTTTCCACACTGCTCTCACACCAACCGCATGTTTGGACCACCCAGGGGCAATCAATTTCAAAAAAGCTTTCCACACCACTGGAATCAATAAGCAGAGTTGTGAAGTACCCCGGCATTAGAAGCCGGAGGGAGATCGTACATTTGCGGTGATGTATAAGCAGTGACTGGAAATATTCCAGCATAACATCTAACTGCTGAAATACGACCCTTTTTTTTATTGTTAAAGTCGCAGCCGGCACAATTTACCGTTGCACAAAAACGGGTTTATAAGTCCACCAGCGTCAACCTGTGGTCTACTGCACCTGCAGGGCCATGGCGTGGTCGCAGAGGAAACTCTGGTATTTCAGGGGGATATGGACGCTCTCCTTGGGCCGGAGGTAAACCCTGGGACCTGGGGCACCTTCCTCCAGGTGAAACATGTTCTCCTCCAGCGGGGTTGGGGTTTTGGTTAGCGCTTTGAAGTAAGCCCACTCCTCCGTAGCAGTGATGACACTGGGTGGAAAGATTAAAGGGAAAGGGTGAGATGAAAGCAGGCTCTTGTATAATTCAAGGGATCTATAGAGGATCACAAATGAACTTGCCACAATATCGGGATTGAACATTGTCCATTAGATCCTACAGTTTGATGAGAGGAGAAGCAAGTGGGACAACGACCTGCTGGTGCTGTACGCTACATGTATTATTCGAGTCCAAACGAATACCCCCCAACACGCCGAAGCACTCGATCCTTAAAATGCGCTGCAGTCGGTTGCAAAGTTCTGCACGTCTCTCTACATGGCGTCCCGGGGTTAGAAATCTATCTTCAAACACTCGACCAATACAACGCTGGACTCCTGCTACAATTGGTCTGGGGGGGGGGGGGGGCGCATAAAGAAACCGGCACTAAAACGCAACATTTCAGGCGGAAGATGAATACAGGGACATTGACACAGACAATACGAGAAGATTATGCAACTTTTCAACATCAAAGCATGTTAACTGCATTTTGAGTCTTTAAATTACACAGTTTCAAAATTGGCTTGTTGGACCCACAGAATAAGATGGCATTCCTTGTAATCATGAGGCTTAAAGTTTTTTACACCACCAGCCAGCTTGAAATGTGGGATGCGGCTACGATGCATCAGCCTCTGATCTTGTGCTTTTGTCAGGGAACTGCAAAGATCTGTGCCGCAAGTCAAGTACTGCAAACTAGGGTAAAGTTAAAAGCTTCCATTTAACATGACATATTGATGGCAAAACGTATGCAATTCCCCCGGTAACAAACCTATCCGTAAGGTTAGATTTTTGTATCATTAATCTGAAAAGTAACAAGTGACTAAAGCTGTTAAATAAATGTGGAGTAAAAAGAAAAGACTGATCAATGTGGGTGGTTGTTCTTACTTTTCACCACTAATCAGTAAACAATATGTCTCAATGATGTACAATTCATATTTGGCTCCTTCAAAGATGCACTGAGCTTAACAGCATGATGAAGCCAAAGCCACCTTTTAAATTTAGTTTCAATATGTATCCTTTTCTCCACTGAATACTGAGGGGAAAGTCCAAAGGATCAATTAATGCGTCTAAAACAATATATTCAGTGCAGACGATGTGGCTTTCCCATTCTTACAAACTAATTCAAATAAGGAGATGAAGTTGACTGCAGAGCCAACAAAGGAAGTGAGATTTGTTGACGGCCTGGCAGCTTTTATAACAGTGTTCAGAGGTGAGTGAAAGCCCCCCCCCCCCCATGCAATCCCCAACAAATGGATTTCTAGGGAGAAAGCAACAGGAACAGATAAGACGCTCCGACAGTGGGAGGTCTCTGCTCTTCCCTCTTATTTGAATGCAAATATGTCACGCGTTGATGCAAAGAGGAAAGGGCTTCGTAAAACTTCAAGCGTTCCAGGAAGAGGAGGATTCCTCTCCATACGAGAAACTTTAGGCTCCGCCTTCCCAACATTGGCAGAAGATGCATCTTAATTGGAGACTCCCGCCTGTGCGTTTAGAATAAACTATGTTTGCCCGTGGCTCATCACCACAACAAAGACTCTGCGTGTACGTGTTTCATCTGAACATTAATAAAAAAATTAATATATTGGTCATTTTTAACCAAATGAAATAGAATGAAGTGCGAGGGAAAGGTGACAAACAGGCAGAGAAGTGAACCAATAAAGATGATTGAAAGGATATGAGGCGGGCGACTTGAATGGGCGTGGAGTTGAGGAAGCGCATGGAGACCGACGGTGAGAGCGGAGGAGCAGCGGCCTCCTGTCACTCTGCTGGCCAGCGGTCGTGGCTCACCCCGGGCTCTGTGAGGCCAAGTGTGGAAGGTAGCCATGCAAAATGGATGGCAACAGGTAGAAAACGTGTCCTCCACTTCAAGAGGAGCCTTTGGGCTCTAAGCAGACATC
This sequence comes from Pungitius pungitius, assembly GCF_949316345.1. NCBI lineage: Eukaryota > Metazoa > Chordata > Actinopteri > Perciformes > Gasterosteidae > Pungitius > Pungitius pungitius. Next base: position 24,967,106 of record NC_084900.1, read on the forward strand.
AAAGCTACTGCGGCCCGACCCTCCCTCTCTCTGAGTATTCTCCCTTCAAAGCCTATTGCTGGATTTCAGTTGGAGGGTCAGACTTTTCTTCTGTTTGTTTCTTTAGAACAAAGCGCCAACCGAAAGGCCCGGCTTCTTTTTTAGAAAAGGAAGCTCCTCATCAAATATTGGTTGAAATATTGTCGAGGCAGTAAGAGCGCAGTGGCCTCGGCGCACTGACCGAGCTGCGCTTCATGCAGTCCAGGATGACACAGGCTACTCGGGACGTTTTTTGTTGTATGCGTACATTGATTTTGCCTAAAGTGCAGCTCAAAAATTCAGGTCTGCATGTGGTGGATAGAAAGATGTTCTCAGCACAAATCTTTTCCCAGGAAAAAACCCTGTGGTTTTTGGTGTGTTTGTTGAGTACCTGCAGATTATTGAATTATTTTCAACATTAAAAACGCATTAGTACAGCCTTTTGGAAAAAAACGCTTGATATAATAAACGTTTGTGTGTGCGGGTGCAAAATACGTAAAATGCTTCATCCATAAGTGGATTATTTAGACCGATTTTCGGCATCTGCGTGGCTACAGTTACTCGTACTTGTAGCGTTGCTCGGGGAACATCACAAGTTCATCGCTTGTTGACTCCTGTTGTACTGCTGTTATATCCTACATTACATTTCTTACACAGCATTTGTGTTTGTATTGGTTGGATGGGGCTTCTCCAGATATGCAAAGGACATTAGGTTACAACTCTGATACAGACCTAGTTAATAAGGATATGTAATGTACCTTCTATGATATCTCCTCATCTCTTCACGTACAGAACAACGTCGCACGTAATCAATGATGGCTATTAATAAAATACAAAGCACGGGGTCATGAACTGCAAAGGTGTTCATGGCGCTGCCGTGTTATTGACCGGTTTCAATCCAACAGGTCAATAACACGGCTGACGAGGTGACTTGAATTGGACTCGTCAAATCCGCAATGTTAGCTTTGAAACACATCCCGTGCAGAAGCCTCTCCGCTAATTAACACGTCCCCGGCTCTTGGTAGAGGTGGCAGACGGCTCGGGTGTAAAGTGTCACACTGCGTCATCAGGAAATGTATATGTGAACTAACAGGGCGCTGAGCCGCTGAGAGGACGGATGTAGGGACTCAATAAGACCTGGTGGCTAATTCCATAATGATTCATCTATGGCGCACTCCAGCCTTTGTTGATCAACATGATGTATGTTAATCCAAAGCTCAGGCATGAGCAGAATTCATAACGAAAATGCTGGGCATTAACAATGACGCAAAGTGAAGGAAACAAACACGGCGTGGATACCAAGAAGGGGTTGATCTGGGAGATATCCACCATAATGGCTTCTATTTGTGGATTAAAGGTTTTTTTTTTTAGCTCTCCCCAGCTTTATGTCTGTGTTACTGAAGGAGTGTTCATGCAGACACAAAATGTGGTGGTAAATATGGCAGTTATTTGCACCATGAGACTAACATCGACCTCAATTATTCAAAAACCAAATCACTCTGCGAACAAAATGTAAATCTGAATAGGAATAAACACAAAACCAGCCGTCTCAAATTAGAGAATTCAAAGACGAAATAATTCACCCAGTACAACGATGTGTTTTGAGAGTATATAAAATCCCATTTCAGCGTTAAAACGGCACACACCCACACATGTCATATTAAAACAGAAAGCGAGGCATGAATCAGACTCGCACAACCTGAATAAAACAGTCACACAAACTTCACCTTCATTTTCTCATGTTGGTGTGGAGGATGAGCTTTCCTAATCCCTTCTGTAGAGCAGTTGTGTTGGCATCACTTAACGGGAGGAGCTCCATAGTTTGCTTCGGCATTACCAATCCTTTCAGAAGCTGTTTAGGTTGTCATTTGGTTTATTGTTCATTGGTGGCATGAATCGCAACGATAAGGATCTAATCCGCCATGACTGACAGCACCATGAGCACCGTGTTGAAAGCTCTCTGAGACTCTTTTGTCTTTAGAGGCAGCCCAAAATCAGAGCTATAAAGTTTAAGTTTTAAGTGGTAATTAACTTCAGACATAGGGGTGCCACTCTTGACTCGTCACTGACGCGCCCATAGTAAGTGTGGAACCTGTTTCCCCTTCTTATTCTTTTGTTGATGATGACTATCTGGTTTAATGTTGCTTTACTGCCCTCTACTGTTGAGTTTTTTTATGTCCTCACAGTATCAGCAAGCCTTGACGCCACAATGTCAAAAAATGGGGGGGGGTGAGGCAGAGCATCTCTTCAAAGAACAACGTTCTGGATTAAACGTGTCTCACATAGAGACACGAGTGTGAGGACACGGCATCCTTTATTAAAGCAGGATGGAAATAGGTTCTATCTCCGGAGCTGCCGAGTCACCTTTGGGGACACGACCGGAGCGTGCGAACACAGTGTGAAGCGGGGGCTAAGGGAGGGTTGGGAACGGGAAACTTGTACAGCACAGAGACACATACTCGCAGTTGGTGTGTTAAGACTCGGGACCAACCTGTCAACTAACAAACGGCTATGGGAGGGATGCCAGCATGACAGCACCGCCAGAGTCTCACCTGAGCTCAGGGTCGTCGCTGTGAATGGTGACCGTCTGAGGTACGTTGAAGGGGTTTTTGAGTACGAACTCCACGTACTCAGCGGAGCCCAGGCCGGCGTAGAGCAGGTGCTGGGTGGTTATGGCCTGGCTCAGCATGTTGGCGATTCCCTCCGCCTCGCTGTGCTGTCCGCTGGGTTTGATCTGATGAAGCTCTCTGGCCAACCGGGCTTCCGTAGTCCGATCCTAACATCCAAGAACAGTGGCAAAGATTTAACGCAGTCTAACACCAGGCGACGCAGCATCCCGACATTCTGTAAAGTATGCAAATGAATGACCCAAAATGCCCACTGTACATCAGCCCTGCTTATGGAGCAAAGACCTGGTTTCATATTGACACTTCAGGTTTGCTCCCTCTTTGTGTTGCTTCATAAAAATGTGGTTTAAATAATCTCTCTTGACTATTGGATTTTTTTTTTTCAAACTTTCTGACATCATGGCAGTGATGTTCCCAAATTCCCGGAGACCCTTGTGTGGTATATAAAGCCGTAGAATTAGACACGGCGACATGAGCGATACAGCCATAGTTGCAATGTGATTACATGTTAGGGTTGAAATATGGTGTGGCTTGAAATGACCTTTTCAAAACCTCAGAGCCCATTAGATTTTTCAATGGCTGGTCAAAAATAATTCCAAACATTGACAATTTCCAGCACAGGTACTATGAAATTATGACATTGAAATATAAACCATTCTCTTATTGTATCGTTTCCTTTGTTCAAACCCTTTAAATAATATAATGGTTGCAATCAACACCAGGGATTCTAGCCAGTAGGTACACTTTTCTAAAAGAAAAATTGAGTTTCAAAGTCAGGTTTGTGGAGCAAAGTGTGTGCGGTTTCACAGCACTAAAATTATGCCGGAGATAAACCTGGACCAAATTAGGCTGTGGCCATCAGGCAGAAAAGTATAATCCAAATTGAAAAGCCACTCTTAAATCTTGTACCTGTGCAAGCAGGACTCAGTAACCCTTCCCACAGCGTTGCCTGTGTTGCGGGCGCCTTACCACAGGAAATGTAATGTGTAGAATGTCTTAGGCAGACGTTCACCACAGTCAGAATCACATTTAGCATGTGCACCCATGGGTGAAAGAACAAGATGTGCCTTCGGGTAGAAGAACAATTAACACCTTCTTATACAGTCACTAAAACACAGAGGGTAGAAGGGCACGTCGCCACGAGAATTGCAACACAGGCGGTGAGACGCTGCACGCCGCCATGAAAGCTCCCTGGTGACATCTTACGGAGCCAGAAGGAGAGCGGTTCCTCCGCCGCCTCGCTTGTCCTTTTGATATGTAAGTAAGTGAAAGCGGCACACGGGGACGGCCCGATCGTGGCGCCGCTTCGCACAGGCGGCTATTTTGGTCTCGCCGTTGGCTTCCGGAGCGACGTTTGACCTCACCGTGACCTTCGGCTCTCCCATGCCCTCCCGCCGACGCACTGCGGCCATGCAGTCCAGCTTGCGGCGCCGACCGTCGGGCCCGTTTAGGTTGCGCTGCCCCTCCACCTCCTCCGGTCGGGGTGCCTGGGCGGCGTTCCTCCCTGTGAAGGAGAAACCGACCGTAATGATGAATATATTTACTGAACAGAGTGGAATCTTTGATCTGAAAACCCATCCAAACGTCCAAGTGAGAGAGGCGTTGACGAAGCACAAGAAACAACAGCTTGAAAGCAAACATTAGAGCAACTGGGCCAAAGCCCTACTGCCGGGTAGACAGACTCTTTTTGCCTCTATGGCTATTTACCTTTTACAAGCAGTATTAAAATAACTGAATCATTTACAGCACCGGTCACCAAATAATCCATCCCCATTTGAACTGGATCATGCAAATCACCCATGTACGTGACTAGAGAATTTGCCTAATCCGCTACTTTCAACAACAGTCACAGCTGCCCGAATCGTTGTCATCTAAAAACAGATTCATTTGATGGAGTAGGTTTTGTAAAGGATGTGGGAAGAGAAACTGACTCATTCAGATGTGTTTGTTGCATTTTCGAGTACCAAATGCTGATATCCGATGTTCATCGGATGTCTTTGTATGGCTGCTGGGTTTTAGTCATTGACAGAATGTGAGAACTTTAGCTAAATGAAAGAAATGTTGTAGAGAAATATGTAAATTCTCAAAAGTAACGAGCCGGACAAGTAGAAGATTAATCAGAGAAGCAACCCAGAGGCCCATGGGAACTCTGGAGGAGCTGCAAGGATCCACAGCTGAGCTGAGAGAATCTGTCTACGGGACAACTATTATTCGTGTACTCCACAAATCCGGCCTTTGTGGAGGCGTGGCAAGAAGAAAGACGCTGTTGAAAGTAAACCAGTTTGTCACCAAGCATGTGGGAGAAGATGCTCTGGTCAGATGAGACCAAAATGGAGCTTTTTGGCCTCAATGGAAAATGCTGTGTGGAGGAAACCCAACAGCCCTCCGCAGGCTGAGCACACCATCCCGACATGGAAACGTGGTGGAGGTGGCATCAGCCTGTGGGGATGCTTCTCTTCACCGGGTACAGGGAAAATAGTCCCCAACTGAGGGAGCGAAGGATGCAGCCAAATACAAGGCAGCCCTTGAAGAAAATATGATGCAGTTACTTGAGACTGGGGCAGGGGTTCAACTTGGAGCAGGACAATGACCCTACAGCCAGAGCTACAAAAGAATGCTTTAGATCAAAGCATGTTTTAAAATGGCCAAATTTAAAGCCCAGAGTTCAATCCAGTCAAGTATCTATGGCAATACTTGAACCTTGCTGTTCACACACAGTCTCTATCCAATCTCACTGAGCTACAGCTTTTTTGCCAAGAAGAATAGGTGAACATTTCCATCTCTAGATGTGCGAAGCTGGTAGAGACATACGCCAAAAGACTTGCAGCTGGAATTGCTGCAAAAGGGGGTTTTACCAAGTATTGACTCAGGGAGGTGAATACCTATGCATCCAATGTTGTTCTACTTTTTGTGTTCACAATGAAAGTACTATGCATGTTGAGTTGATCAAATGGAAAACGGTCCCAGGGGCTGAGTGCAATACACACACTTTTTTTTTTTTTTTCTCTCTAAGAATAATTTTTTCTCCCCGCACATTTTTCACCCCCCAGTGTCCTTATCAGCGAGGCATTGGGTCGACTGCCTGTCACCTCACCAGATAGTGTCTGGCCACAGTGCTTCCTTCAGAGCCACAGGCAGGACTAGGACAGAACACAGAACACAGCTCGGCTAACTGTCGCGACTGGACTCCAGGGAAGGCAATTAGGCACATTGTATGTTTGAATGTCACAGGAAGGTGGAGTGGAAGGAGTGCAGTGTGTAGAGCAGAGGTTGGCGAGAAGTAAGAAACAAACAGAGCAAAGATGAACTGACCGTGTTCGCGCCATGAAACCAGTTGTGAATAAACGTCTCGCACGTTTTAGAGCAGCCCGGACTCATTGTTTGCAACTCTTCCTCCTTCCTCTTACAGTGTGTGTTGGTTTGACTTAAAGGAGTACACGCCGGTTGAAGGCTTGCCTAATTGAGGAAAGAATTGGCCTCCCCCTCTGTGTGTTGTTCTGTGCGTGCACATGCAAGCGCACACAGAACATTCAAACAGGACTGTGGCTAGCCACCAGAGATGCTTCTGCAAGCTCAATTAGGCTGAAAATTGAGTGGTTCAGTGGTGCAGCCAAGAGACAGAATGTGAAATGGATTCGGTAGAGTTGATGAAAGCGGGAGCATGGTCACCGCCCAAATGAAGGACGTTAATTGCTCCGTGGCGTAGATTACACACCCGTGTGCTTAGTCATACGCTGAGTGCAGAAAAACATAAACTGCAGAGTTAATGAACGTGAAGTTAACCGAAATGTTAGTACATTAACACTGACAGGATTCAGTGGGCTGTGGATTGAAGCGCTTGCCATTGAGTTGGAGGGTGTTTCTGGAGGACAGGCTTCCTCCTCTGAATCCGCCAATCCCTTCGCGAGGAGTTATGATGTTAAAATGAGACGTTGTCACGTCTGCGGTCCTCCTCCTGCTAGGAACTTCTGGGCAGCCTGTGGAAGAGAAACAGTGTTTATTTTGCCATCCAGCACATTAGATGCATAAAAAAAATAGCTGCTGCGGGGTTTGCAAAAGTAGTATTTTTTCTTTCCATGTTTCATTTATTATTTGCAGGTATAGTTTCAACGTAAACATGTTTGGGTTGATTTTCTGTCAATTTATTAGATTTAACAAATGTATTTCTTCAATGGATGTGGTCAACAAAGATTGAAAATAAAAGATCCACAATTTTTCCTTTCATGCTAACTATTACTCCTACATGCAACATATTTTGAAATTATTTAGATAACAACCCAGTTCATGATTAAAATATTTAATATCAAAGACAGAACATGGTCATTTTATGTGGATCTAGATTATTCTGAAGCAGAGTCCATGAGGCCAGAGGGTATTTGATGACACATATACAGTATGTCCATGTGCAGGTCTACACAAACAGTTCCAGAGTTTACTTTCCTTCTTGATAAGTGGGCAGGTTGGCCTCGGACTGCAGGTCTGCTGTTGTCATTTCAGGTGCTTTGGTTTGATGGACGAATACATCTAGTTTAAGATGATTGTTTGAAATCAACAAAAATAAGAAAAGCGGTGTTTGACAAAGAGTGTCTAGAATGAGGAATAAGAGCTTTGCCTGTTTGATCACACATCGTGCCTGAGGTTGTCCTCACACACAATCAGTATCAGGATCATAACTAATAGAAGCAACTTCATCTCTGTAGCGCTAAATTTGATCCATTCAACTTTGAAGGCATATCCATGTAACTTCAGCAGTGGCTTGAGACTCGGGCGTTTGCCACATCTTAGAAACGTGCCAAAGTGAGATCTGAAGCCAGATCCGGACGGTTTGCCAAAACAAATCGCTTTAAGGCCAAAGTTTACTTTGAAGTAACATGTGAAACACTACGTTTCCATTGTAGACAATGCCAAAGTGAACACAGTCCAGTTTTAAACCCTGGCTTAGAACACTCAGAGCAGGATCAATACATGAAGACAGGCCTAAAGTGATTAATTAGTGGCCTGAAATTGCCAGAGGTCTGGACACCGAATCCTTGCAGCCCTGCATGTGTCATGCTGATTGATGGTGAATGGTTGGCCTCTGTCCGGTTTGCTTCCGAGTGCTCGCTGCCAGAGATGCAGTAGGGACGGCTACATGAAGATGTTAAATATATCCTGCATCCTGATTTTTGAATTTCATTACAGACGCTTAATGTTCCACTGTACAAACCACCCGGCTGATAGTTTGGGATATTACTGCAAAACCAGAGTCTTATATGTCTCCCTTTATGCTCATAATGGCAAAATAAGCCTTTCCTCTGTCTTTTTAAAAAGGCAAGTGGATAAGTTTGCACTCCAGGGTGCTCTTGTACAAAGACAGTAATTGATGGTCAATACTAGGCCTTCTTCTCACATTACAGAGCACTTACACTACAAGCTTTGTGGGAAAGGCTTCCTTATGTTTTACAACAGCGCTATAAGCACAAAATGCCCAGGTGTAAGAGATAAGTGCTTGCAGTCACACAACACGAAACGTGCAGCGCTGTGCCATCTTCACAAGGAGAACACTTGGAATTAGCACATTGCAAAATGCTTTTTTGGGTGCAATTTACAGGTAAAACTTTTGTATCAAACAGATGCGATCGCTTTGATACAAAACACTTGACTGAAGGAGTAATTAAAACAAACTTTTTAAATCGCACTCCACTTTGACACGATGATACCATTATTCCCATCAGCTTCCAAGTATTGTAACACAACTTTCTCAATTGAGCTGCTTAACTGTGGTGTAAGAAGTCTCTGAGAGGCTCCGGGATACCACTCGTAGGACATATACCGAGTGCGGCAATTAAGCGGCTTTTTTCCGCTCGCACCTCGCACCTCTGAGCATGCGGGAGCTTTAGAAGGGGAGCCACAAGCACCATCCAGATCTTTTAGAGGCAAACTCCCGTCATCAGCAAACTGATAATGGGCGGCAGTCAAATGAGTAATGGGGGAAGTGGTGTTGCCATGCAAACAGACACAGACAGCACGGTTCTGCAGATTAATGGCTGAGGTGTCTGCCGTCCCAGTCCATTCCCCTCTGCATCCATCACCCTCCCCTGGCCACACAACTCAGCCAAATGCATTTGTTTGAGTTATATTTCCCAAATATTACTGTCAAGAGATTACTTCTGCTGTCAAATAAATATCTTTAATCAATACCAAAGCCATCGAGAGCCCACGCTCAACGGCTCATTAAGGACCTTTTAGCGTGCGTTCGCTTGCGTCAAGAAAGGCTTCGATGATGGACAGAACCGCACAAAGGGGGCGTGAAAGGACGCGATAAGATGAACGCCCGGTGCTCTTTGCTTACAATACAACAAATGGCCCGATAATGAACCCAATTACGGCTCAGTGATTGTATCAGTCAATCATTTTAATTAATTTGGCTATCACTAGAACCATCTTAAGGCTCAGCGGATAATGCCTTCTTTAGCGCTAATCCAGGTGGATGCGCGCGTCTTGCTCCCGGGTCACATTATCCGTCCCCAACTGCCGAATCACGCGGGGCGATTGTTGAGACGTAGCTGATGATCCGCATCACTGAAAGGAAAGCTGATACTCCCGGTTTGTGTTGCACAGAGGAAGCCCAGCTGCCTCGGTGTGGTCCGTGTGGAGTCGAGTAATTGTAAAAGTGCCACGGGGCTAAACTCTATCAAATTTATTGACCACCTCTCTCTGTTGCATGACAATAACCCGACTGGGCACTACCCCACCTGCTTGTCCTCTTGCTCTGCCGGCGGTTCTTGAGGTTAAGCCCACAACAAACCACTGATTCACTGGCCTCGAGAACAAACGGGAGCGAGCGCCAAGGGGGTTTCAAAGTAGTGTGCAATATTCGATTTATTCTGCCTCCCCGTTCCAGGCCGCTGACCTTTCAAAATAAGCAGATTCCCTCTCACCTCCGGGCTAAAAGCAAAGTTGATAAAGTGGGGCCTTAATGCGCCAGCGGCAATAGCTTTTAATAAGACAGTTACTGCACCCCTTGGGGAGGTCACCCAGCCAAACTAATTGTCAGGTAAATTTCACTGATATTTAGTTCCACTGGTGGCAGCGATAGGTGGGGAACCCTCTCCTCTATCCCGCTGCAACAGTCACTCTCTGTAGGGCTTATCAGGACACTGCAGATGAGAAGCACCACGCGGTCTGGAGAAGGTGCTAATCTGTCTTCTCTACTCTGCTGAAGCAGACACATGTTTTTGTATGTGTGTGTGTGTGTGTGAGAACAGCAAAAAGGACAGCAAGAGCCAGTTAGAGATAGAGAAACGATACAGACACGGCTCAGTCAGCAAAAGATTTCATATCAATAGGCTTCTGTCACATGTGGGCCTTTCCACTGCCGATAAATATAAGCTGTTTCCAAAGTGGATATTACTTTCTGCTAATATTCACTTTGCTTGATTATAAAATTTAACAATGTGCATTGTTAGACCATTAACAATTCGATAATCTACTGAAGCATTGACTGAAGTATTTTGATAAAAGTTTTCAGTCAAAGCCAGCCCAAATTTCTTCAATGATCCTGGACAATGAAATAGATCAAATGCGATGTGAACGGGGCCACTCACAGAGCATTGTATCAGCAGGTCCCCTCAGCTCTATGCAACATTTTAGAATCTTTTAGCTCAATGTTTTTCGGGCACCAGCATTGCCTCCCATGCTGTGCTCAACAATATCTCTATGTCAACGGCAGAAAATCTGCGTGTAATGACGAAACAGTAGTAGGGTAAATTTGGGCAGAAAATGTCAATACTCATAAGCTCACTTTTCAATAAAATCAAAGGCGCCAACATTGTTTGTCATTCTCAGGTCACACGGCTTGCAAGAGAAGGGACCATGTGTACTGAAAACCCATGAAGGCGACAGTGCTTTTGAGTTCAACATATAGCCCTTCGACGTGGCTTCTCACTTACAAACCACAGATCCTTTCCTTTACATCTATGCATCTGCCATCGATCTTAGTCTGAGAAAGATAATATGATAAAACAGGCCATCAATTAATCCACAGTATCCGTCTGTGGAAAAGCTCTGGGTTCTAAATCACAATGACAACATGGATTAAAAAGATTCCACACTGTTTATTTGCACATACGGACTTCCTTTGACTCCGCAGACTTGGAACAAACTTTTAAGTGCTTTGGTTGAAAATGCCTCTTAAATGAATCTTTTGCCCAGCCATCTTTATTTTTCCACTCAGAGTCCATGTGGATTGAGCAGATGAAATCAACAATGCCTCGTAGCTTTCCCCCTGGATTCACCAGTTTCATGAGAAGAGCAGGCGGTCGTCATGCTTCAAAGCCTCTTCATCTGCTCCTATGGTACTCTGTGTGCGAGCGCTGTTTCCTTCCTCACGACCTTCTTCAAATCCCCCCACGTTCAATATGTAGTCTGAGCACAAAGCGTTGATTGTTGTAGTAGCTTGACAGCAAAAACAAAAGAGGCTAATTTAACGCAACTACAAGTATAGTGAACCAAAATCAAGCTGCATTAGTAAAAAAATGCAGAGAAAACCAATGAGTATGACAGAAATGTAATAGAAATAGGGTTGACATTTCAACAAAACACAATACACTAGTCAACAGCATTAAGTATATATTTAGATCAACGTTATTTAAATAATCACCACCCTTCCAAAAGTTTACAGGAGATTTTAGCCCCGCTGAGGGAAAAGCTTTCACTGCTCCGTTTTTTCTTCTTTTTTTCTCACAATCCGTGCCGTCAACCAATCAACAACCTCCCCTCACCTCTCAAGCTAAAAGCCAAAGGCTTTATCTGCAAAACCGTCACCACAGAAATATCGCCAGCTATCCTGCTTGGCCAGAATGCCTTTCCTCCAGTGGGCCCAGTAGTTTTTATTTCAAACAATAAAGGAGCCATGTAATCCTTGTATTGAACTTGGAAATCACCAATATTGGGAGTTACAGGGTTCTCCCATGATGTCAGTGATATACTCTACCTGGCTGCCACCCTGCATCAGCACACAACCTGTCCACGCTCTGCTACACCCGTCTGTCTACATGTTCGTGTGTAAGCATGAGCGCATACCTTCTCGGCATGTTTGAGTGATTTGACATGTGCGTGTGCAGCTCCTAATAAATCTTTGTCAAGCTCGTCCCACAGAAAATCCATCTGTCATATTGTTAGTAACTTCTAATGATCAAGCCCCCCTCCTTCCGTTAATGACCAAGCTTTACAGCCATTACCACCCACGAAATGAGGGCGCTTATTTATTACGGCGTGATGACAGGCACAGAGAAAGACGGAGGACATGGGAGAGGCAAGAGGAGAAAACCCATCTCCACAGAGAGGCAGGAAGAGCGCGCGCGCGTGCGTGATACAAGGGTAAAGGGTAAATGGATGAATGGGAGAAAACAGGAAGACAGCGATAAAGAGCAAAGAGGAAAGTGAGAAAGGCAGCGACAGATGGAGCCAGGAAACAAAGAAAAGTGCTTGCGAGTCCTCCCTCCCCGGATGGATTCTGACTGTCGGCCGAGGCGCCTGATGGATATCTGTGCCCTGATTGGAATTTACATGCCAGACACGGACGTGCTCCTCCCCATCCCCTGCACACCCAATAACCCAATGTGCTCTCAACCTGCCTTGAGTGATAAGTGCCGGCATACTTAGCACCCAACAATGGCACTCTGCAGATTTTCTGCAGGCCCCCAGAATGATGCATTGTTTATGAGAGGGAGTAGCGTTTCAACAGTTGATTAATGGCGTGGAAGCTATCGTCGGCTGCCATCGCACGGCGGGGGCACGTCAGGCCCAAATTGGATGAGTGCAAGGCGAGAGGAAAGGTGCTCAGTTGCTAGACGGAGTGGAACTATCGCATCAAGATATTCCGCTTTGGCACAATGTTTGCCTTGCAAGCCTGCACACATCCAAAAAATGGGAACTTTCAACAGCGGCATCAGCCCTGGGGATTTGCTGTCATTTCCCAAATGTAAACGTCAATAAAAGTAAACAGACGACATATACTCCAAGAGTTATAATCCAAAGCTGTGAATGGATATATGACCAGAATATAAAACAAACGTGTCATAGGTAGGAGGTTTGGGTGATATTGAAAGTGGATTTTTTTGAAAATTAGATCAAATACAATTTCCTGCTGTCAGATGAATTCCTAACGCACACATTATTCAATACTCTATGATAAGTGCATTTACCACAAAGCATCTTTCATCAGACCCTAGTATTGTATCAAGGTAAACAACATCAAAAGGCTCTCACCAAATCTGCATCCCTGAACAGTCGCGACTTTGCAATCAGCACAATCAGGGAATGCAGATCATTGATAATGGATGTCGATCATGAAGGTTCCTGTATTTACGTTGAGATTAATTGTAAGGTGTATCAATGTGTGTGACAAAAGAAACAAGATCAACCAAGGTTCCATACTTGGATCACATTATGGTTACGTGAGCCAGATCCATTCACTGGTGAATACCACCAGATGCTCCCGAGTGGACCTTGAGTTGAGATCATTTCGTCACACTTAAGAAAGCTGTTTGGGTGGTCGCTCCATCTGTTGATATTCTATGCTGACATTAGTCATGGGCATGTCCGTGTTAAAAAAAAAAAAAAAGTCTTCCAGTACTTGCCTATGTTGCCTGTGCGTATGTGCAGCCGCCCCCGGATGATGGTGTGCACCGACATGGGCGTGAGAGCAGGGCGTAGGCCCACATCAGTGCTGGTCAGCAGGGTGTCTTCTCCTAAGTAATCAGTGGTCAGCACCTCCACCTCGTGAAGGGCCTGCACCGCTGATTTACCCTGACGCAACATGTACTGGGGATGCAAAAAAGGGCATTAGGAACAAAAGCTGGGTTTAATTCATTTACGAGCATGCATTAAACACAAATGTGCTGATTAAGACAAGGGAGGGGGGGGGGGGGGGGGGTACATGATTAAATGAAAACAGGCAAAAGAAAGCTCATACGCCGGGAGTGAGAGTTTGAGTTATTGCTAAATGAATAACGTCAAAGCTGTTAAACGACTCCTTTACTTTCTTCTCATTAAACACTTTAAAAACTTCCCCAAGTTGAAAAACAAATCAATTCCACATCAAGGTCGGCCAAAGAGTTTCTGTCCAATCAGTCAATGAATAGCAGGGTGGAAAAGTTCAAATAAAAAAGTCCTTTCGTGTATAATTTGCTTCGGGTCAAATCCTTGAAGACAAAAACCGGACGGTTGAACAGCCACATCTCACGAATCACGATATTTATACTGTGAAAACCTAATTTACAATATGATGAAGTGTTTTCAGTATTTGACATTCTATTATCAGAAGCTGTTTTTCTCTGCAATGCCTGGTTCCCGCAATTAAACGTGTAATAGCAACCTGCGCGCGCTGCATGAATCCACGGCGAATGGTGCGTAACGATGCATGTTTTCCTTTGGCTCCACGCCTGACTAAGGCTTCTTTGCATCGGTGGGAATTAGGAGTTTGCGTTCCGTCCGACAAATAATCCCTTTCATGCCGCTGCAGTTGAGTCGAAATGTGGACCTCGGCCTTTTACCTTGAGCTCGACGGCAGTGGAACCGATGAGGAGCAAGGAGTCGCTGTCCCAGACGTCAATGTGCATGGTGTGGAGGGCCAGGTAGCGCAGGAACCAGCGCTTCTCTCCGGGCTTCAAGGAGTCTACTCTGAACTGCACCTGCAGGCCCGGGGAGGCTTAGATAGGGAGGAGGGGGGGGGGGGGGGGAGATACTTTAGCATGGAGTGGAAAACATCGTACGCTGTTCAAAAATGAATGATGACGTGTTAAGGCAGGATAAGGAATGAGGACATGGTCCTCTTACATAGCTACAACCGCTGAAAATAGTGAGAGAAAAAGGAACGATGCAGCTGTATTGGTTGTTTAACAATAGCAACTCGTATTTGGCACAATTCTTCTGTTTTAAAAAAAACTAAAACATTTAGTGACCAATAAGTGGCTCCCTGCTGATCGAGATTGGTTGGAGCAACAATCTCAAAGTCTAAACTTGAAGGGTGTAGGTGAAACAGGATTTATTAGTTATTAGTTGATCAAAAGAAAAGTTCATCGTTTTAAGTGATGGACTTTACAAGTGCCCCGTGTTACATATATTTGTATCTGACAATACCACCACTAGAGAGAGCTACCATTTCGATGATTCTGTGAGGCTTTCGCTTCGGTCCAGATGGCTTTGAATATGGAGGCAAAGCCGTGACGTCTGTTCCCAGCTGTCAACCTTGTGGACACAACTGAACGGGTGCAGCAGCCATCGACTGGGAGTCATTAGGTCTGATGATTGTGCTTGATGGGAGTACAATAACCGGGGAGTATAGGCCATTTCACAAAATAGGAAGCACCCTAGGGTTCCCATATTTCAAGATGATAATGGTTTCTAACACGCACAGAGAACCTGGAGAGTGATTTCATGAGCGGCGAGCTAAACTCGAGGCATTAATCAGCACATCCACCGTAGATGTCCCACTCCATCACTGGTTTTTATTATTTAAATATTACACAGTTGTAGGAGTACATCTACTCTAAAGATAATGGCTTACCAGTATAAATAGTAAGCTACTTGTTATTTTGTTCACTCCAGCAAGGTCATTTGCAAAGACGTACACACCGGCCATTTTTTGTTACGATTATCAAAGGATCAAAGTAGAAGTCAAGACACATTTAAAAAATGTACAACCAGCACCCGGGATGCGATTCTCTCAGGACTACTCTGCGGTGCAGCGACCTGAAATCCGACTTACCCTCTGACTCTGAGCAGCACTGAGCCAACCCTGCTGGTGAGTGGGTGCAATCAGTCAGCCGCGACCCAAACCCAACCTGAAACGCCGCGTCCATGTAATGGCGTGTGTGTGTGTGTGTGTGTGTGACAAAACTCTTCCCCACAGCATCCCTCCAACACTGTATCAAAGCCCCCATGCCGTCTGCATACCCGTCAGATGTGACGAGAGGCAGTGTAGAGGTTGAGTAATGAGTATCGTTGGTGATGGCCCTGCAGTGTAAAAGAAACCTGTAAGTAATCTGCTTCCCCCCCCCCCCCCCCCCACACACACACACACTTTATCTCTCTTCCCACTAAGCTTGCAGAGGTTCAAGTTCTCTTGAAGGCAAATACCGATGCCTGGTGGCGCATTCAGGTCTGTGGCTCCTGACCAACTTCATCTAAATTGTCTGATTTTTTATAGGTTTGGCTTCTGACACTTTTAAGTGAGAATGGATAAGTTACTGTTCTGATGACTACCTGAATTTGAGAAAACAATCATCCTGCACAGTCCATTCAGTAGTGATGAAGACATTTTTTGATCAGATCAAATTACGTTTCCCGCTTTGCCCCTCATGTCTTCCCGAGCGAGGTCCTTTCCTTGTGCATAACTTTTTCTTTTGGTGCTGTTTCAGTGTGTGTGCGTTTGTGACTTGCTTTGTATTTATTTTCATTTTTTGAATCGTCATGTACAATGGTTCTAACTTAAGTACTTGTCAAGGTATGAAAGCCAGCAAAACAGCATTCAGAGCTTCATGAGAAACTAAAAGGCTGCAGATTTGTTTGGTTGGGCTGCAGCTCATCATATTGACTTTAAGTCAGAGGTAACCTCGGGTTTCACGGCTGTGTAAGATCCACCCACAGGGGAAAGTATCATCAGATATTTAAAATGAAAAAGAAAGAAACTGTCTACGGGAACCTCCATCTTAGCAGACAGGCTATGACTGATCTGTTTGACAATATTCAAGAAAATGATAAAGGGAAGGCAAACAAAGACCAAAGCAGTCTATTTATATATATTTTTGTGCCGTTTTTCCCCTTTGCCTAACCCACAGTGACTCCCTCACCTCCCCCCTCTTCACAGAAACTCTCTCCACTTGCAACATTAATCCTCCCAGCATGCTCTTGTACGCAGTGGATGGGTGGCGATGAGAGCACAGGGGGAGAACGGGTGAGAGAGCGAGAGAGTGTGCTCCGTGCTCACAAATGGGGAAACGCTGACAGATCTGGCCCAAGGGTTGTGTGTGTGTGTCTCTCTTTTTTTGGTGTGCAGCTTGGTCTGAAGACGAGGAGCAGCACGCAGTCGACCCCCCCCCCACTCCTCCCCCCCACGCCCCCAACGTGGAAAGAGTGCCTGGTGTGCACGCAGCAGTGAAGGCACATTGAAAACCCTGCCGGGGGATCAACAGCTCTGTGAAGGCTGGAGGCAAAGAAAAGGTGAGGCTGAACTGAGTGTGGAGACAGATGGAGAGGCTGACGCAAACCAGAGCATCCCGCTAGAATACGGATCCTTAGAAAAAAAAAAAAAACACCTGATGGCCGTCTAAGGTTTGCCACTGCAATCCTGGGGATATGATGCAATTTTTCGTCTCATTTTTAAACAGCATAGTGTTACATTTTACCTCATACTGCTGGAATGATAACTAATGGCAGAATACATCAGCTGGTTAATCCTGTCAAACTATAATTGCCAACGTAGAATTGGTTAATTGTTTACTATATGCAAACTGCATCTAAATTTCTAACTCAGAGTTACGTTGAATACAACTTTGTTTTTCTCACTAATCCAAGTCAAGACAGAAACATTTGTAATTATCCTAAAAGCTTTATGATTCCAATTATTTAAAAAAAAGGTACAAAAAGGAGGAAAGTGACCACTAGAATTCCTGGTAAAGTTTGAGCTACTCAGAACCAAACACAGGAAATTCAGAACGTAAAGTCAGACATGTCCGGTATAGTCTGAACACGGACACAAAGTCCTCCAATCAATGGAAAATAATTGCATGAAATATAACTGGTCACATATTGACCTCTTGGTCACCATTGGTTACTCTAAATTTCCAGCGCATCCCACCACTACCTTTAAAATAAAATCATCCACTGTATTTCTTGGGCTGACATAACAAATGATTTCTAAAGGAGACAATTCCATTGTCCTTTTCTCTGGAATTATTGAATAATTGAATTGTTACTACCTCGAGTCCAAGCACTGCTATTGTTTGCACGTAATGGTTAAACTTGGGCACCTATTGCCTGAAAGCAGTTGCATCGCTGTGTGTGCTAACAGCAGGATTCCAAACCGGGTCTCACTTCAGTCTCCTTAGTGCCACACTGGGAGAGAGTGTTATGGAGTGGAGTCGATTGTCCTCTGGTAACAAAAGGAGTCATACTGGTTCATCTGTAGCGGGGATACAATGGAAATACAGTATTATTCGGTTACTTTTCTGCCTCTACGAAGCAGCAGCTGGCAATCTCGTATGATTGGGACCATCATTTTGAAAATGAAGAAATTAAAGCTCAACCAAATTGCCGGCTAATTACCAAAATAAAGTTTTACATTTCTTTTTTTTTTTAAGGCATTGAACAGAAACTTCCACCCTGCAGGACACAGAATCGGAGCCTCGACTGCAGCAGCTTTGAAGCTTCGACGTATTCCATATTCTCTCTGAACCCTCACTCACTACTTTCAGGCGCTCACACTGAATGACGAGGGAGCAGTCAGTGGATCATTGATCTTGTGCAATGGTGTGATCACTCATATCGTTATAGAACACTGCAGTCGATAAAGGGTACGTTAAATGTTTTACATAACATCCATTTGTACCGTTAGCAGGTAGACGATACAAAAGGCTATAAAAATGATCCAAATGAGGGATTTTTCTGATTTCCTCCCCTTAATCACTGTCTGTAAAATGTAGCAGATCTTTCTTTGTAACTGCAATATTCATTTCTTTACAATGGGGCTCTGCATACAGTGAAAGTAATTATGAATCCACCACCTTGGTTACATTGCTTTCAGCGACCGAGCGCTCCTTCTTGTTTCGACCATGAAGCGCACAGCCATGCTAGCGGCGGCTTCGGTAAGGATACACTTTGAGCCAAATGCACCCGACGCCATTCATCATCTCAGCATTCTAACCCGAACAAAGACTTTTGGTACATAGGGTTACAAGGTGTCCTTTCCCAGTAGAGGTATATTGTCAAAACAGTGACTTGCACCTATTAAAGTGAATGCCATAGGGTTGGACAGAAGTCTCATTTTGACAAATTTGTATATGATGGAAAAGGGAGACATTACGGAGGAAAACCAGGAGGGACTTAAAGCACTGCACATTTTCTCATCCAATTGGAGACAGCTAAAAAGAAATAACAGACTATCTCCTTGTAAAGTTTTACTATGATTATTATTATTCAACACCAATTGCTTATTTAACTACTCAGCAGACATCCGGTCAGTCCAATCATCATGCTCTGGTTTTGCCAATACTCTGCTCATTAGCATCTTGATATCCAATTTCCTCCGCTAACTAATGACAAACTGTTCTGGAACAATTACCATTTGTTCCATTGTTAATATAAACATATTGATTAGTGACACTTTAAAGCACTTTCATTAGACAGCAAATCACTGTGTCCACAAGTGACAAGAGTTGTTTTTAGTCCCGTTATCTCAGGGACGGGGATGATGAGGGAGCGATATGTGGCATTCAGAGCACAAATATGTTTTGTTTTCTCTGAGCCACCGGCCCAGGTACGGCAGTGAGGAGAGCTTAATAGAGGCATCAGGAATCTAAACCCAGAGCCAGCAAAAACACCCATTTTACAACTTTGCAGCTGAACTAATTGAGGTGGTCGAGACCTACTGTGTGTCCACCACAATGCGCGCTACGTTGTGTCTGCGCAATGAGTCCTGTTTGTGCATCGATTACTGGTGCAGCTCGGTGGCTTGTTAAGCACTTCCATCCCACCACCCCTGCATGCGAGGCTCGCATCTCGGTTTGCGGTTGACGATCAATTAAGGTCCGCTACCGGTCAAAAACACTCAACAAATATGTGCCTCCTGGCGAGACAAAACTACTGAAATGTTTATCCGTGAGAAGAATAAGGTCTCACAATGGTGTCGAATCACAGAGTCATCATAAGTAGTTTTTTTATGATGAGATGTTTAAACACGTTTATGTTTGTAGTCTCTGGCGTTTTCTTTGTAGTCGTTTCTGCTTTGGTATTTGTAAAATTCCAAAACCTGGGTAAACACAAAGAGAAGTTGTGAGCTTGCCTGTTACACGATATCTGTAGTGCTTGATCCTTTAAATGAGCGTAGTTCAGCAGTTGTGAGTAAATAGGTGAAAGAGCTTTGGGATATATAGAAGGATCTGCCTGAATGTAGGAGGGATTTATGGGAGTGTGAACTGGATGATATAGACTGAGATGCACAGAGAGATATTGACTGAGTTAGACTGTGTGTCTGGGGACTGGAGAATATGGGTAGGCGTAGGAAGGAGGAGGTATTGTTTGTGTGCTCGATATCACGCTCCGTCAAAATCTGTAATATCGCTTCCATTTCATTAGTTGCTACATGAATAGACTTGACAGCAATCAGCGGCCGTCCGGCTGACGGAAAGAGAAGTGCCTCGGCATCAGAGAACATCACGGAGCTTCAGAGAACATCACGGAGCTTCATGGAACGAGAAAGCGGCTTGTTGCCACTGTTAATCCAGAACGAGGGAAAACAAACCGCTGCCCGGTTTACATCCAGAATCTTAACAAAAAGATACTGTGGTCATATATCTGTTATCGATGGGAATGATAATCAATCAACATCCATTTGTCGAGTCACATTCTCAAACATGTCAGTATGCATTGAAAGCCACTTGCAGTTCCATATCATACTAAAACTAATGGAAGTCAATGACTGCCGGCAGGGTAAGAAAATAAAACTCATGACGCTAAACATCCAGTTCAAAATGCACACTGTTGGGACCGGAGTGCCAGAATGGTTTCATTCTTTCATGAACATTTACTGGAAAATTCCATTTGACTGAGCAGTAATATTGTTTGATTGCAGCAGTGGATCCTCACCAGAGTTGAAGGTGCCGTCTTTGTTGATGGAGGCCAGGACACAGGGAAGTGGAACACTAGCTTTTTGTTGGACCTTGTCACTGGTCAGTAGTTTGAGCTGCTGTGATGTCACTGGTGGAAAGCGATAGAACTGGAAGGTGAAGTAGATGTTTTCAGGCCAATTGGCAGCAACACCTGCCGTTGGGATTCTGGCAAAAGACAGACGGAGCTTGATGATTATTTCGAAAAATAAAAAGTGATCGCTGATGCTGCAATATTTGAAAGAAATATATGAACAGATGATTCATTTGATACCCTGAATACAATCAATTTATCACTCAGTGATATTTGTATTACAAAATCTATAGGGGCAGAAGAGTGGAATAGATATTAGAGAAATTGATGGTTGAAAATGTCATTAAAAAACTGGAATGCTAAATCACTTCTGCTTTTCATTTGCATCAGACAATTTCAGTATAGAAAAAAAAAATCAAATATGCATGTCTCTCGCGTTCTCCCAGAGCCCGTAACTCACCTTTACAGCTACTTAAAACTAAAACGCCAATAATAAAAATGAGTATTAGAACTCAAGGTGGTAAATCACACCTTTGGAATTGGCTAAATTAGACTGCTGATTGAGTGGGTACAAACTCGGCTCTCTACTTTTGATTTATTATGAGTGGATGGCCTGGCTTCTTCTTTAAAACTTAAAGCTGCGTGAAATCTAGGTTTTAGTCTCGTCTGTTCGTGAAAAAGAAAAAAGAATATAAATGTGGTTGTATGTTGTTTACACAAAGGGAATCATTGAATGTCGTGTGTTTGCTAGGACTCATACGAAGAGAAGAAAAGATATCTGACTGAGAGAACCTCCTGGTGTTGTGTACTCCTTTTCACACAAACACCCCTCTCTGAGTGTGATTTCACACACACACGCACAGATCTAAACACAAACTTGAAACTGCTGATGACCCATAAAAAGTCCCGGTGAGCCTGCGAGTGCTCGTTTCAGGATGAGGCTCTCTCTGTTTGCGTCTGATGCACGGATTAGTAATCACTCATCGGGTGTTCAATAGTGAGGGGGGAAAAGAAAGCACATTTGTAAACAAACAGGGAGTACGCTCACTGAAGGGCCGCCACAGCCGGATATTTCAAGGTGGGGGAGCGTTATGTGAAGTCAAAGTCAATCACTCGCTGTTGACTTTGACTTAAAGAAGCCGCCGTGCTTCATCTTCACAGAGGAGCCGGCATTGATTTTAATTCTGTAAACAGACAATATTGATAATTATGGCATCCCGGGTGAGAGCTAGAAATCACAGAGCCTATGCAGAGGCTCCCCACTTGCTAAGAACGACTGGTGCCGCCTCCTAAATGTGCCTCGCTGCCAAACCCGTTTGTCTTGATGATGAGGCAACCCTCGAAGCCACTCTTCAGGGACCTACAGAAATATGCACCGTGTGTGGTTTCAGGTTGCCATCAGGTGGCCTTGAAAAATCAAATAAGCTTTGATATCGTCACAGTAAACAAATTAAAGTGAAAAGCCATACTTTTGGACATTAAAATAACCGCTTTCTCTCCAGCTGATAATATGAAAGTGTTTGAACTTACCCAAGGGGTAAAAATATGCTCTCACTACAAAAATTGCCAGCAGATAGAAGGTACTTTGATTGCCAGCATGTGTAGATTAAACATGATAATGTGCTGAAAAGAGCCTGAAAAAAATAAAATAAGGGGGGGTTTTGCAACTACTGACGGTTAAAGTGGAACCTGGACGTCGGTCAGACCTCTTTTCAACAGTAAACCATACATGGATGGGGGTGAGGCGCTGCTCACACCAGACTTGGTTGCCACCACTTGTTTGAAGTCAAGGCCATCTTTTCGCACACAGGAGGAGGCAAACATTCTACTCCTATTTGTCCTGAAAACAAAGTAGACCTATTCGCACATGGTATTGGGAGGAGCCTCCTGCACCACATGTCGGTACACAGGGAGTCGTGGCATGCCGGCGAACAAGACAGATGAGAGTTGGGTTTATCGAACTGCTGACGGGGCTGATGACAAGATAGAAGGACACAAAGAGCGGTGCGTTTTGTACCCATCCTTCAGCAGCCCCCCTCCCCTGTCAGCCCCTGACAGACGGGACACTGGCTCCAGGGTTTCTGTGATGGGCCGCTGACAGAAGCGCAATTCTGCCCGTGTTGACGGGAAATGTGTTTATGTTCTTTTTCCTCAGAGCGCACGTCCGCTTGCTACGGCGTACGGATATGCACTTGACATGTGTGTAGAGGACGACGTGATGCCTCGCATGGTTTGAGTGCATCAAGGTCTGGCTGAAGTATAATGAAAACAGAAAGGACATCTCAAAGCAGGCAGGGATAAAGTAAGTAACTACTCCTATATTCCGCAAGACATTATATTTAGATGCATATCAATGATGCAAATGACAACTACTTTTATGCAGATCTCTATGACAACAACAATGGCTGCTTTCAGTATTACGACTGCAGCCTCATGCGCCTCACCTGTTAAACGCCAAGAACTGGAACACCAGCAGGTTTCCCTGAAGAGGGTCCGACTCTTCACGCTGAGGGTCAAAGGCCACAGGCTCTGTCGGGTCCAGGACGTCCGCCACCTTCCCAGCAGAGTCCACGATGTTGGGGAAGCCCGCGGAGTAGAGGTGGGCCAGTGAACTTCTGGAGCTGACTGAGCAGGAGCTGAGAGGAGACGGGTGAAGTGAGAGAATCAACCAGCGCACGTCGATCATTCGCCGGGCTCAAAAGACTTCAGAAGGAAACAATGTGTTGAGCCCGTGATGCAGCGGTCTCACTTGGGTGATTTGTGGTTGCAAATGAGGCAGGGAGAAATGATTGGATGTGATTAGTTTTATCACATTCAGAGCCAGATTAGCTTGGATCTGTTCCACTCTGACTCCAGATGCCTAACTTTTGGGAGATAACTTACTACTCTGAATATCCCGCCGGACTTAACAAAGGTGCAGTGAATCAATGATCAGACAGCATGAGGATGTCAGTTCTATCCGTCAAGCGGCGGCACCACGAGTAACGCTGGCGCATCCAGGCCAAAAAGCGCTCCCTCGGGGTTTTCAAACATAATTGGCAGTTATCTCTGATCATAGTGGCCACCTGTCTTTTTTTCTGCAACTATGGTAACATTCATGACTTTATATACTTCCAGGGCTGACACCCAGCGCTGTGGGTATGATAAACACAGTGCCCAGATGGTTGGCTAAAGTGCAAGCGCAGGAAAATGAATGAGAATGTTTGGGAATGTGACAGCAGTAATGCTGCCTGAGTCAAGCTGGTGAACAGCCAAGCTCCCGGCTTTGCATTTTGTGACATTATGACGCCTTGATCAAACTAATTAAGACAGCAACAGTGAAGATGACGGTCGATTGGGCTTTTTCCTCTGCGGCTTTGTCGATTTCATGCTTTCAAAGTTATATCTTAAATTAACCCAAGTTGATTAATATTGAAGCCATCATTTTTTTTTCTTTTACTTTTTTTTTTTTTTTTCAAAGGGAGTTCAATCAGATATGCGTGGTAGCTTCAATTAAACTTCTTTAGACTTTGTGGTTCTTCTCAAAGAAGTGGGTCACTCCACCCCGAACACAGTCAAAAGTATGTTTTGGCTCCTGGTGAAGCGGCAGAGATGCTTCAGCCCAATGAACTGAACAGCATCCCGTCTGGATCCAAACTCTGGGATTGGGGAGCTGTTTTCGATGCCAGCTGCTTATTTACAGACACTGTGTGCAAACGCCAGGCCTTGTTTCGGAGTTACTATGCTCGTTATTTTCAGCGTGCACTTTCTCTTTTAGCGCGCCACCTCAACAGACCTGGCTGCCTTAAGATGACCTCTCCACATGAGCTGCAATGACAACAGTGAGCTCATTGCCTTGCATTCAAAGTCAAAACTTCTTCCTCACAGCTCGATTCAACAATGAATTTCCACACAAACAAACAGATTGCTGAGACCATTACCCAAAGTGGCATGTTAAGGCTGACAAAAGGTCGTTTTTTTTTCCCTCACCGCTGTATTACCCGGTGAACACACGCTGCCAATTAGTGAGCCGATCGATATCCCTCTGTAGATAGCCAGGCAGGGAACTATTGTGGTAGTGAAGGACTGTACTGGCGCTCACACACAGATACCAGATACAATCCTAGCATGTTTTCAGCAGCTCCGTTCAATAATGTCTCTCATCGAACATGAGTAATACTCATGTCATCCTCTCGTGCTGCCATTTAGATCTTAGCTACAGCACAAACTGTAGTGAGCCCCATATGTATCCATCTAAAAGAGGCCAAATCAAAGTTTCAGATATGTGGAGTAAACTGGAACCTCCTTTTCCTGCTAACGTGTTACACAGCAATTCCATTGATCCAGTGGATTTACAAGCTGATACATTATAAGCGTTTAACTGTAAAGTGCCAAACAGCAACAACAAAACGGGTGCTCTTTATTGCTGTTCATATCAAACAGCTGATGACCACCAACGTACACGAAAAGGTATTTCGCTCACTTCTCCTACAAGATCAGGGACGGCTTTGGCTTTCAGAGAGCAGGACTGTCCCCACACTGAACAGGATTCAGAAGCAAAGGGCCGGTTGCATGAAAAAGTCCAGGATGTGTTTCAGTCTGTTTCTTTCTTTTACCTTCCAACTCCTACTGTGGAGCTGTCACTTAACTTGAATGAAACTGTAAAAACGATTTGACTTTAGATGATTTCCCATGCCTGAAGAGGCTTACCTGGGCATGTTCACCCCCAGTGTGATGACAGGGGCATGGACTGGAGTGAAGGGCAGCTCCTGAAGTTGGTCTCCTTCATCCTGAGCTGACAGTGGCCCATCGCCTTCCCTGTGAAGGTCCATCTCCAGGTGGGCAATGTTGCTGACACCTGAGCAGGCCTGCGGCAAAGTGGGCCAATACAGGTATTGCAGGTGATTATGAAAACAGCTAAAGATAACAAAAAAAAGGCCAGGAAAGCGATGCAGAAGATGACTGCAGATCAGATCATTTTTAAAGAGGAAAAGCCATGTACCGCACACTTATGGGCAGAAGGGAATAGGATTTCACTATGTGGCAGCCGGGTGCAAGGAGAGGACATGCAGCAAAGCTAGTGGTAGAGTTGTCTCAATGGATCCAGGATATGGCCTTGCACGCCAAGCCCGCTCCAACGTCAGCATTCTTTCAACACACAGAGGCCTTATATGCGTTTGCACGTTTACACAGTTCTTGTTCAGTCCCATGCATAAAATAACCTTGTCCTTCAATGTACAAAACGATTTCCTCTTAGTAGGCCACTGACTATTGCAGCATCATCATAGCCATTATCACAACGTGAGTGAGCGTCAAAAGCTGCAGGAGGCCCATTTTCTGTATTATAATTTGTTTGGTACAAATGTGTAATTGACATGTTCCGTAAATAACAATTAACAGGATGACGTGTGTGAATTATCAGAAGCTGTTTTACGCTATTCTTTGAAGTGACACGTGTGGAAACCATGAGACGCCGGAGCCAGAAGGTGTGACTGTTTCATCAATAATTCCCCACGAGGTTCCGTTCCAATTATCAACTCATTAATTACAGTATGTTGGTTTGAAATTTGGTTACGATGCAACTCTCTTAGTAGTTGAACTGTTTGACAACAAAGGACATGAAAAACAACAATGCTTTTGTTCATCTTTCATGATTTCTCTCCATTTAATTCTTTACCTGTGTAGACAAGCCCCTTAGTTTTTAGTGAAGATGCAAATCTTAACAAGTTGGTGACAAATACCCAGTTCTTTTTGGAAACAGTTGGGCCATGGGGTTTTTGCAAGTCTTCAAACAGGATAAATACTACATTTGTCAAGGAGTATTATTATTAAATGGGTATTTATGGCAGCAGCACGGTGTATGTGAAGTAGACTCGCATACACTCGCACTGGTGCCCATGTCTAAGGCAATGAAGGAAGGTTTTAATCAACACGTTGTCAAACCAATGCATCAAACTATGACACTTTATGTACCCCCTCTAACCCACGTGAGTCACTCAACAACAACATGAGGAAACGCTAACAGCGGCCTCTGGTGGACGGCCAGCCGCCCACTCGCATCATGGTGGCAAACTGTTAAACGAATAACAAGAATCGAGTTTTGAATGCCAAAACAAAAGGTTGTCATCGACAGTAAGTCAAAATCCTTGTCTCTTTCTGGGGAAATAACATGCAAATCTTTGGTAGCAATGATGAATATTTTACTGTGGCGTGAAAGGAACTTCTTTTTCAAAGACCTTTATGTTTTTCCCTAAATATAAACAAAATGAAACTTTTGTAGAAAAATAAAATAAAGTGAAAAGAAAGAAATTGGTGTCCCTTGCTGCTCTAACAGGACAACGCATAAGCTTTCAATTTAACTAAAGTGGCAAAGACAGAATTTCTCTCATTTGAATTCGAGTCAAATTAAAAAAGTAAATAAATAACACAATTGTGATGAGTTAAATGCCAAAAGCAAATTGTTAACATTGTAACTTGGAGGCAGTCTTGCATTTAATCTGCAATTTGTTTAGCTTGTCATTTTTCCTCCTTCACAATATCAGCTTTTTAGGGGAAATAATATGTTTTAACGCCCGTGGATCAATTCAATAATGGTATCTAAATATGTTGGGGCATACATTAATCCCTCCTTCTTGTCAGTAGCACAGATGCAGCTGGAGGTGTATTAGCACTGATAATTAGCTGAGGGAGTGCTAAATGTGTTTTTCCCGTTCTTTGACCCATCAGAGGACACGCATGGCTGTGCATTATGGGGCATTCCGTCATGCAGCAACAAACGCGTCATCGTGTTCCCTCTCTGACCCATCAGCTCGTGGTATAATAACCTTAGAGGATGAAAGGCACGGTGCAGAAACCTTAGCATGTTTAAAAGGCTCAAAGTCATGGCTTCATGCCGTACCTTAACCTGCTGCTATAAAACCTACTCTGTGTGATGACATATGAGTGACTGCTCTTTCCGTTGAGGTTGTGGACAAATGGGAGCATCAAACAGCACATCAACAAGCTGATTGAATGACAATATGTACAAGAACTACTTTCTGATTATTATAACTGATGAGTAATGGCAGCCAGGGGACTAGGGATGCATTATGCATTATAGTTACTCACTGCTTGGACGTTTAAAGTGGTTTTACGTTTGAAAACAAAGCATTTTGCAGAATCAGCTTCCATAATTCAGCAACTTTCATTTAAATTAAAGAGAACATGCTTATTAAGTGAGTTTATGTAACTACTTAGAGAAGAAATACCACATCCATTTGTATATCGATAAAAATGTTAACGCACAAGAAATAAACAATATGATCCTGAATTCAATACATTACTGATATTACCCCGAATCAAGTCTCTGCTTAAGCTGCTTTTATATTATGCTTTAGAATTCACTACCACGCTACACCAAGCAAATATAGTATTGACTCACTTTAACAATAGTAACCCTCGTTTCCATTTGAGCATTAGAAGAGCCGTATGAAAACAGCGAAAGTCGTTGTGCCTGGCATGTTTTATTCCAGTAGATTTACGAGATGGGGACTAGAAACGCCTTTGCCAAATAAGTGACAAATAAGCGAACATTAATCTCATGATGTATTTACACCGTCTACGGAGAGTATGCAATCTGACCAATATTATGTTATTAAAGAACAATTCAAACTTTCCCAATCAAATCAAATTATAAAGCAAATCAATTCTCTGTGTTAACATCAGGCGAGTGTACTAACCCTGTCTTATACCAGAGTTGGGTGTGATTTTCTTTGAAGCTGTTTTTCTTTGTAGTCTATTCATTGCTCTGTAATCAGGTTCTGCATTCATGTGCGACGGTACAGTCTACTGGTTTCCGTTTGTAGGAGAGTGGTATTGCCAATCACCTTTTAAATGCAGGTGTCTGTGCAGAGCTAAAGAGAACAGAACGGATGGGCTGAAATGGCATTTCAGAAGTTAGTGATTTAGAAAAACATTTTGGGGTGGGGTTATAAGTAGCTTGCAAACTGGCTGCTTTTAAAACAATCCAGTCAAACAGTAAACTTTCAGAAGCGCAGGAAAAGAAGGTCTCTGCTCCGATACATCACCCCCAAGAAGACAGCCCCTCACTGCAGAGACTTATCTGTTGTCAGACTGATGGTCAATGAGATCCTAGTTTAATTTGATCCAAAGCTGGACAAATTAATTCCATCTCCAGAGCTTAGTCTGCCATATCTACATATTCCTTATGGCAAATCATAACTACTGAATTTCACTATTTAACTTAACGAGTTAGATTAGTGATCCCGAAAGATTCATCGACAAGTGAACTGTTTCAGGCAAAATGAGTAGCTGTCTTGATAAAACCAACCAGTATTCCCCCCTTTCACCCAACATGAGGGATTCAAATGAGAAAAAACAGGCAAGTGGATGACTGGAACCATCAATGGCCTTTATGAAATATTGTATTGTGATAACTTTGACAGCAGCAGCGATGTAAATAATTGATGGATCAAAAACATAAATCCCAGTGAAGGAGTTCAAATGTTGATTCTAAAATGACTACAAATAATTTGATACCATTACATTATCACACAAAATTCTGCAACCAATGCTCTTCTGACTTCCAGTGTATTTATGTAGATGTATACAAAATAGGTAAGTTGTCCTTACAGTATTTCCACAGCACGACCGAGCCAGACTTTTAAAACCAAATTGAATTGTGTCTTTTTTAGCCGTTTGTATGTCTGATTGTGTTGTAAGCCTGATCCACAGCTTCTGGATCATTCCTGCAATATGATTCATTGTTTAAGCTATATGGATTTCGGGCATGAAATATGGGAGAAACCCCATTAAAGCTACTGCTGTTAGAATAGTTAGAATATAAGCAAAGTCCTTCTTAGCTGTGCTGACGCGTAAAAGAAGGTGGAATGGCCAGGACAGCTTTGAAAGAAAGCCTCCCAATGGACCGCAATAACAAATGGGAACGAAGACACCTTTACAGAAAGGCAGGTGAAGAAATGAGTCATCGATTTACAGTGTAGACGTGGAAGGTTCCACAGTATCTGTTTAACTCCTGGATAAAATCACTGAATTCCTGCCACAGAAATCTTACAAAAGCTGAGGCAGAGCAAAACCAAAGAAGTTAGACAGAATATCCACTTTCATTATGTGCATCCTTACGTGCCATGAGGGTGAGTGGGTGTTTGAACTCTAGTGACTGCCTGCATATCCTTGGGGATGCATATCCGATGTGGTGTTGTTGAAGTGTTGCTGTGCACCTGGTGAGTAAACTCACCTCCGACTTCCTTTCGCTCGTGGATTTTCCTCGGTTTGAACGTGTGCGAGCACAAGGCCGCGTGTGCGTGTGAGCGGACGGGGGCGGGAATCTTACGACATGTGACAGCCGGTGGGCCGATGCCAACGGGGAAGGATGGAGCAGAGAAGGAAACGACTGTTGCCACGGCAACGCCGAGCTTGAGTGGCTGATGGTCGGGTAGCGGGAAGTAGCTGCCAGCTGAGACAGCGAGAGCTGCAGAGAAACAATGCAAAGGATTCACTGGTATTATTGTGATTATGAAAAACAGGGATCAGTAATGTACTTCAAGCCAGAGAGACATGTGTGCCGTCTCAGACGACAAAAAACAGACCATTACGCCGCTTTGGCACTTATCGCGCCACCCGTTCCTCCACACAATATCCTTCAACACTGTCATGCCCCAGCAGGGAAAATGACTAATTACTTATCTGTTCCCCTCATTTCTTCCGAAGACTTTGGACTGGAAAACGAGAGACTATGTAGCTACTAACGTGAGAGAGGCTGATCCACAACAACAAGTGATTGACCAGATGCAGATATGTAAAGAGCATCAGGAGTAAGGCGAAGTTATTCTAAAGAGAAACAGTGAAGGCCGATAAGCACAAATGGTTTGACCCACAATGCATCAGCCTGAAAAGAATAGGAAACCACTTTTTGTTTCAACCATTTGAATTAGATTTTGTTGGTGTTTGTTTTAAATGTGACCTCATCACTTACTCCATCATTACCTGTTGATACATTCTAGACGTGTACGTCTCTCTCCCTCCCCACTTTTTTTCTTAACAGTTTTCTCTAACAGTAAAATGAATTGTTCACTCAGTTCAGTTTAAAATATAACGGGTCCTTTTCACAGCAGTATTTACACATTAAAGTTAAGGAGAGAAAGGGTGAGATACTTGCAAGAATAGGCAGGATAAAAAAAAAAAATCCAACCCCCACATCAGCCGAGTGTTGCTTACTCTTTTTCATTCCCTACATCTATACTTTTGATTGATTCATGGATTGCTGTGGGGATGTTAAAATAACTTTAAACAAATATGACTTAAAATGACTTCCGAAAACAACCCTAGCTTTAAAAGTCTGCCAAGAAAGGGAGGCATTACATTCGTTGAGCTGCTGGAAGGCTTTTCACAGGAGGTGTGAGTTTCATTGGTGGTAGCTTAATGCCAATAGGATTGAAAAGTAATGAATTTGAATGTGAAGGAAATCTGTTTAACAGGGAAACTCGGAGTAGTGAAGCGAGAGTAATGCAATGCAGTAATGAAATGTACTGAATTTACCATGTGTGTCACCAAAGTCCATGTAACTCCCTCCCCTCATGTCTTTGTCAAAATGCTGTAAAAGCTATTATTTCAATCCAGAATTATTTGACGTTAATTTATAAAGACTGCTTTTCCAATTATTGCATTCTCCACTCTCATTTGAGTTCAGACACCTCGCCATGTATTACCCTGAATGTTATTGTAACACATGAATACCTGCACATTTGAAATAGGTCTGCCAGAATCACAAGCAATTTTACTACTTCATTATATTGCTTCATCATTTGGATTCCTCTGATCTGGACAGCTTTCTGCTATTTGGCAAAGGCAGCAAAGTAGTTTGAGGAGTTTAGACCTCTGGCACGAGCCCGACCTGAGGTTACCTCCCAATAGGAGGTCCGCAGGGAGGCGTCCGGGAGGGATCCCTGTCCCACGTCCCGACCTCATCCGTTGGCTCTCTTTGCAGCACCTCTGCTTTGCATTTCAATCAAGAAATCGGCGCTCTTCACTTTGTCCCTCAGCGTAAGCCAAGACATCCTTTAAAAGAAACTTAAACTGGCCTTTTGATCGTTAGAATGTTTAATCTAACCCGATGAACCCGGCCAACCAAATATTCCCTGCTAAATATTCATAACAGCGTTTCTTTTTTTTGTTGCAAATGACAGCGGTGCCTGACTTTTAGAAGGGCTGCAATACTTTGTACCAAAATTCCTGATATTTTTACACTACACTCCACCAACAAGACCAGAAACTATTTATTCCAAATGAGCCCGTTCTAAGGAGGTCTTTTCCAATGATTGAGGTGACGCTCACCGCATTCCGATTATCGATTACTGTACTTTTTTGGTGACAAAGACGATTTGATTTGGATTTTTTCGGGGGGCTCAGCAGAGTTTATCTTGCGAAACATAGAAACAATGTTAAAAACTGCATCACAGACATCTTGAGGTTAATATTCCTCAATGGTCCTAATTTCCTCTTCTAATAGTTTGAGCGTTGTGAATCGGTTTTAGTCAGAATAAATGGCTCTCTGGGGGACGATAAAGACACTGCATAGAACCCTATTGAGTGGTAATGAAGGAGATGTTCACTCACACAGTGATCTGTTGGACACGCGTGTACTTCCTGGATATGCTATGCTTGTGAGGACATTACATTGATTTACTTGAGTTCCCTCTGGCTTTGATGTAGATCAAACAGAAGCCATCCCACTGCGTAGACTCCATGTGCCACAGTGACAAGTATCACAATAAAACACTAGATGTACTGAGCATGAGGAAATATTTAGTGTGTAGCTGAGGGCCAAAAAACACCCGAGATTTATGACCTGATTCAAGCTGCGGTAACCTTAATATGGATGCACTGGTTACAGCGGTATCCATAGCAACTGGAATAAAGCTGAGGAGCAAATTGTTGAGGTAGTTGTGAAAATAAACAATTTATTTCTAAATTCAAGGCCCCCTTCATCTTCCTTTGAAATGGGAATAACAACGGGGAATGCAATTTGTGACATCACCATGTATTTTCTGTACCAGCTTGCTCCAAATGTCCATTGAAGATACATGATGTTCACGCTAACTTAAATATATAAATAGAAGACTGCATGTGCTTAGTTTATGGAAATATTCTAGATGTCTTGTGAGTTGTTTTCAGCACAAGCGAGTGGCTCTCTTCAACAACGGCAACCTTAGACATTCCCTCATTCACACTTTAATACCGACAAGTTGTTTATGTTGAATGGTGCACACAAAATGTCACTGAAATAGAGGTTGGAAGGGGTTTAACTCACTTACGCGTGGTCTCAGAGTGGATATGCTCATTCCAAACGGCTCACTCAAACACTATGGTTGGTGTAGGTGTAGCCATAAAATGAGCTGTTCTGGCTGTTAAGATTGGGCAAAAGTTGCACAAAATGTGTTCAAAATGTTCCAAATGTCAAGACCAGTGAGATGTTTCAGTCCTCACAAGTACTGCGAAGCCATATCACATTCACACACGGATACACGCATGTACTGTATGTGATATCACATTGAGTCATCACGTTCTGCACACAGAGGGTGTGAAAGACACTCTGCATGTGAGTATCATGCACACACACACACGCTCAGCTAGAGAATACGCAGAGGCAATTAGTAGTGGCAATGCTGTGGCTGCCAATGTTCTGAACCTGACAGCCAAGCAGATCATCTGTTCACATTCTGGCTTCATGGGACCTGCATGTGCGTATGTGTGTGTGAATGTGTCCGAGGTATGGTGTGTGCGTGTCCATCTTAGTCTACTATGCATTGTCAATTCGAGGGCAGTGTTTTCAGACGTGTATATGTATACCACGTGACATTCAATGTTTATTTATTTATTTTAATTAACGTCCATACTTAAAGCCAAACCATGATTTTCTTCGACTAAATCGAACCAAGTAGTTTTGCTGGGTTTCAGGTTTGTTTGAATTTGTTTTTAACTTGTTCATCATGCTAAATACTGTGATTGTAATTCCTGTGATGCGTTGAATGCAAAACATGATTGAGAATTAGGTTAAAAAGAAGCAGAGATTAGGTAGTTAAATTTGAAGAACAAGAGACAAAAGAGTCAAGCACACAAAAGAGGAAAACATTATAGAAGCATGGGAAAAGGGGGAGAATCAGGTTGGAGTGTGAACAATGCGGGTTGCATGCAAGTAAGAAGAAGTGTTAATTGAGTGTGAGTGTGACAAGAGAAAAGCAAAGGTGAGGATGTCTCGCACAGAGCGAAAAAAGAGAGACAAAGAGAAGAGTGACCTGAATCCCTTTTGAACAAAAATTATAAAAATGGAGAACCAGGGAAATTATAATAATGTACAAATGGCAACCAATGACATACAATGAACAGTTTATACATCTCCATGTTTTAGGAAGTTGATCATTAGTGGTACTCAGCCTGAAATTGAGTTTTAACCAGGTAACAAACTTGATTAAAACTACAGTTTATAACTTGAATGAAGATTTTGAGAAAAACTTGTTACGACACTACTTACAACAATATTCGAGAATTACGAAAGTAAACAGATTTGCTACATTATATTACACACAGAACGGTGCAATGACACCTTTTCATCTTTTGGGAATGGGACGTTTTGATGCCAATCAATCAAACATGCTGCTCAAATTGATACCACTATATTCCTTAACCATTCGCTTCCACACGTTTGCAATTAAATATATTACAATTTGTGTTGTCACTACATTAGGGTTCAAACACAACAATCAATCTTTAGAAATCTTCAACCCTATTCTTTTGAGAACAAATTCTGGCACCAAGCACCTCTGCGAAAGAAAAAAAAAAAAAGAGAGAGAGCTGCACAAATGAGTTCGCACTGAGGCCCGAGCTGGCTGCCAAACAGCCCTCTGCCAGCAACAAACTAAAACATGGCCTCACCTCCGGCCCACAGACTACAAGACCACCTGGGCAGACAGAGCGCGAGCACGACCCTGAAACATGACCGCGGCCCGACGCGAGCGATCATCGTCAACGCGGCCAAAACACACTCAGCCGCTCTCCCAAAAAATGCCGGCTATAAATACCACCGGATCCTTAGCATTCTGCGCGGCGGCGGCGGCACGCCGAGAGTGTCAAGGATCAATAATTTATGCGAGCAAGACAAAGTTGTCAGATCCAACAATGTCTACAGACGGAGCTGGAGCGCAACGGCTTGTTTACAGAGCCAATTTCAGAGCAAGATGCCGTTGATTAATCAGCGCCTGACAGTCACGTAGAGGGGGATGGAACTGTTTTTTGTTCAAGATGCAAAATCATTTTTAGGATTGAAACAAGTGTATTTTTATACCAGTATCTTTGGGAGCGTAGGGCATAGAGAGAAAGCGAAAGAAACAGACTGCTTCATGGAATTTTGTAGCACACATTGGGAGTGGTGATGAGTTGCCGGGTGACTGCCAGCAGCGGTGGCACAGCTTCACACAGGGCTTCAGGAGCCTGGACACCCATCACATAGACGTCCATGTTGTGCACACTGAGCACTAATGATGACGGCTGCTAGATTGCTCATTATTGTGTTTGATAGACTTTTGATGTTATGAGATTCATTTACTGGAAACTTTACTGGAAGCTGCTTTCAGTGACTTTTTGTGGAACATCTCAAATCAAGTGACACCTTATTGCATGTGGGCGTGACTTTTTACACATTCGGCAAAGCAGCATTACATTTTCTGATGTGTTTCTAGATAACAAATCGATACAAGTCACTTAATCACTGCACCGACTCTTGGCTCTTAGAGTTAGAATTAACAAACACATCCGGCTGGTCACTAACTTTGTACGTCTCTTGTTTGTAAAATGGGCTTTATCAAAGCGTGCACATCTGGGTACAAGGTGGGTTGGCGCAGAACCAAAATAATTAAGCTAAAGGAGCTAACAAGCTCCCGTTAGTGTTTAGCACACTCACCTGCAACACATACCAGTATGTTCATCAGGCCATTATCTATTCAAATCATTGATTACCAACACAAAGACAAAAAGACTATGCTGACCTCTAGTGGCTGTAGTCATCCTCCAACTCCGATGCCAGCCGTGCACTATGGGAGCGGCAATTCAGGCGCATCAAATGAAGCGCATCCTTTGTGCATGTTTTTGGGCCTAAACCAAGTATTTCTGTTGCCTAGCCCCCCCCCACCCACCATGGTGAGGGTGTTTCTTAATTTGTATTATTAATGCTGTATGTTTGCTAGCACAGATGTTTTGGGAATTACAAGATGAAAAAGAGAGCTGAGCAGTATGGCCACAGTCAGGTCTTGTTACCCAGTGGCAGCAGGCCACTTGCAGGACTCCACCGCCCCCGCAGCTTAATCAAAATAGTGTGATTTTATGGGTGTAGCGCTACCAGCTAGTGGGTTCAATTTAAAATGAGTCGACAAGTCAGACTGTGGCTCATATTGGCCCAGAGAGCGAACACTGAAACAGACCAGATCTCTCTCCTCCTCCGCTCTGTGGCACAATTCTAGTGTTTATATATGTGTGTGTGTGTGTGTCCCTAGTCTCATCCTGAGAGAGAGCAGCATCCATCACAACTCCAAGTCTCCCTTGACACCTCCACTCAGGCTGAGAGATGGACGGTAACAGTCGCTTAGCTCAGCCCGGACGAACAGACACCCAAAATACACATACACACACACACACACACGCACACGCTGCTGCTATGTGTTTACATACGTTGATTTGTTGGACTCAACACTAGGCGCAATTCAAATGATTACACAGTCAATGTAGAACCTACCGGCACTGTGTCAGTCGCCTGTGAGAAGCGAACCTACAGCGACACTAATGGGACATTCAATCTGATCTAATCCAAGTAAACAACAGTTTTACTCTTATTTCTGAGGTTTCTGTGGGGATTCTGTTCCATGATTGACACATAGACATCTTGTTGTCTTTCACCACAAATACAATTTTCAACCACCCACCCACACGCTTCCTTTCTTTCCGTAAATCAGCTGCCTACTTATTAAGCAAAACTCTGCTTGCAGGATATTTTCATCGACCCAATTACTGTGCAATCTGATAAAGGGGAATCCACATCCGCTGAAACCTTTTCGACAAAACCAGACACAGCGCGACTGTGGCTTAGTCCACATTTATGATGTCTTTAGAAAGAGCACAGGGGGTGAGCTGCATCCATGTAGAGTGACGTGCTGGAGGGGCTTCCAGGTCAACAGTGAACTGGAATCCATTCTGATGGTCAGGTACAGGCAACAGCCACACAGGATTTGAATCAACTCTGAATACATTATTATTTGTTTATCCGTTTTTGCAGAATTCTTGTTTCAATGGATGACTTCATAAGATGATAAAATGCCAGATGTTGGATTTGCTCTGAGTGCAGAGTGGCCAAAGAGCAGGACCCTTTGTTGACCTGCTGATAGCAAGACTTATTTTTGAGGGAGAAAGAAAGTAGCATAAAGACTCTTAAGTGCTTGTGATGTAGTCTTGCTTCTATAGTGAAAAATAAAAGCGCTTCAGACAAAGCCTCTTCATCACAGTGCAAGCTGTTATAGCACTTAGGTTCACCCTCCTGTCGTGTCGCCCCCCCCACCAACCCTCTTACTTTAGTGTTCTCCATCAAATGTGACCGGACTGCTTTGACATTAACCCCAAAAACATTAGTCATCACAAAATGTATTACTTAACACCTTTTTTAAGCTGTAAACAATGTCTGGGACTAGGGGTTTGATGAATAACTGCTGTGAAAATACAAAGAATAGACACTTAACATTTGTAGAAAAGCTTGATGTCATTCTATCGACAGTTGTATATCTTGTTTGTCCTTATTTTGTCCTTCATGTTTTCAATTCTCCCACTGCCTCCTGTGTCCTCGGAGGATGAAAATTGAGAACAAGTAGCCACTCTTGGAGTGGAACGTCACCCCAGGAGACCGTTCCTTTGGCGCAGCCTACTCGCCATGTGTTGACTGGTCAGTCTCATAAGCCTCATTTATTTGAATCATTTCTGTCAAAGGAATGGGATGTATTGTACATCCTTTACATTGTTCATTCTGTACACATCCATCCATCCATTGCAGTCTGTCCATCCCGGGAGAAGGATCCCTCCTCTGACGTTGTCCCTAAGGTTTCTTTTTCCCCATGGAAGGGTTTATATTTGGGGATATGAGGGTTTTGGGACAGAGGATGTTGCATGTGTACAGACTGTAAAGCTGAGGCAAATTTGTAATTTGAGATTTTGGTCTATACAAAATAAAACGAATTGAAAAAAAGCAATCCAGATAAAAATCAATATCTTATTTGGAATCTAATTTAATCTTCCAGTTCAATCTCCTTCTCATAAAAAATTGGGACCAGAGTTTCTCTCCAAAGAAAAATGCCTTATCAGCCGCCCACACCTTATTTCCCTCTGATGAATGGATGGATCTAGTGTTTACCGTTCATTTCCTATGGCGGATAACACAATGCGTGTCACTATGTTGAATAAACAACTCAAAATTCAATGAAAGTGATTGATCAGCAATTGCATGTGTTCAAATGCCCAGTGTGAAGGGTATGGATGTGGCGTTCACTGAGTTGAGCAGGTGTCTTACCCTGGGGCCTTGTGGTGATTCTGGAGGAGAAGCTGGTGGAACGTTTTTGTGGCCTGAAAAAGAAAAGCAAGAAAAGTTTTTTTTCTCCAAAAACTGTATACATGAAGCGTAAACTAATAGTATGCATGAACCGAGTGTAGCATGTGTGTTTGAGTTCATTTCTTCCTCTGTGTATCACTTCTGCAGACAACTCCAGTTCAGTGTTCAGCGAGCTCAATTAAGAACATTGTAATGTCTCCCCCATGCTCTGCCTACCTGGCAGCCCTGCTAATTGTATAGTGTGGTTAGACGATAAATGGAATAGCAGATTGTGAGAGCGGGACATTAAAATGGCATCTTTTCAGATTGCCTCCTCGTTGATTGGATTCGCAGTCGGGTGGCACCCTGAACCACGTATAAAAGAGCACATTGGCGATGTGAACCGCGTAACATTTTCACAGCAAAGTGAACAACTATTCTGAAAAAACGCAACGCGAGAGTAACACATCTTCACGCGGATCAGCCAACAGAGTTGGATTTAGATGTCATACTGAGTCTAAAGTCTAACAATGCGTCCCGAGGTTTTTGGTTGGTAGCCATGGTAATGCTGAAATGAAAAGCTTTCCAGCATCTCTTTGTCCTCCTCTCCCACTCGTTCTCGCTCTCTTTGCCGGGCTTGACTGGCCTTTTGGAAATTGCTTCAGTTGCCTGGGGTGTCTGACTGTAGCTCCCATCTGTTCAGACTACATGCACACAGAGTGGACACGGAGCAGAACCGCCTGGCTCCCCGTCGCAAATGTGCTCTGGCGTCTACCTCCCAGCAGCCATTTAGATTTGTACGGCTTTCTGTTTCCACACTGTTTCACCTCTCGAGCCGGTGGGGAAAAAAAAAAAAAGTAATGCGTTCCACCTCATTAGTGGCTGGACTGTAAGCAATAGGCCGTTTGTTTGCGATCAACGAGAGGCCGGCTGAGAAAACGAGCCTCCGTACGACAAGCAGATACAAGCACCTATACGTGTGCAAGACACCAGGGATTAAATATATTTAAATAAATATGTAAAAATTATGCATCATTAAACTTCATTAATATGCATTTCTGTCAAAGCCGCACATTTCATGCCTCTCAGCTGATCGTTAGAGGCCGTGAGTGATGGTGATGTAAACAACCAGGGATTCTGTAAATAAATCATAGATTAATAAAAATGTACGGACTTGACAAGAAGTTTTCCCGCATGTAGATATCTACCATGAATAATTTACAGGATTCACTTTTTGTCTTTTTTCTGGCTTTTTCCTCTGCCCTGGATGTACTGTGTCGTTTCGGATCCTGTGTCCACCACAACCATCTAACATCTGATGCCCACCTGCAGCCTAGTAGCATTTAGGGGGGTCCCACTTCTGTTCATCCCTGAGCCAGATCATCAGTTGTTCTTCTCCCCTGTTGGGACCCTCAGTCTCCTTTTTGAGCTTAGGGTTTCTCTAACACTGTTGGCTCGCTATGCCTCATCAAAAAATGGCTAACGTGGCTACATATCGATATCTTTTAGTAGTTCTCATCAGATTAATGTATGATCAAGTATTAATGTAGTTTTGAATAGACATTTGATGCTAATAAAGAGTTGATGATGACAATCGGGCCAGCGACAGTGTGTGATCATTGCCTCACAAAGATGAACATTCTATTATGAATATGGTTCTGTGTCAGAAGGCTGCCGTGGTGCCAACGTAGCAGCTAGGCGGCTGTCTGGGTAAGAGGCTCTGGAGGAATGTGGGGAGGAGCAGCCCAAGGCTCAAGCCCCCCCATTCATATTTTGCAGGCTCCGGCACCAACAGATGGACAAATGTATGGTTCAAACCAGTTCGTACTGAGCCTTTGGAAAAGGTTAAATGTAGCCTGGTTCTTTCTTTCCAACGACTCATTCAAAGACTGAGAAACGCAGTCAGATTTCCACATTAAGAAATATAGATTCATCAAAGACGTAACATATATGGGGGGGGGGGTTATGTATTCCATATCAGTATGGAGAGCAGCTAACTTACTTGCATAATGCATGCTCTCACACACACACACACCAAAACAAAGTCAAGGATGATTAAGGCGTTGAAATCAAAGAATGACAGAGGTTCATGATATCATTCTCCTCTGAACACTAGCCCAAATCATTCAGGCTCCTTGGGCGATCCTCCGAGGACACTTGAACACTGATTAAAATGTCATTAATAGACTTTGCCAAAAGTCTCCTCTACACACCCATGAAGTGGGCCCTGATCAACGCTATTCTTCGCTACCGAGATAAGTTAACATCATTAGTGGGGGGAATCATTGAGTATACAACCGGGGTCCACTCAAGTTCTTTCTGCTGTCACCGGGATTGAGTGGCTATGTATTGGTGATTACAACGGTTTGATCCATTTACCCGACAGGCACAGTGCAGACCAGCGCTATAAGCTTGAGTCAGAGTTGCAAACATTGGCACATAATTCATCTTTGGCTGTAGGTGTGATGTGGAATGTGTCAGAACTTTGTTTTAGGGGGATGCCTCTTCAAGGGTTTCGTGGTTATGTTTGGAAAGGGTAGAAAGGTCACGCTTAATTGGGAGCGACAATAAACTTAATCCTGGTAAAAATGAAAAATCTGCGGGAATAATGTTTTATTTTTAAAAGCACAATTTGTCACTAAAGAATGTGTGTGTTGTTGTCTATATTCAGGCCAAAGTTCTTCTTTCAGAGCAGACATCAGCATGAAAAGGCAAAGCAATGCTTGTTCAAGATCAAAAGGTCCTAATGGACCGGAAAAGTCTTCTCGCAGCACTTTGTTTATTCCCCTCAGACCCCAACCATTAAATGTGCTAATTATGCAGAGAGCAGGAGGAGCAATTGAGATAACACTGCAGAGGTGGGGGCTGCATCACATGCAAAGAACAGGCCGGGGGTTTTTTTGTTGCTTGTTGCTTAGAACGTTCGCTGATTCCACCTGACTGTTGCCGTACACTTGAGACATGCAACCCACAAACATCCTGCCCCAATAAACCAGAAGGAGAACCAAAAATCTCTGTATCAGCTTGCTCTTATTCCCTTCCAAGTAATACATTGGTGTGCTTAATGAGCCCTTGTGGATTATTGCGATAATATTTACCCTGTGAAGGCGATGATGGTGACCTTATGTGACGTGACTCATGCTCCCGCTTCGTCCTTGGCGACGCCTTTGGACTTGGCGCCTTCCTTTCCGGACCCGACGATAGCCGAAACGTTATGGTGTCCCTCGCCTGCGGGATAGGAGAAAGATTCACACATTTAAGGAACAAAAGAAGCGCGTGGGGGAGATTATGTAGGGAAGGAGACATCTGGAAGGGATGAGATAGCAGCGGAAACAAAGAGGTATGTGGCGGTGACGTGTAGTTATTTTCTAATAGCGGAGTTGTGTGAAAATTCACAGCAAAGGTGAGAAAAGTGAAGTCATCACAGGATGACGACTTTTGCACCCTTTGAAAGGTCTGAAACGCGTGCGGAAAAGATGTGACTTGTCGACGTGATTTATAGTGCAGGGCTTTAAAGGATGAAACTACTTTATGAAGGCCTGTCAACTTATCCTAATGCAGTGCAAAACAATTGAAATGATGGGATAAGTGTGATTGCTGAAAACAGCAAAACATCCTTTACATTCTGTTCCTTTTGACAGAGAACTCTACCTGAGCTGAGCCGGGAGGGGGGAGGGGGGCAGGGCTCTGGGTTTTGGCCGACATCTCTGTTGTGTAGACCATGACCCCGTGAGGGTTTGGCCTTGCACCACCCTGTAGGACAAGCTGGATTTCGTCCCCCTTCCAGTCAGCCGACTCCTGGAAGGGGCACCAAACCCCCCAACGGAGGCACTGCAAGAAGGCCGCTCGGGACGTGGAGGTGGCAGACAGCTGCGTGACGGAAGGAGACACAAGATTAGAGGACATTGAGATCATTATTAATTAATCTTTCCATGAACGGAAATAACCTTGCCTGTTTTGAGACTCCATGTGGAAATATTTAGACTGACACAAAAGTTCAAGCATTACTTATCCTCTGCTTACAGATTTGGTCTGCATTTCAGGTCCAGTAGTCCCATATTGTCGGTCAAATATGGACATTTTTGCGTGGATTTTGGAGTTACTTTGTGTCAGGTTGAATATTAAACTTTATCCCTTTCCTTGATTGACACTACACTGGCTGCCTGCACTCATACACCACTATGTATGCACACATCGGTACTCATTTCTATTGGTAAGATTACAAATCAGTATGGCTTCATTAAAATAGTGTGCCCCATGCAAACAGAAGTCCAACCTACGGAGCAGCAGCAATCATGTGTTGGCTTAGTGGCACTCTCCACTTCAAATGAGAAACCCTAAAATTGCCAGCTATTTTGTTTTGAACATAATAAACATCTGGACCACCAATGGAAGAGTGGATAAGGATATGGGGTGAAAATTTGTACGTGTAATAACTTTTTTCATATTGACAGAAAGGGAAACTGGATTTGCAGCCAGGGGCACAAGATTCTAAATAAAACAAAAAAAAAAGCAAAGAGAGAGAGGGAAGAGTTGTTAACTCAAAGTGGAAGGGCAGGGGGGGTTGGGTCTTTGGGGGAATTTATTTATTTAAGTGTTGTCAGAGCAAAGTTTCTGGTGCAACTTGAAGCAATTAAAACTTCCATACTATGCCCTTCATTTGGAGACACGGGTGGTACCATGAAGCATCGGGGATTGTGATACCAGCTTTTCCACGCAGCAGTTTGCTGCCTAAAGAAAAACCTCCATTATATAGAGAAGATTAGGAGTTACTGCATCTCCGGGGTTTAGTCAGACAATGTTCAGTAGAATGGCAAAGAAATATATATGAAAGAATACTTAAATAATCATGTGAATAATTGAGTGAAATATGAGTTTAGGTTGTGTTTAGCGAAAAGCATGAAACAAATGTATAGCATTGGTTTGGCTTGTTGCCAAGACTGACACATATTAATGGTCTTTGCGTTATGGGATTGAGTACTTGGTCAAATATACAGTTTGTTGTGTTTGAACATAATTTATAATCAGTCCCAATGCAACTCTACCGCAGCAATTTCAGAAAAAGTAAAAAATAAAATGCTTCGAATGACCCACAGGGGACTTGGAGGTTTTGCTAAATCGATTAATGAGCTGGTCAGCCTCAGACAATCGTAATCAATCACAGGTGGGACAGCATATAGAATGCACAATGAGTCCACATTATTTCAAGATAAAGTGGAGCATATAATGGTTGGCTCATTTCCCAACTCCCCTGAGCACATTCTTTACATGTAACGCCACAACCCCCAGCCACAGGTCATCACTCAGATACAGTAAGTACTGCTTCATTATAAATGGCATGCAGCGTCCGCTGGGTGGTATTATGGAAAAAAGGAACTGCCGGCAGAAGTCTTGAAGCAGAGATTTAAGTGCGCTTACAGCACAACGGCAGTAATTCGATGGAATGAAACCATTAGATCTATAAATTATTTTCACTTCATTTGATAGATGAGGGGAGACGGAGAGGGTTATGACATACGCCACAGCTGGAATGGAAAACAGGGCAAAGCACAAATTTGGAAATTCATGGCTAATTCTATTTATTCTTCAAATTCTGGGTCACATTTGCATCTGTACAATGCTAAATATTGAATTAACTGGCATATCTTTAT
This sequence comes from Pungitius pungitius, assembly GCF_949316345.1. Taxonomy (NCBI): domain Eukaryota; kingdom Metazoa; phylum Chordata; class Actinopteri; order Perciformes; family Gasterosteidae; genus Pungitius; species Pungitius pungitius. The sequence continues at coordinate 25,010,917 of NC_084900.1, forward strand.
ATTCTGCAGGTTAGGGATGGCAGCAAAGCAACAATACCAACAGCCAAGAGGAGGCAGGTCGGAACTGCCTTCCTTTTCAGCTGCACAAAGCTGAAAAGAAATATGTTAACCAGGCTATAAAACATTGAAACTTCCATGGACAAAAATCCTTTTCCAATAAGCTCCACCAGGAGTATACGGAGGACAAAAAAAAGGCTTTCCTTATTGATTTAGGTATTCAGTTTCTCACTGGTGCCACGAAGGATCACAGAAACAGTCGCGCTGACAGTGATACACAGTAGTTCCCCAGCTGTAGTAGAAGATCCCCAAAGAAGAAGAAGTCAACTCGAGCGGTGGATGACATTGCAGGCAACAACTGTTGGGAAGACTGAAGTAGCGTGGTGCGCTGGGAACCCACAAGGCTGGCGGTGCGAATACCGGCTGCCCCATGTGCCATGTCGAAGTGTCCCTGAGCAAGACACCTAACCCCTAATGGTTCCCAGGCAAAAATGTAACGCATGGGTTATAATGCAATGTAAATGCACAACTAAAACCAGTACCAGCATCCACTGGGACCACAGGACACCTTCTTATAGGTCACCTTCTTCAACCAGGAGAAATCTGACTGAATATCGGTCATCACGGAGCAATGTGGGGAGATCAGAAATCCCCATAAGTTTTGGAAACTAAATGGCAAAAGCGGTTTGTTGCTATTGCATTGGTACTGATACTTATGGTTAGGGAATGAATAAAGTGGATTTACTTACAAGTCCCTGAAAGGCAAATACAAAACTTCTCACAACCAATGCTGTCTTTGTCTTTTTCTGTAAGGCCAGTTTCAAAATGTCAGATTATTATGCAATGTAACCTTCGTGTCCTGTTAGCTCGCTCCCAAAGCTTGACGTGAAGTGTTCGGATAATGGGGCTGACATTCTATGCACTACATTACAACTAATAGTGAACTTCAGCAGGAACTAAGGGAGACGAAAGATCTAAAAGTTAAAGACATGTCATCTGCTTTTTTGAGTAAAAGAATCATTTCTTCAGTATGGGGTTGGCCTTGTCTGTTTGATTTGTGCCACAGCTGTAAAACAAAAACCTTGGATATAACTATAAATTGGTCACACTCATTGTGTTGCCTGTGCATGGACCTATACTTACACCTTGGTTGTATATATCTTTTCAAAGCTCCACAGCTCTGGATGCGGATCAATATTCCATTCCTCTCAGCAGACAGTCGGTTTCAGACTATAATTTCACCCACAAATTGCACAGACATTAACAACTGTTTACTTGAACCCTAACCCCAGAATTATGCGGCAGCCATACAACAGATGACAGCATAATCCCCCTTGATGCATTGCCTGTTTCTCCATCTCATGGGGTTGAATTAATAAGGTGCTTTAAATAAGAGTCTATTTTCAAAGAGATGACTTTGTAAAAATGAGAGCGAGATCATTTTACGGCGCGAGGCGTAGCCTGTAAAGATTGTAAGGCGATTTATCTAATGGGTCTCTTTCCTTTTTTTTCTATTCCACTCCACTCCCTCTGACATATCCGTACCCTCACAGAATGCAGGAGAAAGAGCAAAGCAAATGCCTAGCTCAGGACGTTGTATGGTATTCACTCAACGTGTTCGGTTGCTGGGTTGATTTCGGAGCGGGAACGGCAGCCGAGCTCTGTGACAATGAGGCAGACAAATGAGCAATCAGGGGCCTCTACACGGACACCTCAAGCCCAGGTAAGAGCTTTTATCCCTCCGACATCCAGCGCCTCAACGAGACAAGCAATTACTTATTGATGGTGAAAAAGGAGGATTTTTTTCTTTTTTTTTTTAACTTCCAAAAATTCTTCAATCACAACAATAGCACTAAAACATGCAGAGCACAAACTAAAAATTCCCTTTTAGACCAGCGAAGCCAGAAGCAACATGAATCACTATCGCGCGTTCAGCAAAGTGGTTTTAAAGTGCTTTGGAACATTTGTGATCCACACATGAACTGCGTGAAGCACCGAACAGCTCAGGCTCTCGGCCCCCGAAAGGATTGAAAGAATCTCACAGATAATCTTTGGTTTACGGTTCGTATAAAACAAACCTAGAGAATAGTTGCATTCACACAATGCACGTAATCCTTGGACAAAAGAACTGTCCACAGCGCCCTTGCATGCGGTAATATACGAAATTGTTGCGAGGACGAGCTGATGTATGCATGCGTTTACAGGCCTTCGGTGAGAGGAGAGTGTCCCACGGCCTCGGACACATGGGACTCAGTCAGTGAGGCTTAATCAATTGCACAGCCTGCTTGGGACAGCAGAGAGACAGCAAATCAATGACATTATATTTCAGTGGGAATATAAAAGGATTTTTCGACAGGAAACATTTGAATTAATCCGGGGAACTCGCGGTTTGAATTAATAGTCGCTTTTAGCACCGCTGGCTCCGCCACTGGTCATTATCAACGGACAGGGCGGGATGATCCATCGCCAATCTTGCCAAAGTGTGATTACACTGTTGATTTCAGTGTCAAAAGCTACATTTAAAATAAGAGTCATTAAACATTCACGCCAAGAGTGGCCAAGCACCTGTTTCAATAGTGCACTCAGGTGGAAAACAGCAGCCTGGGGCGAAACAATTGAGCAGCCAACTTTTTTATGGAGTTGCACTGAAAAACAATAACAGGCGGTGTCACTGAAAACATTATTGCTCCAACCGGCAAAGCGTTTTCTAAAGAAACCTTTGGGGGTGGAAATGGTGGAGATAGAAAATCTGAGTAAAAAAAAAAAGAGGAAAATTATCAAAAGATCACAGAAGCCAAATGTTGTACATCAAAAAAAGCAGAAACACCATTTCCCAGCAGGCGAGAAGAACTGGAGACACAAGCAGTCCTATTCAGCACCACTTACTAACTGAAAAGGTTATGAACGGCCTGTCCTCGTCGATGAGTAAAAACACCACTCACTTCAGAAACTGCTTCCAATTTCTGCTGTTAGCAGAAAGCAGGAATAGAAAAATATGTGATAAGCTAAAATAATGCGTTTTCCAGTGACATCGTTTTGGAGAAGCTGAAAGGAAACGTCCGGGCGGACAGCGACTCTGGGCTCTCTTGAGTACAGCGGGAATGAATCCAAAATTACAGGGATGTGGGCATTGATGGGAGACGGAGTCTGACAGTTATTACCGTGACTTCAGTCTGTTGGTGTGTTCTCGTCATTATTTGAGCAAAGACCCTGTGACGGGCACCGGCCCACAGCTCCCGCTACTTAAGTCTCCACAACGAGACGGAAGTGAGGAAACGTGCAGTGAGATCCTAAACCTAGGAGCACTAGGAGCAGTCCCGATGAACCCGGCCGGCTACTGTGCTCTGAGAGGAATTGCGCTCCAATTTACTGTGAACGTAGACACTTTTTATCTGTGGTCTGATGCTCCTCTATGAGTGCTTTGAAACAGGTGTCATTGAACTGCACTTGCAATTAACACATTGTGCTATTCAGGATTAGGACTGTTTTTTAAACGTATTGTTCTGGAGTGTGATGTGGTATGATGTAAAAAAAAAAAAAATCCGACAAGGACGAAACAATGGCTGAGCACAGAGAGCGCTCCGAGAATGATTACCATGAAAACTTGCACATAGATTCACAGACTAGCAGACTCTAGCAGATTTACATGCACTTCACCCGCTATCGCTAGCCACCTTAATATTTGATTTCCTGATCAATAGCTTTACTGCCTCATGGAGTTGTAAGCATGGCTGGACTAAAGCAGTCTTTTTACAGTGGTAGAGAAAAGCACCACCAACTAAGAGGCAGAGTCACCTTCAAAGCATACATTATTAAAGCCCGGTTCGGCCCCAGCACCAGACGCTTCCTCATGTAGAATAATAGGAATGCATTTAGCCGAGTGCAGTAATATAAAGTGCCTGTAATGATTATCCATCTCACATCTGAGCAGCATATCAAGCATCCACCCATAGATTAAAATTAAAATCACCTAAAGATAATGATGATGTGAAAAAGATGACAAATCTCTTGCCGGAAAGTAAACGACGTGCACATGTAGGATTAGGAGCGCACATCACAGCAATGCCGGTCTTTTTCATAAAAATCTGTGAACACAATACCTCATCCATACAGCCCCAAATGCATCTCGTGAATGCTTTGATCTGCACTGCAGGTGCGCATTTCAAACAGCTCTGTCAGACTTTAACGTTTGCAGTATTTATCTGATCTGCACATGCAAACAGATGTGATATTCTGTATTTACTGTAAGTACCCGAGCATAAAGGGGAAGCGGAACACATGCCTCTACCTGAATACAGCAAAACATGAATGTGCTATAAAAGGTATAGAATAAATGTCCATGTATATTGAATTAAGATTGTAAATTAACCCTGAAGATCACACCATTTCCCTGTGATAGGGGTGGTGCTTGAGGGCTGCTTTACCAACAGGGAAATGACAGAACTCTAATGGTTTCGGAAACAGGAGAATAAATACACAAACGTTTTAGCCAAGCGTCCTTGTTGAGTGTCTAACAACGTGAAAGGATTACCACCGGGCCTACAAGTATTCTGACATTAACCATTTTTGACACTGTTTACCATCCAACAACTGGATTATGTATCTCTATTCGTGTGTGGAACAGCTGAGCCACAATTCCACAGCTGCTCAGCCCTCCAACGGTTCCAGAATGACCTGGACCACTTTATACAACTGCTGTTTTAAATAAAAATCATTTTAAGTCCGGGCTTCTGTCAGAGGTTCCCGTCGACATGGCAACCATTAGATGTGCAAACATCCCCTCCATTGCCTCTGTTTGCTGCCAGCGCGATGCATCCGTCTGGAGAAGGATAGCACTGCTGGCACGCATCGACAGGGTGAGACTCACTCTGGGCCTGTCGCGGGGGGAGACTGATGCACTTCTCGGTGGGGGGGAGAGCTGACAATCATTTTAATTAGGGGGGCAAAAAATTTTCTCCTCGCCAAGTAGCTTCCCTTGCCCTTACCTCAACATCCCTCCTCGTTGGGAAAAACAGAAAAGAGGGCCTCCAGGGAGGAATGATCTCCAGAATAGGTCACAAATCTGCTAAATATATATCACTTCAAATCATGCTGACATTACCGTGTTTAAGATGCTTGATCAACATTTAATTAACATTTGTATGACATTTAAGATCATAAGCAAACAAAAACATAACTGGCGTCCTTGAGGGCGAGGTCTACCCCAATGGGAAGGCTCGGTCGACACGTGCGCTGTAATATAAGGTAGTCAGGGAAAGTCAGACAAAGGGAAGGATTCATAAGGTCGGGGAGGGGGGGGGGGGGCAGTGGCATGGGAAAGAGGGCATTTTAATGAGCATGTGATTTGGGAAAGTTCCACAAGATGCTTTTCATTCAGAAAAGATCATTGAAGCCTGCCGGGGCTCACAATAACAGTGCAACTGCACACACAAACACACAAAGCAGAGCCACTTAGGAGGAGTCACAAGAAAAAACACACAGCAATCTATACAGCCTGGACCCGTCGGTAAGCCAATTAAAATCCAAACAAGCGTCCGCGACACACTGGAGATGCTGCACACCGACCTTTTTAATAAACCCAGCCGCTAGCCATGTCACTGTTTTCTGCTCCACATACCGTTTATCTTCCACTCCCCCCCCCCTCCTCCCTCCCTCCCTCTTCCTCTTCCTCAGGCTTTGACATTGGAGTCCGAAAAAGAAAAAAAAATGAAGAGATAATTAGAGAGTGATATTTGTCGTTCATCTCAACTAATGGAAGGATGGTCGAACAGAAAATGTAGCGCACGCTTGTGTGATTTTATAAACCACAATCACTGAGCCATTGGTCAAGAGTCAACGATATGTACGATGTAGATTTAATATGAACAGGAGAATGTTCAATATACAACTAATAGTTCAGTATTCATTTTGTAATTAACTCCGGCAGGCGAAAGCCTGGAGGGAGAAAATGCATTTGCTTGTCTGTGTGTGTCCATGTGTGTGTGTGTGTGTGTGTGTGTGTGTGTGTGTTTATCTATCTCTCTGTCCACAGGAAACTGCTGGACCCATCAGCCAAAAACCAAATAAAAGATGCTTTATTGACTTTACCTGGCTTGAAAAGCACAAAAACAAGATGGTAGTGCAACTCTGTCAACCACTGAGTGAAACAGTGGCTAAGGGGGGAGGCTTAATGAACAGTCTGTTAAGGGAACATCTCAAGGAATGAGGACAAGTGGAGCTCCACATTGCTATCTTGAACAAATGACGGACAGTCAAAAGAAATGGAGTTGGGCGGGTTGGAATCATCATAATGTACATTTCCACAACACAAAAGTGGCAAATGACTCACCACTCTGCTTCTTTGGGGTTTGTTATTATGCTGTCGTCCCTGACTTAAGAATTACAATTACAGTCTGTTGAGTCGAGGCCTTCCAATGTTGTGATTGAGTGGAACAAAAAGCCTCAGACGTTACTTGAGAAACGCACGGAATATTAAGAAATAACCTTCATCCATGAATGTGACTCGACGTGCACGGACAAATGAATGGGCACATTCATGGAATCTGCCAATCTTTATTTTAGAAATGGCTAATAACACTGGTTTATAAATTAAATGTTAGCATTTCAAAAGTGTTTAATTTGAGATTGTGTTTTATTTTTACTGTGTTTAAGCAATAAGGTACGGGAGGCTGTATTTTATCTTCCAATAATGTAACTATTTGATTTTGTGGTCATTGTTCGGCGCTCGTCACCGAGCTAAAAACCGAAATGACAACTATCTGTCGCGTAAAATCCAACACTTAGTTGGAGTGTCGCAGTGGTGTCAACGTGAACAGCTACTGTGCATATTCGCTCAATAACGCACACCCCGTGAATCACTCTCAAGCAATCAGAACGCTGGATTTCATCTGCCCGTATTAAATGAGGGCACATAGCATTGCAGTAAGACTTCAATGACATACTTGATTTAAAATGCCATTAATCAAATCACCTTCGACTAAAAGCTTTCCATCAGGATTTCCATTACTGCCACGCGTCTAACCTTGATGCCGGATATTTGCAGCAGCATGTTTGGAAAGTCTGTGACCAGTCAGACCCCAGAATATGTGGAAATGCATGAAAAAGCCTCCGTGAGTTCCGCATCCACTGCTCTCATCAGTCTCAGTTGTTTGGAAATGATTCTCTGTCGCCCCTCTGACAGCTGACAGATGTTTCTGGTCTGAAGTTCTAAATCAAACCACGGACAGATAATAAGACAACATTCATGAACGCGGCGGCGGCGGCGGCTCAATGAGCTCTGCAGGCCAACCCAGCACAACAAACATCTCGCAGATGACCGGAATGCCGGCCGTTGAGAAAGAAGGCAGGCTGCCGGGTCCCGTCCTGCGTCTGCATGTATCCAGATGAGAGCTCGGGAAAAGGGCAAAACAGTGAGTATGTTGAAAGGTTACGCTTTAATGGTTAAACTTCCTCAGACGGCGAGTAATCGACTGTGCCACTCACCAAGCCCAGTCGGGGGGGGGGGGTCAAAGGTGCCGCCGGTGACACATTCATTACTGGTTGTGGCGCTGGCCCAGTTACTAACAAAGATGGACCCATTTCAGCACATGAAATGTTTCAAAACTGTCGACATCTTCTCCCCGGCAACACAAGAGCCTGCGCGAAGTCGCCAATTACTGTTACGAGGATGTGATTTCGCGCTCGAGAGTCTTTAAGAAGCGCGGCGGTGGTTATTAGGAGGATGAAAACAAAGTATTTCCTCTGTGCCCGTCCCCTGCCTTCCTCCCCCCCCCCCCCCACCACCCTTGTCCCTCCGTCTATCTGCTTTGCTTCCATCCTTCTGGGGGGCTGCGACCTAAGAGCAGTCACTCATTCCCCGCGTCACTGTTTCGGATGACTCCAGCTGTCACGCCTTCCCGACAAATTGCTTCCCCGGCGAAAGGACAAAAGCTGCACGGGCCAACGGCTCCTTGTGCATCCACTTCCCTCGGTCCCCCCCACCCCCCCCCCCCTCCATTAGCGAGCGATGAGCTAGTGCTCTTCAGGGGAGGAAGGCAGACAACAATAAGCCCCCCCCCCCCCTCCCCATCGTCTTGCACTAGCTCGTGTGCAACTGTGTTACGGCGCTGAATTGATGAGGCGGCGGCGGTGGGCGGGCCGGAGATGTCTCGGAGGGAGTTGCGGCTGGGCCAAATTGGTGCTGACAGACAACAATCAGGAGAGCTGTCGTCGCCTCGCGTCATTCCTCAGCGGACCGAGTCTTCTCGGAGCGAGTAAATCACGCACTGTTGAAAGGGTCCACTTACACTTTTGAGTGGATAACTGAATGCATGATGGACGCCACTTTTTCATCACTCAAATAAATGAGCGTGTCAAGAATCTGGGGGTGAAGTGATCGAAAGGGTCACAGTATTCTACAAGTGTTTGCACTTATCAATCATCTTGGAAAGTTACATTAAAGACGGGTTGTTCCTGCACCAGATTTCGAATTGTACTCCTTAAATCATGGGTTATGGCATCACTAATTAAAAATAATCAAACCATCCGTTGGGGTGTTAACTCGTGAATGGTTCTTAACACGGAGGTTTTTTCTTGCCCTTGACATGGTAACAGGGGGGGTTGTGTTTGTGAGGGATTTTCAACCTCTATTCAAGGATGCCGTCTTTTGGTGGGCGGTCATTTCTCCAGCTGTCCACTGACCAGTGGGGCCTGACACATAAAACTCTCTGAAGTTTCAAGGTCAAATCTATGACCACGCACCATGACGGAAATATGCATACTCCTGCTTTTCGTCAGCTGTGCATGATGGTTCTGCTCTATAAAGCTCAGATATCACAGAACTCACAAATCTGTGATGTTTTCATATGTTCATTGGTTGTTAAACTGTTCTATAAAAGTTGTGTCTCTTATATGGATAGGGTGAACTATAAAACGCTGATATCGTATCCTCATATCCGATTAAAAACATGTTTCAAACTCCCACTGGATACGGAAAATAAACGAGCAATTAAAGTAATAATATAGCAGGAGATGCAGGGAATTAAGGCAACCATTGTCATAATATTTTGGGGGCATGATAATCACTGAACACAGTAAATGCCACTCTCTAATATTCTTCCATCTTGCCTTTCTTTTTGCTTTTTTTCAGGTTTCTTCTTCAATCTGCAGCAGAGTGATGTGGAGAAGTGCAGCTGGAGTGGACACGGGAACACAGAGTCTCTGCATGTGCAGCCCAATAAGGCCAAAGCCATGAGTGGGATGCCGGGTGTTACTACAGAGCCCCCCCCGCTAACAGAGGGAATAGATACAGAGCAAGCAAATAGTGAAAGCAAGGTGACAGGGAGGGGACATCGGACTGAATAAAAGGTTGACTATTTGAAGTTTGCTGACATTAGACGACCTCTGAGAACAGCCTATCATTCAAATTCCCACTACCTCTCCACTCCCCGGCCTCCTTAATTTAAATGGTTATCTCCATCCTCCCGACTGCGCCTAAGGAGCATGATAGAAGTCTGCTGAAAAGCTCTGAGTGAGAGACAGTAGGCTGCACTGGAAGACTGATAATAACTAAAATCCAAAATACCAAAGAGAAAAAATGACGACACCGCAAGGTTTGCTTTCATCATAACCACATTTTGTAAAAAACGGGCCATTCACAGTGCGAGGCAGGCTTTTTAACGTAGATGAGACATGTAAGCAGAGCAGCGAGTCTATTGCCACTAGATTGTGGTGATGTTTCCGAAGAGAAGGGAATTGTTTTACTCTATTAACCCACCTTAGCCCCCTCAGAATACATCAAACAACATCATTCTATTTAATCAGCAAACAGCAGTGAGGCGGCGCGCTCGCTCGACTCTCAAGTTGCACCACGCAGCACCATCTAGTGGAAAAGTATTCAATCAGAGGCATGGGAAATGAGAGAGAACGGGTGTAGCACTCCAGCGTTACCAAGGTGTTACTCCTGGGTGAATCTGCACACACAGTAAGACGGCGTTTCAAGCATCTGCTTGTGCTGCCTGCAACAAGACTGCAAAACAAAGCCATATCTATTATTACTGAAGCCCTGAAGGTGATTCAGGGGGCGCCATAAAACATTATTTTATCGCATGATGAAAAAGATTGTTCTGATACTGCTATATGCTATTCTTTTATTCTAGAAATATATAATATGCTATGTGTGTCATGTTACATCAGTGTTTTTTTGATTCACTCATGATTTATTGTTTGCAATTGTTATCCTTTAAGCACTCAAACTTTACGCTTCAGTTTTAAATGCCTTTTCTTTCTACTTCTATCAGTAATTCTGTTTCAGCTGCCATTTCAACTTACTTCACCCCTTCAACCGCTAAGACTTAAGGTTCTTTACCATTTGCAACTTTAGCTTTCAGGGCAAAACAGAGAGGTTTAAAAACTAAAACCTAAGTGCCACCTTTCAGCATGTCGACTTCCTCAGAATCTGTAAAACTATAATTTCTGTTTTTTCTACCTCATTAAATAACTACAAATGTGATTGTAATGTCTACTATACAATTGTGTAAACAGACACAATTTAATATATATTTCACAGGCAAATGCATAACTGGTTAAATTCTTTTTTAGAAACACATATTTCATCAACATGCTTATGCACACGGGCCCAGGCTATTGTACTCCACAAAATGGATTTCCCATTCATTCTTACTCCCTAATAGTTAATCTGGTCTCTTTTTTGTGTCCTTAACACCTAATGTTTCCCTGCACAATGCATCAAATATCCCATATAATCTTAAACACTGTAAATCCCAGCTGTACATACCAGGGTGAATGACCTCTAAGGTGAAAAGCTATGGCATCTTGATTTTTTTTTCCCGCAGGTTTAAATACCAGTTCAACTCCACAAGGGCCAGAAAAGGCCCAGAGGAGGCTGCAGGGACAATCAGGCATGAACCCTCACATTTGTGGCTCACAAGTGGTATTCGAAAGCTGTGAAGTGCTGCTGACAGTGTGCAGCTGCCTGCCCTGAAGGCACACCTCAGCTCAACACAGATATAACACCTCAGAAGCATCACATGTCTGACAGCAGTGACTCAGCACAGTGACCGTGAACACTGTCCCATCCCACTCGCCTTGGTAACCGAAGATGCACAGACTGAAGTTTTGGTGGTCCTGCAGATAGTACCAACCCACTCAAACAGGCACCGTGCTCAGAAGGGATTGTGTGTCAAACCTTTACCAGTCAACAGCCGAGACTCATCAGGCCTCCAAGATTATCCCTTAATATATATATATATTTGCATGTCAAACATAATCTGCAAATAAATGTTTCTGATTCTAATTCACAGGTATTTCTTGATCCAAAGAAGAGCAAAGAACGTCTCTGAAGGCTTTTCTTGACATAAAATATATTTTCGATCTTCTCCCGACTGGGTTAGAAATTGATTGACAGATGGTTCATCACTTGCCAAGTGTTTCTTGAAAATGACTTCCCTTCCCTTCCTCAGATGGTCCTGTGTAACAAACCATCTGGCCGGGTGAGGATGGGATAGACAAACAGCCAAAACCAAAGTCCAGTTCTCCAACCAAAAAGTGCCGTTCGGTGAATTCGGTGATTGTTTATCGTGTGCATCGCCCAGTTTCTGTAGCTTTTCAAAACCAAAAGGCACACAGCAACCCGGCCATGTCTGCACAAAAGAAGAATGCAAGTGAAACCTGGATGAACTTATGATCGGCTGCTGAGAGAATCATAACTGAGGCTTTATAAGTTGATTGAAAAGATTAATCATCCTCCTGAATTTACAAAACGAATGAAATGCTGCTTTCAAGGAAAGAATTTGGGATTGGCCAAGTCTGTTGTGCCAACAGCAGGTTGACAATGTGGAGTTTGATAGATTGTGACAACGTCTTACAATCAGTGTCCCCCTTCAGGATCAATTGAAACTGCCCTAAATTCTCATTGAGCATCATCACTAGGCCGAAGGGGAAAAAAATTCCAATACTATCATCCTGAAAGGTGTTTAGTTTTGTTCCAATAAGCAGGGTTTACTGTCTTCCAGATATTTGGAATATAATTTCTCAGTTGGGAAAACAATTGTCTTAATAATTAAGATCCCCATATGTTAAGATAAGGTTTTTTTTTTTCTCTCTTCATTGAGTATTAAACAGTAAAGCAGAGTTAAATGAGCAAACTGTATGCAGCAAAGATTCTTCTTTTAACTGTGACATTTTTTTTCTGCTCAGGAAAAAAACCTCTCCAGTAGAAACTTTTTTTTACCGTAAACAACATCTATTATATACAAACATATCCATGGAACAACTCATCCGTGGTGCAAAACCAAAGGGGGAACACTGTCCATTTACAACAGAGTGATTAGCTGTCAAGTGGTTTCTGGGGTAAGAATGGGTGAATAATACATAAATGCAACGTACTGAGTGGCTGGTTTCTGCTGCTTTTAATTGGTGATCCGGTGACCCCTGATTGTACAAAGGATAACACGTGGTAACACAATTAGAGCCCAGCCTTGGCATGCGTTAAGTGTTGAAGGCCCACCCACGCACATAATTACCAGTCTTTCGGAGGTTTTTACATGCCATGAGCAGTTGTTAAGTGGTGCCGCTTGAATTTGGAAATGACCTCCCTGGGGGTGTGTTGACAGTGTCCGTCTGTACCAGGTGCCAGCTACTGTTTTTTTTTTGTTGCAATATATACAGAGGGTGGGACAGGTAAGGATTCAACTAAATGAGAATGCCTAATAGAGAATTGCACAGGATGCAACACCAACAACAAAAAAGGATTAATATGTTGTCTGATTTCTGTCCTGCACATTTGGTTTCATTATCAGCCGCCATACATTCCATTCCCACTTCATCAGTCGGGCTCTTGTTTGTACATCTCATGTTGAAATAGTTTAGGGGGACAATGAGGACGGCATTATAATTATAATTAAAGTTCTATTTGACTCACTCTAATGTTGAGTGGGAAAAAACTAATAGCATCATCACACTCACAGCTTGGTTGAATTCCCAAAAAGCCTCTCAACAGCCCGAAAAAGAAGCTGCATTTCAGCGGTTGCACAGTAGACCTACGCAGTAAGCTTTTTGATGGAATGAAGTGAGTCATGACTCATGTAGAGTCAATTATGTCATCGTTCACCCAGGAGTTTGAGGTCTCCAGTCACTGTGTTGCTACCTGAAGACTACGCATTTTAAGTTATCCAAAATGTTGGAGACAAACCGTAACCAACACCACAGCATCACACGATGCAACTAAAGGTGGCGCTAACACGTCGAGATGTTGCAATGAAGGGAGGGTGGAGAGGTAGAATAAGAATACAAGCTGGTGAACTAGGATGTAGAGAATGCAGCATTTTCAAATCGTTCATGAGGAAAGAAAGACCGTCAGTGAATTTCTTAGAGGCCGAGGCTGCCCACAAGGTGTTTCAAGACAACCCTCAAGACGACTTTTGGAAACTAAAGTTTCAAGAGAGAGGTTGGGTAGTCAGATTAAGCCTTACGTGAACTCTGTGGGACTGAATGCCCGATCAAACAGGACTTCATCTCCTCTGGTTCTCTCTTCTGACATCTATTGTTCTATCTCAGACTTGTTTGTAGAGGCCTTGCGGCGGAGGAAGCGTTCAGTAATTTCCTCTGGGAGACAAAGATGAGATATGGATGGAGTGCTCCTCAAAAGACAAGAGAGGTGGTGAGAGGACAAATGCTGGATGAAGAGAGTACATTAAGTGTGTGTGTGCGGGTGTCTTTAATACAGACATTATTGTTTGTGTCCACCAGTTTGAGGTGAATGAAGTGAAAATGAGTTTCTCCTTATTTCACCGAAAAGTTTCATTTCAGGCGAGTGTGTTTTTCGGACACTCTTACCTTCGTCTCTCGGCCCATCGGAGCAGAGAAGACCCACTCCAGCTGGAACACAATTGCCAAAGCGTGATGATTGGTCAGCATGAGCTCCAAGCTGCCGCGAAGGCCCAGCATGTGAGGGAGGGTGGATGTTGCTGATCTGAGGAGAGAACAGACACACAAGGAAGTGACAGGTACATGATCAGAGAGAGAGAGAGAGATGCAAGGAAAGGAGCAATAATGGCATATGCAGCATTATTTGCGACCTGTGTGTGTTAATGCCATTACAGACAAAAATAATGAATTGCGTCATCTCTTTAAAAAAAAGAGGAAAATAACTCAATGTGTTGGATTTCTACTCGGTAGCTGATTTTTCACTGGCAAGCACTGGTCTCCCGTGTAAGCTGTGGAACAGCACGCCGGGTATTCGTCATTCACAGTTTGCATACACCATAGGCGGAAGCATACTGTGGAGCGCCGGCGTGTCACGAGGTGGGGCCGAGCGCCTTTTCTTTTCCTCGCTTTGTGGACGACTCTCTGGAGAAAGGGAACCGCATTTTGTTGTTCCCTCTCTTTCTCTGCCGTCTGGAAGCAGGCGCCGTG